>NC_136428.1:428891784-429586784 GCF_052849685.1 Lactuca virosa | reverse complement strand
CATAAAATATCACCGACATTAATTTGAGGGATAGATGCAAGAAATAGCAACGTACTTTTATTAATTTCTCTATTAAAAACAGTATCTTACTTTCATTTCTTCATGTTACAACATTGTACTTTGAAAAATCTACCCAACTATACCAATGCCATCCAAAGACAAAAAAAAAAAAAAAAAAAAAAAAAAAAAAAAAAAAACAATTTTGATTGCTATAATGGGTAGATTCTTCAAAGTATAACGCTATAATGGGTATAAGGCTTTAAGAAGAAAAAAATTGGAAGTAGGATGCTATAAAATATAATACAGAAATAAGTGAAAGTATGTTGTTGGTATATTTGTAGTTTTTAGAATAAGAAAGGTGATGTGAAGTTGCCTTTTTAGGGGTAGATCTCCATGAAGAAAAACCGATCCAAGCATTTTTATGAATGTGGTCAATTCGATTAGCAATGGCAAGAAAAGCTCCAAAATCACCAAATGTGTCACGGTAGTAAGCTGTGTTTAGAAGAGGGAGACGTGAAGCTGCATCAATGTCATCTCTTCTTGGTCTTCCACTTTTTGTTGACTACAACATTATCAATTCATAAATCATAAATGTATTTACTTACTTCATCATGGTTTTTATGTGAATAAATAAAAGGTATTTCAAAAATGGCAATCTTGGTTTTTTCTACTAAAAATCAAGAATTGACCAAAAGTCAAACTTCGACTCCAAAAATTTTGATGAATGTAAGGTTATAATTACTTGATCCTGGTTTTTTTTATGAATAAAGGGTGTTTCAAAAGTGATAATCTTGTTTTTTGTACCAAAAAATCAAGAATTGACCAGAAAGTCAAAGTTTGACTCCAAAACGTCAAAGAAAATTTTCAACACTAAAATTATGCAATTAAAGCCTAAATCTGATGTATATAACACCAATCGACACAGTAAAAGTCCATGTTTGTCCAATTAATCAAAAGGGGTTGTGCCAAAATGACCTAAAAACACTTTTAGAAGCACCTTAAAGACATAATCATACAAGTGAAATTCAGATCTAGCCTTGAAAACATTACACCGAGAAAATCAAACTTTGACCAACAGTTCAAAAGGTTTGATAAAAGGTAAAATGACCTAAGAACGCATGTGATCATCTCAAAATAAGTTTAAATCCAGCTTATGACAAGCCATTATGAAGCAAAAAAGACAATGCCTTGACCAAAAATGGTTTCCAAAAGTCAGAATTTGACACTAATATGAGTTCAGAAATGAAAATCTTGGTCTTTTGTACTGTAAATCAAGATTTGATGACAAACACCTTGACAAAAAAGTCAAAAGAGTTTTCATAGATGCATAATAAAAAAGTCAAAAGTCAGAAACTACTTACGAGTCGAATCCCCCGATAAAGAGAATTAGTGTGGAGAAAAGACCAAGATCCTTTACCAAAGTAAGGTTCATAGATGCACAACGGTTGACCTGTTCTTTCAAGCTCCCCATCATCCCTCTCATGCAAATCATTCTTATTTCTATCAGCTTTTTTCGCATTTTTGTATACTTCCTCCCATGTCCCCCTTGATTGCTCACTTCTATCTCTCACCTACATAACAAAGGGCAAATAAGTAATTTCACATCAACCAAAAAGGAAAAAAGAGATTTTTTTTCAATTTTCATCCCGTTACCTCATCGTCTTCTCTTGCCCTTCTAGCTTTCATTATCTGGTTTCTTTTTTCTTCTTCCCATAAATCGTATATAAAGGAATCATTTGTTGGAATTTCCGATATTGCCCTTGGAGCACGGTTCCATTGACCTTCGACTTTGTCTAACAAATGATGAATCCTCAAAGTTCTATTTACATATTTACAATCTTCAATAGCTTCAAAAAGATGCCATTGCCACTTTGTTTTGATATCGGAAGGAATTTCCGATATTGCCCTTGGAGACGCAACTTCCGAAGGAAGGTGAAGGATGTTTTCTATCAATGAAGCATACCCTTCAATGGAATCCAAAGCCATCATGTTTTTAGCAGTGTATTTTCCGGTTGATGCGATATTGGTAGCTAGAGATGATAGTTTTCCTTTGGAAACCACTTGTAATGTTATTTGTGTTAACTCCTTTATGTTTTCCTTTGGAAAAAGAAGCCCATTTACCCCGTGATTAACCTGAAATGTGTTATGAAATTATTAGTTTGTATACTTTGATTTTTGAAGTCAAACAAACTTTTTTCTACTTCAAAAATAATGATATGAGTCTATAGAAGTTTGACATTAGTTTTTCATACATTGACTTATAAAGTCAAACAAACTATTTTCGATTTCGAAAACGATATGAATCAGAACTTATTGAAGTTTTTTGTGGAAAAAACAGTAATTGGGTTTAAGAAATACAATTAGTGCTATAAACAAAAAAGAATACAAGATCATATAAATTTCACCCAAATAGAAGTTTGACTGAAAAAAGTCAAAGGATAATTTGTAATAGAGATAGGTTGACTTACATATTTCTTGATTATTGGTAAGTCAGGGGCAATTATTGGTTTCTCAAGACACATTGCCTTTGTCAGAATATCAGGAAAAGATTGTTCTTCAAGGAATGACCCGTATATTACAAGATCAGTTATTCCTAAAACGCCCATGTCTTCATCAATGGCAACATGACTCACAGTACCTCTTGGGTAATTAAGGTTTAAAGCAATTTCCTACAAGAAAAAACATTTGTCAAATGCCTAAACTACCCTTATAGTCAAAATTTTGAAACAATGGCAAATGACAACAAGTCAATAACTTAACAACTTGCAAAGGTCTAACTGAAGTAAATAGCAATGTACTTCCGTTTTTTTCTTATCAAGACATTATTAAACTTTGAAAAATATACCCAACGGTTTGCATTTGCATGTAACTTGGTAGATTTTATAAATGCAATATTTGACCTGACTTATTTTTAGGAGATTATTTGACTATTTCTTAAATACCTAAATTACCCTTTAATCACAACTAGTCATAGACACCTTTTGGACCGAAATCAAGATAGTCAAACTTTTGCAATGATGGCAAAGGACAAGTAAGTAAAAAACACTTTTTTTTCCTGTAATGAGTTGTAAAAAACAATCGGAAGATTTTTTTGGTTGAAGTTGATTTTTCTAGAAAAAAATCAAAATTTTAATGGTTAAAATCATAAAAACATTTCTTCGAGTGGTTAAACTAAACAAATTCCAAACTATAGTGGTTTTTACAGACTTCAAAGTTTTATGTAGTGTTTTTTTTAAATAATGAAAGTATATTGCTATTTCTTGCATTTACCCAACTTGCTAAAAAAACGAAAGGAATATTAAAACAAAAAACAACTTTACCTCAATGGCAGAACTGTAATTACCAGTCAAATCATGAGTCAAGATTAAGATCTTGAGACGAGGACTGAAATTGTCACTAATTTGAAACTCAGCTAAAAGTTGAAATAAAGCTCTTAACACAAGAGCATGCTCCAGCCATATTCCTTTATATAGAAACTCGCTTCCCACAATAGCAACAACAAAATCATCAACTCCAATATTCATATTTACACGCAGATGATTTTCTTCATGAATGATTGTTAAATTTTCTATTTTGCAAGCTTTGGAAGGAGATCCAGGTATGACAAAGTAGTTTCCATCATCAAATGCAGCATAAAACATCTGAAAAATAAGGAAAATAAAAATCACATCTTTAGGGATATATGTGGGTCCCATTCCCATCTTTATTAATCGGACCTATTATCACATTTTTATTCTCATGACATCATTCAATGGGATGGGACCCACAAAATCAAAATGTTAAAATTGCCATGCAGAATAGTGTGAGATACAAAGAATGACGATGAAAACGACTAGAAATAGCAACATACTTTCATTTAAATTTATTTGTGTATTATAATATACTACTTCCATTTAAATGAAAGTACATTGCTTTTCTTTTTTTGCATTTAAACCTTAGATTATATACATATATATACATACAGGTAGGGCATAGTTTGGGAAGACAACAACTGTAGCTCGATTAAAAATTGCCTTCCAATCATCAATAATTTCAACTTTGCCACTGGAGACATAACTTGCCACACGAGTAGCAAGAGATTTTTCATGGATACTCCATATAAGAGGAACAGATTTAAAGGGTTCCTGCAAAAGGCTGCAACAAAATATAAAAATTGCTCAGAAATAGGACTAAATGAAAGAATTAGAAAACTTATTTTTGGTAGTAAATAAGACTCCACTTACCATGAAACAACATCCTTTGCTTCAAGAGAGTTCACAAGTACACCATCATAGCTACAAAAGATTATAAAAAAAAAAAAAATGTTGTAGAAAACATTTTTCGGGAGTTTTTGTAATTATAATATAGTAATATATAGTAAAAAGCAACATACTTTAACCAGTCAATTGTAATGTCTGTTTTATTGTTAGCAGCCATAATATTCACAGGAACTCCAATACTTCTCCAAATAGAATGGACAGGTCCGTTTTCAAGCGAGTAAACCTACAGAAGTTATATAATTTGTGTAGAAAATAAGAAACTTATAAGATAAAAGTAGCTTAAATGTTGATGAAACAAACGGAATTAAAACAGCACCTCAATTTCATAGCCAATTGCCCTTAAAGCAGCTGCAACTGTGACCATTAATATCTGCTGTGGATCAACCAACAGATCTGCAAAAACCTACAAATTGAAACTAATAAAAAGCGAAACTAAAATGAACATGAAAATGGAAGGAATTTTGTAAATTCATTAACAATAATACTCACCAAAGCAAGTTGGGGCTTTCTATTGGGAAATCTGGCTGCTGTTCTTGAACCACCAAACGAAACATTGTTCATTTCTTCTCTTCGGAATTTCATCATAAGCTTGGTGGGCATAAACTTGACATCTTCACCGAAATCCAAATCACCAATCTGTTTCAATAAGTTGATGAAATCAGAATCAGCCACTCGTTTCAGGAAATCGCCATCAGCTTTATCCACCATGGAAAGCGGCAAGAACATTTGAACCAAGAACATGAAGAAGATGAAGACAGCCAACGCTGAAACCCATTGCAAGTAATCTATCTTCTTGAAACCAATAAGCCTCGCAAATCTTGATCTGGGTCTTTGCAAATGCGAAGAATTATTTGGTGAAATTTTAAGTAAAGAGTCTCTTTTAATAGGAAGTACCGGACTAAGAGAACCCATTTACATTCCCACCGATATTATACCAAATCCCCAAATCGGAAATCCTACAAAACCCAGTAAGAACACAAAGAAAGAATCTTTATCGACGGATTAGTAACGAAATGTTTCTTGAAAACGATGAAAGGGTTTGCTGATTATCAGCTTTGTTCTTGAGCTAAGAATGGGATCAAATTAATCACATAGTGGAGTGTGATGATATAAACACGAGTGGGGAATGAATGAGGTATGGCAGAAGGACTATTTGTTTTCTTCTATTTTATTTGTATAAACTAAAAAGAGAAGCCCCCCATTAAAGAAATCAATAGATCCTGTCGATGAAAACAAGCAATGAGAGTTTCTAGAGAGAGAAAGAAGAGAGAGACTGTTTGGGAGATGGAATTTTATCAAGAAATATAGGGAAGATGGACTGAATTCGAAGTCGCCTGCTTTATATTTGAGGTCAACTCTTGTTCGAACTTGTACTTGTAATAAGTTATTATATAATTTAAGTTTATAATTTTCAACATATAATGCGAATATAAAGAAAAAGAAAATACACTGAATTTTTACACCTTTTTTGTTTGTTAAATTCTTTTTTTTAATCTTACTTTGAAATTAAGAAATATAATTTAATGATCAGATTTTTTTATAAATGGCTAATTTATACATCTGCTAAATATAGATATAAATTTATAAATCTACGTCAAACAACGCTTGAACTTGTAACATATTGGGTGAGAGCATAGTTTTCTTGAAAGGTATTTTACCAAAAAAAAAAAGTTTACTCGGTCATATTAACTATTTATTATAAAAAATTAATATAAAAGCTAAGACATTGAATGTCGATTATTTATATTTTGTAAATGGAAGTTAGTTTATTTAGGTGTAATTTATTTAATAAATACTTAAAATATTTAAGCTTTTAATACAAGTTGATTGTATTTGTAGCTACAAAGTTGTACATATTAAACTTTATATGGCAGTATGTCTTTGTGGTCCTCATACTAATATAATAATTTGCAATGATTCTTTTAATTATGTTGAGATAAATGCATTGTTCATTTCTTGGAAAACATAATATTTTTATTTAATAACTAAATATTCACACTATATTTCATTTTTTAATAATTAAATATTCAAATATATATTTCAGCTATTTAATAATTAAATTTTCTGCACAAAGAAATGCTCTTGTAATGGTTGAAGTATCCAACTAATGAAAGCTTTGCAGTCGAAAACTAGGTATAAATTTCATTACTTGTAGTAGAAGTTATTATAAAGATATTGCTTTAAATCATACCATTTTAGTCCTTTGAAAAAAAATGATTTTTCTTCACGAATCAATTGGCATCTCCTCAAAGTCAAAATATTCCATTAATAGAGACAAGACATTTTATGAAAGGGTTGCAATCTAACACATGATATAATTTCATTGCATGTATATAATAGAAGTTATTATAAAGATGTTGATTTAGATCAAACCGTTTTAGCCTCGTGAGAAATGAATTTTCTTTCTGAATTAATCGATGTCTCTTCAAAGTCAAAAGATTCATTTAAAGTCATCAAAAACAACTAAAAGGTTAAATTTAGGGATACGTATCTATTATCAAATAAAGTTATTTTGTTAGAGATATTGGGCCGGATGCAGGGGCATATTTTAGGTATGTCCTACGACCTACCTAAAATTTGAATTTCATTTATAATATATATACAACAAAAATTATGAACTACCTTAGAAAAAATAAAAGACCTACCTTGAGTTTGTTTTTTTAAAAAATGTCTTAAAAAATCATTTTAAAAGAAAATAAAAATAAGTTACATGGAGCATTTGTGTTGTTAAATATATAGGGTTAAATATAATACATAGTTTTATCAAACAATAAGGTATCAATGCACTAATAATCAACTATTTTTTATTAAATCGTTCGGTTTTTTCAATTATATTTTAGTCGTTTTTTTTAAAAAAATTTAATTGGTGGTGCCTGATGGGTTTTTTCAGTTATATTTCATTAAATCGTACACGACCCGGCCCGGCCCCTCACAAGTGTTGGTGATTTTTTTTATCGGCTTCACTTAATTTGGGAACCACGTGATATTTTGTTCTAGATTCGCCACTGGCCGAATGGAATGGTAACACTCTTACCATATTGTTACATAGGATTTTTAGTTTTTTTGAAAACATGTAAGTTTATCATGTCTAACATAAAAAAATAGGGAGTGATAGTATGTCAATTTAATAGGGTTTATTTTGGAAAAAAAAATAGAAAAGAAAAGAAAAAGGAATTAATCAATCACATCCCAAGATCCACCTAAACTCTTTCTCTCTCTTCTCGTTGTGGGTGTAGTGCTTCTCTTCCGGCGAGCTCCATGGCACGAGCCAAGGGGCGGTGTACAGCGCTCCTAGCGAGCCCATTCCTTTAAGCCTAAGGGCGTGTTTGGCAAAAGTAGTTGTTAGCTGGAAGCGGGTAGCGTGTAGCGGGAAACTATAACTTTTATTTGTTATATGAGTGTTTGACAAAAGTAGCTGAAAGCTTTTGAAATATATAAAATTACATAAAATGACAATTGATTAAAAATAAATAAATATATAAATATATTTTTAAGGGTAATTATGGAAATTGATTTCAAAATGTCAGTAGCGTTTTGTTAAACGCTACATGAAGTAGTTTTTAGATTTGGAGTGTTTTATTTAAACTAAAAGCTAAACGTTCGTACTACCAAACGAAGCTTTTTGTTTAAACTAGAGCGTTTTGTCAAAAGCTAGAAGCTCCCAAACGCTTCCAAAAACTTTATGCCAAACACGCCCTTAAGTATGATCCAGACAACAAGTAAACCAAATCTTCCGCTGTCCGGACTATGATTTCCTTTGAAATAGTTTTAAAAAATATTTTAGAAAGACTTTAAATCTTTTGAATGAATTCGAAATTGAAGGAACTTAAGTCCACCTTAGAAATGGCTATGAAATATAGACTTTAGTGTGCTACATCAATGACCATATATTCCAATGTGTAGACTGTAACCAATACCACAATGAGTGTTATTAAAATAGAACAAGTCCTTGAAAGGCAAATTTATGGTGATTTGAAGAATTATGGTTTCTTGAGATTTACACTTGAAAAAAAAACATGGAAACCATGTTTTTGGATGGTATATAAACAAAATGGATACTCCAACATAAATTTAAGATTTAAAAAAAAAAGTTCATTTGGATCAAAGATGCAAAAGATATGAAGATTTGAAAATGGATGCTTGATTTGGATGATTAATGAAAAGCTTGAGAAATGCTATTTGGAATTTTCCATGTACTTGATTTTTATTCACCATTTCAGTGCAAAGAAAGTTACAACATGTAGTTAAGACAGTTAGGGATCCAATGCAAGAAGAATTGTCACAATTGGGGTTGAAATGAAAAGGTTATGAAGGAAATGGTGAAGGGTATCTTATTTACGTGGCAGAGTAGAACCATGCACTTGGGCCAAGCTGAACAAAGTTGACAAATAGGAATGGGTTTGGGGTTGTCTATGCGGCTGAGTACCCTTCTCGTTTAACTTTAAGCCTTACATTTCCATGCAAGTCATGACGAGGAGTCTAAAGTTGATCATTTTTAATTACATGCTTTTCTCATTTCAAGCCATTTTTCATCTTTAAACCTTCTAGACTTGTGTATGTATTTGAAGGTGCAAAAATATGTGTTCAAGACTCAATTTTTTAGACAAACAGAGGAGAATCAATAGGAGGAAACAAGAATAGTCGACTATCAACTTAGATTAAAGGCAATATCTTGAAATCTTTGCAACTTAATGGTGTTTTTGGTGAAATTGGAAGTTCTCGTGCACCTAGTCTTGGATTATAGCTTTGCATGTTAGAATCAAACCTAGTTAATGATAGATGGAGCTATATTAACATAAATTATGATGTAAATTTCACATATTGAAGCTAGAAAGGATGGATTTAAGCATTTAAAGAAGAAATTAGTTATATACAAAACCTTGGAGATGAATGTAATAAACACATATCCGTCTTTAGTATGTGGAAATTGAGTAATTTGAAGGTTATACATAATACACATAAAACCTAACGTAGAGAAAAGGGTATGCATGTTTGAAAATATGATAGATAATGATAGATTAAACATTCTTAACATGTTATTGTTACTAGAACAACAAGATTGAAGCATGAATGATTATTTTCTCATTGATTTGGGTCAAGAACCCTAAACTGGAATGGTAAATGATTAAGGCATCAAAGAAAATTGCAACTGGCGTGTGAAATGGAGAATATGGATAATGTTAGTAAAATCTATGAATGCTTACGACCGACTCCTATTGTTTCTCATACATGTATGGAAATGATACTTTATAAATAAACCACTTTTTCAATAAAAACCCAAAAATTTTAATTATACTGAACTGTTTTTGTATACTGTTTAAAACTTTGTGGTTTTAATTATTAGAATTTCCAAAACATGGAGACATGCAATAAATAAATGATAAAATCATGGAAAATATGATGTTGACAATGTACCAATCCATCAAACTATGGTAAGTTCAATGGATTTGAGATTGCTTTATCTTTACATTTCACAATGCATAAACCTTTATTAATACCTTTTACATTACTAAGTTCTCATCAACCTTTACTTAAATATTATCTTTCTCAAATACAAGAAATAACATGCTTTTTATGGATAATGAGAAAAAAAAACATGTAATTCTTATGAAATAAAAATAGGATTTGTGAGAGCAAGTATTGTTAAGTTTCTTTAAAGATGAAGATTAGTCGTGTAGTATTTATTAGACAAAGTTTATGCATTTGTTACACACACCATATACAACTCCAAACTACAACCACACTCGCTAACTAACTACTCTTTCTCTTTCTCTTTCATAGTAAAACTATTCTTTGATTCTTTCCCGTTCACTTGTAGAAGCTGTAACACAAATGGTACACGGTTTGGTTTAATAAACAGCAACATACTTTCATATATTTGTTTATAGCATCCTACTTTCATTTCTTTTTACAATATTTCTCAACATTCTACTTTGAAAAATCTACCCAAACAACAATGCTATAATTGGGTGGATTTTTCAAAATACAACGTCCTCCTATATACTAGTAAATAAAATAAAAATTCAAAGTACAATGTCTTGATGAAAAATATGGTTTATGGGGAGTACAATATGCAATGAAAGTTGTACCTTCATGAAAATGAAATGGGTTGTTGTTGTTTGGTTGGCTTTTGTTTGACAAAGAAAGCGGATAAGAGACTTTTGCTGCGACCGGGTGCCTTTGCCTTTGCCTTTTCCTTTTCACGTCTTGTTTGGTTGTCAAATGACCGGAACGGTGTCATTGGCTTCTGACCCTCACTTGGATCCTATATAAATAAATAAAAATCATCTATTGTTTAATGTTTATTACCAAATGACCAAAATACCCTTTCAGTTTTTTGTGAATTCTGTCCGAAGGTTGGAAATCACAACGATTGTATACTACCAAAAGATTAAAATACACTTTTACTTTTTTGTCGATGTTGTCAAAAGGAAATTACAACAAGTGTATATTACCAAATGACTAAAATACCCTTTCCGTTTTTTTTTTTTTTTTTTTTTTTGTCAGAAGGAGATAGATTATAACAATTCTATGTTACCAAATTTTCAGTTTTTTGTCGATTTTATCAATGGGAATTTTTCATCAAGTGTAAAGTACCAAATGACTGACTAACATAACCTTTCAGTTTTTTGCCAATTTTGTCGAAAGAAAATTATAAAAACAAATGACTAAAATAACCTTTCGGTGTTTGTCAAACGGAAATTTTCATCAACCGTATAATATATTACCTAATGACTGAACTACCCTTTCGTTGATTTTTTGTATATTACCAAATGACTAAAATACCCTTTTAGTTTTTTGTCAATTTTGTCAAGAGGAAATTATAACAATTGTATATTACTCAATGACTAAAATACCCTTTTGGTTGTGGAACCAGCAAAGCACAGAAAGACTAGAGAAATTTCATCAATTATAAATAATTAAAAGATTTAGAATTGACATACACAATTACACATACCCGTTGAATGATGCCAAGTGTCTGCATAGCTGTGGTAGAAGCAGGCCCCACATTCGACAACCGAAGATTATCTGCCCTCTTTTGCATGCCCTCTTCACCATCTATATACATATATAAATATATTTATAAAAAAAAAAAAAAAGGACCAAAACTTAACTTTCTTAAATAATATATATCTAATCATACTGGATGGAGTACGGCGAGATGGTTTTGGATCTTCCATGCTGCAATAATAATAACAAAAAAAATGGGTTACATGCAAAAAAAATAGCAACATACTTCCATTCATTTGCTTCTTATATACCACCATACTTCTGTTTCTTCCTATATTACAGCATTATACTTTTAGAAAGAAAAAAAATACCAAATTATCATTGATATTTTTATTGCTAAACTTGGGTGGATTTTTCAAAGTATAATGTCTTAATAAGAAAAAAAAAACACTATAACAGAAATAAATGAAAGTAGAATGATCCTATCCTATGCACAAATAAATGAAAACATGTAGCTATTTCCTTTTATTAATTAATCCCAAAAACATCAAGTTCTTTTTCAGAAACTATTACACAGATTAGGTAGATTTTTCAAAGTATAATGCTCTAACAGAAAAAATATATGAAAGTCCAATGCTATAATTGGGAAAAAAAAATTCAAAAAAAAGTATAAAAATATCACATTTCTTTTCAGGAACTTTTATACAATCTTCAAGAATCCATGAAGTTGGTTTGACAATGAAATGAAATGGAATGAATAAAAAAACAAAAATTTCTTTTGTTGTGACTTGTGGAAAAAGAGAAATATTTTGATAGTATCATTATTACCTCATCAATGGGCGTGAACCCCCTTTCAAAGTAGATTTAGTTTCTGTTGCTAAATGCCAAGAAAGAGTATTTGAAGCTGGGGTACCTGGAGTAAAACACAATTTATAAACTAAATAATTTTCACTTTTTATAACTTCAATTAAAAAAAGTGGCATGGGATTTTTAATCCAACTGATCATTGTTCTTGTGAGATTGCCCAAAATACACTACTTACCAAGAATGACTAGTTCTAGACATAGAATGGAAATATAAACACAAAAAATAACCATCTTAATCTTATTTCCAAATTTTTGTTAAAAAAGTTGCTCATTTATGAATAAATATATGCTCTTTTGTAGTTCAGAAAACGGGAATTTGTTTCGCCAGCTACAATGGTTCAAGAAATCAATCACTTTTTCATGATAACAAAGAATGAAGATTGAAGAGGAGGGCATTCACGTCTTTTGCACACACAAGAGACCGAAAGTATGTCAACATCCCACAGTTACAAGTTAGAAAATGTGAATGTTATTTGGAGAATTAAGTTGTAGTTGTGTTTCTTTTTAATCTAGAACAGCCATTTGGGTTTATAACTTATTTAACTAAGTCTGAACTTTTTTTATTTGATGTAAACTTTAGTTTTTCTTTTTTCTTTGGGTCAACCTGTTTATCTAATAGGTCAGGTGGGACAAAAATGTCAATTTTGCCCCATTCACATCACTATCAGCCTCAAAAAGGATAAATGTTGCAAAGAAGGGGAGTATTAGCTTTGCTACCTGAAGTAAATTGGCGAGTTCGTGGTTGAAGATTACTTTGTCTTGCATTTGAATCGGTTTGAATCTGAGGGCTAAAATGGACCTTTTTGCTGACAGAATCTGGGTTCAAAGAAAATGTTAACACATTTCAAGCACCATCTATGTATGTCAAAGTGTTGTACAAATATTAAGATTCTTACTAGGTAAAATGTAACGTTTGTGATGCCTTGGTAAAACTGCTAATAATTCTTGCTGTCTGATGGCTTCTTTATCCGTATATGTTTGGCATGTAAGAAGTTGCTTTACATAAAAAAAATAAAAGAAATTTTAAAATTATATTGGAGTGATTTACTTTCTAAATCATCGTTCTTACAAAAATATCAAAGAAAAACTGATTAAAATTCGGGTGTGGTTTTTCTCTTTTCTTTATTTAGCATTATATTTAGCATTATTGCAAGAATGGTAGTTTGTTTGTAAGTCAATAAAGAAAAAAAAAAGATCAATATATCGTACTTGATGTAAACATGTAAGATGTAACTCTGTTGATGAAATTTCTGAACTCTGTTGGTCAAGAAGGTCAGTGAGTTTGTAAGCAACAGTGCCAAGATGGTCAACAGCATTGACTAGGGCTCGAATCGCATAATCTTTCAGGTTATCAAGGACCCTGTATCACAATTCATCATTCATGTAAAGTATAAGGGCGAATTTGGAAAAAAAAAATATTCACAATAGTTCCACTACGAGCCAAATGTCGGGTTAATCGCTTATTTATGCAATGACTTACACATTTTTTACCAAATGATGCAACAAAGTGGATTCTTATCAATTTAAATAAAAATTTACTTTATTGCATGAATTGGTAAAAGGTGGTGAGAAATTGAAACATGGCTGCATTAATTAAATAAGAAATCCACTTTCTTGCCTAAACTGAAAAAACGTGTTTTGTTGAATAAATAAGTCTTTAACTCATTCTGAAATACCCTTAGTGATGATAAAAAAGAGGAATCATGTAATTATAATCAACCTACAACTAATGTAATGAGTCCTGATAGGTATTTAATTTTATCCAAAACACGCGATTATAGCAAAATATAGAGCTGTTTTGGCCTTTTTAAGAACAATCGTGTGAACGCTGAGTTATTCGATTGCCTACAATTGAACAAAAGATCCAACTATCAAGTTATAAGGTAGGCGAAAAGATGAATCTTACATCTGTTTTTGATCGCTGTGAAGATAAGATTTTTCACAATATTCTGCTGCCGAATAAAGCTGGGGTCTTAAGTTTTTGAGTTCCTAAAAAACATACAAGAATCAAAACCAATTAGCAACGATGATTGGTTACTATTTTAGCATATAAAAGCCTCCAATAAAGCATAAACACAACCCTAATTCATTAAAGTATAACAAGTTATTCCCATGTCTCTGATATGAACCAAGCTTGATCCTAGATTGGAACTCTATACATTTTTACTTGATTAGGGTTTTTGTGTCCTAACATTATCATTTATTGACATAAGAGGAATCACACATCGAGCTAATTCATCCATTCCACATCATAATGAAATTGTTATACGACTCAAACCACTAAAGACCAACACAAGCTAGTCCCAAGTATGTAGTGAACTCAAGCCTAAATTCGATTGAAATTCATAAACTTCAATTTGATTAGGATTTTTGTGACCTGGTATCGTAGTTAATTTTCACACAAGAGAACACATAAAACAGAAACCTAATACAGGAAAACCAAAACTATAGCACAGATTTCATAATTAACATCCGTAGATATCATTTCATATAACAATACAGATCTGACATCAACCGAAAAATGAGAAATTAAATTGACTGAAAACCTGTAGGGCTTTAACAAATCCAATGCTTTGTTCCATTGACGCCTCTTCAATTGTCATTCCTTGATTTGATTGTTCCACTTCCATCGCTCACTTAAAATAGATACACCGATAAAATCCAGAACATTTGATCACCAAACTCTGGGCAAAAACCCTAGTATAATCGTAAAAACGCAAATTCAAGAAATATGCGTAAGAAAACTAGTTCGGAATCTTATGCGTAGGGCTACGAATCAAAAATGTTTGTCGTTTTGATTGGATTTTAGAGTTTGGAAATTAGAGGAGTGTTTGTTAAGCAAAAAAGGCAGAAAGTATTTGGGGGAAGTGTGAAGTAGAGCGGGGAAAGTGTTAAATGTAGAAAGAATTTATTGCAAGTCGTGAAAGGTGGTTGAAATCGAAATCAACGGGACTATCATTAAAGCTAGGTGAAAATATTGAAATTAGGTTTATTTGCATCAAGGTCCCTATACTTTAAGCTAGACGCTAGTTGAAGTGTGGGGAATTTTGAATTTAGATTTAATTGCATCAAGGTCCCTATACTTAAAAGCTACATAAATTTTGAACTGTGGAGAATTTTGAAATTGTTATATAAAGAATCTTTGTAATATACAGATTGATTAAAAAAATATATCAAAAAGTAACAATAAGTATTTTTTTTTAAATAAATTTTAAAATAAGGAATGAACAAAACTTATTAATTGCAATTTACTATTATATTTATTATATCTAATACTTTATAGTGGGGCACGAGTACGGCAACTCACGATATTTGTTATTTGCATTGAATACATTTGTTGAGAATTAGAAGCAACCATTGAAGTTAAAATATCTTGAGCAAAAGTGGTATATAGAAGAACTTTTATCCCGAGCACAGAAATGATCGAAATACCAAAGTAATCTCAAATCAACTATAATCTGTTCTTATGGATTCAAAGGACAACCACTCAAGCTATGATACCAATTGTGAGAACAAAGATTTGATTGCACAGGGACAAGGTTTGAAAACTCAAACCTTGAGTTAATGCTTAAGATCAATGTCTGCTTCTGATTAAGTGTTCTAGTCAAGTCTGGCAAGACTAGTCGAGACTGAAGATGAAAATCAACAAAGTACTTCAAGTATTAAATATGGAACAATGAGTACAATCAAGGTAAAGACAATAAATGAACAGGTAGAATGTTTAAAAGAGTTTGATGTGAGATAAAAGTGAAAGTGAAGTAAATTCAAATATAACTATATTTGGAGCAACAATCTGTTATCTATTCTTGTCATTAAAAACTCCTTATATAGGAAAAGGAGGTACAACTTACAAACCGAAGTGATACAAAGGACTGGTAAACAAGTTACATCTGACACTCTGATTATCCAAATTGACAAAAAGACTTAGTCATATGTAAGGTTACATCAAACAAAAGACAAGAATAATTAATGCATAGATTGACAGACACATAATCTCGGAACATCTCTTCACCTCGTACCATAAACTTCACTCTTGACATCAACCATCATCTCGTACCATAACCATTTCGGACTTAAGCTTGACTTCGGAACTCCAAGGGTTAGAGATTGCTAGAGGTTCACTTTCAGGTTCCAACAATCTTCCCCTAAGTGAACTTAGCAATCCAGTCAGCTTAGTTCAAGTCTTCCTTGATAAACACATACGCCCTGTACAGCCAATCTCTGCTTCTGGCAGCTTGAAGTCAATCTTTGCTAAGTATTTTTCTGTTCCGAACAGATGGGCCAATTCAAAGTCGCACCGGCAAAATTCAGCTACATAATCTTTGAGGAAGCTCAAAGCAGCATGGTAAGCTCTTATGTTAAGATCATCGACTTGGTGGCTTCTGAAATGTGAAGCAATCGTCAGGATGTCATTTGGATTGATTGCAGGAAAGTTGGCGTCAGTGATGGTTTTTTGAGTTGGTTTGTTTCGGAAGATGTGGTATCGGAACAACACACAGTTCAGTTCGAACTTGGTTAAAATTTTCCTTCCGAACCCATAAATTTTGGTGATCCTTTTCCGAGACCATACTTCTTTTTGAGGAAGTGTGTTCTTGGAATAAAAGGTCTTCCAAAGTTCACGTTCAGTTCTGATGATCATTTGTGGATCATCTTCCGGGTGGAGAGGAGCGAACTTTGTGTAGAACTTGTTGTAAGGAGAGAAAGGTAGATCAATCTGGTCTGAATCTTGATTGGGAAGATCATAGTACATAAAAGGCACTATGTCGAGATCATGTATAATCCCTTCTCGGCAAAGAGGGGAAAGCCTTAGCATCATATGAGGATTGTCGTCTTTGAAGGATTGAATGCGGATGCTTTCCTCAAGAGCTCGATTTATTTCTTCCTGGGACCAACCACTTATCTCTTTCAAGGGAGTTTCAGAGTAAGGAAATTCCGAGATGGGCTTCTTTCCTTTATCTTGCTGTTTTTTGAGGACCGAGAGGATGTGTTGAATGTTCTCATCTACGGCGAATTTCGGAGGAAAGGAAGGCAGGGGCTCTTCTAGAATGTCATCAGGCTTCCGAAGAGGAAAGCCTTCATCGATAGGAGCAATATTGGGCGAAGGAATCGGAGGCAACATTGAAGTGGTGGCTTGGAAGGCGTCAACCGTTAGTTTGGTTTTAGCCTTTGCCACTTCTCGGCTTCTTTGAAGTACATCGACCAGAGTTGATGGCCATGAGACTGCTGACCAAATCCTTTACTCTTCCTCGGAGAGCACTTTGGCTGGGAACTTTTTCGGTGCTGGAATTCCTATGATGGCATTAGTGATGTACTTATCTTATTCATCATCATCATCATCATCATCATCACCTGGAGAACCTGAAAGAACTTTCAACGAATCATCAGAACTTTCATCTCGGAGTCTGAACTCCGAGACAGGTTTTCAGGGAAAGGGTTGATTCCTGCTAGGCCCTTCTCCCCCTCTTGCAACGGATGACCCGACAACCGGTGCAAGCATTGAAGACTCTTTAAGCTCCGAGAATCGATCGAACACCTTCTGAAAACTTGTATTCATCTGAAGAGTCAGAGCGTCATAAGCTTCAGCTGTGGGATCCTGAGCTTTTAGATGATCGAAGAAGGCTGCAAGAATAGAGAGCATCTCGTCAATTTTATTGTACGGAACATCCACGATGTTCCAGCATGCCTTGAGGAGCTTGATAAGAAATTTTTATATAATCAGGTTCATCTCATCCGTCTTTCTGATCTCCTTCTCTAGCCTCTGAATCTATTTCTCATGGTGAACATGAGTTTGTTTGATGAGCTCGTTTGTGGCACCGACTAAATCATCATGAATGTTCAGCATTTTGGTGATGGTGTCGAGAGAGGCATCATACTTTTGTTCTACTTCCTTGATAGTGTGCTTGAGTCGGAGGGAGATAAGCTAATCGAGTTGGGCTTCCCTTTCAGCAGTTGTGAGTCCGGACTTGTTTGTTTCGGACAGGGAGTTCAGAATTGCATCTAGCTTGGAATCCAGACCAAAAACTTTTCATCAAGATTTGTATTGAGTCCAGCAATAGAGGTTTCAATCACTTCAACTTTCTTCATCGTATCAGAGACATTGTCTCGGAGTTCCAAGAGGGAAAAAGGATCAACATAATTTCCAGCGGAGGATCCTGTGTCCGAGGTGGAGGTCTGAGACTTGTTTTTGTGATCGTCTTGGTTTACTGGCAGTTCGGATGGGCCATGCTGAGTTGTATCTGCATTGACTTGCTTGGGACTAGATTCTATTTCATCTCCGAAATGCGTTTGGGCTTGATCATCGATTTTGATTTCTTCATCAACTGGCTCGGAAGAGAAGGATGAAAGTACAGAATTGTATCGACTGGGATTGGCTCCTTCCATTTCTTGTAAAGCTCTTGAATAGTCAGAGCGCATAACCTCGGACTTGGGATCTCTAGAGGTTTCCTATTGACTGAGAACTTCCGAAAGTCCTGCCATAGGACTTCCATGATGTCGACGACGTTATCTTTTCCGGTGAAGATGATGTAGACGACGTACAACCAATCCTTGGTAAGTGTATCAGTGCCACCGTGCTTGCCGGAGAGACCTCGAAGTAAAAAGTGCATCAACACAGTCCATAGTCTTGGAACAACCAATTTCTTGAACTTTTTAATTAGCCTTAAATTCACCATCGTACCCAATGTCGTTGAGAAACGACTGAAGTTCTTGTTGAGTTGGTTCTTGAACCTTGAAATCTTCAGGGTTTTCGGGTATTCCAATCGCTTTCAGGATGGTCTTCTTGTGAACAGCAACGATTAGATCACCGGAGATTACTGTCTCAAGAACATTATTTTCAAATTTGATTCTTTCAAACGTCGTGTGGAGTAGACGAAGAGGAAGAGGTGGATCAGGGATCTTGGTAAGTGGAACTGAGATGGGATGTCGAGAGATGAACTCGATCATGACCCGGATGGACGCATCATAGTCTATGGGGTCCAGCGAGAAAAGTTGTGTTGTGTCCCTGAGAAAGGGTTCAGGTGAAGACGATGATGCACACCCTTTCGACGACTTCTTTTAAGAAACTGATTTGGCAATTTTGGAAACTGACTGGGAGGAAGCCATTGTTGCAGGTTGAAAGCTTGAAGAACACGGTTGCAGAGAGAAAAAAAGGGTTTAAGCTTTTTGTGTGCGTAAAGGGTAGAAGGGATTTCAGGTGGGTTTTTATAGGTTAAGGAAATGGGTCGGGTCAGAGGCGTAATGATGAAAACTGAATAAGAATACGGACCACATTTAATGTGTTGCCAAAAATGGGTTGAGTTGACCTGCAACAGCTAAGGTGGTTGTGGCATGATGTGCAGAATAGAACCCGTCACTTTGGTGATGTGATGTTTAATTGTATGGAGACGTGTGCAAAAATTGGTGCGGTTTTCTAAGATAAAGATACTCATCATTGAAAAAAGTAATCGTTTGGATTATTAAGATAAGAACGTTTCAATAAAAATGATTAAAAATTTTTTGAGTTTCTGAACAAGTTGATCTCGGAGTAGAGAGACTCCGAGATGAATTTATGAAATGATCTCAGAGCCTAAGAGTTCTGAGATGAGTTGTCATAAGATGCTTCCACGATAGGAATGGAAACACTTTGTACTTAATATAGAGTACGAGATTGCACAGACTCGGACTGAATATAAGAGGTTCAAAACTAGGAAGATCTTAGTGGACTTTTGTTAAACGGATTTTGAGACTCCGAGACAAGAAGGATCTGATCTCGGACAAGGAATGAAAGTTCAATACCGTTCCAAACTTGAATTCTGAGATGATCTTCTTAAGTATTTATGAAGTAAGTTTCGAGGTGAGATTAATACCAATGTGACTATATTGGTCATGGACTCCATATGATGAAGTGAGCTGTACAACTTAGAACTACAATAGGTGGTTAGACAAAAAGACACGTAAGATGTTCCTATTTATTCCGAGAGGTAACAGTTCCGAGATTGGATAAAATTTGACTCCGAAACTTTTTACTTTTTGATGTTGCCATCAGAGAGTGCAAACCTCTTGAAAGAACTGAGGATCATGCATCATCATATCCATTTTGTTCAGAAAACCATTTAATTTGGTTTCGTTTAATGCCTTGGTAAAGACATTAACAATTTCATCGTCAGATGGAACAAAAATAAGTTTGATGTTACCATTTAAAACATGACTTTAATGAAATGGTACCGTATATCGATGTGCTTCGTCATAGAGTGTTGAATTGGATTGTGTGAGATGGAAATGGCACTTTGAGAATCACAATAGACTGGAATTTGTTGAAATCGGTAACCATAGTCCAAAAGTTGTGATTTCATCCAAAGAACTTGAGATGTGTAGCTAGCAACAACAATGTATTCCGCTTCAGCTGTTGAGAGTGCAACGTAGTTCTGTTTCTTAGATGAACAGCTAACCAATCGACCACCCAAAAATTGACAGCCACCAGATGTGATTTTTCTTTCCAATTGAAGACCGCCATAATTCGAATCGGAATATGCTTGAAGGAGGAAACTCTCATTTGTTGGGTACCAGATTCCGAGACTCTTTGTACCTTTGAGGCATCAGAATATTTGCTTAACAGCCAAGAGACGAGACATCTTTGGATTAACTTGAAATCTGGCACACAAGCATGTTGAAAACATGATGTCCGGACGACTTGCTGTAAGGTAGAGTAGTGATCCGATCATTCCTTTGTACTTCTTTTCATCAACAATAACATATGAAGGGTCCGAAAATATTTTGTGTCCGAAACACATAGGTACCTTTGCCGAGGCACAGGTGTCCATTGAATATTTCTTGAGAAGTTTTGAGATTTACTTTTCATGGCGAATAAAGATTCCTCGATTGGTTTTTTTTATTTGGAGACCAAGGAAGAAACTCAATTCACGATTCATACTCATTTGGAATCGATTGACCATCAGTTTGGCAAAGTCAGCAACCATTGATGAATCCGTGGATCCAAAAATGATACCATCATCATAAATTTGGACAAGCATGAGATGTTTTCCATTTGACCGTGGGAACAAGGTAGGATCGAGAATACCTCTTTGAAAACCATAATGCTTAAGGAAGTCGGTGAGAGTCTCGTACCAGGCGCGAGGAGCTTACTTGAGGCTATAAACAACTTTTCGGAGTTTGTAGCAGTAGTTCGGATATGAGAGATTGACAAAACCAGAAGGATGTTGGAGATATACTACAATATCAAGTTCACCATTTAGAAAAGCACTTTTGACGTCCATCTGGTAAACCTTAAAGCCTTTGTGAGCAACATAATCAAGGAAGATTTTGATGGCTTCAAGACGGGCAACAGGAGAAAAGGTCTCATCGTAGTCAGGCCTTTCGATCTGTGTGAATCCTTTGGCCACCAATCTTGATTTATTTCGAATGATAACTCCCGTGTCGTCTAATTTGTTCCGAAACACCCATCTAGTACCAACAATGGGATGATTCTGAGGAGGAGGGACGAGAGTCCATACTTCATTTCTATCGAATTCTGCCAATTCTTCCTGCATGGATGTAATCCAATCAGCATGTTTTAATGCTTATTTGATGGATTTGGGTTCAACCATTGAGATAAATGACGAGAAATGACATTCATATTGAACACTTGTGGCAGAATGAGTTTGTACACCGGCGTTTGGATTTTCAATAACTTGGTTCGGAGGATGATCCTTAGTCCAAATGTGTAGTCTCGGAAGCTCTTGTGCATCAGAGGATCCTATATCAACAATGCGGTTGTGTTTCCCCCTGAATAGTTTGAACTTGGGGATGATGCTCCCCCTGAAATTCTGAACCGGATAGGTTGACATCGTCTTCAGGTGGGAAATCGAAGAAATTTGCATCATCATCGTTGTTGATAGTATTAGAGTCAAATTCAGTAGCTGCATCTTGGAATCCATCCACATTTGATTCAAGGGAAGGTTGACCATTCTCCCCCTCAACCTGAGAAGGTTGATGCAACACCGTAAATTTTCAAGCAAAATTTTCATTTTTAAATTCACATAAATTTCGTCAACACATTTAACAAAAATCCCCAATTGTTAAATTATCCAAAACACATGATCAAATTGTTGAATAAAATCTAGGATCCTCAAAACATAACTCCATATCGTGTGTGTGTGTGTGTGTACAATCAAGCTGACGACTTCCCGCGATCCTGAGAAGTACCTGAAACACATATCACATAACACGGTAAGCATGAAGCTTAGTGAGTTCCCTAAAATACCACACATATCTCATTAGCCTCTCATGCCTATACTTAGATAAGACCCTCCGGTCAATGTGTCTCAGTGGGACCCTCCGGTCCCACAACTCGGGTGGACCCTCCGGTCCTAACTCAGCAAGCTCAGAATAAGACACAACATAAATTACATAGACATAATGCAGAATATCACAATACTCAATATAAGCACATAAGACCCTCCAGTCACACAAGGGTTACCACACTAGGTAAGTATAGTGAGAAGACTCACCTCGGATGACGAACAGCTCCTATAAATGTTGTTGCTGCACACCGGCCTCTAACTCTGAGCCAAAACCCACAATTAACCCTATTAAGATCTAAGACCAAACTCTCACTCATTAGGTCTAAAGATAGTCCACTCCCCGGACTATAAATGTAACATCCCAATTTTCAAGTCCAAAAATTTCTTTTTAATTAATTGACTCATAAAAACATCCATAAGAAAATACTGTGGAAACACATCATCTCATAAAACTATGCATCATGTCTGAAAACCCAAGTCATAAAATCATAACATATCAGAGTACAATCCCAGAAAACTCCACGCGGAAATCATGTGTGTGTGTGATGCGATGCTACGCCACCGACTCCTTCCCTTTAGACGAAGAGGTACCTGAAACCAAAACCGAAACCGTAAGCACAAAGCTTAGTGAGTTCCCCCATCATACCACATACCATACAATATCCTCGGTGTCTTTCAACCGGTAATCATCGTCGGTATCTTTCAACCGGTAATCATCATCGGTATCTTTCAACCGGTAATCATCACGTACCATACAATATCCTCGATATCTTTCAACCGGTAATCATCGTCGGTATCTTTCAACCGGTAATCATCATCGGTATCTTTCAACCGGTAACTGTCATCGGTATCTTTCAACCAGTAACTGGGGACTATTCCACCCCTACCACTAGCATACAACAACATGATATAAACATACAGTCAGGCATATCCGGGTACTGACCTACCCTTTGGTCCTAAGGACCGCTATCAGGGAAACCAATCCCTATCATACACGTAACATATCATACAAATAAAACTCATGACCAAAGCATGTAACCAGACCAAGATAATTATCACAAAGACAATCATCTTCTAAATACTCCTCTTTGGTGGGCCGGCATTGTGGCCTTAGACCCACCCCTACTGGAAGGTAACTCACCTCGTACAAGTAGCTGCTGATAATCTGTGCGGGAAACCTCTGTCTGCTGCCGCTCCGGAAATCCTCCGGCTACAATCCCCACAAAACACTTAATCAGAGTCTGAAATTTATTCTTAGGGTAAAATGACCATTTTACCCCTGACCAAGTCCAAGTCAAAGTCAAAGTCAACTTCCAGTTGACCCTACTCGCCGAGTTGGGCCGTCAACTCGTCGAGTCCCTATCTCTTCAACTGTCCTCATCCACGATTCTACTCGTCGAGTTTAGCGACGACTCGACGAGTTCCTCTTCGATATGAACATCGAATGAACCTTCATCCGACTCGCCGAGTTGTATGAACACTCGTCGAGTTCACCTTCATCAGATGAACAAGTTCTGACCTTGACTCGCCGAGTTGTATGAACAACTCGTCGAGTTCATCTTCAATCATAAGGAGATTGCCTTGGACTCGCCGAGTCTGTTCTAGCACTCGTCGAGTCCCATGAACTCCAGGTCTAAAATTAAGTCCAATGCGTTGGGTCACTCTTTCTGTCCTGCTACAACCCTTCTAACACCCAACTGAGTCCTTTTGACCCTCAACAGATATGGGACTCAAAGCCTTGGATTTGTCGAGTCCCAAGAACAGACTCGCCGAGTCGATAACATCCACACCCTAAATCCTCGATTCTGATGTACAACACTTGACCAAATGATAGATCCAAGCCCATAAGCTCGATCTAGCACGTAAAGTTACGAACTTTATGTACATGCATGGTACTTTTGAGCCAAAAAGGCTCTAAAATGGCTCTAGTGTTGCATGGGGCCTTCCTTGGGTGCAAAAGCAACCCAAATCTGCCTTGTGACCCCTTTAAAGACCTGATTCCAAAGCCTCAACCCCCAACCATGTTTGCAAGGTTGGTTACCAAAAATGGCTTATAAAAGCCCTAAATCTCCCCAAAAGGGATTTATCAAATGAAAGAGCAAGGTACAGACTTTATACCTCTCAAAGACTGCAAATGATGAACCAAACTCGAATCCTTTAGTTCCCTCTTGATCCTTCTATGCTCTTCCTTCTTCCTTGTGAACAAAACCACCAAAATCACTCAAAAGCCTTAGATCTTCCACCAAAACACTTAGGGTTTGCTATGGAGGGTTTCTGGGAGCATAAAGGGGCGATGGAGGCTGCATAAGGTTGTTTAAATAGGGTGCAAACCCTCAGATTAGGGTTTTGTCCAGTCAGAGCCTACTCGTCGAGTCCGGGACCCGACTCGACGAGTCCATCACTTAAATCCCGCGCCTCATCCCGCTTCTACTCGGCGAGTTGGTCCTTCAACTCGCCGAGTCCAAGGCCAAAAATGCAAAATACTTAAATAAAAATACATACCAAGAACCAGGTGCTACAAATCTCCCCCACTTATTTTAGACTTCGTCCTCGAAGTCTGCTGCTCGATCCTGGAATAGCTCTGGGTAATGCTCCATCATCTCATCCATCGGCTCCCAAGTCCACTCCGAGCCCTTCTGGTGCTGCCATTGCACCTTCACTAGTTCCACCTTTTTGTTCCTCAGATCCTTCGACTTCCGGCCGAGGATCGCCACTGGCCGCTCAATATAATTCAGGCTGTCATCGACCTGAATATCCTCTAAGGGTACCACTGCTGAATCGTCCACCAAGCACTTTCGCAACTCAGAGACGTGGAAAGTGTTGTGGATCTGGCTGAGTTCGGCTGGCAGATCCAACCTATATACCACCTTGCCCACCCGGGCTATAACCCTGAATGGTCCAATATACCTGGGACCCAACTTGCCCCGTTTCCTGAATCGGATGACGCCCTTCCATGGTGACACCTTCAGAAGAACCATATCCCCGACCTGAAACTCCAGGTCCGATCGGCGCTTGTCGGCATAACTTTTCTGCCGACTCTGAGCAGTCTAAAGTCTGCTCTGAACCTGCTGAATTCTTTCTGTCGTCTTGAGCACCACTTCGGTGCTCCCCATGACCCTCTGGCCAACCTCACCCCAACATATCGGGGTTCTGCACTTCCTCCCGTATAACATCTCGAAGGGAGGACGGTCGATACTCGCATGATAGCTATTATTATACGAGAAGTCCGCCAACGGAAGGTAGGTATCCCAGCTACCTCCGAAGTCTAAAACACATGCCCGCATCATATCCTCTAATGTCTGGATGGTCCGCTCGCTCTGACCATCCGTCTGCGGGTGAAAGGCGGTGCTAAAATGCAGACGAGTACCCAGTTCGTCATGAAACTTCTTCCAAAACCTGGAAGTGAACTGCACATCCCTGTCTGAAATCACCGATACTGGCACCCCGTTCCGCGCCACTACCTCCCTGATATAGATATCAGCCAACCTTTCGGCCGAAATACTTTCCTGAATCGGGATAAAGTGGGCGCTCTTGGTCAATCGACCGACGATGACCCAAATCGAATCCACTCCCCGCGCGGTCCTGGGAAGCTTTGTGATAAAATCCATCGTAATGTCTTCCCATTTCCACAGCGGGATATCCAACGGCTGAATCTTGCCGTGTGGCCTCTGGTGCTCGGCCTTGACCTTCCTGCAGGTCAAGCACCGCTCCACATACCATGCTACGTCCTGCTTCATGCAGGGCCACCAATAATCAGGACGAAGATCTCTATACATCTTCGTGGCTCCGGGATGGATAGAAAACCTGGATTTGTGTGCCTCCTCCATCAGGATCTGGCGCATGCCTCCATGATAAGGGACCCACACCCTATGGTGAAGAGTCAATAACCCTCGGCTATTATAGTGGAAGGAGGAAACCTGCCCCACAATCTGCTCGCTCTTCCGATGTTCCTCCTTCATGGCCTCCTGCTAGGCCTCCCGAATCTGCTCCAACAGCGGAGTCACCACTGTCATACTAAGACAGATATCCCTGATCGGCTCTGCCTTGTGGCTAAGAGCGTCGGCCACCACATTGGCCTTCCCCGGGTGGTAAAGGAGCTCGCAATCGTAATCCTTCACCACGTCCAACCACCGACGTTGCCTCATGTTCAGATTTGGCTGGTCCATGAGATACCTCAGGCTCTTATGGTCAGTGTAGATGGTACAACGAACACCATAGAGGTAATGACGCCAAATCTTGAGGGCGAACACCACAGCCCCTAGCTCCAAATCATGCGTCGGGTAGTTCGCCTCGTGAGGCTTCAACTGCCTCGAAGCGTAAGCAATGACATGCCCTCTCTGCATCAATACTGCACCCAAACCTGAGATGGACGCATCACAGTATACAACAAAATCCTCCATGCCCTCTGGCAGGGCTAAGATTGGCGCCTCACACAATCTCTGTCTCAGTGTCTCGAATGCGGCCTGCTGCTCAGGCCCCCGGCGAAAGACCACGACTTTCCTCGTCAGCCTGGTCAGGGGCAAGGCTATCTTGGAGAAGTCTTGAATGAATCTTCGATAGTAGCCTGCCAATCCCAGAAATCTCCGAATCTCAGATGGAGACCTCGGAACCTCCCATCTCATCACGCCCTCCACTTTGGCCGGATCTACCGAAATCCCGTTCTGGTTGACAAGGTGCCCAAGAAACTGCACCTCGCGCAACCAGAACTCACACTTGGAGAACTTAGCATACAAGCTCTCCCTCCTCAAAGTCTCCAAAACCTCTCGCAGATGCTCCTCATGCTGCTCTCGCGTCTTGGAGTAAACCAAGATGTCATCAATAAACACTATCACAGACTGGTCTAACATCGGTCCACACACGCGGTTCATGAGGTCCATGAACGCGGCAGGAGCATTGGTGAGCCCGAAAGGCATCACCACAAACTCATAGTGGCCATAGCGCGTCCGGAACGCAGTCTTCTGTACATCCTCCTCTCTGACCCTCATCTGATGATACCCTGATCGCAAATCAATCTTGGAGAACCAAGATGCTCCCTGTAGCTGGTCAAAGAGGTCATCAATCCTCGGGAGTGGGTAACGGTTCTTCACCATTACCTTATTCAGCTCCCAATAATCTATACACATCCGATGCGACCCGTCCTTCTTCTTCACAAACAGAATCGGGGCTCCCCATGGAGAACTACTCGGTCTAATGAATCCCTTGTCTAACAGCTCCTGCAGCTGTGTATACAACTCCTGCATCTCAGGAGGAGCCAACCGATACGGTGCCTTGGCTATCGGAGCCGCACCAGGGACTAGGTCGATCCTGAACTCCACCTGTCGCTCTGGAGGTATTCCAGGCAACTCCTCGGGGAATACTGATGAACCAATGAATCGAGTAATGAATTAATCAGAGTGTGAATTCAAGTAAGAATACGAGATTTGAACACAGGATGTAAATATGATCTTGTTATGCTCTATTATGCTTTCGAAATTCTTTACATAGTACAATAGACAACTCTTTAAAAGTTCTTTTCTAACTCTAGTAAATAACCCTATTTATAGGGAACTGAAAGCATACAAAAATATACTAAGGCATTGACTCTAAAGCTTCGAATAAAAGCGCCCTAGTAAAATACATTACAAACATTCGAAGAGTCCAAAACATACTTCGACTAATTACAACAATTCGACCCTTACAATCTCCCCCTTTGTAATCATAGTCGAAGTCTTCAATTTGTAAGAAGTGTGATGGAATACAGCAACACTCTTCGAATCTCCGTGTACCAGGAGATAATCTTCTTCAGCTCTTTCTTATCACCTTCATTGTTCTTCTTGCAATGATTAATACGAACAATTAAATTCGTATACTGAGACGTTGAATATCTCTCCACTTTGCTTGCCTGGAACAAGAATCGTTTAGCTTTTCCAGCTTTGTCTTTTCCTGCGAAGACCATTCCAAAAGGCTTCAGACAAATTTCACCATCAACATATTTCTTTAATTCCGCCTGAGTCTTCGTTGGAGCCATCGGAGCTTTAATTTCCATTCCTTTGGCAGTAGCTAATTCAACATCTGTTAGTGCCAAGCACTCATAATAGTTTTCGATAAAAATCTTGATGTGAGCTACTCCATGCTTGAATTCATCCGGTTCTGTGTTTTGAAGGTATGAGAATGATTTGTCTTTCAAAAGTAATGCAACTTGTATAAGATCATACAAGTTCATTAATGGAAAATCTGCAACAGTGAATTCGCAAATATTTCCATTTGCCCTGGCAACCACATAATTGAAATTTTGGACTGTGTTTTCGAATATCACATCCTTTTTCATACTGATCACTTTCTTTATTTTAACTAGTGACCACACTTTCTCAGGGGCTTTTCCAAGAACAGCATGGAAACGAATTTTCATGTGTGTTCCTTTATCTTTTTCTTTAAAATTTCCTTCAGCCTTGAACTGAGGCATGATGAACATCATTTCGTTTATTGGAAAATCCAGCTGGCTTGTATCAGTATTTGTAACCAAATAACTCTGCTTTGGTTTCTTCTCGAATGTATACATGTGATTAAAAGCAACCTTGGACTCAATTGTTTCGTAATTATAGTGTTTGGTAGGATCACCTTTATCCATTCCCTTCGGATCACTAGCACGCTAAGTCATAATGCTTTGAATAATCCTCAGTTTTTCAAGTTCAGCTTCTGCTTCAGCCTTCTTTTCCTCTTTTGATTTTTCCACTATAATTGATTTACCTTTATCTTTCAAGGCTGGATTGTCAATTGTCTCTTTTGGATTCGAACCACTCCCACCAGTCTCTGAAGATTTACCAATCACAATTCCTTTCGAAATTGGTCTTGCAATTGGAATTGTTGTTACAACTGTTGAAGTAACCAGTTCAGCAGAAACTATTACTGGTTTTGTTGTTGGAATTTTTGAAGGAAAAACTTTTCCCACAACTTTCGCATCCTCACCACTAGCCTTCGACTCAGTAGTTTTTCTTTCTCCCCCTTGCACCCCTGTGAAAACAGGAGGGGCAGTTGTTGTTGGAAGAAGGCTGGATATGCGAAAAAGAGGAGCAAGTTGTTTGTTGAGAATGGCTTCGAATTGGATAAACTTCTGAGATAAAAATTAAGGAGTAATCAATGGAGAAGAAACCGGCCTATCAGAAATCTCTTTTAACTCTTTGAGCAACTTAAACACTTCCTCAAAGCTTGCACTTTCGGATTTTGAAAGTTGAGTTATTTGAGGACTCAAATTTTCATACAACTTAACAAATCTTGTGACTGCGTCACAAATGATATCAACCTTCTGATTTAAGGATGCATAATCCTGTTGAACAGTGACAATCTCTTTTGCATATCGTCACGAAGTTCGTGAATTTGCAAATTTACATCCTCCCTGACCTTCTTCACTTCTTGCACAAAAAGAACATGTCGTTCCTTTGTGACATTCTTCAAATTTTTCACATCACTTGTAATCATAGAATTTTGAGATTTGATCCGAAGTTCATTATTTTGATCAGTATAATCAACCTTCTCCAAAATTCGAGATTCTGATTCAGTAAGCATTCCAGATACTTTGCTAATCACTCTGGCTTCAAGCATTTTCAACATTGAATCAACCTCCAAACTAGAAACAGAAGAACCACCCCCTAGATCTGCTTGAGATTGAATTATTGAATTCAATTTCTGATTCAGAATTTTAAACTGCTTCATGGTCATCAGCATATGATCAAGAAACTCCTCTTCCTCTTCATGAAATTCTAATTCTTCAAACATACCACCAAACCCTTCATTATCAGTCTATGTCTCCATAAAAACGGTTTCTTGAATAGGTGAAGTTGTTTTGGGTGGCTCAGTGGATTGTGAAGAAAAAATAGAAGTAAAGGGTTGATCAAGAATATGTTCGAATGTTGGGGAATCTATGGTTGAAGTAAGAGGAGTAGTGGATAATGGTAAAGAACCAATACTTTCAAAAGGAGCAGAAGTATCGTGACCTTGAGCTTCATTTTTCGAACCTCCTTCACCCATATCGACATTTGCATCCGTATCAGATACGTGTGCAGGGATGCCTGAAGTTCGAACCGCCTCAGAAACTGACTTGGTAATCGAATCTTCGGGTGGTATGATGATTGTCTGCTCAGGAGTTTCTGGAATTCGTTCCTCATCATCTTCTATTGACTCAGTAGAAATGACAAGTTTTCGAGTCTTCTTCTTCTTCTTCTTTGATAACTGTTTTGCCATATCCTCAGCCCTTCGTTTCTTAGACGCCGGAGAAACATGTACTGACACTTCTCTAATCAAAACACCTTGATGAGTGATTTGAGGTTTTCGAACCACTTTGTGTGTAGGAGACTTGCTTTTGTGGGTGGACTTCATTTTGATTCTTCGAAACATTACAGTCTTCGAAGGAATGATTACATTCTCTTGTGTTTCTTCAAGAATGGGCTCAATCACTTGAGTCTCAGCAACATATACTTCAATGGTTTCAGGCTTCTGTTGGATATAGTGTCTAAGTCCATAACTTTATTTGGTATGTACTTGACCCGACCCGGCATGGTCCATTTGGGTTGCATGGCATTGCAATACTTGGATAGACTAAATGAGAGAAAGGACACTTGTATATTATAAGTTCTAATATATTAATAATAGTATTATTTAATTAGTGTTGATCAAATATTAATCTAGTATTAATTTGGTGATCAAAGTGATACTAATTAAATACAAAGGGTTGATTATGACAATCATCAATTCTTTTATGGTGGATTAATGATCCATGGTTTATGGGTTTGGTTGTAACCATATGGAGCTCCATGGATAGTCCATGGGAGTTACAAACCCATGGGTCATGAGAAATCAAGAGTCATGACAATTAAGAGTATTCATGTGAAAACCCTAACTGTGACTACACTATAAAAGGAACCCTTTGGCTAGTAAAATCGGCACCTAGGGTTTCTAGAGAGGGCATAACCGATTTTCAAGTGTAAGAAGCATTCTCTCAAGTTATTCCAAGTTTTGTGGTGTTGTGTGAAGCATTTGAGGCACAACATTTGGGGTGCTAGGCTCACAAAGTCTTGAAGGAATCCAAGCAACAACAAGGTATGTATTTCTACTAGTTTTATGTTTTATGAAATCCCCATGCCATGCTAGTTAGGAAATAACCTTGAAAAAGAAATTTGCATGTATATAGAGAAAACATAGATTCAAGGCTATTAGGGTTGCATGTACACTTAGGAAGTGTTAGAATGCTTAAAACCCATCAGTGGTATCAGAGCCTAGGATTGTTTTCTGTATACTTGATGCAAAACTGTTAAAAAAAACGAAAAACTGTTCACTGTTCGACTGGACTCGCCGAGTGCAAGGGGAGAACTCGACGAGTCCAAGGCAAAATTCATCCTACTCGTCGAGTAGGATAATGCACTGGGCGAGTAGGAGCGTGCTGGGCAGTTTTCCGAGTTTTGTTGCTGGAAATGGATTAAAATCATTATCCCAATTTGTTTTGGACTTGTAAAATCTGTTTTTCAAAATGATAATGATTATGTTAACCCATTTTACATGACTTTTATCAATTTTCAAGTATTGTATATGTTTATATGATTTCTTGAAATTACTTGACATGAATTTGTGTTCTTATGAGTTTTAGAAGATCATAGGAATTATGTGTAACCTCCATGTGTGTTTAATTCATGATCTTAATGGCAATGATGGTGTCCATAACTTGTCCTCAAGTTATGGATAACCAAAAGTCACTTCTTTAAATTGTGATTAAAGAACTAAAGAGGTTTCATAAAATGAAGAGTCTTCATTTTTTATGAACCATTAAAACTCATAAGTTACAAATTGAAGAGACTTGGAATAGTTTCAAATCTTGCCCTCAAGTTTTGGAATTTGAAAAGTCTTACACTTTAATACTTTAATTCCAAATTAAACCTTAGATTTTTTTAAAAGGTTTAAAAATCAACACTTATACTATTATTATAATTTTATTATATAGATATGTATAAGAATATGTCACACTTACCGCAAGTAGGCCTCATTCACGAAGCCGGTCTATAAGGAGGGTATAAGGTTGTTGCCTATAAAATGGCGACTTAATGGGTGTCAACTCTCACCCACCGCTTCCTTGACTGGTGGAGGGTCGTTAGCCGAACGGGTAGGATACGACTTTAAATTCTCATTAAAAGTATAATGAATTATAAAGTAACTATACATTATAAATTCCCAATCTTAGTTACTTTAGGAAAATGTGAAATTGGTGCTAGCCCATAAAATTACACTTTGTACCTTACCAAGTCGTTAGTGGAGTGTGTGTGGTTAACCGGCACACTAACATGGACTAGTAAGAGTAGCAAAGGGTAACTTGACTTTATTATAGATCGGTGGAGCGTGTGTGGTTAACCGGCACATCGATTAGGTAATATTGTTGAGGGTACCAAGTCAATTTGTATGGTTATTCACACCTTGTTTGTGATCCTCGGCATCCCAGTCGCAAACTTGAGAGGGCACAATCGAGATTCAAACATGCCATTGAAAAGTTCAATGTATCTCAAAAGATCTAGGAGTTTCAAAACCAATAAAACCTAATAATAAAATATTTCGTTCTTATGGTGGAAATTGGTAAATCGTCATTTACCTACCTTCAAATATTTTATAGTGTGGATTACGACATCCCTCTTCCAACTATAAATAGTTTGTTGGATCATAGCCTTAATATTTCATTTGGGTGAATTATTAAGGATTCCTAATCTAATGAAACTTGTCTTTCTTTCCTTTCAGATGTCTTCCAACAATGCTTCTGGCTCAAACCCAACAGGCTCCTTTTCCCTTATGAACTTGTGTGGTAAGGTCATCTTTGATGGATCCAATTTCAATGAGTGGATCAGAAACATCAGAATGATTACCCGCTATGAGGACAAAGAATATGTCCTTGATAGGGAGCTTAAGGTTGTGAATGAAGCCACTGCTACTCTTGAAGAGTTTGTGGAGTTTGTTTCACATGAAAAGGATGCTACTAAAGTAGCATGCATCATGATGGCCACCATGACTCCTGAACTTCAAAAATCCTATGAAGATTTCTACCCCTATGAGATGCACCTGGATCTGATGGAAAGGTACCATCAGAGCGCGCGTCAGGAGAGGTATGAAATCATCTCCTCCATGATAACCGCAAGGATGAAGGATGGTGAACCCATCACCGGTCACTTGCAGAAGATGCAAAGGTTCGTTGACTGGTTATTGAAGCTTAATGTGGACTTTCTTGAAGAAATGGCAATTGATATCATTCTCCATTCCTTACCTCCAAGTTATGATCAGTTTCGTATGACTTATCATATGAACAAGGAGGAAGTCACACTGAGTAAACTTCAAGGACTTTTAAGGACAGCTGAAAATGGCCTTAAGAGTAAAGCGGTTGTTACTTCTACTTCTACTCCTTCAGCAACCCCTATTCTTGCGATTGGGCAGGGAAAGGGTAAAAAGAGGAAAACCCCTTCGAAGGGTCCCAAGGGTAAGCCCCTTGATGGTTCCTCTTCTAGTGGGGCAAAGAAAGGTCCCATTATGTGACAGTCGTCAAAATTCGAGTCGGTTTTAGATTTGACTAAACTTAGTTGCACATATAGGCACTACACATACTAGACTTAGTAACTAGAAGCTAAGTTATAACCTACTAGAAACTTGGAAACAATTAGAATCAATGGATAGTGTGCATAGATTTCACATTGATATGTGAATTCTATAACTACTTAACTGTAGAGACTATCCATATTCGGGTCATTCTTTGACTCGAACACCATTTCATGAATCATATTCACACATCATGCACTTGACCTAGAAGTAGAAATTAGGTCAAAGTCTCATAGAAACGTAAGTCAAAGTTGAAGAGTAGGACTAGTATACTTGATTCCTCAATTTCGTTTGAATCTCGGAATCACTACATAGAATGCCAATAAACCGCTAAAAATAAATTACAAACAATATTTCTAATTTGAATAAGAGTTATGAAACTCTAAAATAGTTTGAAGTCTCAAAATTCAAGTAATTTTGATATCCAAAGATTTACAAACTCTCAAAAACCCTAAATGCCCTAAAAACTCACATTTATAAACTTTGACCTTAAAAATTCTATAACAATAATCATGAACCTTATAATATGATCTTATAACAATTAAAATTATGAAAATGCATTCAAGGAAAATGAAATTTAACTCATTAACATTTACCCTTAATTTATAAACCAAAAATCAAGAGTTTTATGCATAAAAACTAGGTTAAGGTGCACATTTTATAAAAAGTTGGATATTTTTATAAAAGATTTGAATTTTTATAAAAGAAACAAGAGAGAGGGAGCCTCTCCTCCCCTAAAATCGGATCCCTCTCTCCCCATATCTCTCTCTCACACTCTCATTCTCCAACACACACATCTCTTTTCTTTCTCTCTCTAGAAAACTCTCTCTACCTTCTCTCTACTTTTTCTCTCCAAACACCACTCCATTCTCTCTTCCTCCCTCTAAAGAACCAAGAAATATTCCAGAAAACAAACCCAAGAACACTCGTCAAACTCGAAATCTTCATCATCTTGTGGTATTCTTGAAGGTAAAATCGATTTCTACTTCACTTTTCCTTCAAGTTTTGCTCTTTTCTTACACGTTCTCCTTCTTCATCTTCTTCAAACTTGTTTTCTTTTTGTTAAAATGGGTTTTAGAACATGATGGATGTGTTTTAACACCATGCATGTATGATAAACAAGGTTGCATGTTCATGATCTTAGTGCAAAAATCGATTTTAAGGATTAAAACATCAAACTCAAGTTAAGAGTTTTTGAGAAACAAAATTTTCTTCAAAAATGCATGTATACATTTTGATAAGTTTTAATCTTTTGATCTCTGGAAACATGACCAAAATATGAGGTTATCATGATATATTTAAAATACTTCAAAAGGTTTACTCAAGGAAATGATGAAAACCCACTTTTCTAACCAATCATCATGCATGCAATCTGCCAGATTTCTTTACCTGACTTTAATTCGTGATTCTTTTTCTGAAATATAATATTTTGAGTTAGCTTTCAAACCCATCTGACCTCACTGAAAAATTCCAAAATTTCGATTTTTACCAATTTTTACAAAACTGTTGCTCAAACAGCACTTTCCTTATGAACATTTGTTTTGTGTTGCATGTTCAAAGGACTTATTCATCACTAAAAATCATTCAAAAATTATTTTGAACTCTTAATATCATGTATTAATAGGTAAAAAAAGATCTTGATTCAAAAGTCTTTGTAACATGTTGCAAAAATTGTCAAAGTAACATCACTAATCTTTACATAAATCACAAGAACCAAGTTTTCTCTATAATTTATTGAGCCTTTAGGCATGGTGTTCAACATCAAAAATAAGAACACAAATTGTCATTGTTATCAAATTGTATGAAGATGCATTCTGGAAATTTTCAACTCAATATATATTTTCTTTATTTTTATATGAAAATAATAAGAAAATAAAGTGTTAAATCATATAAAATACTTAAGCTAGTAAATAAATTATGGAAAAATTCTTGGATGATCCTTTAAGTTAATAAACATCTCCCATTAAGTTTCATCCATTTTTGTTACTGTTTAATATGGTTTTGAATTTTCTTTTTGATTAGCTCTAATAAATCATAAAACCACATTAGGGAATATAAAAATGGTATCTAATAATTTTTGCAGCTTATACTCTCTGTGGAACACTTAGAAAATTATTTTCAGAATTTTTCATAGTGTATTCCTATTTTTCTCCGATTTTTGTATTTATAATGGACTAAAAAAGGAAAAATAGTTTTACTCATCCAAACATTATGAAAATTTACCAGAACACCTTTTAGTACATTAGGATGCTACATAAAAATTTGATGATTTTTCTCTTCTGTATACTATTTTTCTTCTATTTTCCCAAGATTAAATACACTTAAACCCAATTTTTATTAGAATACATACACAAAAAAATCATAAAATTGGGATAAACAGTTTAGAAATTCATTTTTATATTTTTCCTAGCTTAATAATGACTAATAACAGCGTTACAAAAATTTTGGACAATTTTGGAAACTATTTTCTATTTATTTCAATTTTTATTAGAATAAATGCTCAAAAATCATAAAATTGGGTTAAACTGTCTGGAAATCTATTTTTATATTTTTCCCAGGTTAAGTACATGTAATGACATTACTATAAAAAGTTTGGGGCATTTTCTTAACCAATTTCTATTTTTCATGAATTTTTATATATTTAGAGAATTAAATATATGAAAAATGGTTATGCATATCCATAATCCATGAAAATTTATCTAGAAGTCTTTTAACATATTTAGAACCAAAATCTGAAGTTTGGTAATTTTTATTAATTGTTTAGTATTTTTCATGATTTTATGGTTATTCAAGAAACTAAAATGGTGAAAAATAGTTAGACAAATCAAAAATTCAAGAAAATTTATCTTGAGGTCTTTGACTTCAATTAAAACTGAAATGCAAAGTTTGGGAACTTTTAGAACTAAATTGATTTAGTTTTGAATATTTAATCATTGGAACACTTCTAAAATGTTAAATATTAACATTTCAATAATGGAAATTTTCCACTTAAATTGTTATATAACAATTGATTCTTTGAAACTTAATTTCCACAGAAAAATGTTTGTAACTTATCAATATTAAATTTTGACACATTATTAGCATAATTCTATTGTAGTAGTAAGTATACTAGTGTTAGATTTCGATTAGAGACTCACTAGCGAATACCATTATTGTAGGAATCGGTAGTGGTACACGTGGAACGTAGTTCAAGGCACCATTTGCATCATCTAAATATATTGTGAGTATTCACGCACTCCCCTATTTTCAGTTTTTATGTTTTGGGGTGGAAAAGCATGTCCCGAAGAACTATTATTTGAATGTTGTATGTAAATTGATTTGTATCAAACATGATTGCTATTTTATTGCTATATCTCTCTATGTATGTCTATGCAACACGGAACATGAGAACTTATCGTATTAAGGCCCTTCCCTTATCTCTAACCATTAACTCTTTGAGCCAATGGTCATTATGGATAGCGCTATTAGGAATTGACAACTCCTCACTCGCCCTATTGCTGGAGTGCATGATACCATATTCATCTATGGAACGATAAGCATAGATCTTGATAGGGCTTCAGTCATAGGTTTGGTTGAGACTCATTGTTTGCTCATACACATACAAACTCGTTTCTCGTTATAGCAATAAACTTGTTATTAATTATAGCAATAAACTTGTTATTTATTATAGCAATAAACTCGTTTATCAGTTATAGCAATCGACTTTGTTTCTCATTATAGCAATGAACTTTGTTTCTCATTACAACAACGAACTTTTATTACTAAAAACTTATATACATGTTTTAGCAACGAAATTGATTGCTCATTATAGCAATGAAACTTGTTTACTCATTTTTAGCAACGAACTTTATTTCCATGAGGATATGAACGTTGCATCTCATTTGGGCAACGTAACTTTATTTCTCACGATGGCAACAAACTTTGTTTATACAAACTTATTTACTCATTTTTGCAATATATTTTTATTTATGGAAAACTCTATCAAAACTTTGATTTTGATTCATGAAACTTATATTATTTTTAATCTGTGAGTACTCACCAACTATTTTTATAGTTGACGCTCGTTTTACATGCTTTTTCAGGAATCATCGAGTAAGTGGCACTTAGGGACACTTCACTTTTAGGAGCATTCACATGTGTTGTATTTCAATTTACATTGTAATTTCTTTTAAAAGTTGTTCAAACCCATTGTAAAATTGTAATGATTTTTAATACTATGGTTGGTGTAGTCTTTTAACTTTTGCTATGAAACCCTTTATACTGCCACGCCTCGTGTTTCCTCTTTAGCGGGGTGTGATACATTACTCCTTCCTCAAACCCAAAGGAAGCACAATGCTTCTATTGTCAAGAAAAGGGGCATTGGAAGCGAAGCTGCCCCAAATACTTGCAAGATGTGAAGGATGGGAAAGTTAAACCCACCCATGCAAGTATTTATACAATATTGTCTAATAATTCATCTAATGCTAATTCTTGGGTGCTTGATACAGGTTGTGGTATTCGCATTTGTACTGATTTGCAGGGCCTAAGAAGAAGTGAGCAAGTGGAGCACGAGAAGATAAACTTAGTCATGGGCAACAGGAAAGCATCACCTGTCACCAAGATAGGAGTTTATTCTTTATTGCTTAATAATGGGTTAATGTTAGATTTGAATAAATGTTGTTACTCGCCTGAAATGGCGAGAAATATTATTTCCTTTCATGGCTTGTACAAACAAGGGTTTACATTTTTATTTGATAATAATAATGGTGCTATTAATGTTTATTACAATGATGTATTTTACTTTAAAGCATTACCTTGTGATGGTGTATATGAAGTTGTGAATGTTGTAGACAATCTAGGGAATAATGTGTTGTATATTGATTCTTCAAATAGCTTGGATAAAGCATCCTTGTGGCATTGTCGTCTTGGACATGTTAACAAGAAGCGCATAGGCCAACTTCAAAAGGCTGGAGTCTTGGAATCGTTTGACCTAAAGTCAGATGATAGTTGCGAGTCTTGTTTACTTGGAAAAATGACAAAATCACCCTTCACAGGTACATGTGATAGGGGTGAAGGCTTGTTGGACTTGGTACACACAGATGTGTGTGGGCCCTTCAGAGTTGCTACAAGGAAAGCTAATCGCTATTATGTGACTTTTACTGATGATTACAGTAGATATGGATATATTTACTTAATCAAGCATAAGTCAGAAACCTTTGAAAAGTTCAAAGAGTTTAAGCAGGAAGTTGAGAATCAATTGGGCAGGAACATCAAGATGCTCCGATCCGATCGGGGAGGAAAGTATCTTAGCATTGAGTTCCTTGACTATCTTAAGGAATGTGGGATTGTCTCACAATTGACACCTCCCAGGACACCACAGTTGAATGGTGTGGCTGAGAGGCGCAATCGAACCTTGTTGGATATGGTTCGTTCCATGATGAGTCGAGCTTCGTTACCAATCTCTTTCTGGGGGTATGCTTTAGAGACTGCCGCCCATATCCTTAATCTAGTCCATACTAAAAAGGTTGCCAAAACACCTCACGAGATGTGGACTGGGAAAGTACCCAATTTGGACCACATCAAGATTTGGGGTTGTGAAGCTTTCGTGAGGCGTGAGACTCATGATAAGCTTGAACCTCGAAGTGAGAGGTGTATTTTCATCGGCTACCCACAGAGATCCTTTGGTTACCTCTTCTACAGACCCAATGATAATGTGGTCTTTGTAGCAAGAAGAGGAGTCTTTTGTGAGAGAGAATTTATAAGCCAAGGGGACAGTGGGAGGCAAATTGACCTTGAAGAGCTTCAAGAGTCAAGCGGTGAAGGAACCTCAAATACTATCGACCAACCTGAGGAGGAAACTCCTGTTGAGCCGATAGATGAGTCTGTACCTCCAAGACGTTCCACTAGGGTGAGGAACACACCTGATTTTTATTATGGTTATCACATCACCACTGAAGGTGATACATTTATTAGTGATAGTACACTAATAGATTTGAATGAACCTAATAATTACAGGGAAGCCATGGCAGGCCCTGAGTCTGCTAAATGGAAGGAGGCTATGGACAGCGAGATTCAGTCCATGTATGACAATCAAGTGTGGAACTTGGTTGACAATGTACCAGGTCGTAAGACAGTTGGGTACAAATGGATCTTCAAGAAGAAGATCGACATGGATGGGAAAGTACACACTTATAAAGCACGACTGGTTGCGAAGGGCTTTACTCAAACTCCGGGAGTTGACTATGATGAGACCTTCTCACCAGTAGCTAAGATTAAGTCTATTAGAGTGTTGTTAGCCATAGCTGCATTTCATGATTATGAAATATGGCAAATGGATGTCAAAACCGCTTTCCTTAATGGGAAGTTGGCTGAGGATGTTTACATGGCTCAGCCAGAGGGTTTTGTCGATCCAAAATACCCTAATAGAGTGTGTAAGCTTGAGAAATCCATTTATGGATTGAAACAAGCGTCTCGCAGATGGAATCTTTGCTTTGATGAGAAGGTCAGAGAGTTTGGCTTCTCTAGGAGTGAGGATGAGTCATGTGTGTATGTTAGGGCCAGTGGGAGTATAGTCAGCTTTTTGGTGTTGTATGTGGATGACATACTTCTCATAGGAAATGACATCCCAACTTTGCAAGAGGTTAAGTCTTGGCTTGGGAAGTGTTTCGCTATGAAGGACCTTGGGGAAGCTGCCTATATCCTAGGGATAAGGATATTAAGAGACAGGAGTAAGAGACTAATTGGACTTAGTCAGAATACTTATGTGGGTAAGGTACTGAAGAGGTTCAGTATGCAAGATTCCAAGAAAGGAGAATTACCAATCCAGAGTAATGCCAAGCTGAGTAAGACTCAGAGTCCGAGTACAGAGGCTGAGATAGCTGAAATGAGTCATATACCATATGCTTCCGCTGTGGGCTCGATCATGTATGCTATGACTTGTACTCACCCTGATGTGGCCTTTGCTTTGAGCATGGTCAGTAGATATCAAGGGAACCCTGGCAAGGCACACTGGACAGTGGTAAAGAACATTCTCAAGTATCTGCGGAGGACTAAGGACTGGGTCCTTACCCTCGGGGGCAGTGATGACTTGAGAGTGGAAGGATATAGTGATGCTAGCTTTCAGACTGATAGGGATAATTACCGCTCTCAGTCAGGTTGGGTCTTTATCCTAAATGGAGGGGCAATTACTTGGAAAAGTTCCAAGCAGGAGACAGTAGCTAATTCAACTTGTGAATCAGAGTACATAGCAGCAAGCGAGGCAGCAAAAGAGGCGATATGGCTAAAGAACTTCATCGGAGACCTTGGAGTTGTACCAGCTATAAAGGAGCCAATGGAAATTTTCTGTGACAGCGAAAGTGCGGTTGCTTTGGCTAAAGAACCAAGAGATCACGAGAGATCTAGGCACATTGACAGAAAATACCATTTCATCAGACATAGAATAGAAGAAGGACTCCTCGTGGCAAAGAGGGTATCATCAGATGAGAACCCGGCAGATCCCCTCACGAAGGGACTGAGCAGGGTTAAGCATTTACAGCATGCGAGGCGCATTGGGCTGAAGGATGATATTAGTTTCAATAGTTGCTACACATTCATGAGTGCTCATAAGTTCTGGGTATTGGATTCAACCCACGCTCACTTGCATCACTTCATGGAATTTATCTCGAGTGATCGTGAGACGGTAATATCATATAAATCTTCAAACCTAGAGATATGAGTTGTTGACTATGAGTTGGTTATTCATTGATTGTACGAAAACGCATTGGTTACTCGATGTTATAAAACGTGCCTTTGTAAATAATTCAACAAGTAGTTAGTACAAGCATATCAGTCGAAGTTTATATGTTCCTTCTAGAAATAGAAGCGATATCTGGGCCCCTCGATGATTTGGTTTTGACTTATGTACCGGGCCCGGTCAGAACCTAATTGATGTGTTCAATTTAGTTCTATGTCGAAACAAATCAGAGATCGAGAAACAAATGCTGGACAATAAGTAAGACCATGTTCCATGTGTTTGTCCGGCTGATATCATGAGAACAGAGGATTATATGATCACTTATCTTAAATGGCGTATCATCATCATCTCAATTCTGAGAGACTTTGAAAGAGCTACGATTGCTAGTCGGATTTTGAAGTCATATTTGCAAATATAGTTATTAGACTTATCCAAGTGGGAGACTATTGGATATAGTGTCTAAGTCCATAACTTTATTTGGTATGTACTTGACCCGACCCGGCATGGTCCATTTGAGTTGCATGGCATGGCAATACTTGGATAGACTAAATGAGAGAAAGGACACTTGTATATTATAAGTTCTAATATATTAATAATAGTATTATTTAATTAGTGTTGATCAAATATTAATCTAGTATTAATTTGGTGATCAAAGTGATACTAATTAAATACAAAGGGTTGATTATGACAATCATCAATTCTTTTATGGTGGATTAATGATCCATGGTTTATGGGTTTGGTTGTAACCATATGGAGCTCCATGGATAGTCCATGGGAGTTACAAACCCATGGGTCATGAGAAATCAAGAGTCATGACAATTAAGAGTATTCATGTGAAAACCCTAACTGTGACTACACTATAAAAGGAACCCTTTGGCTAGTAAAATCGGCACCTAGGGTTTCTAGAGAGGGCATAACCGATTTTCAAGTGTAAGAAGCATTCTCTCAAGTTATTCCAAGTTTTGTGGTGTTGTGTGAAGCATTTGAGGCACAACATTTGGGGTGCTAGGCTCACAAAGTCTTGAAGGAATCCAAGCAACAACAAGGTATGTATTTCTACTAGTTTTATGTTTTATGAAATCCCCATGCCATGCTAGTTAGGAAATAACCTTGAAAAAGAAATTTGCATGTATATAGAGAAAACATAGATTCAAGGCTATTAGGGTTGCATGTACACTTAGGAAGTGTTAGAATGCTCAAAACCCATCAGCTTCTTCTTTGGAGATTTCGAAGATTTTGACTCAGTTTCAATCTTCTTCGTCTTCTTGGATTTCGTATCATCTCTATCCAGGAGTATGCCAGTTTCGATTGAAAAATCAATAGTCTTCAAATATGCCACCAATACAGAGTTCGAAGGATCAACTCTTTTAAGCATAACATCTGGAATACGAGCAACTGATGGAAAAGCTTCAGCATTATCTGTGACATCCTTCGGATAGTGGTATGATTGAAAAACTGCTTTGTCTTCATCATTAGGTACCAAAATCCCTTCCTTATTGTAAAAGTATTGCAAGATCAAACTCCAGTATCTTGCACACGAAATACCATGAATAGCATTCGTGTGTTCTATACCTTTTTGAAATTCCTTCCACAACTGTGTAGAATAATCTACTTGAAGATCATAATAAATGCCAACAACCATGGCATAAACCTTCATTCTTCCTTTATCAAGACCAGCAGATCTCCCAGTCAAACATCGTAGAAAAATACCAAATAAGAAATTCCATAGGCATGGAAGACCAGACTTCTTAAAATCACTAATCTTGGACAATGGTGGCTGATATCCCATTTCATTAAACATGTGAACGATTTGTGGAAAAGTAAATGAAACATATGGAGGCGAATTCGGAATATCAAGAATTTGGCAGAAGAGTTTCTTGGATAGCCTGACCTTTTTGTCGTTCACCAGATGAAAAGTAATCGTATCAGATGCTTTGTTGTAAGTCGCAGTTGATCCTGCTTGAGAAAGCCAGGACAATGGAACAGAGAAAGAATTGAACATCGCCTTAGCCAAAACCGAGTTCTTCAAAGCAACTATTAGCATCTTCAATTCTTCCGGGTACTGAGAAACTTCACCCTCCAAGTAGTAGTTTGTTGCTTGAATCTTCATTATTGGTAAGGAAGAGGCATCTTCAGTGGTATGAGAATCAACATGAGCAGAAGTCGCCATTGTTAGGGTTTGAAGATGATGATGAACAGAGAATTTAGGAAATTTGCTTTTTGATCGCGTAAACTGACAATGAACCCTTGAATTCCCTTTTATATGTAACCCTTAAATTTGAATTTGAAGCGGGATATGTATTTAATGATATCCGACGTGGCACCTTGAAAATCGGACCATTACTGCGTAAAAGTAGCCATGCGTCAAAAAGTAGCTGTCACATCGCCTTGAAAAACGGACAGAATACCATACGTCATTTATAAACAGTCTGTCTTGTAATCCCCAAGAAAATTGTAACCGTCAGAACCCTTCGAATGGAAGCAAGGCTCTTTCACTTTTGGGATGAAAAGCGAAGTCATACGCCAGAAGTTCGAAATCATCATCCTGAGTTGGTATTACTCATAACCTCAAGGATTTCGTGAGTGCAGTGTTCCAAAGAATATAGACGAGAAACAAAGATAAGAAAAATATGGGATATTGTGATGTCAAACCATTGACACAAAAGCAGATGAAATCCCGGGCAAAGATTACTTCATTAATCATTAAGAGAAATGATCAATAGCTTGTGTGGGTTCCCGTGAATTACAATCGAATACTTGTTGATAAGTATCGAAGGGCTTCTTTTATAATGCTTCGTGGATAGTTCAAAAATTTCGTTACATGTCATCCTAAACATAAGGTGAGAAATTGTAACAGAAATTACTTGTTTGACCAGTGTAGTCAGTGACAAGTTGATTTAGATAAATTTTGAAATGACAAGGACATTCGAATGAAACTTACACGGAAATCATATTCAAGAAAAAAATTTGTGTGCTGGATCTTGTTAGGTAACAAACATCGTGGATTTCGAATGTTTGATCAAGACCACTCATTCGAAATGAATATGATTTGGAGTTTCGAATTTTGGTACAGAAACAAAAGTTTCGTGAAAATCTGGAACTTAGTTCCCCGTCAATTCCTTAAAAAAGGTAATGAAAATTGGGTTTCACTTTCATCACGGTCTCATGATGTCAGATCATAAACACAGAGTTTTGATATATCTAAGTCTCGATGGGTTTGATCAGAGACCTCTCGGACATATGTCTTCGTGTGTGATCGTGTAAGAACTTTATGGATGAAAAAGATTAATGTAAGACACGAAAAGTACCTCTGTTATATTTGGACCAAACAGTAAACTCTTAACTCATTTTGAGAAGAGTAAGGTAACTCAGAGACTAATGTGAATATAAGACTGATTGGGAAGAAATCTTCGTATGAATAATTTCATTAAGGCTTTCGTACACACACATTGAGTCATGGAGGCTTTGGTCAACATACAACAGCATGCTTCTAGGGACAACCTAACTAGTTCGAATGATGACAAATTTATCGATTCATACGAAAAATGTACCTGACCCTAGTGCTGCAAGCATAATCCCCATTTGAATCGTCATGATAATCTGCAACAAAATACTAAAAAGAAATAAGAATCAAAATATTTTTGTTGTTTTGATTTTTCGAAAATAAAGACAGAACAAACGAAAATCTTTTTGAATTTTTTAATTTTCGAAAATTAAATGACAAACAAACGAAAATCTTTTTGGATTTTTGAATTTTCGAAAATTAAATGATAAAACAAACGAAAATATTTTTGGATTTTTGAATTTTCGAAAATTAAATGACAAAACAAACGAAAATCTTTTTGGATTTTTGAATTTTCGAAAATTAAATAACAAAACAAACGAAAATATTTTTGGATTTTTGAATTTTCGAAAATTAAATAGTACTTGATGCAAATATGCAAAATTTTATCATCCCCTTATAAGTAACAAATGTACGAATTCGAAGGGGTCGAAGCGTTGACTATGAACAGTAACATCTGAATCAACCCTTAAAATAAGTAACAAATGTGCGAATTCGAAGGGGTCGAAGCGTTGACTATGAACAGTAACATCTGAATGCTGAATGACTTTGCCTTGTCTTTTATTCAGCGCCTCTGATTCATTCCTTATCATGCATCATTCTTCTTTTTCGCATGGAACAGAATTTCCATCGATCATTCCAAGTCCCTCTATAATTCTCACAAAGGATTTTTCATCTAAAGGTTTCGTGAAAATATCAGCTAACTGATCAGTTGTTTTCACGAAATGTACTTCAATATTCCCATCCTCCACGTGATCTTTGATAAAATGATAACGAATTGTTGGGTCAAAAAATATGGTTTATACTTTGCTTTTCTAAGCATTTATTGTTTTTATTATTTGGGCCAAAAATAGTATAGGATTAATTGTAGCTTGGACCGAGCATTGGATTATTTGTATTTTGGGCTTGGCCTTAGGTCCATATATATATATATATATATATATATATATATATATATATATATATATATATATATATATATATATATATAGGGTGAGGAGTGCATGTGAAGGATAAACACATAGAATAGATGAGCTTAAGTGTGTGTATTCTAAGGTGTTCTAGAGAGAGAGAAAATAGAGTGTGTGTTAGTGTGTGTGAATCTTGTATTCGGATCTTCATTCATATCAATACATACAAGATTCATCATCTTCTTCTTCTCCTTCTCTTCTATTTGATCTGGCATCATCCGTTTGATTGGGATTCCGCACCATCAAACGGATCTGATTGATACACAAGCAGATTAGGGACTTACAAGTGGTATCAGAGCTTGGATTGTATCACTCATCTTTGTCAGATCTGGAGCCGATTTGATCTTATTTTGGAAAGATTCTTGCGTTTTTGGATAGATCTCTGAAAATTAGGGGGGGGGGTTTGTTCTTCGCGTTTTTGATAAAAACGAGTTTTTGATCGAGTTTTGGAGCAAAAAGAGGTGAAAAACGATGTTTTTCACGTAATTTGCGAAGAGTTTACGGTCTTTGAAGGGTTTACAGTCGGCGGCGGCGGCGGCTAGGGTTTCCCGGAGTTTACGGCCGTAAACGTGTTTACGGTCCGGAGTTTACGGTCGCCGGAGTTTGCGGCCTCGGCTCGAAATTCGGTAGCGGTTTGGTGAACGGCTTGAAGGACGGCTCGGTCAGCAGCAGTTTCCGGTTCGCACGCCTTCTCGGTCAGCAGCATCCTCGCACCAGGTCCTTGCTTTCGCACTTCGGTTTTCGCACCTCGCATCGCTTCGCACCTCGCCTCGTTCAGGAGCCTCGGCCTCGTCCTCGCTTCGTAGCCGTCTTCACAAGCCTTCGTCCTCGCATCGTACAATTAAAAAGAAAAGGGGGGGGGGGGGCAGGTTTTTGGAGGTGCCAGGGATCGAACCCGAGTTCCTCGCTTCAGCATCGCATGCGCCTTACCATCTCAGCTAGGCTGCTTGATGATTCAACTCTTCCGATTTTAATTCAAATAGACTCCTTATTCGCACCAATTTCGCATTTTTTACATTTTTAACCCAAAAATCAATTTTCTTTATTTTAAAATTCCATTTTCAACCAATAAAATTTAGTTTTTAAATTTTGACTTTATTTTTTAACTTTTGACCTTAAAATTTTGACTTTGACTTTCAAGTTTGACCTTTGACTTTAAACTTTGACTTTCTCGTTTAACTTTTAAATTTTCAAATTTAGCTTTTCGGTTTGACTTTTAAGTTTGACTTTTGAGTTTGACTTTTTAAATTTGACTTTTAAGGTTGACTTTTGAGGTTTATAGTCAAAGGGCATTTTTTTGGGTTTGACTTTTAAGTTCTAGTTGTGCTTTTAATAGTTTTTGAAGTTTACGAGGGAATTGAAGACATGAAAGAGAGTCGTCAGGAGATGTTAAGACAAAACTTCAACATGTTCGATTATATCCCTGGAGAAACCCTGGAAGCTCAGCTGCAGCGATTTACCACACTCACTACTGAGATGAATATAGTTGGGATCTTCTTGACTAAATCTGAGATAAACAAAAAGCTATTGAATTCACTTCCGAAATCGTGGGATATGAACGTGGCTGTCATCAAGAAGACAAAAGATCTCAATCGTCTTAGTCTTGCTGATATAATTGAAGAACTTGACGCTTTGAATTGTCGAAAAACAATGAGTTCCGCAAACCTTCCGGTCAATGAAGTTTCATGTTCTCAATCATGTGAAGTTTCATGTACACTATCTAGTGAAGATACGATTAAATTTCTTCGGGAACAAATTGATTTATTAAAAAGAGAAGTTGAGGACCTGAGATATGAAGGATATCAACTCAGAAAAGGACAGAAACCCCTGAAGGCTGAATTAGAAACAAAGATAAAGGACTTTAAGAGAATTTAGAAAGACTACAGTGAAAAATGTGAACATTATGATTATATCAAGAGACAGAATGCTGAGTTAATTACTGAGCTTGATACATTAAAAGGGCAATTTGAAACTGCAAATTTTGATTTTAAAAAGTTTGATGTATCAAGCGAAGTAGTTGCCAACATGATAGACCATTGCATGCAATTTAAACATAATCAATCAAAGGGTTTAGGATACGATAATGTACCTCCTCCTTTTAATCATACATATAAGTATCAACCTTTGTCTAAAGAGGAGATTGCCAACGAAGGATTCATGTTTTATGGCAAACCAGCTGGTTTTGTATCAGGAGGCATTATTAATGTTGAAAATACTAATCTTTCTACTTCCTATGCAGATCAATCCTTAAACCAATCCAAGCAAGCATCTGAAGAGAGTGTGTCTGATAGTAAAGTAGCAGAGGATGAGAACAAGGAGAAAAACATTGAACAAACCAACATCTCCTTGAACTCTAAATCTGTTGCTTCGAACTCAATTGCTTCTGATCAACCTGTTGTTGAGAAGTACAGGACACCAAATCAAGTTAAACAGAATGCATGCTGTAACTGTGTGTGTGGGAAAAGCAAGAGACAAGGCAAAGACACGCCACCAGGGGCAGGAAGAAACTACTTCACAGTGAAGAAAAAGACTTGTTTTCACTGTGGAACACCTGGACACATTGCCCGAAACTGTCCAAATCGCGCATACGTTCCCTACTACGCACATGGATGGCAAAACGCGCCAAGAGGGAGATATTCCAAAAGAAACCCCTCAAGGTCACGTTCAGACAATGATGACTGGAATGCGCAGAAGAGCAAGAATCAATCCCACAAGGCCAAGAATCCGAATCCCAAGGGCAAGAAGGGAATGTCGGCCAAGAAGCCAAATCCAAGAGATGCTCCCGTGAAGCCAAAATCAAAGTCATCTCAACGGCCGACATCATGTTCAAAATCAAGTACCGAGCCACCCATTAGATCGAAAAAGAAATGGGTTAAACCCAACTACAAATGGGTTCCAAAGGCTCACTCTCCCAAATCAACTAATGACTTTTCTTCATCTTCTGTTTGTGATAAACATGATATGTCATGGGAGAGAGTACCGTGCAAGGATGACAAAGGTCGACCCAGTTTCAAAATGGACTGGGTTCCAAAGACCAACTGATCCCGCTCTGTGTCGGAGCAGCTATGGAGGCATATCATCAGACTTCGGTTTGTTGGTAGTGGCTGTTCCAGGCACATGATAGGGGACATCTCTCAACTGTACAACACTCAGAACATTGTTTGAGAGTATGTGCCCTTTGCGGGAAGGGAAGAAAGGAAGAGATCACAAACGGGGTTAGTGCTTAATGACATGAAGAATTTTCGGATCTGTTCTGAGATTACGCGTGCTGTTCTCAGACCTTCTGGATGCAAATTCAATCAGTGACTTACGATTTGAGTGTCCTCTCTATACTCCTGAGTTTTTCTTAAGCTGATTCGCTTTAAAGACTAATTTTTGTTTTAGGATAGTTTAAATTTGTGCATTTACTTTCGTTTCTCTCCTATGCACAAATTTAAGGGGAGAAATAAAAACAAAAAAAATTAGAAAATTTTAAAAAATCCAAAAACATTAGAAAATCAAAAAATCAAAAAAAAATGTTGGTTATGGAATGTGCTTGAGGGAGATGTTTAGGGAAGTGATATTATCAAGTGATAACAGGCAATCTGAGTCTGCGTAACGTACCCAAAATTGAATTGTCTATGCTTTGGGTTTGATGCGTTGGTAGGCACGAAAGATTCTAAATGGACATGACTAGGCAGAGTTGAACTTAAGGAATTCATAGACTTGACAAATCTTGACCTAGTTAGATCCGTTTAGCCTGACAATACGACGCTTGGATAGGTTGAGCAGGGAGATATATATGGGAATCTACTGGTCACATTAAAGAACCTGTACTTGGAACCGTGGATTAACTTTTCCTCGATGTGCGGATTCTGTCCTTAATTCCGGTATTGATGGGGCGACTGGTGAATTCCGATAAATTAGGTCTGTAGAAGGTTATATTCTTTCTTTCTATCTGTTTAGTCATATGTTGCCTCCTCTACGTGATTGAAAGATCCGACCTGGAATGTAGCATATGCAACTCTATTTCTCTGCATCCTCTATCTATGCAATTCTTTCTATCTGTTAGCCATATACTGTCTCCTTTGCGTGACTCACAATCCGACCTGGTACACAGTATATGCACCATTCTACTTCTCAATCCCTCTAAAACTTCAGTTAGTCATATGTTTCACCCTCTGCGAGATTGGAAGAGATCCGACCTGGGTGTATAGCATATGCATTCTAAATCTATCTTCTCTCTTAACAATTCTCTGCTCACCCGATGTAAGAAGTATTCTTGAAGTCCTTGATTACCGGAGCATATCAGGAAGCGGGAAACATGTTTTGATACAACTAAAACTGAACACTTACAGATTGTCTGTAGATTTCGCTGCTCAATTTAGGTGGACAACAATATCTTTGGTCGTCGTCAGCTGAATGGTCCTTAAGGAATATTATCTAGGAACTTAGGATCACATTGTCTTGTCACTTATAGTATGTCCTAATTTTGTCACAATCTCTCGTGTTTAAGTGGAACACAATACCGGCGATTGACCAGATCTATTCATGAAGGGAGAGGTACTGATAAACGGATAAAGGCTGTCTAAAAACTTTGATCCCAAATCACTCTTAAAGTTAGATATCATTTTTATTTTTGTTAAATTTGTTCATAGTTTTCTTCTAATTTAAATATCAGGGGAGAATTAAAAATTTTAAAAAACCAAACAAAAATCAGAAAATTAAAAAAATCCAAAAATAGTGTTATTTCTGTTTTTTTTTTCAGAAAATATGAAAAATCCAAAAATATTGTGTGCTAAATTTTTCTTTTAGTTTTGTTTTGTCTTGAAAAGTGAATTCAGGTGAAGATGAAACTCATGGAGTTTGTGTCGAAGATTTCTGAGCCAAGGCTTCATCCGTGATCATCGAAGAATTCTCATTCGAAGGAGCAAGAAATGAAGAATATTCTTTCGACATTCAATCTTTCAACCCCAGAAGCAAGGTGAAGCTGAAATTGAAGATTATGTGACAGATTGCATTGAAGCCTCCTCAATCAGTCTGCCGCTATCTTTGTACCTGCTGAAGTGATTCAGAAGATTAGTTCTCTTTAATGTTCTCTCTGAAGATTCTCAAGCTGAAAGCGCTATCTTTCAAGAATCAATACGTCAAGCCTCCTCACCCAATGTGCGTTCAATGTCAAATTCTGAAGAAAAGCCCAACTGCTCAAGTTGAAGTCATTCATTGAAGATTCATCAAGTTCATCTTGAAGTTGTGAAGAATTTGAAGATTAAAGTTGAAACCAAAGCTCCCAATGAAGATTAACAAGAAAAGCCAGCTACTTTTTAGGGGGAGCTTGTTGGGTCATTTAAGAAAAGAAAAGAAAGCTATAAACCAAGGGGGAGATTGTTGGGTCAAAAATATGGTTTATACTTTGCTTTTCTAAGCATTTATTGTTTTTATTATTTGGGCCAAAAATAGTATAGGATTAATTGTAGCTTGGACCGAGCATTGGATTATTTGTATTTTGGGCTTGGCCTTAGGTCCATATATATATAGGGTGAGGAGTGCATGTGAAGGATGAACACATAGAATAGAGGAGCTTAAGTGTGTGTATTCTAAGGTGTTCTAGAGAGAGAGAAAAGAGAGTGTGTGTTAGTGTGTGTGAATCTTGTATTCGGATCTTCATTCATATCAATACATACAAGATTCATCATCTTCTTCTTCTCCTTCTCTTCTATTTGATCTGGCATCATCCGTTTGATTGGGATTCCGCACCATCAAACGGATCTGATTGATACACAAGCAGATTAGGGACTTACAAAGAGCTATATGTTTAGTCTTCGAATGCTGCACAGGATTATGAAAAATTCTTATTGCACTTTGAGAATCACAATATAATGGAATCTTTTTCATATTTATTGCATAATCACGCAATTGACTTTGGATCCATATTATTTGTGAAGTGCAAGCAGTAATAGCCACATATTCTGCTTCAGCTGTTGAAATTGATACACATGTTTGCTTTTTCGACTGCCAGCTCACCAATTTGCCATAAAGAAATTGACATCCACCACTTGTGCTTTTTCGATCAAGATTACAACCACCCAAGTGTGCATCCGAATATGCTTGTACAAAGAACCCAGTTTTCGAAGGATACCACAATCCTAACGAAATTGTTCCTTTAAGATAACGAAAGATATTCTTCACAGCAGTGAGATGTGGTTCTCGTGGATTAGACTGATACCTAGCACAATTACACACAGAAAACATGATATCAGGTCTACTTGCTGTGAGATAAAGTAATGAACCAATCATGCTCCTATATAAAGTTATGTCAACAGCAGGTTTATCTAACGACGGTGTTAGCTTTATGCCCGTTGCCATTGGAACTCGTAACTTTGTGCTATTCGTCAACCCAAATTTTTCGAGCAGATTTTTCGTATATTTTTCCTGATTAATAAAAATCCCTTCTCTGTTTTGACGAATATTAAGTCCAAGAAAATTATTGATTTTTCCCATCATGCTCATTTCGAACTTACTTTTCATCAAATCTTCGAATTCTCTAGACAAAGCAGGGTCAGTTGAGCCAAAAATAATATCATCAACATAAATTTGAACAAGCATTAGATGATTCCCCACTTTCTTTCGAAATAATGTGGGATCAACTGATCCTTGTTTAAATTTAGATTGTTTTAAAAATGAGGTAAGAGTTGCATACCATGCTCGTGGTGCTTGTTTCAAACCATAAACTGCCTTATCTAAAATATAAACATGATTTGGAAATTCTTTGTTAATAAAACCTGGGGGTTGTTCCACGTAAACAGTTTCTTCAAGCTCTCCATTTAGAAATGCACACTTCACGTCCATTTGATAAACATCAAAATATTTGTGAGCTGCATAAGCCAGAAATATACAAACCGCCTCGAGTCTTGCGACAGGGGCAAAAGTTTCTTCATAGTCGATTCCTTCTTGTTGTGAATATCCTTTAACAACAAGTCTGGCTTTGTTTCAAACAATATTTCCATCTTTGTCGGTTTTATTTTTGAAAATCCATTTTAACCCGACAATCGAAACATTTTCAGGTTTAGGAATTAATCTCCAAATCTTGTTTCGTTCAAATTCAGACAATTCAGATTGCATTGCAACAACCCAATCTGAGTGTTCCGTTGCAATCTTAACTGTTTTTGGTTCAATCTTAGAGATGAAAACATTGAACATGCAAAATTCTTGATGAGTATTCAATACCTCATTCTTTGCACGAATTTGAGCTCTTGTTAAAACTCCCTCTTGTGGATTCCCAATTACTTGATCCTTCAGATGATCTTTTGTCCACTTATCCATTGGTGGATATGCTGGATCAAATTCCAAAGGTGCATCTTCGTATATATCATCGTTTTCTGAGCCTACAATCGAACAAACATCATCAAAATCATTATTATTCTCAATGTTTTCTAAATTCTCCCCCTCAACTTTATGCTCCCCCTCAACATTAGCATTCACTCTTCCATTCTCCCCCTCGAAAGAATGCTCTTCCTCAACTAGAGTATTCGAATCCAATTGCTCCCCCTCTACTGGATTGTTTTGCATACTTTCGCTTTTCTTTGAAGAAGTTGATGTTGAATCATCAGTAAGCTTTGTGAGTTCAGATATATGATTATCATTTGCATGTATTTCAGCATTAACAACATGATCTGAAATTCCAAAAATTAAATCATAATCAACATCTAATGTTTGTGAGGATTCAGATTCATCTTGTGTTTTTGTCAGAATAGGATGATTTTCAAACTGTGATGTTGTTTGTTTAATGTAGTAATCATCAAATGTAAGATTAAAAGTTTCTTCAACTCTTCGTGTTCTTTTGTTCAACACACGATATGCGACTGAATTATGCGAATATCCCAAGAAAATCCCTTCATCTGCTTTAGCTTGAAATTTCGTAAGATTATCCTTGAGATTCATAATGAAGCATCTGCATCCGAAAACATGAAAAAATTTGACATTAGGTTTTCGATTGTTGAGAATTTCATATGGAGTAATGTTAAAACGACGATGAATGAACGATCTGTTTTGAGTGAAACATGCGGTTGATACTGCTTCAGCCCAAAGATATTATGGAAGATTCGCATATGCCAACATAGTCCTTGCCGCTTCACATAGAGACCTATTTCTTCGTTCAACAACACCGTTTTGTTGTGGTGTGTATGGAGATGAAAAATTATGCGAAATCCCTTTGTCCACCAAAAATGAATCAAGAACATTGTTCTTAAATTCAGTTCCATGATCGCTCTTAATTTTTCGAACAATCTTCTTCAATGTTGTTTCCATCTTTTTGATAAAGTCAATCATGATTTGTGCAACTTCAGATTTAAGCCTGAGAAAATAAACCCACGTAAATCTGGAAAAATCATCAACAATCACTAAAATGTACCGTTTCTTGTTGGGAGTTGAAACTGTCGAAGGTCCACACAAATCAATATGTAAGAGCTCCAGAGGTGCAACTATTTTCTAATCAATCATAATTGGATGACCTTGTTTATGTTGCTTGCTAACTTCACAAGCTGCACATAAAGAATCATTGTCAAATTTAAGTACAGGTAAACCTCTTACCAGATCTTGTACCACAAGTTTATTGATGTTTCGAAAATTGAGATGAGAAAGTCTTCGATGCCAAAGCCAACTTAAGTCTGATGTTGCTTTCGAAAGAAGACATATAGCAGGCTTCCCTACTATCGGATTGATGTCCAAAGTGAACATGTCACCTTTCCTTTTGGATTTCAGTAACACCTCTTTTGTGTTGACATTCGAAATAATACTTCCTTCTTTGTTAAAAAGAGCTTGATTGCCAGTGCCCACAACAAGTTGAGAAACACTTATCAAGTTATGTTGAAGACCTTCAACATACGCCACACGATTCACTGTGAATTGTCCATTCGTGATCTTCCCATATCCTTTGACTTGACATTTTTGATTGTTCCCAAACTTCACTACTCCAGCATTTTTGAGACTTCGAAAATCACGTAAATTCTCCTTCTTCCCAGTCATGTGACGAGAGCAACCACTATCGATTTACCACTTGTTATCATATTGCTCGTCACATAGTACCTACATTCAATGGAAAAATTTAGGTACCCAATGCTTTTTGGGTCCTTGGAAATTAGATTTCAATTTCGAATGCAATGAAGAACTTTTAACCCAATCACAAACTTTTGTTTTGAGACTATCAATTAAGTTTACATCTTCATTTAAAGGAACCGAAACATAAGTTTTTGATGGTTTCGAATGTTTACTGACATTACCCTTCGAATTCTGAGTTTGTGAATGAACATTCTTTTCTTTTATTACTGGTTTCCAAGCTTTGACTGAAATGTTCGAATCCTTAGACGATGAACTGCCATTTGATGAATTATTCACATACTTTTCATATGCTTCGTGAATTTGCTCCTATGAAAATGTATTTGACTGATACATCTTTCCTTTGCCTTCAAGCCAATGATCAATGTTCTTCCTTGATGTTATTCCTTTTTCTCGTGAAGTTTTCATAGTTTCTTTCTTCGTTTGATTTGGAAAATTTGGCTTTTTAGGAACAAAATCAACTTTTGGATTTGTTATAAAAGATTTAGCATATGATGTATCAACTGTTGATTTAAAATGTTGACGTTGAAAGAATTTTTGATTTGGATTTGAGTTATTTGAAAATTTTCTTGGAATATTAGTTTCTGAAACTTTCGAAAACCTTGGTTGATTATTCACTTCAGACTTTGAATGATTTGATTGAGATGAATGTTGAGGTTTTGTTGAAAAAGATGAATATTTAGCTTTGAAAACATTTTTGGGTGATTGTGATTCAGACACCTTTTGAGAGTCAACATTTTGCCAAAATATTTTCTTTCTTCCTTGTCTTTTTGAAATGTTGTTTTCCTTCGAAAATTTGTCAATTTGATCTTTGAATTCCTTGGAGTTTAATTTGACAACTTTTTCACATTCCTTTTCAACTTGTTTTGAATTCTCTTTTTCAATTTTTGATTTTTCAACCCATTTTTCTTTGTGGTTTTTGACGTTGGAAAACATACGAATTCTTTGTTAAGTTGTTTTCAACTGTGCTTTGATTTGCGAAAAAGCCTTCATCAGTTGTTTTTGAATTATCCTCTTCAACTAACTTCTTTAATTCTGGTTTGATTTTCTCAACATTTCCAGTAGTTACGAAAACTTGATTTGGAAAAATGACATCATCTGTACATTTGAAATTTGGATAAACCACTGTATTTGTTTCAAGATAGTGTTCACCTTTTTCATTCATTACTTTTTCGAACTTTTGTGTGTCACCATACACCTGATCAACCACTATTCGTGGATTTTCTTCTTGCTTTGAAGATTTCTTTTCCTTCGAAATTTTCTCTTCATCTTCATCATCACTATCATCAGTTTGACTGTCTTTGATATCCATGAAGTTCACATCACTAACTTTCGAAGTTGAGGGTATATCAGTTTCATTTTCAACCATCAAATCCTTAATTTTTTCTTTCCCTTTAGATGTTGATGCAACATTAATAAGAGACAACTGAGAACAATCAACATCTTCAAGTTCACTAGTTTCACTAATATTGTCAGACTTATCTTCAATATCAGCAAAATTAGATTGAGAATCAGATGTTGAATTCTCAGTCTTTTTCAAAATTTGAATTTGTTCAGATTTAGTCAAAGTATCATTCATGATGTTAACTAATTCTTTAGCATCAAGACATTCATCAATTTTGACAATTCCATATTTATATCTATCATCAGGAACTTTTGTCAAAATCAGCTATTATTTGCTCACAATCATACAAAATATTATCTACCTTAGCTCTTTCGAATGCTAGAAAAGGTAGTAATTTTCTATGTTGCTCTTTACTTATGTCACTTGAATGATTTAAATCAGTTAATTTGCCATAAAGTCTTTTCGTAGAATTACAGTAAATGTTTCTTTGTGCTCGCAAAAGTTTGACATCACTCGTTAAAGTATCTCTATCACACATAATGTTTGTAATTTGTAATTCCAAACATTCAATTTTGCTTATTTTCAAGTCTAATCTCTTTTTGGTCTCTAACAACTCCATGGACAATTTGTTGGCTTCATTACTAGCAGACACAACAATTGAATCAAAATAAGTAACCGTGTCATCAAAAGATATTAGTTCAGAATCATAAGCATGAGTAGGAATATTAAAAGATTCGAGAATTTTACGTACCTTTGTTGTCATTGGAGATTTGTCAGCCGCTTTGGATACGAAGCATCGTCCCCTCACTTCGAATTCCTCATCATTTGAGTCCTCCTCCATTTTTGCATACAACACTCCATGTGTCGGATTTCGCATTTCTTCATCATCTGATCCAGATGACCAGATTTGATAAGTTCCATCTTCATCCTCATGCTCACCCTTTGCAACCAATGACAAATTCTTTGCTTTAGCACGAACCACCTCAAGCTTCTCTACATAGTATGCCTCATCTTTGACTTTATTCTTCCTCTCATCCTTCTTTCGAAGCATACAGTCATTTGCAAGATGATTCGCACCGTTGCAATAATGACAATCTATTCCAGCATCACCTTTCAGCTTCTTCTCATCCTTTCCATCAACTATCTTCGAATCTTGCTTCTCAACTTTCTTTTTCTCCTCAACAACATTTTTACTCACAGAACTTCCTTTCACCTCAGCAAGCTTAGTCTTCGAATTGAACGGCTTTTTGAAAAATTTCTTAACACGATTATTTGAGTAAAATGCTATTGCTTCATCATCCGAATTCATGATGAATCCTTCTTCTTCCTCAGAATCACCATTTTCAGCTTCTTTCTCAGAAATCTTTGACACAAGAGCTAATGGACCTCCCAAATTCAGCTTCGATTCCTCAACAATTTCATTTACCTCAATTTCGTGTGTTTTCAACTGATTGTACAAATCATTGAGAGTTGATGTATCAAAACTTTGTTGATTCTTCACCATCATACTCACACTTCTCCACTCTTTTCGAAGCCCCATTACAAAGATGAGATTGAATTCCATTGAAGTCCTGGTAATTCCATAACGATTGCAACGATAGATTAACTCGTTCAGACGATCATAGTAAACTTCAATTGTTTCTCCTTCTTTTTGTTTGAAATCTTTCAGTCCAACCAAACACTGTTTGACTGAATTGATTTTTGTTTTCTCACTTCCTTGAAACTTATCTTTCAGATTGTTCCATACCTCCTTTGCAGTTGTACAACTTCTAACGTAATTGTACACAACTGGAGGTAAAGCACCTCGCAGTTCCCTCATACACCTCTTCTCAAGTTTCTTCAAACGATCAGATTGATTATCAACTCCAGAATTTGTAGAAGATGATCCAATTGGTTGAACATTCACTGGAACATTGACATTTCCAGTAATACATGACCATAATTCTTCATCCAGACCATTCAGATAATCCTGCATACGATCAGCCCACTGATCATAGTATTCAGGGATTAACATTGGAATTTTGGTTGATGAACCTAACAGATGAGAAAACGAGGTCATCGAATTGAGATTGAAACTCGCCATTGTTGTACGGAAGATGATTTTGAGAAGTTTGAAAAGATTTGAGAATTTGAAAACAAACTAGATGAATCAAATCGAATTGATGAGAATAACACTCGATTCAACAATTCAAATGCAGAATCGAATCACAGACTAAGATCTAGACAATTTTTCTCTTTCAAAAAGTGCGGAAACTTTTGAATCAAAAAGTTGATTCAAAAACCTTTTGAACAGCGTGAAAATCAGATCAGAGATATGATTCCTGCTCTGATACCAATTGATGAACCAATGAATCGAGTAATGAATTAATCAGAGTATGAATTCAAGTAAGAATACGAGATTTGAACACAAGATGTAAATATGATCTTGTTATGCTCTATTATGCTTTCGAAATTCTTTACAGAGTACAATAGACAACTCTGTAAAAGTTCTTTTCTAACTCTAGTAAATAACCCTATTTATAGGGAACTGAAAGCATACAAAAAATATACTAAGGCATTGACTCTAAAGCTTCGAATAAAAGCGCCCTAGTAAAATACATTACAAAACATTCGAAGAGTCCAAAACATACTTTGACTAATTACAACAATTCGACCCTTACAAATACGTCTGCAAACTCTCGTACCACGGGCACATCGCCCACCGTCGTCCTACCTGCCTCCCGGGTATCCATAACATAGGCGACATAACCTACGCAACCTTGCTGGAGGTACCTAGCCCTCGCTGCCGAACATAAAGCTGGTCCTCGTTGTGGCCTTTCGCCCTGAACCACCAGCTCTCCCTCACTAGGGGTCCTAATCCGTACTGACTGCTGCGCGCAGTCAATCACTGCCCCATTGGGGCTCAGCCAATCCATACCAATAATAACCTTGTTCCCCCGCAAAGGTATGGGAACCAAGTCCACCAGGTAACGTTCCTCGTCCGCAATCTCGACCTCTAGAGGGCAATCCAACGTGCCCGACGACTCAGGAAACTTCTTGCTAAGCGCAAGAGAAACAAACGAGCGGGTAGCACCCGAATCAAAAAATACCTGAACTGGAATACCGTTCACATGGAACGATCCTAAACAGAACGCATACATAACACATCAACATCACAGCAACATATCATAAAAGCATAAACAAGAAGTCATACCCGTCACCACATCGGGTGCAGCGCGTGCCTCCTCGGCTGTCAGCTGAAATGCTCGGCTCCGAACCACTGGAGCCTCCAACTTGGCCTTCCGCGATCCACAACCCGTGCTGTCGCTGGAGTCGGCGCCACTGCCGGCGCAGCTGCTGCTGTCAATCTAGGGCAATTGGCCTTTTTATGGCCCTTCTGATTACAATAAAAGCAAATCAGGTCTGATATCTGAATCGTAGGAGCAGGGGCAGTGCAATCTCTGCCAAAATGCCCAACCTTGCCACACTTATAGCAGCCTGACCCCGGCCCAGTGCGACAAGCTCCCTCGTGTGACCGACCGCATTTCCCATAGCGGTCCCGACCTGACTGGCCTTTCGGCCTACCATCGGATCCCTTGGGCTTCTTCCCCGAAAGCCCCCGTCGTCACCCCCTCCACTGCCTTCCTCTTCCGGATGTGCTCCAGATCAATCTCCCTCTCCCTAGCTCTGGCAATCATGGAATCCAGGGTAGGGCAAGCTGAGAAACTGACATGCTCCCGGATGTCAGCTCGTAGCATGTCATGGTAGCGGGTCCTCCTCATGTCCTCATCACCCGCATACTGGGGCACCAGCAATGCCCTCTCCTGGAACTTGGCGGTGATCTCCGCCATAGTCTCCGTAGTCTGTCTCATGTCCAAGAACTCCCTGGCCAGATGCTGAAGCTCCACAGCCGGTGCAAACTCAGCTCTGAATCTGGTCACGAAATCTGACCACGTCATAGCCTCAACAGCCGAGGCTCCCAGAGAGTCACCAACCGACTTCCACCAATCTCTGGCCCTGTCTCTCAAGCATCCTGCTGCATACCTCACCTTCGACCCCTCGGGGTAGAAGCTAGTCAACTGTGCAGACTCAATGTCTGCAATCCATCGTCTGGCAGCAATGGGGTCCTTCGCCCCATGGAAATCCGGCGCACCGCTCCCTCGGAAGTCCTTGAAGGACAGTGTGCGCGATCCTGATTGGCTGGCCGCCATGTCACTCTTGAACGCCCTGAGGCGATCCTCCATCAGCTCAATGATCCCTTCCTTGATCGACCCGAAGATAATCGGGGTCGACTCAAGAATGCCTCTCGTGATCTCAGACGCGATGAACTCGCGCAGCCCGTCATCAACCTGCTCGGATCCTGCACCCGAGCCTGATCCCGATCCTGATCCGGAACCTCCTGCTCCATGTCGCGTGGTCACCATGCTGGAAATACACGCATAAATGTCAGGATCATACATACTCTCGAGAGGTCTAACACACTCTCCAAGGTTCCCGGTTCTGTCTCAACCTTCCTTGATTCGAGTACAGATCCTCTGCTTCCAGTAGTACGGGCCCATACTACCTTCCACATCTATCCGTACTTTCCTCAAGGACTGTCTCGACTTCGCCAGGTCCCTTAACCAATATCCCTTTCCATCTAGTCTCATCCCAGGCTTTCCTGGGGCACTCTCTGACCTACTCTCCGCCATCAGCTGCACTAGGAGTCCCTACTTCCTTTCCCTAACTAGCTTGCGAGTACTGTTACATATCCGCTCACTAGTTAGTTAAAGTTAGCCAGGACCCCTTAAGCACAAAGCAAGCAGCATTCGTGCCTCGAGTAACCGCATCAGGCATAACCTAATCAGGCTATCCTACTGCTGACTAAACAGTCCTAGCATACAACTCATACAACAGGCATATAAGGCATCCTCCCTAGACCCTTAGCCCTAACTTGCATGCAATTCTCAGAATCATATATCAGGCACACAAGGCATCCTCCTAGATCCTTAGTCCTATTCTAGCATGCAGTTTTCTGAATCAAAACCATATAGAGTAACATATCAAGTATGGGTATCTTGGGGAAAACTTACTTGAGCCCGACCGGTCGCATGCATCACACACTTCGTCTTTCTTAAAATCCTTCCATTTAGATTTTAGAAAACCATTTTTCCTTGTAAACACCTTTTAGCCCCTCAGTTTGAGTCCAGACACCCCCGAGGGTGTGTCCGAATCCCTCAAACCAGGGCTCTAATACCAACTTGTAACATCCCAATTTTCAAGTCCAAAAATTTCTTTTTAATTAATTGACTCATAAAAACATTCATAAGAAAATATTGTGGAAACACATCATCTCATAAAACTATGCATCATGTCTGAAAACCCAAGTCATAAAATCATAACATATCAAAGTACAATCCCAGAAAACTCCACGCAGAAATCATGTGTGTGTGTGATGCGATGCTACGCCACCGACTCCTTCCCTTTAGACGAAGAGGTACCTGAAACCAAAACCGAAACCGTAAGCACAAAGCTTAGTGAGTTCCCCCATCATACCACATACCATACAATATCCTCGGCGTCTTTCAACCGGTAATCATCGTCGGTATCTTTCAACCGGTAATCATCATCGGTATCTTTCAACCGGTAATCATCACGTACCATACAATATCCTCGGTATCTTTCAACCGGTAATCATCGTCGGTATCTTTCAACCGGTAATCATCATCGGTATCTTTCAACCGGTAACTGTCATCGGTATCTTTCAACCGGTAACCGGGGACTATTCCACCCCCTACCACTAGCATACAACAACATGATATAAACATACAGTCAGGCATATCCGGGTACTGACCTACCCTTTGGTCCTAAGGACTGCTATCAGGGAAACCAATCCCTATCATACACGTAACATATCATACCAATAAAACTCATGACCAAAGCATGTAACCAGACCAAGATAATTATCACAAAGACAATCATCTTCTAAATACTCCTCTTTGGTGGGCCGGCATTGTGGCCTTAGACCCACCCCTACTGGAAGGTAACTCACCTCGTACAAGTAGCTGCTGATAATCTGTGCGGGAAACCTCTGTCTGCTGCCGCTCCGGAAATCCTCCGGCTACAATCCCCACAAAACACTTAATCAGAGTCTGAAATTTATTCTTAGGGTAAAATGACCATTTTACCCCTGACCAAGTCCAAGTCAAAGTCAAAGTCAACTTCCAGTTGACCCTACTCGCCGAGTTGGGCCGTCAACTCGTCGAGTCCCTATCTCTTCAACTGTCCTCATCCACGATTCTACTCGTCGAGTTTAGCGACGACTCGACGAGTTCCTCTTCGATATGAACATCGAATGAACCTTCATCCGACTCGCCGAGTTGTATGAACACTCGTCGAGTTCACCTTCATCAGATGAACAAGTTCTGACCTTGACTCGCCGAGTTGTATGAACAACTCGTCGAGTTCATCTTCAATCATAAGGAGATTGCCTTGGACTCGCCGAGTCTGTTCTAGCACTCGTCGAGTCCCATGAACTCCAGGTCTAAAATTAAGTCCAATGCGTTGGGTCACTCTTTCTGTCCTGCTACAACCCTTCTAACACCCAACTGAGTCCTTTTGACCCTCAACAGATATGGGACTCAAAGCCTTGGACTCGTCGAGTCCCAAGAACAGACTCGCCGAGTCGATAACATCCACACCCTAAATCCTCGATTTCTGATGTACAACACTTGACCAAATGATAGATCCAAGCCCCTAAGCTCGATCTAGCACGTAAAGTTACGAACTTTATGTACATGCATTGGACTTTTGAGCCAAAAAGGCTCTAAAATGGCTCTAGTGTTGCATGGGGCCTTCCTTGGGTGCAAAAGCAACCCAAATCTGCCTTGTGACCCCTTTAAAGACCTGATTCCAAAGCCTCAACCCCCAACCATGTTTGCAAGGTTGGTTACCAAAAATGGCTTATAAAAGCCCTAAATCTCCCCAAAAAGGGATTTATCAAATGAAAGAGCAAGGTACAGACTTTATACCTCTCAAAGACTGCAAATGATGAACCAAACTCGAATCCTTCAGTTCCCTCTTGATCCTTCTATGCTCTTCCTTCTTCCTTGTGAACAAAACCACCAAAATCACTCAAAAGCCTTAGATCTTGCACCAAAACACTTAGGGTTTGCTATGGAGGGTTTCTGGGAGCATAAAGGGGCGATGGAGGCTGCATAAGGTTGTTTAAATAGGGTGCAAACCCTCAGATTAGGGTTTTGTCCAGTCAGAGCCTACTCGTCGAGTCCGGGACCCGACTCGACGAGTCCATCACTTAAATCCCGCGCCTCATCCCGCTTCTACTCGGCGAGTTGGTCCTTCAACTCGCCGAGTCCAAGGCCAAAAATGCAAAATACTTAAATAAAAATACATACCAAGAACCAGGTGCTACAATAAATAACCCAAGCCCATTGGGCCCACCAACACCCAATACTAAATGGGCTTTCCCAAGGCCCAACTCTCAACTTAAGTCCAAATGGAAAGCCCAAAACAAGGGCCCAAGTATATATTCCTCTGATCCAAAATCTCTAATACAGCAAGCCCAAAATCCAGGCCCAACACTTAAGTCCCAATAAGAGATTTTGCCCAGAAAAGCCCACAATAAGGTTACGCGGGGCGTACCTCCCTTGGTACGCTCAACGTACACAAGCGTACATGCGAATCCTGATCGGGGACACTAGATCAGTACGCGGGGCGTACTGGAATTACGTTGGGCGTACGCCCAGTTTTGCTTAATCCCCTCTCTTGGTCTTAACCCGTTAAGACCATAGCTATACTCTCAGATCTGGACTCCCTAAAGGCTCATACTCCATAAAGTTCATGACTTTAAGCATTTGCATGGCTGAGGAGGTCCCAAACACATAAACTCTCACTCTTGATTCCCAAAAATGCTCATATCTCTTGCGTGGGGTGGATTTGACGTCTAAGACTCCATTTTTATGAATCCACTCCATTAAAAACATTCAAAGGGACATATATTAGGCTCTGGAGTTCAACAACTCCTAAAGCTTCAAGCTTTGGGACCAAAAACCCTAAAATGGACCATATTATGCACAAATAAAAAATGATGAGAAAGCTTTGAGCTTTATACCTTCAAATGATGTTCCAACCACAGAAAAGCTCAGATCCAAAGCCTGTACTCCAACTCCATTCTCTTCCATGCTTCTTCTTCACTCCAAGGGTACCACAAGAACACTTGGAAGATCACAAATGGACATTCAAGCTAGAGGAACGGATATTAGGGTTTTGAGAGGGTTGAAGGCTGGAAATGGTGGCCAGAAATGAGGCCATCATGTTCTTTAAATAGGGACACATCCCTCATTTAGGGTTTCCACCCTGTGCTTAGTACGCCCAGCGTACCCTTTGGTACGCCGAGCGTACCCTTTGGTACGCCGAGCGTACTAGGCGGCTCCGCTTAAAAATCACGCACATGAGTACGCTAAGCGTACACACACGTACGCCCCGCGTACTCAGCTGCCACCTTTTCTCCATAAAGGACTAAACTTGCCAAAACTTCAAACTATCGTAGCTTCTTCGTTACAAGTCCGTTTCCAACGAACCTTATATCCCTGGAAAGGTGGTGAGAAGCCCTACGCTTCTAGCAACTCATTGCAACCCTAAGGCTTCCTTATTCCCAGGTTGCAGTCCACGAACCCTAAATCATAGATGATCTGAAACAAGATGTTACAATTCTCCCCCACTTGAATTAGATGTCGCCCTCGAAATCGCTCCTTATCATTACTCAGATCCCAACAATTAGCCCGAGAAGCACAACTGATTATTCGGAACATAGCCGATCTCCCTCAAGACATCCGAAATCAAACCAAACCCTCCAATTCGAAGAAGAACGAACCCTTCGCTGTTGCAGAACCAAGTCTGCCTCTCCAAAACTTGGAATCTGTAGTGGTATGTCTCTCCGACTGACCGCCCATTCAGTATACCCCCATGTCATTCGCTCATCGAATAACAAACTCAATAAAACATCTCCAACTCTGATTACTCGTCGCGACTGATGGAACAAGTCGTTAACCATAATTAGCTGCTGAACACTCCTGCCCGACACACTAGGCGACTCCGACCGAAACCCAAAGAAGCGGGGGTCATCTCGCTCCAGTGACCAACCTCCAATAATGCTATCAGAACCCATCTGAAGAGTGAACCTCAATATCCGGTCCTCAACACTAAATGAAGACCTGCCAACCCACATGGGAATCGAAACTCTACTCTAGGTCTGGCCTCTCGTCAGACAGAATCATTTCACTGCCGTCCCTAGGATGATTCAACTTCGGCCCCACAATCAACGTTCATGCTTGACCGAACTATCCACTGATAGCTGGAAACATAAATTCGACTGCCTCTCAATGCTAGACACCAAATCCGATTACAGGATCGACTCCCGACCCATCAGTTGAATCTTCGAGGCTACCCTAGCCCATTCGACAATAGGACTTCACAGGAGTCATATTCAACTAAGCTGACTCATCCAATCAGATTGAACTCCACAATCACGAAGCTCGCTTTACCCCAAGTGATTTCTATATCCAATTTGAAATCGCACCCCCACACACGACCTCGGTCGTTTACCACATGTTACCTCGTGCGCATCGTAGTTCTTCCCAAACCAATGGACAGGTTCACCCAAGTCGAAAACATCAAATAGGAAACACACCCCTCTCAAAATGTAATCTACCCGAAATCCCCACCTGATCGTTCTCCTCACAGATAGAGCCAAACTCACCCAACATAGTCTGGTCCGACATAGAGTTGAAACCACTCGTCCCAACCCAGTACTCAACTCATGGTCCATGTTCCACGCATATACGCATGCATTACACCTCGATCCTTCCGTCTTGCCACAACCCCTCTCTAACTCAAAACACAACGGGTTTCAACCATTGCTGAGACCCCAGTCTCGCCTCTGGTTCTGCCACCAGGTTCCCAAAGACCCATTTGGAAAGGCTACCCAGGCCTAAGAGCCCCTCTGCGTCACCCCTGACTAGTAAGGTTGCGGTTTCCCGCAGTTATACAACACCCTCCCACTGAATAACAAGTGCTACGGCTCCCCGTAGTCCTATGACACTCTCTCACTGCCTCGCGAATGCTACTGCTCCCCGCAGTCTTACGATACTCTCTCTCTGAATCACGTATGTTACGGCTCCCCGTAATCATATGATACTCTCTAGCCCATGTATGTTACAGCTCCCTGTAATCATACGATACTCTCTCTATGACTCATGTATGTTACGGCTCCCCGTAATCATACGATACTCTCTCTGACTCATGTATATTATGGCTCCCCGTAATCATACGATACTCTCTCTTACCCTCCATGGGCTCTCTCCACGGTCTCCCCTGACGGTCCTAAGTGATTAATCCCACTCGGATCTGTTCACTCTCTTATCACCCCACATTCTTATCCTCAAGTCATCACCATACTGATTCCACTAGCTCATGCTCCGTGATCCAACCATAGATAGGTACACACACCCACCCAGATTAAGCATCTCTACTCCTGATGACAATTGCCGCAATAAGACACTCTCTCCTGCTATAATTTCACATTTGGATAGTCCCGTCCAATGACAATTAGCTGAAGGGTTCCCACTGGAACAATAGCCACTCGGTACTCCACTTGCAAACTCAAGTCTCAAAATAATTCAAAATTTGAGGGCGTCATACTCAGATACCCCGGTACACCATCACAAAATCTCACGATGTCTTGTCTCATACACTGATCTTCCACTCACGACATCATACTCGGATACCACAATACACCCTCTCAGAATCTCACAATGTCTTGTCTCATCCACTGATCTTCCACTCGCACAGCTCGCAACCTCAAAATACTCCAACTCACAACTTGAAACACATAGGAATCGTCAATGACCAAGAACACGTTGATGACAATCCGAAACCCCATCCCCTTCTGCTCAAAACCTATGCGATAATACTCATACCGAATCTGAAGTCGGTTGCCAAACAACGGCTGCCCTTCCTGGAGTGCATGTAACCATCCCTACATTGAACTAGAAATTCTCAATAGTCGAAACTGGTCCTCAACGAGCCAACCGCCTTGAACTCAACCACTACAAACTCGAAGGGTTCCCAACCACAATAAGATCTCTGACCAATGGCTAATTGCTGTGGATACACTTATCCTTTCTCGAACACGTATAACATGCATCATCCCGCTCTGCACTTTGCCTCATCCACCAATAACCCAAGTCTTCATGTGTCCGCACTACAGATCTCCATAACCAGTTCTCTAACCGTCCTTGAACAGATCGCTGATCCTCCCAATAGAATACCCAGTTCTCCCCCACTCAGGGCTCGAACCATCACCAATTAGCATACCAACAGTCTACTCCATAGACTGTTTCACCAGGTTCATCACGCTTGACTCTTGGAATCGTACAACGTAACACTCGATGATCTTCCCGATAGAGACCAAGAAGCTCCCAATGTCCCGAATCTCAGATGTAATCCTCGGAACCCTCCCAACGGGACTGCCTCTAGTCATCCTGAAATCTCATACCGACACACCGTCAGATACTCCAACTGTACTGAACTAGTCACGACTCTTATTCGAGAAGTAATACACTATCACACACCGCGTCTCTGACCCCTCGACCAACACTCCATCGCGTGGATTATCATAAAAACAGAGACCTCACTCTCACAGTCGATACACATTGTGGATAACGGAGGCCGCCGTCCCAGTATATGATGGGTTTTGAGCATTCTTACACTCCTATGGTGTACATGCAACCCTAGAAACCTTGGATCTATGTTTGACTAAGTTACATGCAAATAATTATTTTTCCAAGGTTCTTATCCTAACTAGCATGGCATGGGATACTTGAATCAAATAAAACTAGTAGAATTACTTACCTTGTAGTAGTAGTTGATTGGTTGGAGTTTGAGAGCCTAGCACCAATAATGTGGATGCCTCAAATGGAAGTCACAAATCACCACAAACTTGGAAACTTGAGAGAATAGTCACAAACTTCTTGAAATCGGCCCTCTTGGTTTACACACACCAACTAGTGCAATTTCAAGAACCAAAGCCTCCTTTATATAGTGTGGTGGATTAGGGTTACATTCATGTAAACCCTAATACCCATGTCTTTTCATTTCCATGAGATCCCTGGGTTAAAGCTCCATGGAGTATCCATGGACTTTCCATGCAAGCCTAGCCCATTCCAAATAAGCATTAGCCCACACTATATAAATACAAGAGCCCATATTTAATTAGTCATACTTTTGATCTCTAAATTAATTCTAAATTAATTATAGATCAATACTAATTAAATAATATGATTTTATATTAATATATTAAGACTTATAATATATTAATAAATCATAACTTATACTATTCTCAAACGATTATCCATAAATTGTTCGGGTGAAGTGCAACCCAAATGGACCATGCCGGGTCGGGTCAAGTACATACCAAATATAGTTATGGACTTAGACACTATATCCAACAGTCTCCCACTTGGATAAGTCTAATAACTATAGTTGCAAGTATGACTTCAGGAACCGATCAGCAATCGTAGCTCTTTAAACTCTGTTGAACTATGAAGCGCCATTTTAGATAAGTGATCATATATTCCTCTGTTCTAGATATCAGCCGAACAAATACATGGAACATGGTCTTGCTTATTGTCCAACATTTGTTTCCCGATTTCCGATTTGTTTGACATAGAACTTAACTGAACACATCAATTTAGTTCTGACCGGGCCCGGTACATAGGTCAAAACAAAATCATCGAGGGGCCCATATATCGTTTCTAATCCTAGAAGGAACAGATAAACTTCGACTCATATGTTTTCTCTACTACTTGTTGAATTACACACAAAAGCACGGTTTATAACATCGAGTTACCAATGCGTTTTCGTGCAATCAATGCATAACCAACTCATAGGCAATAGATCATATCTCTAGGTTTGAAGACTTATATGATATTACCGTCTCACGATCACTCGAGATAAATTCCATGAAGTGATACAAGTGAGCGTGGGTTGAATCCAATACTCAGAACTTATGAGCACTCATGAGTGCTGTAGCCCCGCTTTGTCTAACATCTTAGACCTCTACAAGCCAACCCATGACAGTCTTGATTCATATCTACTTCCAACATATGACCGACTGTGGAGAGTTTGAATAATATGATATAAACCATAACATAATTATTCTGGAAGTCAAAACATGCAAAAAGAAATAATAGTAAACGATTTACAAGAGATAGCAACACTTTACTCATAAATAACAGCTTTTATTTATCATCAAATGTCAATTACATTTTACAAATTTCAAGATTATCTAACTACTAAAACTAATATCATCCTTCAGCCCTATGCTCCGAGCATGCTGGAGATGTTTAGCCCGAGTCAGTCCCTTCGTGAGGGGATCTGTTGGGTTCTCATCCGATGATACCCTCTTTGCCACGAGGATTCCTTCTTCTATTCGATGTCTAATGAAGTGATATTTTCTGTCAATGTGTCTGGATCTCCCATGATCTCTTGGTTCCTTGGCTAAGGCAACCGCACTATTGCTGTCACAGAAAATCTCCATTGGCTCCTTTATAGCTGGTACAACTCCAAGGTCTCCGATGAAGTTCTTTAGCCATATAGCCTCCTTTGCTGCCTCGCTTGCTGCTATATACTCTGATTCACAAGTGGAATCAGCCACTGTCTCCTGGTTGGAACTTTTCCAAGTAATTGCCCCTCCGTTTAGAGTAAAGACCCAGCCCGACTGAGAGTGGAAATCATCCCTGTCAGTCTGAAAGCTAGCATCACTGTACCCTACAACTCTCAAGTCCTCACTGCCACCGAGGGTAAGGACCCAGTCCTTAGTCCTCCGTAGGTACTTGAGGATATTCTTTACCGCAGTCCAGTGTGCCTTGCCAGGGTTCCCCTGATACCTGCTAACCATGCTCAAAGCAAAGGCTACATCAGGTCGAGTACACGTCACAGCATACATGATTGATCCTACAGCTGAAGCATAAGGTATTCGACTCATTTATGCTATCTCAGCCTCAGTACTAGGGCTTTGTGTCTTACTCAATCTAGCGTTACTCTGGATGGGTAACTCTCCTTTCTTGGAGTTATGCATGTTGAACCTTTTCAACACTTTGTCCACATAGGTGCTTTGACTAAGTCCAATTAGTCTTTTACTCCTGTTTCTCAAAATCCTTATCCCTAGGATATTGGCAGCTTCTCCAAGGTCCTTCATAGCGAAACACTTCCCAAGCCAGGACTTTACTTCCTGCAGGGTTGGGATGTCATTTCCTATGAGTAGTATGTCATCCACATACAATACCAAAAAGCTGACTATACTCCCACTAGCCTTGATATAGACACAGGATTCATCTTCACTCCTTGAAAAGCCAAATTCTTTGATTTTCTCATCAAAGCAAAGATTCCATCTGCGAGGTGCCTGTTTTAATCCATAAATGGATTTCTCGAGCTTACACACTCTACTAGGGTACTCTGTACTGACAAAACCCTCTGGTTGAACCATGTAAACATCTTCAGCCAACTTTCCATTAAGGAAAGCGGTTTTGACATCCATTTGCCATATTTCATAATCATGAAATGCAGCAATGGCTAACAGAACCCTAATAGACTTAATCTTGGCCACTGGTGAAAAGGTCTCATCATAATCAACTCCCGGAGTTTGAGAATAACCCTTTGCAACCAGTCGTGCCTTATAAGTGTGTACATTACCATCCATGTCGGTCTTCTTCTTGAAGATCCATTTGCACCCAACTATCTTACGATCAGGTACATTGTCAACCAAGTTCCAAACTTGATTGTCATACATGGACTGTATCTCGCTATCCATAGCCTCTTTCCATTTAGCAGCCTCAGGGCCTGCCATGGCTTCCGTGTAGCTGTTAGGCTCATCCAGATTTACCAGTGTGTTATCACTGATAAGTGTCTCACCTTCTGCAGTAATATGAAAACCATAATAATGCTCAGGTGCATTCCTAACTCTGGTGGAACGCCTCAGAGGTATAGATTCTTCAGTCGGCTCAACAGGAGTTTCCTCCTCAGGTTGAGGGCTAGGGTTTGAGGTTCCTTTACCACTTGACTCTTGAATTTCCTCAAGGTCAATTTGCCTCCCACTGTCTCCTTGTCTCATGAATTCTCTCTCTCGAAAGAATCCTCTTCTTGCTACAAAGACCACATTATCACTGGGTCTGTAGAAGATGTAACCAAAGGATTTCTGTGGGTAGCCGATGAAAATACACCTTTCGCTTCGGGGTTTGAGCTTATCGTGAGTCTCGCGTCTCACGAAAGCCTCGCAACCCCAAATCTTGATGTGGTCTAGATTGGGAACTTTTCCAGTCCACACCTCGTGAGGTGTTTTGGCAACCTTCTTTGTAGGGACTAGATTAAGGATATGGGCGGCAGTCTCTAAGGCATATCCCCAAAATGAGATTGGTAGCGAAGCTCGACTCATCATGGAACGAACCATGTCCAACAAGGTCCGATTGCACCTCTCAGCTACACCATTCAACTGTGGTGTCCTAGGAGGTGTCAATTATGAGACAATCCCACATTCCTTAAGATAGTCAAGGAACTCAGTACTAAGATACTCACCACCACGATCGGATCGAAGCATCTTAATGTTCCTGCCCAACTGATTCTCCACTTCTTGCTTAAACTCTTTGAATTTCTCAAAGGTTTCTGACTTATGCTTGATTAGGTAGACATATCCATATCTACTAAAATCATCAGTAAAAGTCACATAGAACCGATTAGCATCTCTTGTGGCGGTTCTGAAGGGTCCACACACATCCGTGTGTATGAGGTCCAACAAACCTTCACCCCTAGCACAAGTGCCAGTAAAAGGTGAATTTGTCATTTTACCAAGCAAACAAGATTCACAACTATCATCTGACTTTAGGTCAAATGATAGCACCAATAATGTGGATGCCTCAAATGGAAGTCACAAATCACCACAAACTTGGAAACTTGAGAGAATAGTCACAAACTTCTTGAAATCGGCCCTCTTGGTTTACACACACCAACTAGTGCAATTTCAAGAACCAAAGCCTCCTTTATATAGTGTGGTGGATTAGGGTTACATTCATGTAAACCCTAATACCCATATCTTTTCATTTCCATGAGATCCATGGGTTAAAGCTCCATGGAGTATCCATGGACTTTCCATGCAAGCCTAGCCCATTCCAAATAAGCATTAGCCCACACTATATAAATACAAGAGCCCATTTTAATTAGTCATACTTTTGATCTCTAAATTAATTCTAAATTAATTATAGATCAATACTAATTAAATAATATGATTTTATATTAATATATTAGGACTTATAATATATTAATAAATCATAACTTATACTATCCTCAAACGATTATCCATAAATTGTTCGGGTGAAGTGCAACCCAAATGGACCATGCCGGGTCGGGTGAAGTACATACCAAATATAGTTACGGACTTAGACACTATATCCAACAGTATACTCCTCTTGATCACCTGAAACTGCTGCTAAAAGTATGCCTGACTCGACTAAGGCATCTCCTTGTCCTCATCTCAGTCCCCACTAATAGCTCTCTCTCACGGTATAAGAAATACCTCGCAGCAAACATACCACAATTATTCTGGTGAAAATATCGCAACTATATGTGCTACCCCTCAGGGTTACCTCCAAACTCTGGATCTCGAAGCTCATTATCTCATTCGCTCCACATGAGAAGCGGAAATAGTGTAATTCTCGTCACAGGATGTGACATCTTCAACCTTCGGTTGATCACTCAACCCAGACCGCAATCCTCTTCCGCGTATCGCATCCACTTTTCCTCCAGTCCCGCGACTCCAACTGGCCGCTCACCATTCAACTCCTCGGTATCTAAACTCAATTCCTCACAAGGTACACTCTGGCCCCACGGTTTACCATATCCTTTCTCAATCTGAACAGCCACCGTCGGATAACTGGTAAAAATGAAAATACACTCTGCTACGAATCATGGTACTCGAACCATGTTAGCTTCCCCCCTTAAACTGCTATTTAGAACCTCTGGGATTCTCCCTCCTTCGAGTATGGGTCCTCTGCTTTCAGTAGTATGGGCCCATACTACCTGCCACATCTACCCATACTTTCCACACGGATCGTCCCAAATTTCCTAAGTAGCTGCTCAACCTTCTCGATCACCAATACCGCTACACATGATCGCTCTCTAGTGAATACTCTCCTCTATCAGCGTACTCATCTGACTAAAGTCACTCCCTAGGCTCTTCCTAGGTTCTCACACTTCTCTGCCATCAGCTGCTGAAGATCTCCTCATGATGCCAGCCATCTACCTCCTGAATATCGTCATATTCACTTAGTAGCTGTCTCCCATCATCAAGAGTTCCAAAAATCACAAAGCAAGCAACATTCGGGCATCGAATCACCTCCACCAACACATAAAGCCACTGTAGCATACAGCTCCACTCACTCTATCCGCAATTCTAAAAGGCACTACCAACTCATGCAACCCTACCCCTCGTGGGTATATCACTACTCTCTTAATAGGTTCCTCAAATGCATATCTAGGTATCTTTCCTAGATTACTTCTCTACTCAAAGCTCTCTCTAAATGATTCTTGCTAGGTACTCTTACTCAACACATACACAGAGCAAATAGCAGATAATATCAATCAATCGCATTTCCTAGGCTTAGGCATCACAAATCAGGCAACTCTAGCTCTAAAATATGAAATACCTAGCCTATCCTCTATCATGCATCCCTAATATCTCATGAATATCTCATAACACAAATAAGTAAGGGTATTTTGGGAAATCATTGTTTGGGCTCTGGCTGATTGTACACACTACTCCAACTCGTTTTCTCTTAAAACTCTTTCTCATTTTAGAAAAATCATTTCCTTTGAAATTTTTTCTCAAATCCTCAGTTTAAGTCTAGACACACCCGAAGGTACATCCGAATCCCTCAAACCAAGGCTCTGATACCAACTTGTAACACCGTAATTTTTCAAGCAAATTTTTCATTTTTAAATTCACATAAATCTCATCAATACATTTAACAAAAATCCCCAATTGTTAAATTATCCAAAACACATGATCAAATTGTTGAATAAAATCCAGGATCCTCAAAACATAACTCCATCTCGTGTGTGTGTGTGTGTGTGTGTGTGTACAATCAAGCCGGCGCCTTCCCGCGATCCTAAGAAGTACCTGAAACGCATATCACATAACACGGTAAGCACGAAGCTTAGTGAGTTTCCCAAAATACCACACGTATCTCATTAGCCTCTCATGGCTATACTTAGATAAGACCCTCCGGTCAATGTGTCTCAATGGGACCCTCCGGTCCCACAACTCGGGTGGACCCTCCGGTCCTAACTCAGCAAGCTCAAAATAACACACAACATAAATCACATAGACATAATGCAGAATATCACAATACTCAATATAAGCACATAAGACCCTCCGGTCATACAAGGGTTACCACACTAGGTAAGTAAAGTGAGAAGACTTACCTCGGATGACGAACAACTCCTATAAATGTTGCTGCTGCACACCGACCTCTAACTCTGAGCCAAAACCCACAATTAACCCTATTAAGATCTAAGACCAAACTCTCACTCATTAGGTCTAAAGATAGTCCACTCCCTCGACTATAAATAACCCAAGCCCATTGGGCCCACCAAGGCCCAATACTAAATGGGCTCTCCCAAGGCCAAACTCTCAACTTAAGTCCAAATGGAAAGCCCAACACAAGGGCCCAAGACTTATATATTCCTTTGATCCAAAATCTCTAATACAACAATCCCAAAATCCAGGCCCAACACTTAAGGCCCAATAAGAGATTTTGCCCAAAAAGCCCACAACAAGGTTACGCGGGGCGTACCTCCCTTGGTACGTTCAATGTACACAAGCGTACATGCGAATCCTGATCGGGGACACTAGATCAGTACGCGGGGCGTACTGGAATTACGTTGGGCGTACGCGCAGTTTTGCTTAATCCCCTCTCTTGGTCTTAACCTGTTAAGACCATAGCTATACTCTTAGATCTGGAGTCCCCAAAGGCTCATACTCCATAAAGTTCATGACTTTAAGCCTTTGCATGGCTAAGGAAGTCCCAAACACACAAACTCTCACTCTTTATTCCCAAAAATGCTCATATCTCTTGCATGGGGTGGATTAGACGTCCAAGACTCCATTTTTATGAATCCACTCCATTAAAAACACTCAAAGGGACAAATATTAGGCTCTGGAGTTCAACAACTCCTAAAGCTTCAAGGTTTGGGACCAAAAACCCTAAAATGGACCATATTATGCACAAATCAAAAATGATGAGAAAGCTTTGAGCTTTATACCTTCAAATGATGTTCCAACCACAGAAAAGCTCAGATCCAAAGCCTGGACTCCAACTCCATTCTCTTCCATGCTCCTTCTTCACTCCAAGAGTACCATAATAACACTTGGAAGCTCACAAATGGTCACTCAAGCAAGAGGAATGGATATTAGGGTTTTGAGAGGGTTGAAGGTTGGAAATGGTGGCCAGAAATGAGGCCATCATGTTCTTTAAATAGGGACACATCCCTTATTTAGGGTTTCCACCCTGTGCCTAGTACGCCCAACGTACTAGGCGACTCTGCTTAAAAATCACGCACATGAGTACGCTAAGCGTACACACACGTACGCCCCGTGTACTCAGCTGCCACCTTTTCTCCATAAAGGACTAACCTTTCCAAAACTTCAAACTATCGTAGCTTCTTCGTTACAAGTCTGTTTCCAAAGAACCTTATATCCCTGGAAAGGTGGCGAGAAGCCCTACGCTTCTAGAAACTCATTGTAGCCCTAAGGATTCCTGATGCCCGGGTTGCAGTCCACGAACCCTAAATCACAGATGATCCGAAACCGGATGTTACAGTTGAAATGGTTCGAAATCAAATGGAGGAAAACTAGGTGTCGGTCCTGAAAGATTTTGGGAAACCAGAGCTTCGGTTGATGAGGTTTGTCTTGTTTGAGATTCTGAATCAAGAGCTGTGTCTAAAGATCCAAACAGGGTTTTAAAGTCAACTTCATTAATTGTTTGCTGGTTTGGACATCCTGGCTCTGGAGCATCAGACTCCATGATGTGAGTTATGACATGGGTGGGGCCAGAATTCCGAACGAAGTTGTCATCAAAGGCGACATCAAAGTTTTCTTCCAGAACACGAGTTTGCTGATTAAGAACTCGATAAGCCTTTGATTTTGCAGAGTAGCCAAGAAAGATTGCTTCATCAGCTTTGGGTTGAAATTTTGTAAGCTGATCTCGGTTGTTTTTGATGAAGCATCTACACCAAAAAACGTGAAGAAAAGAGCTACTTGGCTTTCGACCGTTCATAGCTTCGTACGATGTCTTATTGAGGCGTCGATTAATAATACTCCTATTCTGAGTGAAGCAAGCAGTTGAGACAGCTTCAGCCCAAAGATAGAGTGGAAGATTTGCAAAGTTAAGCATAGATAGATCAACTTCAAACCATTGTCACTTCGGATTCGCCTTACTGGCAGTTTGATGAGAACTTCAATTCCTTTGATAAAGTTGATGAGTTCTGAGGCTGTTTCTGACTTGAGCCTTAAGAAAAAGACTGTAACATCCTAATTTTTCAAGCCAAAAATTTCATTTTAAATAAGCAACTCATAAATTAGTTTACCAAAAACATTGTCAATGTCATATCAATTTATAAAATTGTAACATCGTGTCTCAAAAACATATCATAAAATAGTAACAATGTCAGAGTACAATCCCAAGAAATCTCATGGTGCGGAAATCCTGCGTGTGTGTGATGTGCCGCTACCGCGCCGGCTCCTTCCCCTTCGCTGAAGAGGTACCTGAAACAAAACTGAAAACTGTAAGCACGAAGCTTAGTGAGTTCCCCCATCATACCACACACCATACAATAACATAATGTCAGGAAATTATGGGGTGCCTGACTACCCAGGTCAAGCCATTCTGGGGTGCTTGACTTACCCATCTCAAGCCATTCTGGGGTGCTTGACTTACCCGTCGGTCTATTTCGCTAGACTACCGGGGATTATTTCACCCCTACCACTACCATGTAATAATATAACACACATATACTGCCAGGCAATTCTGGGGCGCCTGACCTACCCAGGTCAAGCCATTCTGGGGTGCTTGACTTACCCGTCGGTCCTTATGACCGACATACGAGGACTATTTCACCTCCTACTACTACTACTACTACTACTACTATCACATATAACATATCATGCTAGCACATAAACATATCAGGTAGTAGCAAACCTAGATGAATATCACAAAGACAATCATCTAACATACCGCTCTTACTGGTGGGCCGGTATTGTGGCCGTAGACCCACCGTTACTGGAAGGTAACTTACCTCACGGTCGCGTAGTGTCTATACTGATCTCGATGTGGAAATCGACTCTCCCCGACTCCTCAGTTCCTACACGACAACTCTTCTAAGTTATCAACTCATATTCATAACCCCTACAAGGGTCACACAAACCCAGTCAATGTCCAAGTCAAATCCATGGTCAAAGTCAACTTTTGGTCAAAGTCAACATCTGGTTGACTCTGTTGGATTAGATGTCTAAGCCCATAACTATTATTGGTATGTACTTGACCCGAGAGTAGCATGGTCCATTTGGGTTGCATATCATCAGGACAATTTGTTAGGATGGACTTTTGAGAGAAGGTTATTTATGGTTTATTAATATATTATAAGTTATAATATATTAATATGAAATCATATGTTTTAATTAGTATCGATCAAGAATTAATTTGGAATTAATTTAGTGATCAAAAGAGACTAATTAAATCTATGGGGACTAATTACGATAATTAGTTATATTTATATGTGTTGGGCTTATGATCCATGTTGGACCAAGTTTATGTATGGATACATAAAGAGTTGGGCCACATGAACCATGGATCATAAAACCCATGGGTATGGATTATGGGTTATACCCATGACCCTTGGAATCCTACATATAAATAGGTTACTCCATAGCCAAAATCACCACTTCTTTTCTTAGAGAAATATGGAGGTGTTTTGGTGCATGGAATTCTCTCTCAAGAGCCACCTTTGTCCTAGGTGTGTTGTGATTCCATTTGAGGCATTTCATACTATTGGTGCTAAGCTCTTAAGGCCAAATACATCAAGACTTCAAGCCACATAAAAGGTATGTTTCCCTAACTAGTATATTATATGGTTTATGTCAAATGCATACTAGTTATAGGTTTAATGCCTTGGAAACCATTTGCATGTATAATAGAGAAAACATAGATCCAAGGTATTTAGGGTTGTATGTGCACCATAGGATGTTGTAGTATACTAAAACCCAACAGTGGTGTCAGAGCCATGGGTTGTTTTCTATTATATTTGATGCAAATGTATTTTTTTTTCAAGTTGAAGGAAAAAAAAAAAAAAAACATGAAGTTTGTCAAATTTTATGATAATTACTTGATTTTATGAAAAACTAATTATTTATAAAATTTGAGTCACTTTACTACAAGAGTTGAATTAGGTCAATTTATTAAAAGATAGAATGATATGATTATTTTATTTGTTTTAAAAGTTTGATCTAAATGGTTTTAAGGAGTTACAAATTTTGTCATAAAATTTTGGAACTCAAAAGTTTTTTTTTAAAGTTATGATCTTAAGAGTTTTGAAACTTCCATAAGTTATGGATGTGAAATGTCTCATTTATTAACTCTTTAGGTTATGAATTCCAAGAGTCTTCAAAGGATAATTGTCAAAGTTTCAAGATTTGTAATAGTTTATATGATTATCTAATTTCTTGAAAATTGTTGATGTGAATTATCTTTACTTATGAGTTTAATCTAGATCATAGAAAAATTATTTGATTATTGTGTTAATTGGAATATTTGATCTTAATGGTTTTTATGAACTCCATAACTTGTCCTCAAGTTATGGAAAGTGAAGAGTTTTTCTTTTTAAAGTGTCATTAAGTCTCATAGGTTATGAAAATAGAAGAGTCGCTATTTTTAATGTCATCATTAAATGATTTAATGTCTTCCATAACTTGTCCTCAAGTTATGGAACTTGATTTTTTTTTCATTAAACCTTAATTAAACTCATAAATTATGAAAAATCCAAGAGTTTTGAAAGGTTTCAAAACTTGTCCTCAAGTTTTGGAATTTGTAAAGTTACCCCCCATGTATACTTTCATTCCAAACTAGACCTTAGAATTTTAAAAGTTTAAAATTCAACCCTTATACTATTATTATAATTTTAATTATATAGATATGTATAAGATAAAGTCATCTTACCATTAGTAGGCCTCATTCACGAAGCCGGTCTATAAGGGGGGTATAAGGTTACTGCCTATAAAATGGCAGTTTAATGGGTGTCCACTCTCACTCACCGCTTCCTTGACCGGTGGAGGGTCGTTAGCCGAACAGGTAGGACAAGGACTATAATTCTCCCTTCATTATAAGTATAATGATAAATACTAAGTAACTAAACACTTATAAATTCCCAATCTTAGTTACTTAGGAAAATGTGAATAAGGTGCTAATCCATGAAATTACACTTTGCACTTTGTTTAAGCTGTTAGTGGAGCGTGTGTGGTTAACCGGCACACTAACCTGGACTTAACAAGGTAGGCAAAGGGTAACTTAATGTTTATCATAGTATCGTTGGAGCGTGTGTGGTTAACCGGCACATCGATTGAGGGGTAAATATTAAGGGTACCAAGTATATTTGCATGGTTACTTCACACCTTGTTTTGTGATCCTCGGCATCCCAGTCACAAAACCTGAAGGGCACACTCGAGATTGAAACATGCCATTGAAAAGTTCAATGAGTCTCAAAAGAATCTAGGAGTTTCAAAACCAATTAAAACCTAATAATACATTTCGTTTATCTTGGTAGAAATTGGTGAATCGTCATTCACCTACCTTCAAATATTTTATAGCTTGGATTACGGCATCCCTCTTCCAAGTTATAAAATAGTTTGTTGGGTCCTAGCCTTAATATATCATATTGGGTGTTATATTAAGGACTTAAATCAACTTTACGTGAATTTCTCCCATTGTTGATGTCTGGTTTAGACAACAATGATCTTCCCAAACCAAGCTTTCCTAATGAATATGACTTCCCGAGTTTGGCTCATGGAAGTCATACTTCTCTTCCTCCACCTCCTCCAATTATTCTCCCTAACCCACAAGTTCAAGGTCACTCAAGCCCTAATGGCAAGCAAGGTCTATGTGTGATCACATCTTAGAGATGAAGTCACATATTGACAAGCCGGGAGAGTTGGGTGTCAAAGTCTTGAGAAAGTTGGATGTTCAATCACTTTCTAAGTCACATAGTGAGTTCCTTTGGGACTACTATGAAACAGACTATGACATGAACCTTAATGATCATATATATTTGCTTGGTGCTACTGAATCAGCAATGATTTGGAACGATAGTAAAGCAAATTTGATTAGAAGATCAACTTCCAAAAAAAATTTATGGACAGTGACAATGGTGACACTGGAAATCCAGAAAAAACATTCTCTTCCCAATGGAAAGGGATTGGCCATAGTCAACCCGGTTGACCAAATGGTAAAGAGAAAGGCTAAGTCTGAGATAGTCTCATTACCAAAGGGTCCATATGTTTATTTTTCCAAAGGAAGGGGAGTTGATTGCAAAGCTGCCAAATTTACCTAAGGATGTTAAAGTCAATAAGTTTGACTCTACATCAGGTAGAGCCCATTATCTAACTCTGTTAAGTTCTATTATGAGATCCTCATTACATGATGTGACTGGGTCACATGTTGATGTTTTAAGAATCAAAGAATAGAGAGAAATCTTAAAGGAAGTATATGCTGATTCTGATCGTGAAGGTGGATTTCGATCGCATCAGAATTTTGAGCAGTTGCTTAAGAAGTTATGATATATTGCTAAGGAATAGATAACAACAATTTTCCATGTAGATTGTAAAAATAAGTTTTTCCGTAAAGTTTTAAAATAAAAGAAAATTGTTTAATTTTATTTATTTGAAGTATCCTTACAATGGCATTTGTGGAAAAATTGTTACTTATATGATTCCACTGACAGCAATATTGGAAAATGGATTTGATTCTTTCATTTGTGGTAGTGTCTAAATTTACCAAATCAGGAAAGTTCCTCATCGCCCAAGTTTCAATTGGACCGAAACTTGGAATCATGCAAGTTGAATAGTATGATGAATGAGAACTTTCAAGCATTGGAAAATCAAGACTAATTACTTGTTCACATGGATGTGTGAGTCAAGTGAAGGAATAAAGGGATCGAGTACACATTCTTGTGCACTGGTCATGTCCACCACAAAGCTCGTTAAGACTATTTGATTTACTAAAGTTTAGTAAATATGGTTATACTTAAAAGTTTCAAGTATAATTTTGAAACATTGGAAAAGTCTCAATGTATGGCAGAACGAATGGGAAGAATCAAATTAGGCAGAAACATAAAAGTTTCTCAAATCTGAAAAGATGGGAGAGTACTTTAGTATCATGTTTGTGATCATCTTAATGATTTAGAAATCATATCACAATTAGTCCTCTAAAGGTCATCTTAGTGCATTCTTATGACTAAGAAGAGGAGTCATGAATTGTTGAAATGGTTAGATCAGGAAGATGAGTCATACTTCGTTCCAAAACAATTCTTAGAGTCATACTCCAAGATTGTAACTTGAGTGACATATCTTAAAGAAAGGTTTAAAACACTTGTCAAATGTAAGAGTAAAAGTGTCCTACTCTTGTACATTTGAAATTGGTAAGTTGTGATGTTTTGGATAAAACAAAGACCAACTAAGGCCAATTGTGTGAAGTGTTTGTCTTGATAAAGAATCCGCACTATCTCTTGAATATTTGGCAAGATAGTCTTATATGTCAAGAGGATAGTGGGAGTCTTAAAGATCCTAAAAAGAATTTCAAGAACTAATCAAGAATAAAACCTGAGGTTCTTCACTAGCACATGACTTGAGGTTTATAACCTATCGTGTTGACATATTCTGTGCCCATTCCAGTTAAAGTTGGCTTTGCATAGGAGTTCTGAAAGTTCTCAATTGGTTGCATAACAACTTGGAAGCAATGGCAGGCCCTGTACTGCCAGGTGGCAAGAAGTTAAGATTGCATAAGTTCAGTCCATATGAGTTTGGATTTGTCATTATCCTTGTCTTGTGACTATGGTTTTGACGATTCACATGGATAAGAACACATACACCATAAATCTAAGGGTCATAAGGTTTCTCTCCGATTCATGAAAATGATGGTGAGGAAACACTTCCACCAAGTAGATTTGAAGCAGATGGCAAAAGGTCTAAACAATTGAGACTATGATTACGGCATCCCTTTTCATAGTTATGAAATTGTTTAGACACACATGCATGCTATCTAAGGAAAGGTGTATGATTTTGATAAAGTTTTATCAAAGCATCTCGTATCAGAAATCTGAACTTTGGTAAGAAAGTCAATAAAGTATTGATTTCTAGAAGTCCAGCTGATTTCTGAGTACATGTCAAAGCTAGTGGGAGCATAAGTGTTATGCTAATAATCATCATGTTAGTGGGAGCATGATAATTATTGTTAGTGTTGCAAGTTAGCAATGTTAATTATAGAAAACAAAAGTTTCAATTCGTGAGGCTGCAGGGATTGAAAAAGTTGTTTTGCTATAATTAAGGGAGAGGGTGTATACTTCATTTCAGTTCTAAAGGCTTAGATTGAGACCTTAATCATCTTTAGTCAAGAATATATATATGAATTTCATGTTGGATTGGTTGAACTTAAGGAAATTCTATATATTGCGTTCTCAAAATTCGATTACGATTACGGCATCCCTCTTCATAGTCAAATTTTGAAAACATGGCAAATAAAAATATTGTAGCAAAAGACTGGTCTAGAATCATGTCTTTATGTGAGACATCATGAATCGTATACCATTTGCTTTGGGTACAGGATCGATTACATGTGCTATAATATTTGTCATTTCTAAATTTTTCCAAATGCCCAGAGGCATTAAGAAGGGAAAAGGTCTAGAATTGGATATGACTAAAATGATTAAGCAATTGTCGAGGACAATCTGAGGTTTACCAAAATTGGTTGCTCAAGGACAGTTGGAACTATCGTGCTAATTTTGGAAGGACCATATTGACATATTCTGAAAAGAGGCATCTCTTATTTAGAAGTGATAGTCAAAATGAGAATATGGAGTTGTCTCCATAGGTGGAAGTTATCTGTGTAAGATTAGAAAACTTAATGCAAGAAGCATGTCCAAAGCAATGTACTTTGAATATGAGACTTAGTTTCCATGGAGTTGATCTCCATTGGAATACCTTATAATGACTGTTGACAAGTCTTTGTGACTTTGTACATATTCATTACAGAAGGGTCAGTGCATATAAGTTTAAAATCTAAACAGATTTCAATAAATGATAGGAATTTGAAATTCTCACATTTTTCGATAAGGATTTGGGAGTGTGAAATTAGAATCATTGAAATTATGTTCAATTGGTTTATTTCACAAAGTAAGGATCATAGACAAACATAGAGTGCATACTTGGTGTATGGCAAAGCTATTGTTTAAGAAAAACATAGTGTACATGCTTGGAGCATGGGACAACTAGTGTTTTTAATTCAAGTATAAAGTTGATAAAACCGAAACAATGAATAATGAGTAATCAGTATGGTGATAAATAAAAGTGTTTATTTATATTCATAGGGTTTGATACCATATTTGATTCATTTATTCTTGTGTTTCACTTTGCATGTTTTGACTTCCAGAATAACTAAGTCGCTCTTCCTGAATGATTAAGTTATTCAAACCATCCACAGTCGGTCATATGTTGGAAGTAGATATGAATCAAGATTGTCATGGGTTGGTTTGTAGAGGTCCAAGTTGGTGGACAAAGTGGTGCTACAACACTCATGAGTGCTCATAAGTTCTGAGTATTGGATTCAACCCGCGCTCATTTGAATCACTTCATGGATTTTATCACGAGTGATCATGAGACGATAATATCTTATATTATTCAAACCTAGAGATATGAGTTGTTACTATGAGTTGGTTATACATTGATTGCACGAAAACGCATTTGGTAACTCGATGTGATAAAACGTGCATTTGTGTATGATTCAACAAGTAGTAGAACAAGCCATATGAGTCAAAGTTTATCCATTCCTTTTTCCTTCGGGATAAAAGCGATATCTGTGGGCCCCTCGATGATTTAGCGATGACACATGTGAGTGCTTGGCCAAGCCAGGACTGATTTGATTTGTTCAATCAGTCAGTCATCATAAATCGAAAATCGGGAAACAACAAATGGACAGAGAGAATGATTATAATCCATGTCTCAGTCCATATGATATCTAGAATGGAGGAATATATGATCCCTTATCTAATGGACGCGTCATTGATTTGTTCAGAGTTCGACAACGGCTTTAAGAGCTACGATTGCTAGTCGGGTTATGAAATCGTACTTGCAATAATAGTTTTAGACTTATCCAAGTGGGAGACAGTTGGATTAGATGTCTAAGCCCATAACTATTATTGGTATGTACTTGACCCGAGAGTAGCATGGTCCATTTGGGTTGCATATCATCAGGACAATTTGTTAGGATGGACTTTTGAGAGAAGGTTATTTATGGTTTATTAATATATTATAAGTTATAATAAATTAATATGAAATCATATGTTTTAATTAGTATCGATCAAGAATTAATTTGGAATTAATTTAGTGATCAAAAGAGACTAATTAAATCTATGAGGACTAATTATGATAATTAGTTATATTTATATGTGTTGGGCTTATGATCCATGTTGGACCAAGTTTATGTATGGATACATAAAGAGTTGGGCCACATGAACCATGGATCATAAAACCCATGAGTATGGATTATGGGTTATACCCATGACCCTTGGAATCCTACATATAAATAGGTTACTCCATAGCCAAAATGACCACTTCTTTTCTTAGAGAAATATGGAGGTGTTTTGGTGCATGGAATTCTCTCTCAAGAGCCACCTTTGTCCTAGGTGTGTTGTGATTCCATTTGAGGCATTTCATACTATTGGTGCTAAGCTCTTAAGGCCAAATACATCAAGACTTCAAGCCACATAAAAGGTATGTTTCCCTAACTAGTATATTATATGGTTTATGTCAAATGCATACTAGTTATAGGTTTAATGCCTTGGAAACCATTTGCATGTATAATAGAGAAAACATAGATCCAAGGTATTTAGGGTTGTATGTGCACCATAGGATGTTGTAGTATACTAAAACCCAACAGACTCGACTCGCCGAGTTGGCCCGCCAACTCGTTGAGTCCCCATATCCACAAAATGCCATAATCCCGACCCTACTCGTCGAGTCTAGCAAGAGCTCGACGAGTTCACGTTCAACAACACATCGGACAATCTTCAACCGACTCGCCGAGTTCGTTCTTGAACTCGCCAAGTTCATCTTCATCCAGAAGAAGATGTTCAGTGTATGACTCGTCGAGTTCCCGTTGAACTCGCCGAGTCCGTCTTCATAAGTTGGGAGATTGCCTTGGACTCGTCGAGTCTGTTCATACACTCGTCGAGTCCTATGATTTTCAGGCCCAAAACAAACCCCTAGCAGGCTGAGTGTTCATTCCCCTCAACCAAAACCATTTCCAGAAGACATTTTTGGAGGAAAAAGCGTCCCGACTCGCCGAGTCACCCAAGTGACGCGTGGAGTCCCTCTTTGTCCAAAACCATACAGTCGATTTCAGTGGGATTTAAAGCATCCCAATCATAGATTTGACCTCCTAGGGTCCCTTTTATACGTAAAGCTATGAACTTGATGTCCATGCATGGGGCCTTTGGCCCAAAAAGCCACAAAATGGGGTTTATGTGATGCATGGGTCTCCCATGGCCATAAAGTTGGCACCTTTATACCATGGGAACCCTCAATGGTTCCAGATCTGAAGTGCAACCCCACATATACATACAAATCTAAGTATAGCCTCTCAAAAGCTTAGAAAAGGCAGAGAAATAGCCCAAAAACAAGATCTAGGAGATAGATGGTCAAGGATCAAGCTTTTTACCTTGAATGAAGCAAAACCTCTGGATCTACTAGCTTCCACTTAAACCCCAAACCTTTTTTCTTCTCTTCCAACTTCAAATGCACAAAAGGTCACCAATAAGCTCAAGAACACTCAATAATTGTTTAGGGTTTCAATCTAGGGTTTCTCTGAGTTGGTAGGGTGATGGAGGCTGGTTTGGGACGAGATAAAGTGTTTAAATTGGGTGCAAACCCTAAATATTAGGGTTTTGTCCAGACAGCTCCTACTCGTCGAGTCGGTCTTCCGACTCGTCGAGTAGGTCACATAAACCCCCAATCATAAGTCGAGTCTACTCGACGAGTTGGGCCTCCAACTCGCTGAGTCCCAGAGTAAATTGCAACATTTCAATGAAAATAAATATGTACCAGGAATCGGGTGCTGCAAATCTCCCCCACTTATTTTAGACTTCGTCCTCGAAGTCTGCTGCTGAATCTGGAAAAAGCTCGGGGTAGTGCTCCCTCATCTCTTCCTTTGGCTCCCAAGTCCATTCCGACCCCTTGCGGTGCTGCCATTGAAGCTTTACCAGCTCCACCCTCTTGTTCCTCAGGTCCTTCGACTTCCTGTCGAGGATCACTATTGGCCGCTCGATGTAGTTCAGACTGTCATCCACCTGAATATCCTCCAAGGGCACCACTGCCGAGTCGTCCACCAGGCACTTCCGTAACTGGGAGACGTGAAACGTGCTATGAATCTGGCTGAGTTTGGATGGCAGGTTCAGCCTATATGCCACCTTTCCCACCCGGGCTACAACCCTGAAAGGTCCAATATACCTGGGGCCCAGCTTGCCCCGCTTCGTGAATCGAATGACGCCTTTCCAAGGCGACATCTTCAGGAGGACCATATCCCCGACCTGGAACTCCAGGTCTGATCGGTGCTTGTCGGCGTAACTTTTCTGCCAACTCTGAGCAATCTGAAGCCTACTTCTAACCTGTTGAATCCTCTATGTCGTCTTGAGCACCACTTCGGTGCTCCCCATGACCCTCTGTCCAACTTCACCCCAACATATTGGGGTCCTGCACTTCCTCCTGTACAACATCTCGAAGGGAGGACGATCGATACTCGCGTGATAGCTGTTGTAAGAGAACTCAACTAATGGAATATAGGTATCCCAGCTACCACCGAAGTCTAGAACACATGCCCGCAACATATCCTCCAAAGTCTGGATGGTCCGCTCGTCTGACCATCCGTCTGCGGGTAAAAAGCGGTGCTAAAGTGCAGACGAGAACCCAACTCGTCGTGGAACTTCTTCCAGAACCTGGAAGTAAACCGCACGTCTCGGTCCGAAATCACTGAAACTGGCACTCCGTGCCGAGCTACTACCTCTCGGATGTAGATATCGGCCAACTTCTCGGCCGAGATGCTCTCCTGGATCGGTATGAAGTGGGCACTCTTGGTCAACCGATCCACGATGACCCAAATCGAATCCACTCCCTGTGCAGTCCTAGGAAGCTTGGTGATGAAATCCATAGTAATATCTTCCATTTCCACATGGGAATGTCTAACGGCTGCATCTTACCATGTGGCCTCTGGTGCTCGGCCTTGACCTTTCTACAGGTCAAGCACCGTTCTACGTACCAGGCGATGTCCCGCTTCATGCAGGGCCACCAGTAATCGGGCCGAAGATCCCTATACATCTTCGTCGCCCCAGGATGAATAGAGAATCAGGATTTGTGCGCCTCCTCCATCAGAACCTGGCACACACCCCCATGATAGGGAACCTATACCCTACGATGTAGAGTCAATAACCCTCGGCTGTCGTAGTCGAAGGAGGAAACCTGACCCATAATATGCTCGCTCTTCCGATGTTCCTCATTCATGGCCTCCAGCTGGGCCTCTTGGATCTGCTCTAAAAGCGGAGTCACCACGGTCATCCTCATGCAGATGTCCCTAATCGGCGCTGCCTTGCGGCTAAGCGCATTGGCCTTCCCCGGGTGGTAAATGATCTCACAATCGTAATCCTTCACCACGTCTAACCACCGACGCTGCCTCATGTTCAGATTCAGCTGATCCATGAGGTACCTCAAACTCTTGTGGTCCGTGTAGATAGTACAACGGACCCCATAGAGGTAGTGTCGCCAAATCTTGAGGGCGAAGATGACCGCCCCCAACTCCAAATCATGCGTCGGGTAGTTCGTCTCGTGAGGCTTCAGCTGCCTCGAGGCGTAGGCGATGACATGCCCTCTCTGCATCAAAACTGCGCCCAAATCTGAAATGGGCGCATCACAATACACCACGAAATCCTCCACGCCCTCGGTCATAGCGAGGATCGGCGCATCGCACAGTATCTGTCTCAACGTCTCAAACGTTGCCTGCTGCTCAGCCCCCAACAAAAAACAACGACTTTCTTCGTCAGTCGGGTCAGAGGTACGACTATCTTGGAGAAGTCCTGAATGAATCTCCGATAATAGCCTTCCAATCCGAGGAAACTCCGAATCTCAGATGGAGACTTCGGAACCTCGCATCTCATCACGGCCTCCACCTTGGCCGGGTCAACTAATATCCCGTTCTGGTTGATAAGGTGCCCAAGAAACTGCACCTCGCGCAACCAGAACTCGCACTTGGAGAACCTGGCATAAAAGCTCTCCCTCCTCAAGGTATCCAAAACCTCTCGCAGATGCTCCTCATGATGCTCCTGCGTCTTGGAGTAAACCAAGATGTCATCAATGAAAACTATCACAGACCGATCTAGCATCGGTCTGCACACGCGGTTCATGAGGTCCATGAACGTGGCAGGAGTATTGGTGAGCCCGAAGGGCATCACCACGAACTCGTAGTGGCCATAGCGAGTCCGGAAAGCAGTCTTCTGTATATCCTCATCCCTGACCCTCATCTGATGGTAGCCTGACCGCAAGTCTATCTTGGAAAGCCAAGATGCTCGCTGAAGCTGGTCGAACAAGTCATCTATCCTCGGGAGTAGGTAACGGTTCTTCACCGTTACCTTGTTCAGCTCCCGGTAATCTATGCACATGCAATGTGACCCGTCCTTCTTCTTGACAAACAGGATCGGGGTTCCCCAAGGTGAACTACTTGGCCTGATAAATCCCTTGTCCAACAGCTCCTGCAACTGCGTAGACAACTCCTGCATCGCGGGAGGAGCCAACCGATATGGTGTCTTGGCTATCGGAGCCGTACCAGGGACTAGGTCGATCCTGAACTCCACCTGTCGCTCCAGAGGTATCCCGTGCAGCTCCTCTGGGAATACATCCGCGTAATCTCGCACCACCAGGACATCTGTCACCGTCGCCTTACCCTTCTCTCGGGTATCCACAACATAGGCGACATACCCAGCGCAACCCTACTGAAGGTAGCGCCTGGCCCTCGCTGCTGAACATATTGTTGGTCCGCGCTGCGGCCTCTCGCCCTGAATCACCAGCTCTCCCCCACTCGGGGTCCTGATCCAAACCAACTGCTGCGCGCATTCGATCACTGCCCCGGTGGGGCTCAACCAATCCATGCCTATAATCACCTTGTTCCCAAGCAGCAGAATGAGAACCAAGTCTACCAAATAACGCTCCTCGAATAACCTCAAAACACATTCCCTGAAAACTGCCGATGCTCGTACTGATCGGTCATCGGCAATCTCGACCTCTAGAGGGCAATCCAACATGCCCGGAGACTCATGGAATCTCTTGCTAAGTGCAAGAGAGACAAATGATCGGGTAGCGCCTGAATCAAACAACACCTGAACTGGGATACCGTTCATATGGAACGATCCTAAACAAGACATATCATATGGCACATCAATATCTTAAGCAACATAAAATAAAAGCTAGGGAGAAGAAATCATACCCGTCACCACATCGGGTGCGGCGCGTGCCTCCTTGGTAGTCAACTGGAAGGCTCAGATCCTCACTACTGGAGCCTCTGTCTTGCCCTGCCGACCATCAGTGATCCGCAGGATCGCTGGAGCTGGCGCCTTCACTGGCGCTGCTGCTGTTAACTGAGGGCAATTGGCCTTTTTATGGCCTCGTTGGTTGCAGTGAAAGCATAACAACTCCGATGTCTGGAAAGTGGGCGCAGGGGCGGTACAATCCCTACTGAAGTTCCCCGTCTTGTCGCACTTGTAGCAGCCCGATGATCCCATCCTACAAACCCCCTCATGAGCCCTGCCGCATTTCCTGCAGAGGCCCTGTACCGACTGGCCCTTCGGCCTAGTGTCTGCTCCCTTAGGCTTCTTCCCCGAAGCCCCAGTCATCGATCCCTCCTCTGCCTCCTTCTTCCTGATGTGCTCTAAGTCAATCTCCCTTTCCCTTGCCCTGGCAATCATGGAATCCAGGGTCGGGCACGCTGAGAAGCTGACATGCTCCCGGATGTCTGCCCTCAACATATCATGATAGCGGGTTTTCAGCATCTCCTCGTCTCCCGCATACTGGGGCACCAATAATGTCCTCTCCCGAAACTTGGCGGTAATCTCCGCCACTGACTCTGTCGTCTGCCTCATATCTAGAAACTCCCTGGCCAGCTGTTGAAGCTCTACAGCTGGCGCAAACTCAGACCTGAACCTCGTCACAAAGTCCGACCAATTCATAGCCTCAATCGCCGAGGCTCCCAACGAGTCACCAACCGACTCCCACTAATCCCTGACCCGGTCTCTCAAACAACCTGCAGCCTATCGCACCTTCGACCCCTCAGGGCAGAATCTCGTCAACTGCGCAGACTCAATGTCTGCAATCCATCTCCTGGTTGTTATGGGGTCCTTAGCCCCATGGAAATCCGGCGCACCACTGCTCCTGAAGTCCTTGAAGGACAGTGTGCGTGATCCTGACTGACTGAATGCCATATCGCTCCTGAATGCCCTGAGGGGATCCTCCATCAACTCAATGATCCCTTCCTTGATCGACCCGAAAATCACCGGGGTCGACTCAAGGATACCTCTCGTGATCTCAGAAGCAATGAACTCACGTAGTCCCTCATCAACTGGCTCGGTACCTGCTCCCGAACCTGATCCTGAACCGGATCTTGACCCTGAACCTCCTCCTCCGTGATGTGTGATCATCACCATTCTGAAACATAACACATAACTGTCAGAATCATACATAAACCTCGGGAGGTATCATACACTCTACAAGTTTCCTGGTTCTATCTCGGCCCTCCTTGGTTCGAGTAAGGATCCTCTGCTTTCAGTAGTACGGGCCCATACTACCTTCCACATCTATCTGTACTTTCCTCAAGGATTTCTTCAACTTCACCAAGTCCCTTCTATTACTGTTTCACTCTTTTCCAATCTCGTCCTAGGCTTACCCTAGGGTAACTCTCCGACCTACTCTCCGCCATCAGCTACATAAGTAACCCCTGCTACCTTTACCTAACTAGCTTGCGAATACCATTACATATTACTAAGACAAAATAATTCTTCGAATGAAAGGTCCTACCCCAAAACGGTTGGACTCAAACAAGAGCTGCGCTGTAGGGCTAGACCTAACCTTCTGAAGTTATTTCGTCCTCGCAATATGTAACTTAACGTATTCGTTTGCTAGTTAGCTAAAGATAACTAGGACTTCCGAATCACAAAGCAACAACATTCGGGCATTGATTAACCCCAATCCAATCATACTCTATCCAGATTGTCATATAACTGACTAATCAATATTACCTCAATAAACACATATAGCAGGCATATCAGGCATCTTCCTAGATCCTCTAGCCCTAATCTAGCATGCAGTTCTCATACACATACAACATCCTACCTAGATCCTTAGCCCTAATCTAGCATGCAGTTCTCATAATCATATCATATCATAACATAACACGTATGGGTATCTTGGGGAAAACTTACTTGAGCTTGGTCGGTCGCACACATCATACATCTTGTTCTTTTTCAAAGTTCCTTTTTCTCTTTTCAAACTTCTTTTCATAAAAATGATTTTTTTTTAAGTTTGAGTTCAAACACACCCGAGAGTGTATCCGAATCCCTCAAACTAAGGCTCTGATACCAACTTGTAACATCCCAATTTTTAAAGCCAAAATTTTCATTTTAAATAAGCAACTCATAAATTAGTTTACCAAAAACATTGCCAATGTCATATCAATTTATAAAATTGTAACATCGTGTCTCAAAACCATATCATAAAATAGTAACAATGTCAGAGTACAATCCCAAGAAATCTCATGGTGCGGAAATCCTGCGTGTGTGTGATGTGCCGCTATTGCGCCGGCTCCTTCCCCTTCGCTGAAGAGGTACCTGAAACAAAACTGAAAACTGTAAGCACGAAGCTTAGTGAGTTCCCCCATCATACCACACACCATACAATAACATAATATCAGACAATTCTGGGGTGCCTGACTACCCTGGTCAAGCCATTCCGGGGTGCTTGACTGTAACACCCCATTTATTAAATAAATAAATTGATGAGCATATAGTTTCCCTTAAATCAATAATTATATAGCAAGGCGTTGGTCTCGAGGGCTTAGGGGGTTAATTGGTAACTTCGGGACTTAATATAGAAGGAATTGTGGAAGCAAGGGCTAAAGGATAAATTCTGGATTTAAATTGTAAAGATTTTTGGAAGCTGGGGGCTGAATGGTAAATTTTGGATTAAAGTTGAAAAGATTTCTGAGGGGCCGGGGCTGTTTGGTAATTTTTGGGCTTAGTTTGAAAAATATGGTGGTGAGGGACTGAACTTGTAAAATGGAAAGGATGTTTGAATAGGGACACGGGAATGAAACCCGATACCCTTCCCTCCCTCTCGTTCAATGAAACAGTAAACCCTAAACCTAAAGGGATTCAGCCGCCACCATCCTTGGAGCTCTCAGTCGTCGTTTACATCGTCGGTCCGACGCCACTACTGCAAGGCCGCCGAACCACCGTCAACGCGACACCTGTTGCCGGAGACGTCGCGGGCAATCTGACGGTCACTGATGACCGAATGAGGGCTACATCATCGTCATGTGAGAGTTGTGAGTCACCGGAACCGCACGGTAGGTCACCCTCAATCAATCCTTCCTCTTTCCCTCTCCTTCTTTTCTTGGTTTGACGTCGTGTATGGCGGCTGTGGTCGCCAGTGGTCCTTGAACCGCTGTTTCAGGTTGCTCTGGCGATAGCAGCCTCCTAGTCGGCTGTTTGGAGCTTTGTCCTCGAGTCATTTCGTGTATATGTTGCTGCCACGAGCTGAATGCGTGGGTTTGTGTGTTTGGCTAGAAAACCCACCGCCACCACCTCATGGTGGTGGCTGGCACCATGTTCTGCCTCCCATTTCCGCCACCAGCCACCATAGGAGGTGGCTGTGTGTGTGTACATTATGTGTGAAGTGATATATGTTATTTTGTGTCAAGATTTCAAGCCACCACCATTGATAATGGTGGCCGCCGCCGTGAGCCGCCACTGGTCACCACCGATCGAGGTGGCAGTGGGTGGTGCCCGGCGTAGTAAGACCCTAATGGACCTAAAAGCCTAATGTTGGACTTGGTTGGTTCATTATTGGGCTAAAAACCCTAATTAGAGTTTAGAAAACCCTAATTGTGAATTTGTTGGATTGGGCCTATTGGGACCCGCGTTTGGACCACTGGACTGAAGTTATGACTCATGCCGACTCCATTATATGATGGTTTAGTGGAATAATAGACTTAATGGGTTAAGTGTAACAAATCGTTATTTCAAACCTATGTAATAATGTAGGTCAATTTGTATTTCTTTTTAAATAATAAAGAGAAATTTTAACATATTGTGTATATTTACATAATTGACCCTCAAAAATAAATTATTAAACAATCTCGATTGGGATAAACCAAGTGATAGATATTGTAGCAAGGTTTCAAAAAACATAAAGAACACTAAAATCCGAGTTATAACGAAGAAGTTATGACCAATCAAAAATCCGCGACAAAACCGGCAAAACACTATTCAGTGGAAAAACTGAATTTTCAATAAAAGGCTTTTTAGCCTTAACAATCTAAACGAAAGTTGTAGTTTATGTTAAACCGAGAACTTTCATAAAAAGAACGGCAAAATCTGACTTTGTATGAGGAAGTTACGATTTTTCTAAGTTTCAGTATAGCAGTGTACAGCTAAAAACTCGAAATAAAGATCGAGTGATTTTTAGCCAATACAACCTAAACGAGAATTGAAGGTCTCGTCAATAGTAGTACAACGGTAAAAAGACAGACAAAAACGGACGTCGGATGAAGAAGTTATGAATTTTTAACGGATTCCCGTCCTGGTCTGTTAAAAATAATAATATTAAAAATAAAGTAAAAATTAGCTGACGAAGTCTAAACGAAAGTCGTAGAGTATGATTTTACCTATGCGTGCATATGAAGAACGCCAAAAACGGAGCTCGTATGCGAAAGTTATGATTTTCGCAAGTTTTTGACACAAAAATCAAGAAAAATAGAAAACCGGGAAATTTCGCATGCATGACCTTTGGACACGTCATCATCGCATGCTGTAACGCCCGTAGATCCGGGCTAGTCAATTTAGAGACAATAGGGGTCGAAAACGACTTTTCAACAAAAGATTATTTAGAATAAATAATCTTAACAAAGTTTTAGAATATGTCTCAAGGGTTCCGTACGTATAAAGAACGCCGAAATCCGAGTTATAACGAAGAAGTTATCCCCCGTCGAAGTTTTACGGCAAAACCGGCACGACACCGGGAAACGTAAATAGTGAATTTACGATAGAGGGCTTTTTAGCCTTAGCAATCTAAACAAAAGTTGTAGAATATGTTAAACCGAGAGCGTCCATAAAAAGAACGCCCAAATCTGACTTCGTATGAGGAACTTATGAATTTTCTAAGATTTGGCATAGCAGTGCACAACCCGAAACTCGAATTTTAGTTGGAGCGGTTTTTGGCTTACGCGACCTAAATGAGAGTTGAAGATCTCATTAATAGGAACTCAATGATAAAAAGACAGACGAAAACGGAGTCCGTATGAAGGAGTTACGAATTCTTCGCGGTCATTTAACAATCTAATCTCCTCCTACTGTTAAATTTAAGATCAGTCGAGAACTAGCCGACAGAGTCAAAATGAAAGTTGTAGATCTTATTTTTACCTACGCGTGGATATAAATAACGTTGAAAACGGAGTTCGTATGCGAAAGTTATGAATTTTTGAAAATCGGCTGATTTCCACCCTGTGTGCGATGCCACGTGTCAGCACCAGGCTGTGACTTGGTGCCCAAGTTGGCTCACGACGTGAGTGACCCTCCAGCCCCCTATAAATAAGTGGTGAGGCCTCCATTCATTCTCACACCTTCCTACTTCTTCCTCTCTCTCTAGAACCTCTCTCTAGCCCCCGAAACCCCCCGAAAAGCCTAGGGAACCTCCCTAGCACGAGGCGGAATCCCCGGAGCGCCCGACGGTTCCGAGAAGAAGAGCCTTTCGGCTCGGGAACTCTGCTCCAGCGAAGCCCAGTTTTGAGAAAAACACGTTGTAAGTGAGCTACTCCTAATCTATCTTTAGTATAACTTATGTTTCAATATAGTAACATTATTAGCACCTTAAAATAATTATTTGGGCTATTATTATGAGTTATATACGAGTGTTGCTTAACGCTTATATAATTGTAATAATGGCTAGACTATTAATTAGTCTCGGTAAATATTAGACTAAACTCTAGTGGTAATGGTACTAGGTTTTGTCGAAGGAAATTGTTTTAAGAGTAACGAAGTACTGTCCGAGTGCCGAGTCACCACCATATCAAGTGAGTGCATAGTTACTTTCATCTTACACATAGATATGAAGTATTTAATATAAATTACGTGCTATGTGTGCATATTGTCTGTATACTTGCTGTCTATGCTGGGTGAAAGATTTTTATACATGCTTTAAATGATTTAAACTGTATATATATTTTATATCTATAAAATATGTTGGGTAAAACATGGGTAGATGAAATATGAGTCGGATGATGAGGTGAGAGGTGAAATAGACCATGAGGTGAGAGGTGGACGATGTAAGAAGCCTTGTACCCAAATGCTGGCCCCGTCATCTAGCAGAGTATAGATGACAACCACGGACTATTCTAGACAGTCCAGTGGAACACTAGCAGGCTCGCAACCTGTAGGTGTTGTGAACGATGTGTTCACCGGTGTACTCTAAAAACCCATTGACATGTATTGCGAGTGGATTCTCGGAAATGATACCGTCGATAAACGAGATAACCCTGGCAGCTGTGCCTAAAGGACAATACTGGCAGATGCGCCTCGTAGAGAATGTCACAATTTTGGCAGATGCGCCTAAGTGATAGAACTAGCAGCTGTGCTTGATAGATGTGTCATTGACAACGATGAAATTCGTACCTATTCCTTAGGATAATCCTTAGGAATGAATGAACAAGAAATAGCTGATTCTTAGGGTAGATCCTTAAGAATAAAGAAGATAATGGGGATGAGTAATTGGGTTAACTGTTTGATGATTAAACATAATAATTATATTATTGTGGGTTGAAAACCCTATGTACTCACCAGGTTTCCCAACCTGACCCACTCAGTTTATTTGTATCATAGGTGTCGATATGAAGTTACATTACACTGAGAGATTAAGGAGATATAAATCACTAGTGATAATGAATGTAAGTTCTGTTTATGCTTATGTTTCTGTATTGACAATGACATCCCAAATGTTTTAAAATGAATAAAAATACATTTCTTCAGAAATGCTTTGATAACGTATTTATCATGTTTTACTGGGAACAAATTCCGCAACATTTTAATTAAAAGAGGTACTCTGATTTTTATAAAGCATAAACAAAATCGGTCTTTTCTGGCCGTGAAAATGGGGATGTCACAGTTGGTATCAGAGCATTAGTTTAAGCGAACTAGGAATTTGTTGGAAATTTCTAGACTTAAACTTAGAATGCTAAGCGATGATTGTGAGATGAGTGTCTGCTATATTTTAGACACGAGCACTAGTTTATTTTCGGAAAGATGCCTAAAATGTTTTATGTGCTAAATGTTTTATGTTATAGCTATGAAGATGCCTTATATGCTATTATTTGTTCGGATCTATGGTCTGTTGCCGACCGGATCTGGAAATTTTATGTGTTCAGATTTCTAAACGTTTGATTATGGTATTAGAACTGGCATATAACTTTTCGGTGTGATAAGGAGATTTATACGTCTATCGTAAATAAAATCTTTCCTATCTTAAAATTCTCGCCTCAGTACACCGAACGTCTGCTTGGGTGTACAAAACGTCATGGTGAAGACAGACTAGGAAATATCCAAGGAAGATGACAACCTGAGCCTAAGAATGTGATGGGTCATGCATCGGTCGTTGCGCCTGCACCCGAACCTATCACAATGGCAGAAGTTCAGGAAGTGATGCGAACCATGATAGACTGAGAAAATAGAGGAAATTAGATGGCTTACAATAGTGAATGATACCTATCGGAAGATATCATAAGAGAGGTATCTTGCCTTTAGAATACGTCAGATAAAATAGCAGTACGTCTAGAGAAGTACGGTACATATGAATGTACACATTTGATTGGCGGGATGATAGAACGATTGGTGTAATCCCTAAAGTTTTCCTATCATCTTGAATTTCCAATACCAACCGAGTTGAAGCAGAATTGATGATTGAAGATGTGCATGGAAGAAGTCCTAGTAGAGTCTAGGGAATTTTTTTTTATTTGGACACACTCGTATGTGTTAAATTGTTTTGTGATTTTAGGACTTGAAAAACTACGAGACAATACTTGGGTCGAGTATGAGTAGGTGTGAAAGGTAGTAGATGCATATACTACCGGAAGCATAGGACTCACGCTTGGATCAGGGAAAGTCACAAGGTTACCAAGAAGCCAATAATTGATTCCGTTTTATTCAAGCATGTCGTTACCATCGTTTCGGTAATGACTAAGAAGATTGTTGTTATTCCGACCCTAGTGGTCATATCAAATTGAGTCCGACTACGATGAGTATGTTACGTGGTTCAGAGAACCAAGTTCAATGTAACATCTGACTTAAGCCATAGGATTGAAGTAAAATATAATCAAAGTGATCGGTAGAGGTATCGCAACGATTGCTTGTAGCTAGAAATGCTACCTTTTAAGATGTGATAGTCTGTTCTGGAATTTGACTCTAAAAGACCTGAGTCCAAGCAATGCATCATACGATGAGAGGTCATTAGAACATGACCCATCGGTCTATTATGATAATCGAAGGAAGAAACTTATCTCAAGTTTGTTAAAGAAGGAGTCTCCAATAAAGATCGAGATCGTGACATGAAGATCATGACTGAAAGTCTAACATGAGATAGAGAGCGGGTCCAAGATCGGGCACCGCCTACAGTTAGGAAGTCTTAGAGTTAGATACTCGTTCGAAGAAACATCAAAGTTACGGTTATTACTTAGGATGAAGAGATAACGTATGGAGTCATCATGTGAGCCCTATTTCGTTGATGATTCTGGGACGTAATCATCCTAAGGGGGAGATAATTGTAACGCCCGTAGATCCGGGCTAGTCAATTTAGAGACAATAGGGGTCGAAAACGACTTTTTGACAAAAGATTATTTAGAATAAATAATCTTAACAAAGTTTTAGAATATGTCTCAAGGGTTCCGTACATATAAAGAACGCCGAAATCCGAGTTATAACGAAGAAGTTATGCCCCGTCGAAGTTTTACGGCAAAACCGGCACGACACTGGGAAACGTAAATAGTGAATTTACGATAGAGGGATTTTTAGCCTTAGCAATCTAAACAAAAGTTGTAGAATATGTTAAACCGAGAGCGTCCATAAAAAGAACGCCCAAATCTGACTTCGTATGAGGAAGTTATGAATTTTCTAAGATTTGGCATAGCAGTGCACAGCCCGAAACTCGAATTTTAGTTGGAGCGGTTTTTGGCTTACGCGACCTAAATGAGAGTTGAAGATCTCATTAATAGGAACTCAATGATAAAAAGACAGACGAAAACGGAGTCCGTATGAAGGAGTTACGAATTCTTCGCGGTTATTTAACAATCTAATCTCCTCCTACTGTTAAATTTAAGATCAGTCGAGAACTAGCCGACAGAGTCAAAATGAAAGTTGTAGATCTTATTTTTACCTACGCATGGATATAAATAACGTCAAAAACGGAGCTTGTATGTGAAAGTTACGAATTTTTGAAAATCGGCTGATTTCCACCCTGTGTGCGATGCCACGTGTCAGCACCAGGCTGTGACTTGGTGCCCAAGTTGGCTCACGACGTGAGCATCATAAAACTCACGATGTGAGTGACCCTCCAGCCCCCTATAAATAAGTGGTGAGGCCTCCATTCATTCTCACACCTTCCTACTTCTTCCTCTCTCTCTAGAACCTCTCTCTAGCCCCCGAAACCCCCCGAAAAGCCTAGGGAACCTCCCTAGCACGAGGCGGAAGCCCCGGAGCGCCCGACGGCTCCGAGAAGAAGAGCCTTTCGGCTCGGGAACTCTGCTCCAGCAGAGCCCGGTTTTGAGAAAAACCCGCTGTAAGTGAGCTACGCCTAACCTATCTTTAGTATAACTTATGTTTCAATATAGTAACATTATTAGCACCTTAAAATAATTATTTGGGCTATTATTATGAGTTATATAAGAGTGTTGCTTAACGCTTATATAATAGTAATAATGGCTAGACTATTAATTAGTCTCGGTAAATATTAGACTAAACTCTAGTGGTAATGGTACTAGGTTTTGTCGAAGGAAATTGTTTTAAGAGTAACGAAGTGCTGTCCGAGTGCCGAGTCACCACCATATCAAGTGAGTGCATAGTTACTTTTATCTTACACATAGATATGAAGTATTTAATATAAATTACGTACTATGTGTGCATATTGTCTGTATACTTGCTGTCTATGCTGGGTGAAAGATTTTTATACATGCTTTAAATGATTTAAACTGTATATATATTTTATATCTACAAAATATGTTGGGTAAAACATGGGTAGATGAAATATGAGTCGGATGATGAGGTGAGAGGTGAAATAGACCATGAGGTGAGGGTGAGAGGTGGACGATGTAAGAAGCCTTGTACCCAAATGTTGGCCCCGTCATCTAGCAGAGTATAGATGACAACCACGGACTATTCTAGACAGTCCAGTGGAACACTAGCAGGCTCGCAACCTATAGGTGTTGTGAACGATGTGTTCACCGGTGTACTCTAAAAACCCATTGACATGTATTGCGAGTGGATTCTCGGAAATGATACTGTCGATAAACGAGATAACCCTGGCAGCTGCGCCTAAAGGACAATACTAGCAGATGCGCCTCGTAGAGAATGTCACAATTTTGGCAGATGCGCCTAAGTGATAGAACTAGCAGCTGTGCTTGATAGATGTGTCATTGACAACGATGAAATTCATACCTATTCCTTAGGATAATCCTTAGGAATGAATGAACAAGAAATAGCTGATTCTTAGGGTAGATCCTTAAGAATAAAGAAGATAATGGGGATGGGTAATTGGGTTAACTGTTTGATGATTAAACATAATAATTATATTATTGTGGGTTGAAAACCCTATGTACTCACCAGGTTTCCCAACCTGACCCACTCAGTTTATTTGTATCACAGGTGTCGATATGAAGTTACATTACACTGAGAGATTAAGGAGATATAAATCACTAGTGATAATGAATGTAAGTTCTGTTTATGCTTATGTTCTGTATTGACAATGACATCCCAAATGTTTTAAAATGAATAAAAATACATTTCTTCAGAAATGCTTTGATAACGTATTTATCATGTTTTACTAGGAACAAATTCCGCAACATTTTTATTAAAAGAGGTGTACTCTGATTTTTATAAAGCATAAACAAAATCGGTCTTTTCTGGCCGTGAAAATGGGGATGTCACACATGCAGACTTCCACGTGTCGACAGCTGATTGGACCGAACCCTCGCGTGGCACCTGCTGATTCGACCAAGTCCGCGGTCCACTCCCACTCGGACACCTTCGCAGGAGACACACCGCAGATGACCCTCGGACACTCATCGGATACCCCCTTCGCACCGTGCCCTTCTCCTATTGGACCAAAGTCCGGTCCAGTCCGAACCTACCAGCTGCGAGCCACGTCCGAAGTCTCGCCTTGTGTACACCTCACCTGTCCGACACGCGTCAGCCTTGCATGGCCTCGGGTCCGAAGCTTCGGCCTATATAAGGTATGCGAGGGCTTCCGAGGATTTTACACTTTTCACCGTAAAATTCACACTTTTTCATATTTTCCACTTCCACAAACTTATACACAACCCCTAAAGCCCCGACATCAAGTCTCAAACCCTAAACAAGCCTCGAAGCCTCGAGATTCCCGAGAAGTTAACCTCTCTCCAGTCGAAACTCTGCCCAATTTGAGCCGGTTTCTCGTCAAACAAACTCCTTCTCGTAAAACGAAATGCTGCCCAAATCACCATCTAACGAGTGAGTTCATACCCCCGTATCTTCATAATTTCTACTGTTTTAAGGGGGGGGGGGGGAGAATACAAGCATAACAAAAGAACTTTGTGTTATAAAATCATGATTTCAAATCATGATAAAGCAACATTAAATCATTAAAAATACTCAAAACATTAAACTCCTTTATAAACTTATATTTTTCCCCAAAATTCATATTTGTATATATATATATATATATATATATATATATATATATATATATATATATATATGTGTGTGTGTGTGTGTATATAAATGAGATTTAAAAGACTTAGGACTGATAACTCATTATGGGTCCTTTTCCTTGTTTGGATGGGGGCTTATAGTACCGGTTATTTGTCCGAGTGTCGTTTAAATTTTACTTATATATAAAATTGTATGTGTATAAATATAATAGTTATTTCATCACTTTAACTACCTTTGTAACATGCTGAGCAAGGGATTACATGCAAACATAGTTAAATACAGATTCAGAAAGTACATATAAATTATAATAGGTATAATTTATACATAGAACAATAATTCATGATTCAAGTATACTACAATACACTGTCTTACAAGAAACAAGGGTTTTGATTCAGATAAATCAAGGGTTTACACTTATCAAATACATGTTCGGAATACTAATCAAGAACATACTGTCAATCATTTATTTTAGAATGATTGGGTTTTGATTCAAGAACATACTGTCAATCATTTATTTAAGAATGATTGGGTTTTCATAACTAATATACATATAACGTTTATATGCTTTTTATGAGACATTCAATTCAGGTTGTTTAATTCATTTTAGACAACAAAGGTAAAGCCCTGTCATTATAACCAGAATCTCCAGTCGGGGATTGAAACAAGTGTGTGTAGATCTATATTGGGATTGACAACCCCGCACTCAGGCTGCTAGCTACAGTCTGACATACACGCCGATGAGTGGCAATTGTTATCAACAGTTTAAACGCCCACAAAGCGTTTGTTTCAGGCCATCAGTCATAGTATGGTTATAATAACTCATTAAAAAGATATTAACAATACGTTAGTGTATAAACAACTAAACGAAAGTACACATTCAAAGTACCAGTTTACAAAATACAAACTATAATGGTTCAATACAGTTTTCAATAACAGCTGGTGGAGCCAGGCACACTCTCAGTACAAGTTTTTCATAAAGGAATACAAATACAAAACATGGATACAAAGAGAACGGTTTTATGGGAATAAAACTACTTTTCATATACAACAGAAAATATAGGATTTTCTGGAACAATTTACATATACAAGATACAGAGACATCCTTTAAACATAAACAGTTATGCACTCACTCAACTTTATGTTGATACTCTCTTTTCAAATTACTTGTATTCTCAGGGAAATAATATACAGGTACTCCCCGAGATTTTTGAGGAGATGGAGCTATGTTGAGTCATATCTTCTTTTGTATAACTATATTTTGGTTTAATATACAATGATTGAACACATGTAAATACTTATACCTTTTAAATACAATGGTTGTTTGTACTTTGATTACTATGATGCATGTGTTGTGATACTACAATTAAAGTCCTCCACCCCCGGACGTTTCCGCCATCTGGTTTGGGGGTGTGACAGATTGGTATCAGAGCATTGTTTATAGTGAACTCAGTATATCAATCCATAAAAGATATACAAACTCTAAATACATCGGGGCAAGGAGCTCTGACTACAAGTATACTTTTAAAGATTTAAGTATTTTTATAAGAAGTATACTAACACTCATACCTACAAGTACATTATCACAGTCATAAGAACACACTCATACTTACAAGTACAATATCACAATCATAAGAACTTAAAAGTATTTGGATGTTGAACACTATAGTCAAACCTGGGCAGTTATGTAATCATATCTGGAATTAATATAGCCTGATCAACTATATTGATTTGAGATATGACCAACATGTGTTTGGGAGTGATAGTGGTGTTGCGACATGTCTAAAACTTACCATACACCTACAGAAGAACTATAGAACAGAACACACAGATTAGAATACTACGGAGAGTATTTTACTAACCTTACTTCTAATACAGAACCTATGGCTGAACCCAATTTATCGGGAGACCCCTACAATCCACAAAATGCAAGCTGGATCACCGACTCAGACGAAGAACCCTTTGAGGACAGCGAGTCAAGTGGTACGAATACAGAGCCACAAGTCTGCAACCCTGGGGAGCGTCCCCTGAGGCAAGAGGAAGTAGAACCCATACCCGAGTGGGGCCAATACATAAACTATTGGAGTCGACAAGACGGTCAACGCCCTCCTTACGGAATGGCACGAGGTTTCTACAACGTCTCTAGAGGAGGAACCGCTGACAGAGCTCTTCCAGTTATAGTGAACCGAATAGCCCGACAATTCGATCAATCAATGATGTCAATCAATCGAATCCTAGAAGTGAATACGGTTGCGCAGGCGAACACTGCAGATATCCTTCGTCTTGACGAAATGCAAGATGACACCCAGCACCATACTGAAGCCCTTCAAAGGAAACTTAATGCTGCTGAATCAGAAATAAGAGAATTGAGGGAGCATCAAGCTGCCCCAGAAAGGCGCTGGAAGACGCAGGATGAAGCAGGACCTAGCAATCGTCGTAGCAACCGCCGCAAGTAGTGTTCGTACTACTTCTACTTTCTAATTTCTATATCGAATGTATATACTACTTTTCACGATATATACAAAACATAGTATCAATAAAATAATAAGCACTTTACTTCAACAAGAGTTAGTACAATTCTCATAAACATCCTATTCCAAAGTTTTGGATCACATAAATGTTCCAGTGTTATTTTTCATGCTTTCAATACCACCGTGAAAATGTTATTTTTGGTAGGTCGGTTTGATGTCGAAACTTTCTCAGTGTTGGGGTATATTATAATCCTGCTTTAAGGTCAAGTTTTCTGGACCTTATACACTTAATATACCAATACAGTCGAGATGTACATTCATACTCTTTGAAAAATAACCATTCAATTTCATATTATCTTGTTGCAAGTTGTACTTGCAGTGGATTTCTATTTCCAATTCTTTGTGAAATTCATGTTGAATTAAGTGTTTAGTTCAGAGATATCAAATTCATATTCATTATTGATATCTCACTATCTTTTTATCTATTGACTTTTATAGCAATAGATGCCTCCTCGTAGAAATCCAAGACGTATCAATATCAATGAAGCACCGACGCCACCCCCACCACCACCTCCTCAATTCGACCCCGCTATGTTTCAAGCGGCGGTCACGGCGGCTGTAGCGGCTACCATGTCTCATATCCATACTCCTGGTGTTAGTGGGTCGGGAGTCGGTGCACATCCTTCCAACCATGGCGAAAGTCATGGGCATTCGCGAGAATGCACTTATAAGGATTTTTCTAATGCTAAACCCAGGACCTTTAACGGGACTGGGGGAGTTATGGTACTAAGACAATGGATTGAGAAGATGGAATAAATCTTTGAAATTTGCTCCTGTCCGGAGGGTAGCAAAGTTAAATTTGTTGCCTGTACATTTTCTGATAGGGCTCTAACGTGGTGGAATGGCCATATTAAGTCACTTACTCTAGTAGTGGCTAACTCCATCAGCTGGGAGAGCCTAAAATCCATGTTAATGCGGGAATATTGTCCGTGAGGGGAGATACAGAAACTGGAGCAAGAACTATGGGCTCTTACAATGGTTGGTTCTGACATATCAACCTATACCAGTAGGTTCTGTGATCTGGCAATACTTTGTCCGGATATGGTTCCTATGGAAAGCAAAAAGATTGAGAGATATATTTGGGGTATGTCGCCCCAAATTCAGTCAAGTGTTTTAGCTTCAAAGCCTATTACTTTTGACAGTGCCAAAGAGCTGGCACAATCTCTTATCGACCACGGAGCCCGTCAAAATTCTGTGGTTTCTGCTCCAGAACAACCCAAGGAGAACAACAACAACAGCAAGAAGAAGGGTTGGAACAAGAGGAAGGGCAAATCTCCTCTGGAACCTGCAAAGAAGCAACAAGTAGTGGCAGTCCATGCTACTACTGTACCTGCTACCATACCTGCTGCTATACCTACTGCTGTCCCTAATAACCTTGCACCAACTAAGCCCTATGCTGGTATCCTCCCTAAATGCAACAAGTACAATTTTCATCACAACGGAAATTGCCGAGAAATACAGTGCCGTAACTACAATAGGAAAGGGCATACTGCCCGATTCTGTAGAATACCACCCCAACCACTTAACCAAGCACCTGCCGCTGGAGTAGGCCGAGCATGCTACCAATGCGGTGATGTGGGGCATTTCATGAAAGATTGTCCAAAAGTTGGAAATGCCGGTGGAGTTGGGAGGATTTTAGCACTGGGTCATGAAGAAGCGGTGGCAGACCCTGCTGTGGTCACGGGTACGTTCCTTCTCAACAATACTTATGCATGCATTCTATTTGATTGTGGTGCTGAGAGGAGCTTCGTGAGCCATAATTTTAAACATCTACTAAAACAAAACTCCCAACCACTAAATGAAACGTTTACAGTAGAAATGGCTAACAGGAAATCTGAATCCACCAACGATATATACATAGGATGTATCCTTACCTTGAATGACTTGTCTTTCCCAATAGACCTTATGCCGGTCTCTATCAAAAGTTTTGACATCATAATAGGTATGGATTGGTTGTGCCCCAACCATGCCGACATCCTATGTTATGAAAGAGCTATTCGTTTGAACTTGCCAACTAATGAAACTCTTATTATCTATGGCGACAAACCCAAAACGAACCTTCAGATCATTTCTTGCATCAAGGCACAGAAGTACCTTCTCAAAGAGTACTGTGCTTTCTTAGCCCACGTCGTAGACAAAAAGCAGGAAGTGAAAGATATCGCGAGCATTCCAGAGGTTTGCAACTTTCCCAATATCTTTCCCGATGATCTTCCAGGAGTACCTCCCGAATGACAAGTCAAATTCCGTATCGACTTAATCCCTAGAGCTACCCCTGTAGCCAAATCCCCCTATCGTCTTGCACCTTCTGAAATGCAAGAATTATCCAGCCAACTTAACGAACTCCTTAGTAAAGGTTTCATAATACCAAGCTTCTCACCATGGGGAGCACCGATTTTGTTCGTAAAGAAGAAGGATGCATCATTCCGCATGTGCATAGACTACCGCGAGCTGAATAAACTTACCATCAAAAATCGATATCCTTTACCTCGCATTGACGACCTGTTCGACTAACTTCAAGGTGCGAACTACTTCTCGAAAATAGACTTAAGATCCGGGTATCACCAGTTACGGATTTTGGAGGAAGACATTCCCAAGACCGCGTTTAGAACTCGTTATGGTCATTACGAGTTTATAATGATGCCATTCGGATTGACAAATGCACCTGCTGTGTTCATGGATCTAATGAACAGAGTGTGTCGTCCATTCCTGGAAAAATTCGTCATAGTCTTCATCGACGACATCCTTATCTACTCAAGGAGCAAGGAGGAACATGGCCTACATCTTCGTCAAATATTACAAACCCTTAGGACAGAAAAACTCTATGCGAAGTTTTGAAAGTGCGATTTTTGGATTAGGAAGGTTGAATTCCTAGGTCACGTGGTCATTTCAGAAGGAATACACGTGGACCCTTCCAAAATCAAAGCAATTGAAAACTGGCCAGCACCCAAAACACCTACAGAAATCCGTCAATTCTTAGGGCTTGCTGGCTACTATCGCAGATTCATCGAAAATTTCTCCCGATTCGCTAAACCACTTACCACCCTGACGCAAAAGGGTGTAACTCTTAGTTGGGAAGAGAAGCAAGAAACAGCATTCCAAACGCTCAAACTAGCCTTGTGCAGTGCACCGATCTTGTCTCTACCCGAAGGGACAGAAGACTTTGTAGTGTACTGTGATGCTTCAAATCAAGGGCTTGGGTGTGTACTTATGCAACGAGGAAAGGTTATCTCCTACGCCTCAAGACAACTTAAGACGCATGAAGTCAACTATACAACACATGACCTTGAACTAGGAGCGGTGGTATTTGCTCTGAAGATCTGGAGACATTACTTATATGGCACGAAATGCACAATATTCACGGACCATAAAAGTCTCCAGCATATCTTCGATCAGAAAGAGCTGAACATGAGACAACGACGATGGGTAGAGCTACTGAACGACTACGAATGTGAAATTCTTTATCACCCTGGTAAAGCAAACGTAGTAGCTGATGCCCTTAGCAAAAAAGAATACTCGGGACGCCGAGTAAAGTCATTGACCATGACAATCCATTCACATCTGTCCACACAAATCAAAGAAGCTCAACTTGAAGCCTTGAAACCCGAAAACATGGCAGGTGAAACTCTGAGAGGAATGGATAAGAACTTCGAAGTCAAGGATGATGGAGTCTATTATTTCATGAACCGGATCTGGACACCAAAGTTCGGTGGTTACAGAGACGTAGTTATGAATGAAGCACACAAAACCCGATACTCCATTCATCCAGGTTCAGAAAAGATGTATCTGGACCTTAAGAAACTATATTGGTGGCCTAACATGAAGTCCGAAATCGCTACCTTTGTGGGCAAGTGCCTTACTTGTGCCAAAGTCAAGGTAGAGTACCAGAAACCTTCAGGTTTATTACAACAACCTGAAATCCCTGAATGGAAGTGGGAGCGGATTACAATGGATTTCATAACCAAATTACCCAAGACTTCGGGTGGTTATGATACTATTTGGGTAATCGTCGACAGATTAACCAAATCCGCACACTTCTTGCCAATAAAAGAAACCGACAAGATGGAGAAACTAACCAGAACTTACCTCAGGGATATTGTTAGATTGTATGGTGTACCAATATCTATTATTTCAGACCGAGATAGTAGATTCACCTCTCGTTTCTGGCAGTCTTTACAAAACTCTTTGGGAACTAGGCTGGACATGAGTACAGCCTACCATCCACAAATCGACGGACAAAGTGAGAGGACGATTCAAACATTGGAAGACATGTTGCGAGCTTGCGTGATAGACTTTGGAAAAGCATGGGATATTCATTTACCCATTGTTGAATTCTCTTATAACAATAGTAATCACACTAGCATAAAGGCTGCTCCATTCGAAGCCCTCTATGGCCGCAAATGCAGATCCCCTCTGTGCTGGGCTGAAGTGGGTGACACGCAGCTAGCTAGAGGTCAAACTCCTGACAGTGCTCTCACTGGTCCAGAAATTATTCGAGAAACCACCGACAAAATCGTACAAATTCGGGAGCAATTTAAAGCTTCCAGAGATAGACAGAAAAGCTATGCTGACAAACGGAGAAAACCCTTGGAATTCCAGGTTGGTGACCGCGTCTTGTTAAAGGTCTCACCCTGGAAGGGCATGATACGCTTCAGAAAGCGTGACAAATTGAATCCAAGGTACATAGGACCCTTCGAAATTCTAGCTAGAATTGATCATGCAGTTTACAAACTTCGACTACCCCAAGAACTAAATAACATTCATCCTACCTTCCACGTTTCGAACTTGAAAAAGTGTCTATCTGACAAGACTCTTGTGATCCCACTCGAGGAAATCGAGTTAAACGAGAGCCTCAACTTTGTGGAAGAACCCGTAGAGATTCAAGACAGGGGAGTTAAGAAAACCAAACAAAGTCGTATCCCGATAGTGAAGGTTCGCTGGAATGCAAAACAGTGACCTGAATTCACTTGGGAGCGGGAGGATCAAATGAAACAGAAATATCCACATCTTTTTCCCTAGTTTATCTGAAATACTAATTTCGGGACGTAATTCTCTCTAACGGGGGGATAATGTAACAAATCATTATTTCAAACCTATGTAATAATGTAGGTCAATTTGTATTTCTTTTTAAATAATAAAGAGAAATTTTAACATATTGTGTATATTTACATAATTGACCCTCAAAAATAAATTATTAAACAATCTCGATTGGGATGAACCAAGTGATAGAGATTGTAACAAGGTTTCCAAAAACATAAAGAACACTAAAATCCGAGTTATAACGAAGAAGTTATGACCAATCGAAAATCCGCAACAAAACCGGCAAAACACTGTTCAGTGTAAAAACTGAATTTTCAATAAAAGACTTTTTAGTCTTAACAATCTAAATGAAAGTTGTAGTTTATGTTAAACCGAGAACTTTCATAAAAAGAACGGCAAAATCTGACTTCGTATGAGGAAGTTACGAGTTTTTTAAGTTTCAGTATAGCAGTGTACAGCTAAAAACTCGAAATAAAGATTGAGTGATTTTTAGCCGACACAACCTAAATCAGAATTGAAGGTCTAGTCAATAGTAGTACAACGGTAAAAAGACAGACAAAAACGGACGTCGGATGAAGAAGTTATGAATTTTTAACGGATTCCCGTCCCGGTCTGTTAAAAATAATAATATTAAAAATAAAGTCAAAATTAGCCAACGAAGTCTAAACGAAAGTCGTAGAGTATGATTTTACCTACGCGTGCATATAAAGAACGCCAAAAACGGAGCTCGTATTCGAAAGTTATGATTTTCGCAAATTTTGGCACAAAAATCAAGAAAAATAGAAAACCGGGAAATTTATCATGCATGACCTTCGGACACGTCATCATCGCATGCAGACTTCCACGTGTCGACTGCTGATTGGACCGAACTCTTGCGTGGCACCTGCTGATTCTACCAAGTCTGCGGTCCACTCCCACTCGGACACCTTCGCAGGAGACACACCGCAGATGACCCTCGGACACTCCTCGGATACCCCCTTCGCACCGTGCCCTTCTCCTATTGGACCGAAGTCCGGTCCAGTACGAACCTGCCAGCTGCGAGCCACGTCCGAAGTCTCGCCTTTAGTACACCTCGCCTGTCCGACACGCGTCAGCCTCGCATGGCCTCGAGTCCGAAGCTTCAGCCTATATAAGGCGTGCGAGGGCTTCCGAGGATTTTACACTTTTCACCCTAAAATTCACACTTTTTCATATTTTCAACTTCCACAAACTTATACACAACCCTTAAAGCCCCGATATCAAGTCTCAAACCCTAAGCAAACCTCGAAGCCCCGAGATTCCCGAGAAGTTAACCTCTCTCTAGTCGAAACACTGCCCAATTTGAGCCGGTTTCTCGTCAAACAAACTCGTTTTCGAAAAACGAAACGCTGCCCAAATCACCATCTAACAAGTGAGTTCATACCCCCGTATCTTCATAATTTCTACTGTTTTAAGGGGGGGAGGGAATACAAGCATAACACAAGAACTTTGTGTTATAAAATCATGATTTCAAATCATGATAAAACAACATTAAATCATTAAAAATACTCAAAACATTAAACTCTTTTATAAACTTATATTTTTCCCCAAAATTCATATATATATATATATATATATATATATATATATATATATATATAAATGAGATTTAAAAGACTTAGGACTGATTACTCATTCTGGGTCCTTTTCCTTGTTTGGATGTGGGCTTATAGTACCGGTTATTTGTCCGAGTGTCGTTTAAATTTTACTTATATATAAAATTGTATATGTATATAAATATAATAGTTATTTCATCAGCTTAACTACCTTTGTAACATGCTGAGCAAGGGATTACATGCAAACATAGTTAAATACAGATTCAGAAAGTACATATAAATTATAATAGGTATAATTTATACATAGAACAATAATTCATGATTCAAGTATACCACTGTCTTACAAGAAACAAGGGTTTTGATTCAGATAAATCAAGGGTTTACACTTATCAAATACATGTTCGGAATACTAATTCAAGAACATACTGTCAATCATTTATTTCAGAATGATTGGGTTTTGATTCAAGAACATATTGTCAATCATTTATTTAAGAATGATTGGGTTTTCATAACTAATATACATGTAACGTTTATATGCTTTTTATGAGACATTCAATTCAGGTTGTTTAATTCATTTTAGACAACAAAGGTAAAGACCTGACATTATAACCAGAATCTGCAGCCGGGGATCGAAACAAGTGTGTGTAGATCTATATCGGGATTGACAACCCCGTACTCAGGCTGCTAGCTACAGTCAGACATACACGCCGATGAGTGGCAATTGTTATCAACAGTTTAAACGCCCACAAAGCGTTTGTTTCAGGCCATCAGTCATAGTATGGTTATAATAACTCATTAAAAAGATATTAACAATACGTTAGTGTATAAAAAACTAAACGAAAGTACACATTCAAAGTACCAGTTTACAAAATACAAACTACAATGGTTCAATACAGTTTTCAATAACAGCTGGTGGAGCCAGGCACACTCTCAGTACAAGTTTTTCATAAAGGAATACAAATACAAAACATGGATACAAAGCGAACGGTTTTATGGGAATAAAACTACTTTTCATATACAACATAAAATATAGGATTTTCTGGAACAATTTACATATACAAGATATAGAGACATCCTTTAAACATAAACAGCTATGCACTCACTCAACTTTATGTTGATACTCTCTTTTCAAAATACTTGTATTCTCAGGGAAATAATACACAGGTACACCACGAGCTTTTTGAGAAGATGGAGCTATGTTGAGTCATATCTTCTTTTGTATAACTATATTTTGGTTCAATATACAATGATTGAAAACATGTAAATACTTATACCTTTTAAATACAATGGTTGTTTGTACTTTGATTACTATGATGCATGTGTTGTGATACTACAATTAAAGTCCTCCACCCCCGGACGTTTCCGCCATCTGGTTTGGGGGTGTGACAGATTGGTATCAGAGCATTGTTTATAGTGAACTCAGTATATCAATCCATAAAAGATATACAAACTCTAAATACATCGGGGCAAGGAGCTCTGACTACAAGTATACTTTTAAAGATTTAAGTATTTTTATAAGAAGTATACTAACACTCATACCTACAAGTACATTATCACAGTCATAAGAACACACTCATACTTACAAGTACAATATCACAATCATAAGAACTTAAAAGTATTTGGATGTTGAACACTATAGTCAAACCTGGGCAGTTATGTAATCATATCTGGAATTAATATAGCCTGATCAACTATATTGATTTGAGATATGACCAACATGTGTTTGGGAGTGATAGTGGTGTTACGACATGTCTAAAACTTACCATACACCTACAGAAGAACTATAGAACAAAACACACAGATTAGAATACTACGGAGAGTATTTTACTAACCTTACTTCTAATACAGAACCTATGGCTGAACCCAATTTATCGGGAGACCCCTACAATCCACAAAATGCAAGTTGGATTACCGACTCAGACGAAGAACCCTTTGAGGACAGCGAGTCAAGTGGTACGAATACAGAGCCACAAGTCTGCAACCCTGGGGAGCGTCCCCTGAGGCAAGAGGAGGTAGAACCCATACCCGAGTGGGGCCAATACATAAACTATTGGAGTCGACAAGACGGTCAACGCCCTCCTTACGGAATGGCACGAGGTTTCTACAACGTCTCTAGAGGAGGAACCGCTGACAGAGCTCTTCCAGTTATAGTGAACCGAATAGCCCGACAATTCGATCAATCAAGGATGTCAATCAATCGAATCCTAGAAGTGAATACGGTTGCGCAGGCGAACACTGCAGATATCCTTCGTCTTGACGAAATGCAAGATGACACCTAGCACCATACTGAAGCCCTTCAAAGGAAACTTAATGCTGCTGAATCAGAAATAAGAGAATTGAGGGAGCATCAAGCTGCCCCAGAAAGGCGCTGGAAGACGCAGGATGAAGCAGGACCTAGCAATCGTCGTAGCAACCGCCGCAAGTAGTGTTCGTACTACTTCTACTTTCTAATTTCTATATCGAATGTATATACTACTTTTCACGATATATACAAAACAGAGTATCAATAAAATAATAAGCACTTTACTTCAACAAGAGTTAGTACAATTCTCATAAACATCCTATTCCAAAGTTTTGGATCACAGAAATGTTCCAGTGTTATTTTTCATACTTTCAATACCACCGTGAAAATGTTATTTTTGGTAGGTCGGTTTGATGTCGAAACTTTCTCAGTGTTGGGGTATATTATAATCCTGCTTTAAGGTCAAGTTTTCTGGACCTTATACACTTAATATACCAATACAGTCGAGATGTACATTCATACTCTTTGAAAAATAACCATTCAATTTCATATTATCTTGTTGCAAGTTGTACTTGCAGTGGATTTCTATTTCCAATTCTTTGTGAAATTCATGTTGAATTAAGTGTTTAGTTCAGAGATATCAAATTCATATTCATTATTGATATCTCACTATCTTTTTATCTATTGACTTTTATAGCAATAGATGCCTCCTCGTAGAAATCCAAGACGTATCAATATCAATGAAGCACCGAAGCCACCCCCACCACCACCTCCTCAATTCGACCCCGCTATGTTTCAAGCGGCGGTCACGGCGGCTGTAGCGGCTACCATGTCTCATATCCATACTCCTGGTGTTAGTGGGTCGGGAGTCGGTGCACATCCTTCCAACCATGGCGAAAGTCATGGGCATTCGCGAGAATGCACTTATAAGGATTTTTCTAATGCTAAACCCAGGACCTTTAACGGGACTGGGGGAGTTATGGCACTAAGACAATGGATTGAGAAGACGGAAGCAATCTTTGAAATTTGCTCCTGTCCGGAGGGTAGCAAAGTTAAATTTGTTGCCTGTACTTTTTCTGATAGGGCTCTAACGTGGTGGAATGGCCACATTAAGTCACTTACTCTAGTAGTGGCTAACTCCATCAGCTGGGAGAGCCTAAAATCCATGTTAATGCGGGAATATTGTCCGCGAGGGGAGATACAGAAACTGGAGCAAGAACTATGGGCTCTTACAATGGTTGGTTCTGACATATCAACCTATACCAGTAGGTTCTGTGATCTGGCAATACTTTGTCCAGATATGGTTCCTATGGAAAACAAAAAGATTGAGAGATATATTTGGGGTATGTCGCCCCAAATTCAGTCAAGTGTTTTAGCTTCAAAGCCTATTACTTTTGACAGTGCCAAAGAGCTGGCACAATCTCTTATCGACCATGGAGCCCGTCAAAATTCTGTGGTTTCTGCTCCAGAACAACCCAAGGAGAACAACAACAACAACAAGAAGAAGGGTTGGAACAAGAGGAAGGGCAAATCTCCTCTGGAACCTGCAAAGAAGCAACAAGTAGTGGCAGTCCATGCTACTACTGTACCTGCTACCATACCTGCTGTTATACCTACTGCTGTCCCTAATAACCTTGCACCAACTAAGCCCTATGCTGGTATCCTCCCTAAATGCAACAAGTACAATTTTCATCACAACGGAAATTGCCGAGAAATACAGTGCCGTAACTACAATAGGAAAGGGCATACTGCCCGATTCTGTAGAATACCACCCCAACCACTTAATCAAGCACCTGCCGCTGGAGTAGGCCGAGCATGCTACCAATGCGGTGATGTGGGGCATTTCATGAAAGATTGTCCAAAAGTTGGAAATGCCGGTGGAGTTGGGAGGATTTTAGCACTGGGTCATGAAGAAGCGGTGGCAGACCCTGCTGTGGTCACGGGTACGTTCCTTCTCAACAATACTTATGCATGCATTCTATTTGATTGTGGTGCTGAGAGGAGCTTCGTGAGCCATAATTTTAAACATCTACTAAAACAAAACTCCCAACCACTAAATGAAACGTTTACAGTAGAAATGGCTAACAGGAAATCTGAATCCACCAACGATATATACATAGGATGTATCCTTACCTTGAATGACTTGTCTTTCCCAATAGACCTTATGCCGGTCTCTATCAAAAGTTTTGACATCATAATAGGTATGGATTGGTTGTGCCCCAACCATGCCGACATCCTATGTTATGAAAGAGCTATTCGTTTGAACTTGCCAACTAATGAAACTCTTATTATCTATGGCGACAAACCCAGAACGAACCTTCAGATCATTTCTTGCATCAAGGCACATAAGTACCTTCTCAAAGAGTACTGTGCTTTCTTAGCCCACGTCGTAGACAAAAAGCAGGAAGTGAAAGATATCGCGAGCATTCCAGAGGTTTGCAACTTTCCCAATATCTTTCCTGATGATCTTCCAGGAGTACCTCCCGAATGACAAGTCAAATTCCATATCGACTTAATCCCTAGAGCTACCCCTGTAGCCAAATCCCCCTATCGTCTTGCACCTTCTGAAATGCAAGAATTATCCAGCCAACTTAACGAACTCCTTAGTAAAGGTTTCATAATACCAAGCTTCTCACCATGGGGAGCACCGATTTTGTTCGTAAAGAAGAAGGATGCATCATTCCGCATGTGCATAGACTACCGCGAGCTGAATAAACTTACCATCAAAAATCGATATCCTTTACCTCGCATTGACGACCTGTTCGACCAACTTCAAGGTGCGAACTACTTCTCGAAAATAGACTTAAGATCCGGGTATCACCAGTTACGGATTTTGGAGGAAGACATTCCCAAGACCGCGTTTAGAACTCGTTATGGTCATTACGAGTTTATAGTGATGCCATTCGGATTGACAAATGCACCTGCTGTGTTCATGGATCTAATGAACAGAGTGTGTCGTCCATTCCTGGAAAAATTCGTCATAGTCTTCATCGACGACATCCTTATCTACTCAAGGAGCAAGGAGGAACATGGCCTACATCTTCGTCAAATATTACAAACCCTTAGGACAGAAAACTCTATGCGAAGTTTTGAAAGTGCGATTTTTGGATTAGGAAGGTTGAATTCCTAGGTCACGTGGTCATTTCAGAAGGAATACACGTGGACCCTTCCAAAATCAAAGCAATTAAAAACTGGCCAGCACCCAAAACACCTACAGAAATCCGTCAATTCTTAGGGCTTGCTGGCTACTATCGCAGATTCATCGAAAATTTCTCCCGATTCGCTAAACCACTTACCACCCTGACGCAAAAGGGTGTAACTCTTAGTTGGGAAGAGAAGCAAGAAACAGCATTCCAAACGCTCAAACTAGCCTTGTGCAGTGCACCGATCTTGTCTCTACCCGAAGGGACAGAAGACTTTGTAGCGTACTGTGATGCGTCAAATCAAGGGCTTGGGTGTGTACTTATGCAACGAGGAAAGGTTATCTCCTACGCCTCAAGACAACTTAAGACGCATGAAGTCAACTATACAACACATGACCTTGAACTAGGAGCGGTGGTATTTGCTCTGAAGATCTGGAGACATTACTTATATGGCACGAAATGCACAATATTCACGGACCATAAAAGTCTCCAGCATATCTTCGATCAGAAAGAGCTGAACATGAGACAACGACGATGGGTAGAGCTACTGAACGACTACGAATGTGAAATTCTTTATCACCCTGGTAAAGCAAACGTAGTAGCTGATGCCCTTAGCAAAAAAGAATACTCGGGACGCCGAGTAAAGTCATTGACCATGACAATCCATTCACATCTGTCCACACAAATCAAAGAAGCTCAACTTGAAGCCTTGAAACCCGAAAACGTGGCAGGTGAAACTCTGAGAGGAATGGATAAGAACTTCGAAGTCAAGGATGATGGAGTCTATTATTTCATGAACCGGATCTGGACACCAAAGTTCGGTGGTTACAGAGACGTAATTATGAATGAAGCACACAAAACCCGATACTCCATTCATCCAGGTTCAGAAAAGATGTATCTGGACCTTAAGAAACTATATTGGTGGCCTAACATGAAGTCCGAAATCGCTACCTTTGTGGGCAAGTGCCTTACTTGTGCCAAAGTCAAGGTAGAGTACCAGAAACCTTCAGGTTTATTACAACAACCTGAAATCCCTGAATGGAAGTGGGAGCGGATTACAATGGATTTCATAACCAAATTACCCAAGACTTCGGGTGGTTATGATACTATTTGGGTAATCGTCGACAGATTAACCAAATCCGCACACTTCTTGCCAATAAAAGAAACCGACAAGATGGAGAAACTAACCAGAACTTACCTCAGGGATATTGTTAGATTGTATGGTGTACCAATATCTATTATTTCAGACCGAGATAGTAGATTCACCTCTCGTTTCTGGCAGTCTTTACAAAACTCTTTGGGAACTAGGCTGGACATGAGTACAGCCTACCATCCACAAATCGACGGACAAAGTGAGAGGACGATTCAAACATTGGAAGACATGTTGCGAGCTTGCGTGATAGACTTTGGAAAAGCATGGGATATTCATTTACCCATTGTTGAATTCTCTTATAACAATAGTAATCACACTAGCATAAAGGCTGCTCCATTCGAAGCCCTCTATGGCCGCAAATGCAGATCCCCTCTGTGCTGGGCTGAAGTGGGTGACACGCAGCTAGCTAGAGGTCAAACTCCTGACAGTGCTCTCACTGGTCCAGAAATTATTCGAGAAACCACCGACAAAATCGTACAAATTCGGGAGCAATTTAAAGCTTCCAGAGATAGACAGAAAAGCTATGCTGACAAACGGAGAAAACCCTTGGAATTCCAGGTTGGTGACCGCGTCTTGTTAAAGGTCTCACCCTGGAAGGGCATGATACGCTTTGGAAAGCGTGACAAATTGAATCCAAGGTACATAGGACCCTTCGAAATTCTTGCTAGAATTGATCATGTAGTTTACAAACTTCGACTACCCCAAGAACTAAATAACATTCATCCTACCTTCCACGTTTCGAACTTGAAAAAGTGTCTATCTGACAAGACTCTTGTGATCCCACTCGAGGAAATCGAGTTAAACGAGAGCCTCAACTTTGTGGAAGAACCCGTAGAGATTCAAGACAGGGGAGTTAAGAAAACCAAACAAAGTCGTATCCCGATAGTGAAGGTTCGCTGGAATGCAAAACAGTGACCTGAATTCACTTGGGAGCGGGAGGATCAAATGAAACAGAAATATCCACATCTTTTTCCCTAGTCTATCTGAAATACTAATTTCGGGACGTAATTCTCTCTAACGGGGGGATAATGTAACAAATCATTATTTCAAACCTATGTAATAATGTAGGTCAATTTGTATTTCTATTTAAATAATAAAGAGAAATTTTAACATATTGTGTATATTTACATAATTGACCCTCAAAAATAAATTATTAAACAATCTCGATTGGGATGAACCAAGTGATAGAGATTGTAACAAGGTTTCCAAAAACATAAAGAACACTAAAATCCGAGTTATAACGAAGAAGTTATGACCAATCGAAAATCCGCAACAAAACCGGCAAAACACTGTTCAGTGTAAAAACTGAATTTTCAATAAAAGACTTTTTAGTCTTAACAATCTAAATGAAAGTTGTAGTTTATGTTAAACCGAGAACTTTCATAAAAAGAACGGCAAAATCTGACTTCGTATGAGGAAGTTACGAGTTTTTTAAGTTTCAGTATAGCAGTGTACAGCTAAAAACTCGAAATAAAGATTGAGTGATTTTTAGCCGACACAACCTAAACCAGAATTGAAGGTCTAGTCAATAGTAGTACAACGGTAAAAAGACAGACAAAAACGGACGTCGGATGAAGAAGTTATGAATTTTTAACGGATTCCCGTCCCGGTCTGTTAAAAATAATAATATTAAAAATAAAGTCAAAATTAGCCAACGAAGTCTAAACAAAAGTCGTAGAGTATGATTTTACCTACGCGTGCATATAAAGAACGCCAAAAACGGAGCTCGTATTCGAAAGTTATGATTTTCGCAAGTTTTTGGCACAAAAATCAAGAAAAATAGAAAACCGGGAAATTTATCATGCATGACCTTCGGACACGTCATCATCGCATGCAGACTTCCACGTGTCGACTGCTGATTGGACCGAACTCTTGCGTGGCACCTGCTGATTCGACCAAGTCTGCGGTCCACTCCCACTCGGACACCTTCGCAGGAGACACACCGCAGATGACCCTCGGACACTCCTCGGATACCCCCTTCGCACCGTGCCCTTCTCCTATTGGACCGAAGTCCGGTCCAGTCCGAACCTGCCAGCTGCGAGCCACGTCCGAAGTCTCGCCTTGTGAACACCTCGCCTGTCCGACACGCGTCAGCCTCGCATGGCCTCGGGTCCGAAGCTTCAGCCTATATAAGGCGTGTGAGGGCTTCCGAGGATTTTACACTTTTCACCCTAAAATTCACACTTTTTCATATTTTCAACTTCCACAAACTTATACACAACCCTTAAAGCCCCGGTATCAAGTCTCAAACCCTAAGCAAACCTCGAAGCCCCTAGATTCCCGAGAAGTTAACCTCTCTCTAGTCAAAACACTGCCCAATTTGAGCCGGTTTCTCGTCAAACAAACTCGTTTTCGTAAAACGAAACGCTGCCCAAATCACCATCTAACAAGTGAGTTCATACCCCCGTATCTTCATAATTTCTACTGTTTTAAGGGGGGGAGGGAATACAAGCATAACACAAGAACTTTGTGTTATAAAATCATGATTTCAAATCATGATAAAACAACATTAAATCATTAAAAATACTCAAAACATTAAACTCTTTTATAAACTTATATTTTTCCCCAAAATTCATATTTGTATATATATATATATATATATATATATATATATATATATATATATATATATATATATATATATATATATATATGAGATTTAAAAGACTTAGGACTGATTACTCATTCTGGGTCCTTTTCCTTGTTTGGATGTGGGCTTATAGTACCGGTTATTTGTCCGAGTGTCGTTTAAATTTTACTTATATATAAAATTGTATATGTATATAAATATAATAGTTATTTCATCAGCTTAACTACCTTTGTAACATGCTGAGCAAGGGATTACATGCAAACCATAGTTAAATACAGATTCAGAAAGTACATATAAATTATAATAGGTATAATTTATACATAGAACAATAATTCATGATTCAAGTATACCACTGTCTTACAAGAAACAAGGGTTTTGATTCAGATAAATCAAGGGTTTACACTTATCAAATACATGTTCGGAATACTAATTCAAGAACATACTGTCAATCATTTATTTCAGAATGATTGGGTTTTGATTCAAGAACATACTGTCAATCATTTATTTAAGAATGATTGGGTTTTCATAACTAATATACATGTAACGTTTATATGCTTTTTATGAGACATTCAATTCAGGTTGTTTAATTCATTTTAGACAACAAAGGTAAAGACCTGACATTATAACCAGAATCTGCAGCCGGGGATCGAAACAAGTGTGTGTAGATCTATATCGGGATTGACAACCCCGTACTCAGGCTGCTAGCTACAGTCAGACATACACGCCGATGAGTGGCAATTGTTATCAACAGTTTAAACGCCCACAAAGCGTTTGTTTCAGGCCATCAATCATAGTATGGTTATAATAACTCATTAAAAATATTAACAATACGTTAGTGTATAAAAAACTAAATGAAAGTACACATTCAAAGTACCAGTTTACAAAATACAAACTACAATGGTTCAATACAGTTTTCAATAACAGCTGGTGGAGCCAGGCACACTCTCAGTACAAGTTTTTCATAAAGGAATACAAATACAAAACATGGATACAAAGCGAACGGTTTTATGGGAATAAAACTACTTTTCATATACAACATAAAATATAGGATTTTCTGGAACAATTTACATATACAAGATACAGAGACATCCTTTAAACATAAACAGCTATGCACTCACTCAACTTTATGTTGATACTCTCTTTTCAAAATACTTGTATTCTCAGGGAAATAATACACAGGTACTCCCCGAGCTTTTTGAGAAGATGGAGCTATGTTGAGTCATATCTTCTTTTGTATAACTATATTTTGGTTCAATATACAATGATTGAAAACATGTAAATACTTATACCTTTTAAATACAATGGTTGTTTGTACTTTGATTACTATCATGTATGTGTTGTGATACTACAATTAAAGTCCTCCACCCCCGGACGTTTCCGTCGTCTGGTTTGGGGGTGTAACATTAAGTGAGAACACTTAACCATAATCATCATTTCATGTGAAAACCCTAATTTTGTGGGTTGGAGTTGGGCCTCCTGTTGAGCCTAGATGTTTTGGGCTATTGATGGACCATCCAAGAACAAGTACAAGGACTAGAGTATTGGACTGGGCTATAGGATAAGGCCCATTGGATAGGCTTGGGCCCAGTTTAGAAAATTGGGCCATAGATGGGCTATATTTGGGACTTGAAGATTATGAGGTATTGGACTATTGGATTTCCAAGTGTTTGGACCAAAATAGATGGTTGGTCCTTTAAAGTAAGACCATGTGAAGGATTTGGGCCCAATATAGAAAATTGGGCCATAGTTGGGCTTTAGTTGATTATAAAACTATTGGGCCTTTGGATTGGGCCTTGGGCTTGAATCAAGCTAAGTTTGGGGTAAAGTATTCTTTTACCCAAGCAAGGATTTATGGATATGTGTTAGAACCCAATTATTAATTGGGTGTTATTTTGATGTTGACAAATTCAGCCATCTGTCACCCAGCAGCTAGGGTTTTGTCAGCGGGACTTCAGCAGCGTGAGGTGAGTTCTCTTTCAGTAGGAACGGGTCTAAGGCACCAAGGCCAGCTCGTATATGTGATATGTTAGTAGCTGAGTATGGGCGGGGCCCGTATCTCATTATTATTTGAGTATAGATATCAGTCAGATTATTGGATTGCTATACTTGTTGTCTGTGTGATACCTGTATGTGTTGTTAGGAATGTGAGTGTGGGCGGGGCCCGTATCTCATAGAGTGTGGGCGGCGCCCGTATCTCATAGTAGCTGAGTGTGGGCGGGGCCCGTATCTCATAGTAGTTGAGTGTGGGCGAGGCCCATATCTCATAGATAGTTGTTATGGTACAGGTTTATATGTTTAGTGATACTTGTTGTTTGTGTAGTACTTGTATGTATTATTATGATTGGCTGAGTGTGGGCGGGGTCCGTATCTCCTAGTCAGCGGAGTGTGGGCGGGGCCCGTATCTCCTAGTCAGCAGAGTGTGGGCGGGGACCGTACCTCCTAGTTAGTGGAGTGTGGGCGGGGCCCATATCTCTCAGTAACATGATTATGTGTATGGTATGTGGTAGTTTGGGGAGACTCACTTAGCTTCGTGCTTACGGTTTTCAGTTTTGGTTTCAGGTACTTCGGTTTTCAAAAGAGGAGCTCGGGATGATTGCAGTGCACACACCAACTGTTCAGCCTGGGATGTTTATACTCTGACATTTTTGATAGTTGTTATGATATATAGAGATACACTGTTTATGATTTTTATATGATGTTCGATGACTATGGTTTTATTATTAAATTAAAACGAAATTTTTTTGACTGTAAATTTGGGATGTTTCAAGTTGGTATCAGAGCCTTGGTTTGAGGGATTCGGGCACACTCTCGAGTGTGTCTGAACTCAAACTAAGGAATTGATATGAAAATTTTCAAAAGAAAATCATTTTTTTTATAAAAGAATTTGAAATGAGAATAGAATTTTGAAAAAGAAAAGAACTTTGAAAAGAGAAAAGGGTGTGGTGCATGCAATCAGCCGAGCTCAAGTAAGTACTCCCAATTTACCATACAAGTTTATGTTATGTTATGTTTATCAGCTTATGAGAACTGCATGCTAGTTTAGGACTAAGGATCTAGGAAGGATGCCTTATGTGCCTATTATATGTGTATCAGCTCATGAGAATTGCATGCTAGTTTAGGACTAAGGATCTAGGAAGGATGCCTTATATGCCTGTTATATGTATCTCAGCTCTATGAACTGCATGCTAGTACAGATTAGTCAGGGATAGCCTGAAAGGGATACGATTGATTATGTTTACTCGATGCTCGAATGTTGCTTGCTTTGTGCTTTTAGGAGTCTCAGTTATCTTTTACTAACTAGTAAATGAATATGTTACGTTACATATTGCGAGGATTAAATAATTTCAGAAGGTTAGGTCTAGCTCTATTGCACAACTCTTGTTTGAGTCCAACCGTTGTAGGGTAGGATCTCTCATTTGAAGAATTATCTAGTCTTAGTAATATGTAATAATATTCACGAGCTACTTAGGGGGAGGTAACAGGGACTTCTTATGCAGCTGATAGCGGAGAGTGGGTTGGTGATTACCCTAGGTCAAGCCTAGGAAGAGTTTAGTATGAGATCAATAGTAGTAGTAGTAGTAGTAGTAGTAGTAGTAGAAGGGACTTGGTGGAGTCAAGGCAGTTCTTGAGGAAAGTACGGATAGATGTGGAAGGTAGTATGGGCCCGTACTACTGAAAGCAGAGGATCCGTACTCGAATCAAGGAAGGCTGAGATGAACCCAAAGAACTTGTAGTGTGTGAGATCCCTCGAGTTATGATGAGTATTACGAAGATTGTGTTGATATGTTTTCGAGTATAGTGACGCTACGTTATAGACCAGATGGTAGTTCTGGTGCCGGCGAGGGATCAGGCTCGGACTCTAGGGTCGGGCAGCTTGATGGTCAGATGAGGGAGTTCATTCCATCTGAGAGTATGCGCAGTATCATTGACCACACTCCTGTGATTTTTAGTATGATCAAGGAGAGTATTTTAGAGATTTGTAAAGAAAGGTTGAGTGCATTCTGCACTGAGATATTAGCCATGATAGGGACGCGTATGTTGATGATTCGGGAATTCAGAGCTTGTGAAGCTCCAGATTACCATATGGCTAGGGACCCCATTGCTAGCAGCAGGTGATTAGCAGATGTCGCCAATATTTTCGTACCAACCGTAGTCTCGAAAGGGGATAAGGACCGACTTTCTTCCTACCTCCTGTAGGTCAGGGCACGTGATTGATGGAAAAAGGTTGGTAGAAGGTTGAGTGATGATGCGGTTGATGTTATGTCATGAGATGACTTTTAGACCAGATTCTTGGCAGAGTGTGCCCAGGCGATTGAGGCACAACAATTGGCGCAGGAGTTGTTAGATCTCCACCAGACGACTGAGATTGTGGCAGAGATCACCGCCAAGTCTCGGAGAGAGCTTAGTTGGTACCGCAATATGCAACAGTTGAGGAAATAAAGAAGGTAAGGTATCAGGACATACTACATAATGATAGCAGGGAGATCGTGAGTATCTCGGGGTGTGAGACCCTGAATGATGAGACTTCTAGAGCCCAAGAACGAGATATTGACTCGGAGCACGTTGGGAAGGGGAACCAGATCAGCTGCTTATATTGAAGGGTCTCGGGAGGAGACCCAAGATTTCATATTAGTTTTTGAGAGGCCAGCAGGGCTAGATTCGGTACAGCACTTGCGGGAAACTGCATAGTGGAGCCTTTCGTTCCAAGGGTTTGAGTAAGTGTGACTCTGGGTTATCCTCTGTTTGTGATTGAAATATTACTTTCAAGAGATGTCATATGCCAATTGCATACCGAGAATTATTAGCAGATAGCGAAAGATCATTTCCCAAATTGTGGGATTGGGAGAGTACAACGTCATCTTGGTTTACTCCAAGACTGAGGAGCAGCACGAGAAGAACCTGAGGGAGGTGCTAGAGACTTTGAGGGGGGAGAGACTTTTTGCAAGGTACTCGAAATGTGAGTTCTGGTTGCGCGAGGTGCAATTTCTTGGGCACCTTGTCAATCAGAAGGGTATTCTAGTCGATTCGGCCAAGATAGAGGCCGTGATGCAGTGGGAGATTCCAAGGTCTCCAATTGAGATTCGGAGCTTCCTGGGTCTAGCGGGTTATTACCGGAGATTTATTCGAGGTATTGGAGGTGGTGTGATCTTTTGGACTGGCTAGTATTGAAACACTAGCAATGGTAAGCGTGGTTTCTAGCAGATTGGGCATAGAATGCTAAAAAGGATTGAGAAACCTTCCAGTATTGTGTACTGTAAGACGTAGTTGAATCAAAGTGGGGGAGAATCGTCCGAGGATTCAAAAGTAGGAGCAGTTTTGAAACTGAGATAAATTTCACATCCTTGTCAGGAAGGAAAACAGCCCAAGCGGCTGTATGGTTTGAGGATAGTGTGAGTTGGAAGTTCGGAAAAAACTTGCCAATGATGAGATCGCGTTATCGAAATGTTTGCTAGCAAGCCTTAGGGAATCAGGGAGGGGATTCCACTCAGGGCATGAGTTCAGGTTGGGATGATAGTGAAGGGTTTTGAGCAATTCTAACACTCCTAAGTGTACATGCAACCCTAGAAAACCTTGGATCTATGTTTGTCTAAAATACATGCAAAATACTTTTTTTTTTCAAGGTTCATAATCCTATCTAGCATACATGGGGAACTTTAAACATAAAGATGGCTAGAATTACATACCTTGTAGTTGTTATGATTCCTTGAAGAACCTTGAGAGCCTAGCACCCCAAGTGTGATGCCTCAAATGTTTCACACAACACCAAATTCTCTTGGAATGACTTTGAGAATGAATAACACTTGTATAAATCGGCTTTCCCTCTCTTGTTCTTAGTGTAGCCGATTTTGGTGAGCAACATGGTCTTTATATAGTGTGTCACATCTAGGGTTACACCATGTAAACCCTAATGTGGCAAGACTCTTCATTTCCATGACCCATGGGTTTGTAACTCCCATGGAGCATCCAATCGGTTTAACCCAACTTGATTATCCATGGAGCCTTTTAGCCCACTATACAAGTTATGGATGATTTACATAATCAACCCATATATTTAATTAGTCTCTTTTTGATCACTTAATTAATCTTAGATTAATTCTTGATCAATACTAATTTAAATAATACTATTAATATATTAGAACTTATAATATATTAATAAACCACAAGTGTTATTTCTCTCATTTAGTCTATCCAAATGCATGATGCCATGCAACCCAAATGGACCATGCCGGATCGGGTCAAGTACATACCAGAAATAGTTATGGACTTAGACACCTTATCCAACAGATAGGCCGTGTGTATGGTCGACGTTGGATATGTTCGGATTAGTAACCAACAACTGAGACAGTGTGGGAAGTGATGTAAGACTACGAGACAGCCGTAGCATTCCTCATGTGATCAGATGGTGTTAGAAGTGTTGTAAGTCTGTGGGCGTAGCCGTAGTATTCACAAGTTCATTCAGATGAGTTAGGCCCGGGTGGGTCAGTTTGTAGGATCGTGGGAAGGCCACAACGTGATCGGAAACAGGAAAGGGTAGGTTAAGCAACTAGATATGCCCGACAATGCTCAGTCAGGTTAGACCGAAAGAGGTAGCTCGAGCACCCAGATATGATCGACATTAGTCGATTGAATCAGACCGAAAGGGAGGCCAACACCCAGATATGCTTGGCAATATTAGTATCTTAGGATGTTATGCAGTAGTGATTTAGTTGGTTGGGACCCGAGGGCAAGGCCCGTATGATTACAGCTATGCAGGTGGGACCTGGCAGAGACCGTTGGGTCGAGGCATGGGATCGGGGATCCCAGGATTTATAGAGCCACAGTGATAAGATAACTAGTAGCAACAATTGACAGATAAGGATTGTGTTCAGAAGTCGCGAGGGACGACTGTATGGGAGTGTTTGGTTTAGTAACTAGGTAGAAATTCAGTATTTCAGATGACTGAAAAATGAATTGAGACCAGGAAGGTCTGGATATATTTTGGAAAGCAACTATGTAGCAACATGCTGTTTCAGGCAGTTCCAGTGTTTGGGCAGTGTTAATATTCGCGTTATAGGTTGAAAGAACGGACGAAATAACAGATTGTTTGGGTTATGCTAAGTGACCTGCAGGGATACTTGGGTTTGTAATCCTGTTTGTAGTAGGAACCTCGAATTATCAGAAGTTGAGTAGTCAGTTGAGGGATGAGTGGACTAGGTTCAATGGTATTGATTTAGTATGAACGGACTGTCAGGAGTTAGACCATCTCGGGACAGCAGATTTCAGACGGAGTAGATGTGGTCATGTTGCGAGGAATTCGATCACCCTTGAATTTTGGGGCTTTGTGAAGATTAGCCACGGCTACCCTGGTAAGGCTGGGGTGTGCCCCAGATGGTGACCATGTTACTAGAGTGATTGGGCGTGTAAGGAATAGTAAGAGATGATTTCGAGGACAAAATCTAATTTAAGTGGGGGAGAGTTGTAACACCCCATTTATTAAATAAATAAATAAATTGATGAGCGTATAGTTGCCCTTAAATCAATAATTATATAGCAAGGCGTTGGTCTCGAGGGCTTAGGGGTTAATTGGTAACTTCGGGACTTAATATGGAAGGAATTGTGGAAGCAAGGGCTAAAGGATAAATTCTGGATTTAAATTGTAAAGATTTTTGGAAGCTGGGGGCTGAATGGTAAATTTTTGGATTAAAGTTGAAAAGATTTCTGAGGGGCAGGGGCTGTTTGGTAATTTTTGGGCTTAGTTTGAAAAAAATATGGTGGTGAGGGACTGAACTTGTAAAATGGAAAGGATGTTTGAATAGGGACACGAGAATGCAACCCGGTACCATTCCTTCCCTCTCGTTCAATGAAACAACAAACCCTAAACCTAAAGGGATTCAGCCGCCACCATCCTTGGAGCTCTTAGCCGCCGTTTACATCGCCGGTCCGACGCCGCTGCTGCAAGACCGCCGAACCACCGTCAATGCGACACCTGCTGCCGGAGACGTCGCGGGCAATCGGAAGGTCGCTGATGACCGAAGGAGGGCTGCATCATCGTCATGTGAGGGTCGTGAGTCGCCGGAACCGCACGATAGGTCACCCTCAATCAATCCTTCCTCTTTCCCTCTTGTTCTTTTGTTGGTTTGACGCCGTGTATGGCGGCTGTGGTCGCCGGTGGTCCTTGAACCGCCGTTTCAGCTTGCTCCGGCGATAGTAGCCTCCTAGTCGGTTGTTTGGAGCTTTGTCCTTGAGTCATTTTGTGTATATGTTGCTGCCACGAGCTGAATGCGTGGGTATGTGTGTTTGGCTAGAAAACCCACCGCCACCACCTCATGGTGGTGGCTGCCACCATGTTCTGCCGCCCATTTCCGCCACCAGCCACCATAGGAGGTGGCTGTGTGTGTACATTATGTGTGAAGTGATATATGCTATTTTTGTGTCAAGATTTCAAGCCACCACCATTGATAATGGTAGCCGCCGCCGTGAGCCGCCGCCGGTCACCACCGCTCGAGGTGGCAGTGGGTGGTGCCCGACCTAGTAGGACCCTAATGGACCTAAAAGCCTAATGTTGGACTTGTTTGGTTCGTTATTGAGCTAAAACCCTAATTAGAGTTTAGAAAACCCTAATTGTGAATTTGTTGGATTGGGCCTATTGGGACGCGCGTTTGGACCACTGGACTGAAGTTATGACTCATGCCGACTCCATTATATGATGGTTTAGTGGAATAATGGACTTAATGGGTTAAGTCCTTAATTGTTTAAGTGAGAACACTTAACCCTAATCATCATTTCATGTGAAAACCCTAATTTTGTGGGTTGGAGTTGGGCCTCCTGTTGGGCCTAGTTGTATTGGGCTATTGATGGACCATCCAAGAACAAGTACAAGGACTAGAGTGTTGGACTGGGCTATAGGATAAGGCCCATTGGATAGGCTTGGGCCCAATTTAGAAAATTGGGCCATAGATGGGCTATATTTGGGCCTTGAAGATTATGAGGTATTGGACTATTGGATTTCCAAGTGTTTGGACCAAAATAGATGGTTGGTCCTTTAAAGTAAGACCATGTGAAGGATTTGGCCCCAATTTAGAAAATTGGGCCATAGTTGGGCTTTAGTTGATTATAAAACTATTGGGCCTTTGGATTGGGCCTTGGGCTTGAATCAAGCTAAGTTTGGGGTAAAGTATTCTTTTACCCAAGCAAAGATTTATGGATATGTGTTAGAACCCAATTATTAATTGGGTGTTATTTTGATGTTGACAAATTCAGCCATCTGTCACCCAGCAGCTAGGGTTTTGTCAGCGGGACTTCAGCAGCGTGAGGTGAGTTCTCTTTCAGTAGGAACGGGTCTAAGGCACCAAGGCCGGCTCGTATATGTGATATGTTAGTAGCTGAGTGTGGGTGGGCCCGTATCTCATTATTATCTGAGTATAGATATCAGTCAGATTATTGGATTACTATACTTGTTGTCTGTGCGATACCTGTATGTGTTATTAGGAATGTGAGTGTGGGTGGGTCCCGTATCTCATAGAGTGTGGGCGGGGCCCGTATCTCATAGTAGCTGAGTGTGGGCGGGGCCCGTATCTCATAGTAGTTGAGTGTGAGCGAGGCACGTATCTCATAGATAGCTGTTATGGTACAGGTTTATATGCTTAGTGATACTTGTTGTTTGTGTAGTACTTGTATGTATTATTATGACTGGCTGAGTGTGGGCAGGGTCCGTATCTCCTAGTCAACGGAGTGTCGGCGGGGCCCGTATCTCCTAGTCAGTGGAGTGTGGGGGGGGGGGGGGGGCTCGTACCTCCTAGTCAGCGGAGTGTGGGCGGGGCCCGTATCTCCAAGTTAGCAGAGTGTGGGCGGGGCCCGTATCTCCTTGATTGTGGGCGGGGCCCATATCTCTCAGTAGCATGATTATGTGTATGGTATGTGGTAGTTTGGGGAGACTCACTAAGCTTCGTGGTTACGGTTTTTAGTTTTGGTTTCAGGTACTTCGGTTTTCAAAAAAGGAGCTCGGGATGATTGCAGTGCACACACCAACTGTTCGGCCTGGGATGTTTATACTCTGACATTTTTGATAGTTGTTATGATATATAGAGATAAACTGTTTATGATTTTTATATGATGTTAGATGATATGGTTTTATTATTAAATTAAAACGAAAATTTTTTGACTGTAAATTTGGGATGTTTCATTGACTTACCCAGGTCTAGCCATTCTGGGGTGCTTCACTTACCCGACGGTCTATTTCGCTCGACTACCGGGGACTATTTCACCCCTAGCACTACCATGTAATAATATAACACACATATACTGTCAGGAAATTCTGGGGCGCCTGACCTACCCAGGTCAAGCCATTCTGGGGTGCTTGACTTACCCGTCGGTCCTTACGACCGACATACGAGGACTATTTCACCTCCAACTACTACTATCACATATAACATATCATGCTAGCACATAAACATATCATGTAGTAGAAAACCTAGATGAATATCACAAAGACAATCATCTAACATACCACTCTTACTGGTGGGCCGGCATTGTGGCCGTAGACCCACTGCTACTGGAAGGTAACTCACCTCACGGTCGCGTAGTGTCTGTACTGATCTCGATGTGGAAATCGACTCTCCCCGACTCCTCAATCCCTACACGAAAACTCTTCTAAGTTATCAACTCATACTCATAAGTCATAACCCCTACAAGGGTCACACAAACCCAGTCAATGTCCAAGTCAAATCCATGGTCAAAGTCAACATCGGGTTGACTCGACTCGCCGAGTTGGCCCGCCAACTCGCCGAGTCCCCATATCCAAAAAATGCCATAATCCCATCCCTACTCGTCGAGTCTAGCAAGAGCTCGACGAGTTCACCTTCAACAACACATCGGTCAATCTTCAACCGACTCGCTGAGTTCGTTCTTGAACTCGCCGAGTTCATCTTTATCCAGAAGAAGATGTTCAGTCTATGACTCGCCGAGTTCCCCTGGAACTTGCCGAATCCGTCTTCATAAGTTGGGAGATTGCCTTGGACTCGCCAAGTCTATTCACACACTTGTCGAGTCCCATGATTTCCTGGCCCAAAACAAACCCCTAGCAGGCTGAGTGTTCCTTCCCCTCAACCAAAACCATTTCCAGAAGACATTTTTGGGGGAAAAAGCGTCCCGATTCGCCGAGTCCCTCTTTGTCCAAAACCATACAGTCGATTTCAATGGGACTTAAAGCATCCCAATCATAGATCTGACCTCCTAGGGTCCCTTTTATACATAAAGCTATGAACTTAATGTCCATGCATGGGGCCTTTGGCCCCAAAAGCCACAAAATGGGGTTTATGTGATGCATGGGTCTCCCATGGCCATAAAGTTGGCACCTTTATGCCATGGGAACCCTCAATGGTTCCAGATCTGAAGTGCAACCCCACATATACACACAAATCTAAGTATAGCCTCTCAAAAGCTTAGAAAAGGTAGAGAAATAGCCCTAAAACAAGATCTAGGAGATAGATGGTCAAGGTTCAAGCTTTTTACCTTGAATGAACTGAGAATGAAGCAAAACCTCTGGATCTACTAGCTTCCACTTAAACCCCTAAGCTTTCTTCTTCTCTTCCATCTTCAAATGCACAAAAGGTCACCAACAAGCTCAAGAACACTCAATAATGGTTTAGGGTCTCAATCTAGGGTTTCTCTGAGTTGGGAGGGTGATGGAGGCTGGTTTGGGACAAGATAAAGTGTTTAAATAGGGTGCAAACCCTAAAAATTAGGGTTTTGTCCAGACAGCTCCTACTCATTGAGTCGGTCTTCCGACTCGTCGAGTAGGTCACTTAAACCCCCGATCATAAGTCGAGTCTACTCGACGAGTTGGGCCTCCAACTCGCTGAGTCCCAGAGTAAATTGCAACATTTCAATGAAATAAATACGTACCAGGAATCGGATGCTACAAAGACCCAGGTGAACATAGTAAAATCATCCACAATCACAAGAATATATTTTTTGTGATGTAGACTCTCTACTGTTGATGGTCCACACAGATCAATGTGCAGAAGTTCTAGAGGCTACGAGATAGATTTTTCAATGATGATAGGATAACCCTTCTTCGACTGCTTTCCACACTCGCACGCAACACATAAGTGATCATTTTCGAACTTGAGGAGTGGAAAACCTCTTACCATCTCATCGAAGACAAGATCATTCATATATCTAAAATTCAGATGAGCAAGCCTTCTATGCCATAACCAATTAACGTCAAGAACAAATTTTGAGAGTAAGTAGAGTTGGGGCTTGCCAATGATCATGTTGATGTCAAGAGGATATATGTTCTTGTTGCGATTTGACTTGATTAAACATTGCTTCCGGTCTTCTCACATGCCATAGCTGTGTTTCTTGTAGAATTCAACTCGTCGATTCGCATCATTGAGTTGAGCCACACTAATCAAATTATGCTTCAAATCAACTACATATGCCACGTTTGAAATGGAGAAGTTGCCATTTGCAAGGATGTCATAACCTCTGATCTGCGAGTTGGACTTGTTGCCATACGACACGTAGCCAACATTTGGTGAAAGTTTGAGATCTCACAAAAAGTCCTTCTGCCCCGTCATGTGCATGGAGCAAGCACTATCAATATACCATATTGTTTCTTGCTCCGAAGCACAGAGTGCTTGCAAAATTAGTAATTTGTGGAGTTTTTAGGCTCCGAGTTAGGTTTTGGGACAAAGGCACGAGTTTTGGACTTTGGTTGTGACTTTTGAGCAACATATGTTTTCAAGAGTTTGTTCCGAGATTCTTTTGGAAACTGTCACACCACCAAACCGGAACGGCGGAAACGTTCGGGGGCGGAGGACGTCATGCTCAGTATCATAACCATAGTGAAGAAAGTAAACACAACCATCATAAATATAATTTAAAAGGTTAAATCGTTGCAAAAATACATGTTTCCAAATAAATTACATATAATGTCAAAATAGTTCAAAAGAAACCTGCGCCTTAGCGACTTGCCTTCAAAATCTTGTGGTTACCTGTATTACTGAATACCTGAGAATACAAGTTGTTTTTGAAAGAGTATCAACATTAAAGCTTGTGAGTTCATAAGCAATTTATGCATGAAAAAGGGATGTTGTTCCTTAAAGTTTGTTGCATGTTTGTTTCCAGAAAATCCAATATTTTCTAAAAGGTTTATTGTAGTCGTAACTGAACCAAGACTTAGTATATATGTAAGTAAATCGTCATACTTATGTGTGGTTTTATATTTAAATAAAACTCCTTTTTGTGAAATTCTTAAATCCCCGTGAACTGTGTGTTTTGTTAATTCCCCATGTGAGTTGTTATAACCATGCTAAAACTCGAAGGCCTCGTACTCGACGTTCTTCAGGCGTTGGAATGTTATGACATTTGTCACCCCAGACCTGCCGGTCTAGCTGTTGCAAGCAGCTTAGGTGCGGGGTTGTCAGACCCAATATAGATCTATACACAACTATCACGCTCTCCCTACAAGAGATTCTGGTTATAACTACAGGACTTTTCTGTTGTACCTAGGAGTACCCTGAAGGTGAATGTCTCACAATTTTATTCATTAACAAGTTCACGTACTTTGTAATGAAATACCCGTTTTGTAAATCGATTGTATTACTGTTTCTTTGTTAAACGAGGTGTTCAAACTATGCCTATTATAGTTTATCAAGAGTGTTTTATGTTTTATGAAACCTTGTTATGCATGACTTCATATTTCAATAAAAATTACATTGAAAATACTAAGTGTAAATCTTACACACTTTGCTCAGCATGTTACAAGGTGTGAATAACTCTTAAACTTGTTTTGACAGTTTTACCCTTAACTGTCACTGTTTTAGAATATTTATAGAAAAATTATCGTAAGTCGAAAACTGAATCCGTAAACTCTTAGAGTTTGGAAAAAGAGTCTACTATGTTCATAAATTTTCTTATAATTTTTGGTTGTCTCAAACCAGTGTGAAAACGTTCATCTTCACAACCTGGTCTGATTTTGTTGATGCAGTGATAGACAGTTTTGTAAAAATCGCCATAAATTGTAGAAAAATCATATGGAGATGTGCAAGTAGTCATTTTAAATGTATATATCTGAAATATTTTCATATTAAACAGTTTTGAAAAATATTAAGTTTAAGTCGGGTAAAACAGTTCGTAAACAGGTCACAACTTTTCTGTTGGAAGCTGTCAAGTTAAGTTTTAAATTTGTTTTGGTGTTTTAACTTGTATCCCCCCTGAAAACTAAAGAAAATTGGAAAATGTAGGGTTACGAACTCACCTTGAGTGATTTCTTGAAGAGTGGAAGGTTGAAGACGAGGAGTATCAAGTCAAGAACACTTGATGAACACGTGAATCGTTGGATGATCCTAAGAACGATTTTCGGTGTTAAAATGTGTGTAGTTGATTCAAGGATGTTATGAAAACATGGAATAACACTTGAGTTTAGATGAAATACTTACCAAAAAGTGAGGTAATAGCTCAAGAACTCCTTCAAAAAGTGGCTGGAAGTAGAGAAAAAAAGAAGCTTTCTTGAGGGGTAAGAGAAGTGTAAGTGTTTGATGGTGAAGGAAATGATCAAGGCAAACCAATAAATCCTCTAGGGATTTCTTTATATAGGAGGTTGCTGGAGCAATTTGCAAGATTGATAGGATGTTTGCCTTGGTTTTTGTGATGTGGATAGGGTTGGCTAATGAGGAGGTGACACATGGAAGGCAAGTGGGCACACTTGACCCACTTGATATTCTAAGCTATTTTCTTTATTGTAAAATAATGCTTTATAATTAATAAATCCTTGAGATATGAATAAAATATGATTTTAGGGAGTTTAAAATGATAAAAATATGAATTTGGTGAAAAATCCCCGTCAAAAACGGGCTTAACAGGCGAAAGTAGTCGAAAACCGGACAATAGGAGCGAACATGCGAGGGTTCGGTTCTTGGGGTGTTGAGGACCGAGACTGAGAAGAAGGAACCGAAGGGAAGGCTCGGGCCCAAAGGTGATAGGAGCGAAATGGACCGAAAGTGGGTCTTGGGTCCGAAGGTAGATGGAAACGAAATGGACCGAAGGCTCGGTTCATTTCGGCTGTTGATGAGGTTCGGTCCTTGAGAGGGAGGGTTCGGTCCCGGAGGCTATGTTCGGTTCAGAAGGGGACCTTCGGTTCTTAAGCAGTTCGGCTCTCCTAGTTTCGGTTCCATAGGGTTCGGTCCCTATGGGTTCGGTTCCTAGAGGTTTCGGCTCTATTTAGCTGTTTTTCAATATAACTCCCCGATTCAAGCGGTTTTTTTGCCAAGTTAAGGGTCAGGATGACCCGGGTGACTATAAAAAGTTGAGAGAGATTTTGAGAGAGATTTGGGAGAGATTTATTTTTAGTCAATGTTATTGTATATTCTCGCAATGCAAGGTTCGTGAACCCCGTTATGCTTCGTTTATGATTATTTTAAGCCCCCAAAAGGGTCCATAGTCGTGTTTTGGTGCATTTAACTCCCTTCTTAGGGTTTTACATTGTTAAACACATAAAATTCCCGAGACACTTTAATTTTTGACATACAAATGCACATTTTCATAGGATAACTTTTAACATACAAGTACTAGTTAAGTTTGACCGGTTTGACTTGTTGACTTTGACTTTGACTTGTTGACTTTGACTTTGACTTGAATTTGACAGTTGTCACATTATCCCCCCGTTAGAAGGAATTTCGTTCCAAAATTTGCATTTTGAGTGGGACTTCAAAAGTTGGGGAATAGATGTGGGTATTTTTGCTTCATTTGGTCCTCATGTTCCCAAGTAAATTCGGGTCCTCGCTTGGCGTTCCAGCGGACCTTTATGATGGGAATGCAACTTTGTTTCGTCGATATGACCTCTCGATCCATGATTTCAACAGGTTCCTCTACGAAGTGGAGGTTCTCATTGATCTCAATTTCTTCCAAAGGAATGACAAGGGTCTCATCAGACAAACATTTCTTCAAGTTCGACACATGAAAGGTTGGATGAATGTGGTTGAGTTCCTGTGGTAATCGTAGCTTGTATGCCACCGGGCCAATCCTGGTGAGGATTTCGAATGGCCCGATATACCTTGGATTTAGTTTCCCACGTTTTCCAAAACGTATTAACCCTTTCCAAGGAGATACTTTTAGTAGTACTCGATCCCCAACATGGAACTCCAAAGGTTTCCGTCTCTTATCCGCGTAGCTCTTTTGTCGGTCTTGCGAAGCCTTCATTCGTTCTCGAATTTAGACGATCTTTTCTGTTGTTTCCCTTATGATCTCCGGGCCAGTAAGTGTGCTGTCAGGAACTTGTCCTCTTGCTAGTTGTGTATCGTCCACCTCAGCCCAACATAGGGGTGATCTGCACTTACGGCCATAGAGGGCTTCAAACGGAGCAACTTTGATGCTAGTGTGATAACTATTATTGTAGGAGAATTCGATAAGGGGTAAATGAGCATCCCAAGCTTTACCAAAGTCTATCACACAAGCTCTTAGCATGTCCTCTAACGTCTGAATGGTCCTTTCACTCTGCCCGTCGGTCTGTGGGTGGTAGGCTGTACTCATGTCCAATGTAGTTCCTATTGACTTTTGTAGTGAATGCTAGAACCGTGACGTGAACCGACTATCTCTATCGAAGATAATGGATATCGGTACTCCGTGAAGTCGCATAACTTCTTTAATGTAGATCATTGTCAGTTTCTCCATTTTGTCTGTCTCTTTTATTGGTAGGAAGTGTGCGGATTTGGTTAATCTGTCGACGATTACCCAAATGGTGTCAAGTCCACCCGTTGTCTTAGGTAACTTGGTAATGAAATCCATCGTAATCCGCTACCACTTCCACTCGGGTATCTCTGGCTGTTGAAGTAGTCCCGAGGGCTTTTGATACTCCACCTTAATCTTGGCTCAAGTCAGGCACTTGCCCACAAAAATAGCTATTTCAGCTTTCATGTTCGGCCACCAATACATCTTCTTGAGGTCTAAGTACATTTTGTCTGAACCGGTATGCATAGAGTAACGATTTTTATGAGCTTCGTTCATGACAACGTCCCTGAATCCACCAAATTTTGGTGTCCAGATCGGGTTCATGATGCAACGAACCCCATCATCCCTGACTTCAAGATTTTCGTCCATTCCTCTCAACGCTTCACCTGCCACGTTCTCGTGTCTTAAGGCTTCTTCCTGTGCCTCTTTTATTTGTGCGGACAGGTGTGAATGGATGGTCATGGTTAACGCCTTTACTCGGCGGCCCGAGTACTCCTTTCTGCTCAAGGCGTCTGCAACCACGTTGGATTTTCCTGGGTGATAACGAATCTCACATTCGTAATCGTTTAGTAATTCCACCCATCGTCTTTGTCTCATGTTGAGTTCTTTTTAATTGAGGATATGCTGAAGGCTTTTGTGATCAGTGAAGATAGTGCACTTGGTGCCGTAGAGGTAATGTCTCCAGATTTTTAGGGCGAAAACTACTGCTCCCAGTTCGAGATCGTGCGTCGCGTAGTTTACCTCGTGCGTCTTCAGTTGTCTTGAGGCGTAGGCAATGACTTTTCCTCGTTGCATCAACACACATCCTAGACCTTGGTTTGACGCATCGTAATAAACCACAAAGTCCTGTGTTCCATCTGGTAAGGACAAGATCGGAGCACTGCACAGAGTTCGTTTCAGTGTTTGGAACGCAGCCTCTTGCTTATCCCTCCAGACGAAAGTCACTCCTTTTTGGGTCAAGGTGGTGAGTGGTTTTGCAATTTTGGAGAAGTTTTGAATGAATCTTCGATAGTAACCGGCGAGTCCTAAAAATTGCCAGATTTTTGTGGGTGTTCTTGGTGCTGACCAGCTTTCGATTGTCTTGATCTTGGAAGGGTCCACATGTATTCCTTCCTTGCTGACTACATGTCCGAGGAAATCCACTTCTCGAATCCAGAACTCGCGCTTTGAGAATTTTGCGTACAATTTCTCCGCCCTCAGTGTCTCCAGGACTTGACGTAAATGTTGGCTGTGTTCTTCCTTACTTCGGGAGTAGACTAGTATATCGTCGATGAAAACAATTACGAACTTGTCTAAGTAAGGTTGACACACCCGATTCATCAGGTCCATAAACACCGCGGGTGCATTTGTTAAGCCAAAAGGCATCACTACAAACTCGTAGTGACCATAGCGCGTTTCGAAGGCTGTCTTAGGAATATCATCCTCTTGAACTCGTAGTTGATGGTACCCTGATCTAAGGTCAATCTTTGAGAAGAAACTTGCTCCTTGCAGCTGGTCGAAGAGGTTATCGATTCGTGGCAAAGGGTATCGGTTTTTAATGGTGAGTTTGTTTAATTCCCGGTAGTCAATGCACATACGGAACGATCCATCCTTTTTCTTGACGAACAAGACCGGTGCTCCCCAAGGTGAGAAGCTTGGCCTAATGAAACCTTTTCTTAGCAATTCATTCAATTGACTGGACAATTCTTGCATTTCGGCTGGGGATAAACGATATGACGATTTGGCTACAGGGGTAGCCCCAGTAATTAGATCGATTCTGAATTCGACTTGTCGAGTAGGGGGCACTCCTGGAAGGTCTTCCGGGAATATGTCGGGGAAATTACAGACCTCTGGAATGTCTTTGAAGTTTTTCACTTCCTGTTTCTTGTCTACGACGTGGGCTAGGAAGGCGTGGTACTGCTTGCGGAGATACTTTTGAGCCTTGACACAAGAGATGATCTGAAAGTTTGAGCTAGGTTTGTCACCATAGACGACGAGGGTTTCGCCATTTGGCAGATTAAGGCGAACGACCTTTTCATGACATAGGATTTCAGCATGGTGAAGGCATAACCAATCCATGCCAATGATGACATCAAAACTTTTTATGGTGACCGACATAAGGTCGATTCGGAAAGAGTGATTGTTTAAGGTGAGGGTACACCCGGTGTAAATGTCGTTGGTGTTCACTGTTTTTCCATTAGCCATTTCTACGGTGAATGTGTATTTTAGTGTTTGTGGTTTTTGTTTAAGCAAGCATTTAAATTGATGGCTCACAAAGCTTTTCTCCGCGCCACTATCGAAAAGAATGCATGCATATATATTGTTGAGGAGAAACATACCGGTGACCATAGTTGGATCTGCAACTGCTTCCTCATGACCTATCGCCAGGACTCTGCCCACTTCACCAGAGTTGGGGTTTCTTGCCTTCGGGCAGTTTCGATTGAAGTGTCCTGCTTCTCCACAACCATAGCAGGTTCGACTTGCTCCGGCGTTGGCAGCTTGTGCGTTTTGTTGGACTGGAGCTTTACAAAATCGAGCGGTGTGCCCCTTTTTGTTACAGTTGGTGCAATGCATTTCACGGCATGCGCCGTTGTGGTGAAAGCTGCACTTTTTGCACTTGGGTAGGTTCCCGGCGTATTGCCTTATCGGAGTCGGGGTGGCAGTGGTTGTGGCAGCGTGCACATCAACCACTTGTTGCTTTTTTGCAGGGTCTTGAGTAGTTTGACCCTTCTTCTTGTTCCAGAACTTCCTTTTGTCGCTTCCCCCTTTCTCTTGCTCAGGGGTGGTTGTCACAGTGCCATGGCTGGCTTCATGGTCGATGAGTTGCTGTGCCAGATGTTTGGCACTGTCAAAGGTAGTTGGTTTTGAGGCCAATACGTTTCCTTGAACTTGGGGAGATAGTCCCCATATGTATCTTTCCTCCTTTTTTCTTTCCGAAGGAACCATCCCGGGACACAACATGGCTAGGTCGCTGAACCTGGAGGTATAAGACTGGATGTTAGAGCCTGTCGTTTTGAGACTCCAAAGTTCTTCTTCCAACTTCTGTATCTCGCCCCTTGGGCAATACTCCTTCATTAACATGGTTTTCAGATATTCCCATGTTATCGAATTAGCCACAGGAAGTGTCAATGCCTTGATCTGGCCATTCCACCAAGTAAGGGCCCTTTCAGAGAATGTGTATGCTGCAAATTTGACCTTGCTTGCTTCAGGGCATGCGCATATTTCGAAGATGGATTCGGTTTTCTCGAACCATTGCAGCAATGTTATGACACCTCCGCTTCCATTGAAGGTTTTGGGCCAGCCATTTGTAAAGTCTTTGTAGGTACACTCTCTCGAGCATCCCTGACTGTCCCCGTGGTTAGAATTTGTGGCACCATTACCCGCACCATCCGCATTATTGGTGCTGATTTGGGACATTACGGATGCTACTGCGGCTGTTACGGCCGCCTGGAACATAAGTGGGTCGAATTGAGGGGGTGGTGGTGGTGGTGGTGACGCTGCAGTCCCTACGGCGCTGCCACGTCTAGGATTTCTACGAGGTGACATCTTCTGCCATATCAAGAATGAAAAGACAATAAGTATTTGATAACACTCACAAGTCGAGAGTTAAAACTAAACATTATTAGTTCTTTATATGCATCATGATTCCGACTTGTAAAGATATTGTATGAATCCATTCATACTAGAGGTCTATAGATAATGAAATATAGACTTTATGAATGTTGATAGTTTTGATTTACATGAAATGTCTGTGATAGAATCCATACCGGGCCCATCCGACAATCGTTTGATGTATAATATTCACATATAATTAAGATTAAATAAACTTTCGAACCTAATGGGTCTGCCCTGGGCCCACAACCAAACAAGGAACATGATCCAAGGTGGAACCACTATTTCTAGGTCGACATGGTCTTAATTATATATAACTTTGATTTATATACATCAAGCAATCATGGATTGACCACCAGTAAATTTAATCTGAAAATAATCTTTGTAATGTTCCCAATAAAATCAATAGCGCGTCAATTTCATTGATATAACTTAGTATACAATATTTGGAAAAATTTGACCCTACAAGGGGTCTATGCTACATCAATTTATGGGAAAATTTTGACCGCCTAACAGATCTCGGAAGTGTGAACACTTGAATCGCGAGATCGGACATAAAATACTAGAAAATAATAGTAATATTTATCCGCAAAACTAGATTAAACTGAAGCGAGCAGTGCAAACACTACTTGCGGCGGTTGAAGCTCTGAGGATCAAGAAGTGAAGACATGAAGTTCCACGTTTCCCTCATTTCAACTCTGGATTCTGCCGCTTTGCGTTCTGCTTCTGCCAGACGTCCTTCTAAAGTGGCTCGGTGTTCTCGGAGCTCTCGTACTTCAGCTCGGGTCACAGCCATTTCCCGTCGAAGGACCTCGGTGCGGTCTCGAGTCCGTTCGTGGTCATCATCCAACCATCGAAGACGAACGAAGTTGACTTGGCTGGTGGCACCAATTTCCATGAGGTGGCGGATGTTCATCCTTGTTTGCTCCTCGTGGCGTGCGACACGGTGAACCATGATAGGAAGGGCTCTGTCGGCTGATCCTCCTCTGCTAAGGTCTTAAAAACCTTGTTGCATGCCATAGGGAGGACGTTGACCTTGCTCTCGGCTCCATCTATATATAGTTTCAGCCCATTGGGGCGTCGGGCCCTGGAAGTGTTGCGGAGGGATAGGGGCAGGGTGTGGATTGTAAACTTCGGGTTCTGAGTCGGTTCCATCTGAGTCTTCTTCCTCTTCACCGTCTACAGATTCTTCCTTTTCCATGGGTTCTTCATCCTCCATGGCTTCCTCTTCGGAATCTTCCTCTGGGTCTTCCACAATCCAACCGGCATTCCCTTGGTTGGGGGGGTAGGGGTCACCCGGCAAGTGAAATCCTGCCATTGCGCCTGTACGAGAATATGGATAAGAGGAATATCGCGAGAAGCTTGGGTGTAAGAAGTTAGTTATTGCCGTTTATAATGTGATTATTACGGTTTTTGGTGCTAAAATACTCCTATAGTATTTTTATGTTTGATTCTCGAGGTTTTTGGTAACTTGTAGACTTGTTGCTCATCATGATTCTTCTTCGGCATACGTTGGTCATACCTTGGCTAAATATAGTTGATCAGGCTATATTCATCCAAGATCTTACTACATACCCCGAAGCTGGATCATGGTGTCCAACATGTCTCAATAATTTTATGTTATTGCCAATATGATACTGAATTAACGAGTGCAATTGTACGTATGTTTTTATAAAAATACTAATTTTTATTTTTAAAGTACTTTTGAAAAGCTACGTCAGAGAATTTTTTTTTGTCCCGTTGTATTTATAGTTTCTATATCTTACGTGGTTCGATATACTTAGTTCACTATAAACAAAGCTATGATACCAATCTGTCACACCCCCAAACCGGAACGGCGGAAACGTTCGGGGGCGGAGGACGTCATGCTCAGTATCATAACCATAGTGAAGAAAGTAAACACAACCATCATAAATAAAATTTAAAAGGTTACATCGTTGCAAAAATACATGTTTTCAAATAAATTACATATGATGTAAAAATAGTTCAAAAGAAATCTGCGCCTTAGCGTCTTGCCTTCAAAATCTTGTGGTTACCTGTATTACTGAATACCTGAGAATACAAGTTGTTTTTGAAAGAGTATCAGCATTAAAACTGGTGAGTTCATAAGCAATTTATGCATGAAAAATGGACGTTGTTCCTTAAAGTTTGTTGCAAGTTTGTTTCCAGAAAATCCAATATTTTCTAAAAGGTTTATTGTAGTCTTAACTGAACCAAGACTTAGTATATGTAAGTAAATCGTCATACTTATGTGTGGTTTTATATTTAAATAAAACTCCTTTTTGTGAAATTCTTAAATCCCCGTGAACTGTGTGTTTTGTTAATTCCCCATGTGAGTTGTTATAACCATGCTAAAACTCGAAGGCCTCGTACTCGACGTTCTTCAGGCGTTGGAATGTTATGACATTTGTCACCCCAGACCTGCCGGTCTAGCTGTTGCAAGCAGCTTAGGTGGGGTTTGTCAGACCCAATATAGATCTATACACAACTATCACGCTCTCCCTACAAGAGATTCTGGTTATAACTACAGGACTTTTCTGTTGTACCTAGGAGTACCCTGAAGGTGAATGTCTCACAATTTTATTCATTAACAAGTTCACGTACTTTGTAATGAAATACCCGTTTTGTAAATCGATTGTATTACTGTTTCTTTGTTAAACGAGGTGTTCAAACTATGCCTATTATAGTTTATCAAGAGTGTTTTATGTTTTATGAAACCTTGTTATGCATGACTTCATATTTCAATAAAAATTACATTGAAAATACTAAGTGTAAATCTTACACACTTTGCTCAGCATGTTACAAGGTGTGAATAACTCTTAAACTTGTTTTGACAGTTTTACCCTTAACTGTCACTGTTTTAGAATATTTATAGAAAAATTATCGTAAGTCGAAAACTAAATCCGTAAACTCTTAGAGTTTGGAAAAAGAGTCTACTATGTTCATAAATTTTCTTATAATTTTTGGCTGTCTCAAACCAGTGTGAAAACGTTCATCTTCACAACATGGTCTGATTTTGTTGATGCAGTGATAGACAGTTTTGGAAAAATCGCCATAAATTGTAGAAAACTCATATGGAGATGTGCAAGTAGTCATTTTAAAGGTATATATCTGAAATATTTTCATATTAAACAGTTTTGAAAAATATTAAGTTTAAGTCGGGTAAAACAGTTCGTAAACAGGTCACAACTTTTCTGTTGTAAGCTGTCAAGTTAAGTTTTAAATTTGTTTTGGTGTTTTAACTTGTATCCCCCCTGAAAACTAAAGAAAATTGGAAAATGTAGGGTTACGAACTCACCTTGAGTGATTTCTTGAAGAGTGGAAGGTTGAAGACGAGGAGTATCAAGTCAAGAACACTTGATGAACACGTGAATCGTTGGATGATCCTAAGAACGATTTTCGGTGTTAAAATATGTGTAGATGATTCAAGGATGTTATGAAAACATGGAATAAACTTGATTTTAGATGAAATAATTACCAAAAAGTGAAGTAATGGCTCAAGAACTCCTTCAAAAAGTGGCTGGAAGTAGAAAGAAAAAGAAGCTTTCTTGAGGGGTAAGAGAAGTGTAAGTGTTTGATGGTGAAGGAAATGATCAAGGCAAACCAAGAAATCCTCCAGGGATTTCTTTATATAGAAGGTTGCTGGAGCAATTTGCAAGATTGATAGGATGTTTGCCTTGGTTTGTGTGATGTGGATAGGGTTGGCTAATGAGGAGGTGACACATGGAAGGCAAGTGGGCACACTTGACCCACTTGATATTCTAAGCTATTTTCTTTATTGTAAAATAATGATTTATAATTAATAAATCCTTGAGATATGAATAAAATATGATTTTAGGGAGTTTAAAATGATAAAAATATGAATTTGGTGAAAAATCCCCGTAAAAAACGGGGGCTTAACAGGCGAAAGTAGTCGAAAACCGGACAATAGGAGCGAACATGCGAGGGTTCGGTTCTTGTGGTGTTGAGGACCGAGAGTGAGAAGAAGGAGCCGAAGGGAAGGCTCGGGCCCGAAGGTGATAGGAGCGAAATGAACCGAAAGTGGGTCTCGGGTCCGAAGGTAGATGGAAGCGAAATCAACCGAAGGCTCGGTTCATTTCGGCTGTTAATGAGGTTCGGTCCTTGAGAGGGAGGGTTCAGTCCCGGAGGCTATGTTCGGTTCAGAAGGGGACCTTCGGTTCTTAAGCAGTTCGGCTCTCCTAGTTTCGGTTCCCCAGGGTTCGGTCCCTATGGGTTCGGTTCCTAGAGGTTTCGGCCCTATTTAGCTGTTTTTCAATATAACTCCCCGATTCAAGCAGTTTTTGGCCAGGTTAAGGGTCGGGATGACCCGGGTGACTATAAAAAGTTGAGAGAGATTTGGGAGAGATTTATTTTTAGTCAATATTATTGTATAGTTTCGCAATGCAAGGTTCGTGAACCCCGTTATGCTTCGTTTATGATTATTTTAAACCCCCAAAGGGTCCATAGTCGTGTTTTGGTGCATTTAACTCCCTTCTTAGGGTTTTACATTGTTAAACACATAAAATTCCCGAGACACTTGAATTTTTGACATACAAATGCACATTTTCATAAGATAACTTTTAACATACAAGTACTAGTTAAGTTTGACCGGTTTGACTTGTTGACTTTGACTTTGACTTGTTGACTTTGACTTTGACTTGAATTTGACGGTTGTCACAGAAAAAAAACAGAAGGCCATGGTTCTTTCATCTATCCAATAATCATATTCAATGACGTGAGGGTTCGGAACAACTTTTCTCGGACCAGCAGCTTCCGGAGCAGTGGGAATCACTATGTCTCTCGGAGTTGCAGTTTCATTTTTGAGATTTTCACTTTCCATATAAGATTTTGTTTTGAAGATTTTTGTGAAACTGTTTTCCTAAAAACTCGTTCTTTGTTTGATGATACACTTGGTTTCAAAAGCTGTTGAGGTGTTAAAATCGTACCATCATATTTGGCTATAAAAACAGATGAAACAGTCTGAGGAGAGTTAGTTCTGACAGATTGAGTATCTACCATGGCCTTTTTCGAGGTGGAACTGACCACTTTCTTATGTTCCAACTGATTGGGAGGATTAGATGGCCTTTTGAGAATCTTAACGGGTACGAAGGTGTTGTGACTCCTAGTCGATGGATTGGCAGTGCAAGATGCGCTCTTTTTGGACTTCTCAAGGAATGTGGAAATTTGTTTTGACTTAATTTCCTTTTTGTGAGCATTCCGGGCTTCTACCTTAGGATCAACAACATCTTTCCTATTTAACATGGGTTTCTTTTTGGAATGAAAAGAGGATTTGGAAGTTTGACCTACGGAAGGATTGTTAAACACATGCTTGATTGGCACAAGATTTGTTTTGGAAATTACTTGTGAGTCAGAATCACATGAATTTGACGAATCATCAACGTCACAATCTAAGGATTCCCAAACAAATTCAGAGGTATCATGTTCAGTTGTTTCCGGAATAATTTCTTCAACAACACAGTTGTTAGGAGGACTGTGGTTCAGAATTTGAACGACAGTGTTTGGAATACTAGAGTGGGATTCTGAGGTCTGATTGAGGTCCAGGTTTGGAATACTATAGGATGAAACTTAGGAATTAGTGAAGCAAATTGGTCAGAAGTCTTAGGAAGGGGTGACAAAGGCGATACAAGGGTGTCTGAATGTTTGATGTTCAGAATGTCTCCCATAAAAGTTAGGTTTTGCAACTCCTTCAAGGGACGAGTAATAGGTTTCAGAAACTCGCTTCCGAGACCAGGAGCTTTTGACCAAGGATGACGAAAATTATGAGTCATCCGTTCATTTGCTTCAAGAATGTCAAGTGAATTATGCAAGGCATCTATTTTGGCATTGAGACGTTTTTTGTTAGAAATTAAAGCATTGCTTTCAGAATAAGTGATTTCACATTTGTCTTTAAGAATGATACATTCATCTTTTGACATTACAAGCTCTCGTTCTAAAAACTCTATTTTTAACTTCTTATCCTCGAAACGTAATCTAAGACGACTTAATTCACTCTCCATCTTCTCACTGGCTTCTAGGGCTGACTCATAGGCTTTGTAAATGATGTTCATATCTGATTGAATTTGGGTTAGATATGGTTCGCAAAGAGACAAATCAAATTTATTATCACTAATCATAAATCTTACCTGTTGAACGATGCTTCTACTGGGTGGATCATTGGTAGCCATGTAGCAGTAGTTTGGTTCAACATCTTTATAGTCTCCCTCTAATCCAGATGACCGGTAGCCTTCATCACATTCAATTGTTTGTCTAGCCATAAAGCACATGTTTCTTCCAGTACTCACATCATCATTATCTCCAGAAGACTAATACCCTTCTACTTCTCTTGATATAGTGGTAACAAAAGCCTTTTCACTATATGCCATTTCTTGAGCTCGACGTGCATAGTAAGCAGAGTCCTTAATCTTGAGTTTCTGTGTGACTTCAGCTAAGCAATCTTTGGCAAAATGATTTGCATTAACATATTTGTGACATACAATCTTGGGTTTGTCAGAATTTGGAGTCTGTGAAGATTACAAGGTGTGATTTAGTGTAAGAACGTTAGGTTTGTAAGATTGTGGGTTTTCTGAAGGTTAATGGTTGAGGGTTATTTTGGTGAGGATCATGGAAACGGTTGTGGTATGGCTTGTTAAATGGACGACTGTATCTCATGGAAATCAGAGAAAACTCTTGTTGGAAGCGGAGTTCGGAGTCCATTTCTTCAGGGTCGAGGTCACCATTTAATTGATAGTTGTTGTTGGTAGGAGCAGGTAAGGCTGGAGGTGAGGGTTGAACAGGTGGGATATATGGAACAACAGATGTGAAGGGGTCCGAGACAGAGAGGTTCAGAATCTGAGGAACATAAGAACTAACAAGGGCTAAAGGACCTCCTGTGAGTTCTCGTAGGGTTTGTGCAACATTTGATTCATGACCTTGAAGCTCATTGAACAGTTGGTAGAGCTTCAACTTTTTTAGAGATCCATTACTTTGAAGACACGATTTTCACATTTCCCCATCCCTTTTCGAGGCTATTAATGAACTTGAGATTGTATTCAAGTGGGGTTCGGACTATCCCATGAGCTGTCATTTTGTTGACGACGATTCGGTATCTGTTTGAGGCTGAGGTAATAGATTCACCGGGAATTGCAGTGAAAGTATCGAACTCGTTGACAACTGAGGTTAGACGCTTATCCTTCATGTTCTCTGATCCCTCGAACATGTCTTGAAGTGTGTACCAAATCTCTTTAGAAGATTTGCACAGTTTAATGTTCTCAAAGAGATAAGGTGGAACACCAAACACCGTTTCCGAAAAGGCGACTTGATCTAAATGCAGCTTTTCGATGTCATCAGCAGTAAGAGGTGCTTGACGTTGTTCATCTTGTCCTATGAGAGTTGCAGCAGCATCTCTAACAATTGTTCGAACTGGAAAATGTGGACCTTCTTTAACGGATCTCCAGATAGCTTCACCTTTTTCTTTACCAAGTAAAAATGTTTCCATTCGGACTTTCTAGTGATCATACTCTTCAATAACTAGCAGTGGGGAACGAGTAGGGCAACCCACGCTATTTGCTATTTGCATTGAATACATTTGTTGAGAATTAGAAGCAACCATTGAAGTTAAAATATCTTGAGCAAAAGTGGTATATAGAAGAACTTTTATCCTGAGCACAGAAATGATCGAAATACCAAATTAATCTCAAATCAACTATAATCTGTTCTTATGGATTCAAAGGACAACCACTCAAGCTCTGATACCAATTGTGAGAACAAAGATTTGATTACGCAGGGACAAGGTTTGAAAAATCAAACCTTGAGTTAATGCTTAACATCAATGTCTACTTCTGATTAAGTGTTCCAGTCAAGTCTGGCAAGACCAGTCGAGACTAAAGATGAAAATCAACAAAGTACTTCAAGTATTAAATATGGAACAATGAGTACAATCAAGGTAAAACAATAAATGAACGAGTAGAATGTTTGAAAGAGTTTGATTTGAGAGAAAATTGAAAGTGAAGTAAATTCAAATATAACTATCTTTGGAGCAACAATCTGTCATCTATTCTTGTCATTAAACATTCCTTATATAGGAAAAGGAGGTACAACTTACAAACCAAAGTGCATACAAAGGACTGGATAAACAAGTTACATCTGACATTTTGATTATCCAAATTGACAGAAAGACTTAGTCCTATGCAAGGTTACATCAAACAAAAGACAAGAATAATTAATGCATAGATTGACAGACACATATCTCGGAACATCTCTTCACCTCGTACCATAAACTTCACTCCTGACATCAACCATAATCGCGTACCATAAGCATTTCGGACTTAAGCTTGACTTTGGAACTCCAAGGGTTAGAGACAGGTTCCAACAAAAACCAACGGCAACGATGACGATCTAGATCTGAAGGGGGGGGGGGGTTACAGATCACCAGAAAATCAAGGGTTTGTTTTTCTTCGCCGAAAAATGATGCTTTTTGGTGGCGGCGTTCATTTTTACCGATGGTGGTGGTGGCGTTCATCTTTTTCAGCGAGGGTGTTCAAAATTTCTAGTGATTATGTTAGTTGTGTGTGTGTGCACGTGTGAGAGAGAGAGAGAGAGAGAGAGAAGGGGGCTTGGGAAGGGAGTGAGGGTGGGGCCTGGTTTCTATTTGTCTTTTTTAATTAAAAAGTGTTAAAAGTAAAAAAGAATTGAAAAAAGAAAATACAGAGGGAAAAATCGTCATTATAAAAAAGTTTAAAGAAAATTGGACCAAACCCGCAACAAAATGAAAAGTTTGGACCTCTGGTGCTAGTCGAAACTTTTTTGGACCAAAGTGGCAATTTTGAGCTAACCACGGGGACCATTTGTGCACTTTAGTCTTACATATATAAGTATGAATATTATGTGACTTTTTTAATTTTAAAAATTGAAAAAACAAAATAGAAATATACATGTGGATATTATTTATTTTAAAAATATCATAAAATGAAAAGTATCAAACTTATGAGAGATTGACATGTTGCAAAATACATCTTCATCTATTATAGTAGATTATGACTTCATTGATCATCGATTTTTTAAACCTATCATTATTTAGCTTTTAAAGTTCTAATCATATGAATTAAGTACTTAAACTTTTAATTTTTATCATCATTTAGCCATTGAGACATGTTATAGTAGGTTCACAAGGTTACCGTTCTATTGATAACGTGGCACATATAGGCCACCTACGCTAGTTCTGACCATCTTTATCCATATGTGACTGATTTTGCCATCGTCTTTTACCAAAACCTTTAAACAATGTCATCATCCGCCTCCCTTTCCGCCAACGATCCCAAGTCACCAACCTCATCTGCATCCCTCGCAGTCGGAAACTCCATTGTCACACACGTCCTCTCCCACCCTGTGACAACCCAAAATTTAGCATTGTAAAGTCAATCAATTTAATCTGAAGTCCAACTTGTTGCGACCACCTTTTAGCCATATTAAAGGAACCTTTGAGAGCTTCTAACCTTAGTGTAATGTACGAATGGGCGTTAGAATGTGTTTTCTCGAGGTTGGAAAGATTGGCTAAGTCCGGAAAACCATTCACAAGGTGTGTACGGCCGTACACAGGGTCTACGGCCGTACACCACCTTCTATATATATATATATATGGTGCTCATTCCTTTCTTATTTTCTCCTCCTCCCAACCGTGATCACTCCCATTCTCTCTTAACTATCATCGGCCGTGAACACCCCAAGGCTCCAAAAACGTAAGTATTCCAACCTTAAACTTGTTATACTTGAAACACCCCTGGATCTAAGCCTCGATTCTTCACATTTTGGCCTCACCTTCATGACCTTGAAGGGTGTACGGTCGTAAACCCTTCATAGGTTGGCTGTACACCCCCAAAAAGGGTCCAAATCGAGTATTTTGCCCACCTTCATGTTGAACATTAGACCCACTAGCTTCCTCATGGATCAAATCACCATTCTTGCATGTTTCTTCCATGGGTGTACGACCGTACACTCATTGGTCGTACACTCGTGGGCCATACACACACATTGACCATGAACCCTGGCCGTACACTCTCTTTTATGGTTGTGAACCCCTTTCAGTCAATTACATGTGATTGTAACACTTCCTAGCAAGTGTTTCCTAGTCCCTAAGGGTGTTTCCTTGCATGTTAGTTGTTTAAAACACTAATTACATGCCTATATATGCTATTATATGTCGTTAGGAATCGTTTGTGTCTCGGGAAGTCATTAGTGGAACTACTCATCCTTACGCGAACTTTCAATCGAACTACCCACCTAAGGTGAGTTCATACCCCTATGCCTTTACTGTTTTTAATGTTTTCAGGGGGGGGGGGGGGGAATACACTCCAAACATAAATGTTTTGTGAAACTTATACAAAAAGGATTTCAATAAACTTAACACAGATGCAATCAATACAACCATACAGTTTTCTATACTTTCATAAAACATATAGATACTTTATCCCTTTTTGTACTATGCTGAGCATAAGGGGAGTTTTTCATCATAATCACAGAACTTTCAATGTAAAACATGAATGGAATGCATAAATGAACATATAAACTTTAATAGGTATAGTTTATGGAACAATTAACATATCAATGTACAAGGCAAAGATTCAATGCAACCAGACATATAAACTATATAAAGTGTAGTTTATGAACTATGTAGACAACGAACTAAATTCAATGGATTCATTTTATTCTACATATAATCGTTAGTATAGCATTTTATGAGTGAGCATTCTTCGTGTACTTATTTGAGTACTAACAAAAGTCCTGAGATTATAACCAGAGTCTCCTGGAGGGAGAACGTGAGTTTGTGTATAGATCTATACGGGATTGAAAATCCCACACCATAACTGTTAGCTACAGTTAGGCCGGCAGGCCAGGGTGACAAAGTCATTTCGATTCTGACGCCTGAAGAACGTCGTTCAGGCAATTCAATGGTCAAGTATGGTTATAACAACTCATAAATTTGGTACTAAGAATATACGATTAATTTAGGAATGGTAATAACTTTAATTAGTTTTATTATAAAGTAATAGAACTACCATACATATTACAGTTTTCAGAAACTTTCCGAACGTACTATACATACTAGTGATAATCAAGGTCTTTCAAGCTAACACAGGTTTCTTACTTAATCAAGCAATACACATCACATTCAATGAGACTCAGTAACAAATTACACATATTAGAAAATATTGGATTTTCTTGGAAACGTTTAAACATTTTTATAGAGTCATCAACTAGTTTTCATTACAAAAACATCGCTTATGAACTCACCATCTTTATGATGATACTTTTTCAAAACTGCTTGTATTCTCAGGAAAACAGTAGACATGTACCTCCTGGAGTTTTTGAGAAGACGGAGCGTAAAGAGTCACGCCTTTTTCTTTTGATTATACTTTTGATGTATAAAGTCAAGAATTAAACAGATGTAATTACCTTTTTATATATATTCAATGTAATGGTTATGTTTACTTTGATTACTGTAATGCAATGGTTGTGATACTATACATGACATCATCCACCCCCGAACGTTTCCGCTGAACTTGAAACAATAAACTGAAAACTGTAAGCCCGAAAGCTTAGTGAGTTACCCCCAAAATACCAACCTCATATAACCATAATCATATCATATCAACAAATACAGAACAACCATGCATGTTGGGTATACAGTGTGACTGGTCCACCCGCACCGGGCCTTCAGTCCACCCGGTCCACTTTCTGAGTCTACAGTATGACTGGACCGCCCGCACCGGGCCTACAGTCTATCTGGATCTATCCCGAGTCTTCGATATGACTGGACCGCCATACGGGCCTACAGTCTATCCGGACCGCTCGTAGGGTATGTTGGCCTTCAGCACGAAGCAGGACCGCCTCAACCCAAACATCAAGCAAATAACCATGTGCACATATAATAGGTGATCACATAACACTCCATAGACGGACAAACCGATCTAGCAAATCATATAGTATAGCAACATCCTAACCAGGATACCGACCTAACCGGTCACTAACATAGCATCATCATATATACCAGGATACCGACCCTAACCAGGTCACTAAACATAATACCGTCCTAATTACCAGGACGTCGATCTAACAGATCAATAAACATATCAACAATCCTATAACCAGGATATCGACCTAACCGGTCACTAACATACCATATCACTATCCTAACTACTAGGATGTAAATCAGTAAGCATGTCAAGCAAATAATCCAAATACAAACCATAAAGGGCCGGCATTGGTGCCTTAGACCCTGTTGATATAGTGAGGATAACTCACCTTGCAATGTCGGACTGAACCACGAAAACACGCTCCCAAAACACTGCCCCAAACTCCAACACCTATAACCATCAATGATCCAATCATAAATACCCATAAGTTCCCAACCTTTCAAGGTACCCCATAAGCCAACTAATCACACCCTGGTCAAAGTCAAAGTCATCAGTCAAGGTCAACAGTCCATGTTGACCCTAACTCACCGAGTACCCTCGGCTACTCGCCGAGTTCCTTGAAGTACTTGTCCACTCGCCGAGTCACCGGAGTGACTCGTCAAGTTCCTTCGGTTTACGATCGAAACCCTAAGGCCACTCGTCGAGTTTCCTTCTTGCAACTCGACGACGCACGCATACATAAATTGGGGAAACCTCAACCGACTCGCCGAGTTGTTCATACAACTCGTCGAGTTTACGGCAATCTTCATCGGACTCGCCGAGTTGTTCATCCAACTCGTCGGGTCCAGGCTCATCTTCATGTGACTCGCCGAGTCAACCTTGCGACTCGTCGAGTTCCTTTAGTCCTTAAGCCCTACAGACTCTTTTTAAGCCATGTTAAGACGCCATACTGCGGATCCAACTTCCCAATGCATGCTTATCACGTAAAGTTGCAAACTTTACGTGCATGCAAGGCTCTAATGACTCATAATGCCAAATCCAAGATTGAAATGGGGTTTTACACTTAAGGAGGGGTTCATACTTGCCAAAGCTGATAGCTTTATGGACTTACAAATCAAAGATAGTTTAGATCTGAAGTTACAACTTCCGATCTGGGCTCATACCCAAAAATAGCCTCATAACCAAACCAAGAAGCCCTAATTTCATCCAAGGAGATCTAGAAAGGAATGAGGGCAAGATCATGAATTGATACCTCAAATGAAGCTAACTGAGATAGATTTTGCAGATCCACACAAGTCCCTTGCTGCTAGCTACTTGACTTTCAAGCTCCCTTCACAAGTTCCACCTTCCAAAGCTTGAAACACACAAATGGAGCACACACACACATATTAGGGTTTTGCTGAACTCTCTAGAGGCTGCAAGGGAAGGCTAAGGGGCAAATGATCCTTTAATAAGGGTGCAAAACCCCGGAATTTAGGGTTTCATCCTCCAGCTCCTACTCATCGAGTCCCTTCTTGGACTCGGCGAGTAGGTCACTTAAACTCGCGGACCAACCCGCTGCTACTCGGCGAGTCAGGCCACCAACTTGTCGAGTAGACCTTGAAATCATGAGAATTTATAATCATAAATTGATACTCGGGAATCGGGGCGTTACAATTCTCCCCCACTTAAACTAGACTGCGTCCTCGAAGTCCGCTGCGGTGAACAACCTCGGATAGTGCTCCCGCATCTCTGCCTCCGGCTCCCACGTCCACTCAGACTGTCTTTGGTGCTCCCACCGTACCGTTACCGAGGGTACCTCCTTGTTTCGCAGAACCTTCACCCTTCTTCCAGTATGGTCACAGGCCTCTCCACATAATCCAGGCGCTCACCGACCTGAATGTCATCCAACGATACTACCGCCTCCTCATCCATGACACACTTTCGCAACTGCGAAACGTGAAAGATGATGCAAAACCAAACCGAACCTTTTAGAAAGGTCTAACCTACAAGCCACTTTGCCAACTGACAAAATCCTGATGATCCAACGTATCGGGAACCCAAATTTCCCTCTTCCAGAGGCGAACCCTTTGTGCTGACAGGACAATTGTCCCTCATCATCATACAAAATCAATCCACTGAAACACGAACACTCATGCCTGGCCCAATTAGCCTCGGGCTGGAATGCCAAGCGAGCCTACGACGACTCCAATCATCCCTAGGATGGAATACCCTCGTATTCCTCACATGTTTTGCCCAATCAACCCTCGGGTTGGAATACCAAACATATCAAGTCCAGTCAATCATAGGGTCCGGTCATCCTCAGAATGGAATACCCTAGATTGGAATACCTCTATGAACATAACTCGGGTCTACTCATAACTTGAGGCCCAAGGATCCATCCTTGCGTCTCACCCACCAGCCTCAGATTCGTCACAACCGAGTGTAACTCCCCCGAATCTTCAACAATACATCCAATCCGAACGCGCTCCTACAACAGACATAACCAACACAATCTCTATGCCCACAGCCTATGACTGGAATACCCTTACGTGGTTCTCAGCATAGGTCGGGATTGCCTCTGAGCCCACAGCATGAGTCTGGTATGCCATCCCCGACCCTCAACTCATGACTGGAATGCTCCCGCTGACCGATCGACACTACTGTCGTCTCTTCAGTTGCCTAACACTCCGACCCTGCAGATATCCACTTTCCTCCGCCACTCAAAGGGCCTAATCGGTGTTCCTCTCATCAACGAACAACATGACGATACAAAACTACCACCACACATGAATCTCAAGACGCATCACAATAACTCAAACCATCATCAACATACCTACCACTACCGGCCAACCAGTACGACACTCATATCTAACCCATATCACCCCCTTCGGGTTAGAATACCAACATGTCTAATCAATTCAACTATTGAGTTGAAATTCTCAGGGCTTGTTGGCCTACCGCCTCAACCCTACCGCTCCCTTCGAGCCTCCGTGCCTACGAATTACAGTCGGCCAGCACCGGGTATCTTGGCCTACCTCATAAAAAAGGACCGCCTTAACCCTATCCAAATGCCATAGACAATCATGAGAAAGATCTAACCCGGTTCCCATAACCTGAATGACAGGATATTCTAATCCCAAACCTTCCCAAAACTGACGAATACCCATTCAGATCCACTCTCAGTCCCCAATTGGAGTATTACCCGATCCAAGAAGATGAAACCTCGGAGACACTCCGAACTGATGAGATCACCAAGATCCTTTAAACTCCGTCCGACCACTAATAACAACTTCCGATCAACCAAAATACACCGGAGTCCTCAGCCTACTCCAACCGCATGTTCAAAATTTGGAACAGACCTATCGATTGCTATAGCATAGCAGCCTACTCAATACCCGAACATAGATCTACAAACATATACAGAGTCTTCAGCATGACTGGACCGCCCTAGCAGGCCTTCAGTTTATCTGGACCACTCTCAGAACCTTCAGCATGTCTGGACCGCCTCTCTGGGCCTTCAGCGTGTCTGGACCGTTCTCCGAGCCTTCGGTCTGACTGGTACGCCCCACTGGCCTTCAGTCAATCCGTACCGCTCTAAACTGTTGAGCATCTTCCTGGACCACCCCTCTTGATGCTCTCTCCCATGCATCCCGTTCTCACTCACTTGGGGCTTCGAACTCCTGATCTACTATGTGGAATATATCCCCAGCCTAACCCTAGGCCTCATGTTGATCGTCCACCCTCTCGGAATTCCGTGGTCTATTCCCTGACCCACGCGTCTACCACATATGCTAAATAACCCGCACTCCCGTGCTGAATGTACTGTTGAGCCCTGGCAGCTAACAAAACCCTCAATCTATCAATCCAAAAACCCCCCAGAGTCGAGCACACACACTCGACCGAATACTCGAACAGAACTCGATTCTTGACTAGAAACCCAACCTGGTTCCCCAACCTATGCTATCAAGCACCCAGAAGACGTGTTCTTATGCTGGGGAGTTTTGCCGAACCCCCAAACAACACAACCCTCAAACCAAGCAGCCACTAGGGCCTCCATTCTCCCATCGGGTTGTGAAACTTATCCCCTGCTTCAAAACCTCTCCTGCTCTGCATCCCGGGGTAACTCTCCCCCACTTAGATTCGACTAAGCCTTCATAATACATGAAGATTTGAGGATTCCCAATCCTTCTCACCTCTCAACGATCGATCCGATGATAACCAACTCTTTCCAAAAAGCACTCCTTTACTAGCCAACCTCAGATGAGCATACGCTTCTAATAACTAGATGAACACTTCCTTAATCCCTGGGAAACCGACAGTCCCGAAAGTTCGAATGATCCCTCACCCAAATCTTGAAGTCCCAAAAATAGATGCTCCAACTAGTGTCTCAACAACGAGCTACTTCCTTTGGCGCTTTCCTCCGCCAATCAATAATGCTTACCAAAACCACCGAATCCTTACAATGATGAATAACCATCTTATGGGACCCTGTCTATAGACCTCCCACATAATACCCTTCTTCCCAAAGCGTTCCAACAATCCTCCCGCTCTTGACTCTAGAACTCATCATTCAGGGCCTCGTACCCTGACTCACTCACCAACTCAATCATCCACAGCTGAACTGCAGTAGCTGAAACAACCTTTGCCCAAAACCAGGCTACAACCACTCCCAAGACATAGTCTATAATCCCAAAAGTGCAATAGATCGCACAATCAATCCTTACCGTCCGATACAAGAGATCCAAGGCGAAATGGACCTCCAAAATACTTATGTCACATCGACCCACCTGCGCTTACCAGCGCTAAACCATTGTCGCCAATCCCGGCGACCAACTAACCCCGAGTTAGAATACAACCTGATCCTAGGGTCACAAGCCTGCTTAACCCTTCGAGCTCGTAAACTGAAAGGGCACAATCCTTGACCTAGAAAACGACATTCTAATCTTATCAATAAACCATTTTAATTCCAGTTGCATAACTCCAGCTGAACACAATCATTACTCCTTTCCGGAGTCCCCGCGACTCACCTTCCGGCCTCGAGCAAAACCCCCGAAGCCTAAATCTAGAATCGCATGTGCTAGATTCTCCCGCTTAACCCTCAGACTGTAACAAGTACAGAACACCTCACTGATCCCAAGTAACTGCAACTTTCTGCCCCTCAGAATGCGTCCCAATAACAAGTCCCCACCAATCCTTCGCCCCAGACCTTAGCAGGCTCCTAGCGTGCCTGACCTTCTGGTCAGTAGAACATGAACATGTGAAGCAACATCCCTTCACGTCATATGGTACCTCGTGGCTATAACCGGGTCCTGAAACCTATCAAAAGTCGGGGCTTCGCATCATCGAAGTCCCGATACTAGAAAGCCTAACTGGCTCCTCCCCCTACCATTGTTACAGCTGCTATAGCTGCCACGGCAATCGTCTCGGCACTAGCTGTATAGCGCTCGTTGGAATACTCGACCATAACGGTCTTGATAGACCCAAACATATCCGGCAACTGTCCCCGGACAATCTCAATCACCTCCTCCCGGATGATCTCACTGACACGATTCTCTGATCATCCATAATATAACAGGGGACCAACTCCCTACCCAACCCTAGGGGTTGTGACTTCCTTGCTACGCGTATGGGTCATGTGCTTTCAGTAGTACGGGCCCATACTACCTTCCACACCTACCCATATTTGTCTCAAGTATCATCACAACGCCCTAACACTGTACATAAACATAGCGAGCGCTCAATCCTCACTCCTAGAGGAATGCTAAATATCTCATAACTGGCCTCCCGGCCTCACACAACCCACCTATCCATGAAACTTCCATCAACCCCTACAGCACTAGTGTATGCTAGCCATACATAACGCTGGACCCTATAGACTTTCGAATATCCATTCCTACCCTAAGCCCTAATCAATAAGAACAGAACATAAGGCCAGATCAAACATTCTCAGGCTATAAGATCTTAATTATATACAACTGTGATGCATACACAAGAAACTACAATAATGATGTCAATCTCATATAAGGAAAACCCTAGGCTAGCAAGCATCATGTAATCAAACAATTCTATCATGCAATTCCTGAAGATCCTTAGCCTAATACTAGCATGTTGTTCTAACATATCACATAATCAAATAACTGTATGGTATTTTGGGGTCTACTTACTGGCTCCGGTCGATCGTACACTCTGCATCCTCCTTTACTTATTTTGAAAACCATTTTAGAAATCATTTTGAAAACCTTTCCTTGATTTGAGACTGGGTTCACACGAATGTTCCCCCAATTCACTCAAACCAAGGCTCCGATACCAACTTATAACATCCCAAAAATTAGAACCAATTTAAAAACTTCTTGATTCATTTGAAACCATTCAATTATTACAATTTGTTTTCAAAATAGTTTATACATCAGAGTTCCCAGAAATCATAATCGTAAATCGAGGAAGTGTACGGTCGCGCCTTCGCCTACCTGCGGCCCTCTGCTGAACCTGAAACAATAAACTGAAAACTGTAAGCCCGAAAGCTTAGTGAGTTACCCCCAAAATATCAACCTCATATAACCATAATCATATCATATCAAAAAATACAGAACAACCATGCATCTCGGGTATACAGTGTGACTGGTCTGCCCGCACCGGGCCTTCAGTCCACCCGGTCCACTCTCTAAGTCTACAGTATGACTGGACCGCCCGCACCGGGCCTACAGTCTATCTGGATCTATCCCGAGCCTTCGATATGAATGGACTGCCATACGGGCCTACAGTCTATCCGGACCGCTCGTAGGGTATGTTGGCCTTCAGCACGAAGCAGGACCGCCTCAACCCAAACATCAAGCAAATAACCATGTGCACATATAATAGGTAATCACATAACACTCCATAGACGGACAAACCGATCTAGCAAATCATATAGTATAGCAACATCCTAACCAGGATACCGACCTAACCAGTCACTAACATAGCATCATCCTATATACCAGGATACCGACCCTAACCAGGTCACTAAACATAATACCGTCCTAATTACCAGGACGCCGATCTAACAGATCAATAAACATATCAACAATCCTATAACCAGGATATCGACCTAACCGGTCACTAACATACCATATCACTATCCTAACTACTAGGATGTAAATCAGTAAGCATGTCAAGCAAATAATCCAAATACAAACCATAAAGGGCCGGCATTGGTGCCTTAGACCCTGTTGATATAGTGAGGATAACTCACCTTGCAATGTCGGACTGAACCACGAAAACACGCTCCCAAAACACTGCCCCAAACTCCAACACCTATAACCATCAATGATCCAATCATAAATACCCATAAGTTCCCAACCTTTCAAGGTACCCCATAAGCCAACTAATCACACCCTGGTCAAAGTCAAAGTCATCAGTCAAGGTCAACAGTCCATGTTGACCCTAACTCACCGAGTACCCTCGGCTACTCGCCGAGTTCCTTGAAGTACTTGTCCACTCGCCGAGTCACCGGAGTGACTCGTCAAGTTCCTTCGGTTTACGATCGAAACCCTAAGGCCACTCGTCGAGTTTCCTTCTTGCAACTCGACGACGCACGCATACATAAATTGGGGAAACCTCAACCGACTCGCCGAGTTGTTCATACAACTCGTCGAGTTTACGGCAATCTTCATCGGACTCGCCGAGTTGTTCATCCAACTCGTCGGGTCCAGGCTCATCTTCATGTGACTCGCCGAGTCAACCTTGCGACTCGTCGAGTTCCTTTAGTCCTTAAGCCCTACAGACTCTTTTTAAGCCATGTTAAGACGCCATATTGCAGATCCAACTTCCCAAGGCATGCTTATCACGTAAAGTTGCAAACTTTACGTGCATGCAAGGCTCTAATGACTCATAATGCCAAATCCAATCTTGAAATGGGGTTTTACACTTAAGGAGGGGTTCATACTTGCCAAAGCTGATAACTTTATAGACTTACAAATCAAAGATAGTTCAGATCTGAAGTTACAACTTCAGATCTGGGCTCATACCTAAAAATAGCCTCATAACCAAACCAAGAAGCCCTAATTTCATCCAAGGAGATCTAGAAAGGAATGAGGGCAAGATCATGAATTGATACCTCAAATGAAGCTAACTGAGATAGATTTTGCAGATCCACACAAGTCCCTTGCTGCTAGCTACTTGACCTTCAAGCTCCCTTCACAAGTTCCACCTTCCAAAGCTTGAAACACACAAATGGAGCACACACACATGTATTAGGGTTTTGCTGAACTCTCTAGAGGCTGCAAGGGAAGGCTAAGGGGCAAATGATCCTTTAAATAGGGTGCAAAACCCCGGAATTTAGGGTTTCATCCTCCAGCTGCTACTTGTCGAGTCCCTTCTTGGACGCGACGAGTAGGTCACTTAAACTCGCGGACCAACCCGCTGCTACTCGGCGAGTTAGGCCACCAACTCGTTGAGTTGACCTTGAAATCATGAGAATTTATAATCATAAATTGAGACTCGGGAATCGGGGCGTTACAAAGTTAATTTGAACTTGTAAAATCAGATAAAACCCCCCACATCTAGTTGTTTTTCTTAGTTTAACTTTTAGTAGTTATTTTATTAATTAAATATCGTTCCCAGTGATCGACGGCCGACTTACTTACTATTCTATAATCCGACTAGGTACACGGCCTATAAGTGCATAGTTAGTTAAGTTTTGTTAGGTTATAAATTTAAAAGTTGATAGGTATACTTTATGCGCATCAAGTTTTATTGTAATGGAAATTTGGTGTTAATACTTCATTTACTATCTTTAATGCATATAAAGAAAAAAATGGTTTGGATTTGAGTGGTCACCGGGAAAATAAATAAATTACATTTATATATAGGACTTATGTTGGATACGGTGGTTACTAGAGGTTACCGGAGATGGGGATGGTGGTGGTGATTGACTGGAGTGTTGAAGCCAATGGTTTGCCCGTGGTTTTCTAATTAAAAGATAAATTACAGCTTTTGTCTCTAAAGTTGATTGGTTTTCATATTGTTGGTCGAATAAGATTAAATTTAGAGAGAAAAAGTAATATATATATATATATATATATATATATATATATATATATATATATATATATAATTCCACATGGATGCCACGCCAACAACATATGGACGAAGATAGTAAGAATTAGCCTATTTGGCATGCCACGTATCACGGTATGCTGATGAACTTGTTATAACTTGTCTTAATGGCTAAATTATAACAAAATTGAAAGTTTAAGCACTTAATTGGTGTTAGAAATTGGGGATGAAAAGATTATTTGGTTGTCTGAAAATCGTAGTTTCACTGTTGTCACACCCCCGAACCAGACGGCGGAAACGTCTGGGGGCTCGTGTGACTAACAATTGAATAATCATCACAATGAATATAGAGTAAATTACACGAATGGTCACTATGGTTTAGGGTAATTTACGCGTTTGGACCCTAACTTATCTTTTTAACTCGGAAGGTCCCTACTGTTTGTTTTTGTTACACGCTTGGTCCCTGTCTTACGTAAAAAAACTATTTTTCCCTTGATTTTTTAAAATATTTAAATAAACACACCCCAACCCCCCTCATCTTACCTTACCTATCCCACAGTTTTTTCCTATTTAAATAATAATTTTTTTAGGTAAGACAGGGACCAATCGCGTAACAAAAACAAACAGTAGGGACCAAGCGCATAACAAAAACAAACAGTAGGGACTTTCCGAGTTAAAAAAATAAGTTAGGGACCAAAGGCGCAAATTACCCCAAACCATAGGGACCATTGTTACATAATACAACCAGCACTGTTCACATCAAGTACATTGTTAAAATACATAAGTTCTAATTGTTCAAAATACAATAAGTGATATTACATAAACAAAACCATACACACTTGCATATCTTCCAGCTTAACGATTACCTGAGAATACAAGTTATTTTGAAAACGGTCAACATATATAATGTTGGTGAGTTCATAAGTATGTTCGAGTAAAAGTCTTTGTATCTTTCATAAAAACCCAGAAAATCCGATATTTTCTGTAAAATGTCTGAAAATGTTGTGAAAATCCAGTATAAATGCACGTGTGAATTTCATAGTTATAGCTTGTAAAAGAGCAGTTTAGTTTCATGGTATTGTGAATAAATGATAAACGTATATGAATAATTTCCCCCAGAAATCCGATATTTTTTGTTTTATAACAATGTCTAGATTCTTGTATCGTTGAATAAGTTGTTTTGTATTGACATAATCGAAGAGTTTATCTTCGAAAGTTTACTTTTGGTATTGAATCCTTATATGAACCGTTATAACCATGCATGATAACGACTAGGTCACCCGTCTTGGTATTATTTCCAAATGCCGGTCTTGCTAAGGATGTTGTCGCCCTAGACTGGCATAGTCTAGCTGTAGCGAACAACTAAGGCGTGAGGGGTCACCCCGTATAGATCTATACACAAACTCCCTCTTTCCTAACAGGAAACTCTGATTATAACTACAGGCTACGATGGTACACTCAGTGGTGCCAACTGACAAGTCTCACTAGATTCTCAACCTCTTTTTGTACTATGTTTAATTGTAACACCCATAAAATTCAAGCCAATTTAAAACTTTTAAAACATTTCCAAAACCATTAATCATTACAAAGCTTGTTTTTAAAATGTATCATATCAGAGTATCCCAGAAACAAAGTTATAAAAAGTGAGGAGCTGTACGATCACGCCTTTGCCTTGCCACGATCCCCTGATGCGCCTGAAGCAATAAACTGAAACTGTAAGCCCGAAAGCTTAGTGAGTTCCCCCAAAATACCCATACTCACAACAATACACATATAATCATAACAACATACTATGGGTCCAATCAACCATCGGGTTGGAATACCCCAGGCCCTCAACCAGCAGGTTGGAATGCCAACACATTATGGGTCCGATCAACCATCAGGTTGGAATACCCCAGACCCTCAACCAACAGGTTGGAATTCCAAAACACTATGGGTCCGATCAACCATCAAGTTGGAATACCCCAGGCCCTCAACCAACAGGTTGGAATGCCAAAACACTATGGGTCCGATCAACCATCAGGTTGGAATACCCCAGGCCCACAACCAACAGGTTGGAATGCCCATGTCTATTGGCTTTCGCACAAATCAGATAAGCCTCAACCGCCAAACAAACATGTGCACATCTAACAGATAATCACCTAACAGTCTATAGACAACAAACTGATCTACCGGATCATACCACATAACATATAATATTATATCCTACCCTCTAGGATATCTAACTAACAAGTCATACCACATATCACATATTATCATCCTACCCTCTAGGATATCAATCTAACAGATCATACCAGCATAACATAACCAATAACAATTCAAAGGGCCGGCCTTGGTGCCTTAGACCATTGAGTATAGTGAGGATAACTCACCTGGCATTGTTGAAGTCCCGCAGATAAAACTCCAGCTGTTGGTTGACAGATTCCCGAACTATCAATATCAAACGATACCCAATTAATAATTGGGTTCCAAGCCCAAGGTCCAACTCACACCACAAAAGCCCAAAAGTAAAATAATGGGCCAAAGTCCAACATATGGCCCAATTTTCCAAATTGGGCCTAGACCTTTACATGGTCTTTCCTTAAGGCCCATCCAATTATTCCAATCCAATTCCCATGGCCCATTATCACATAATCATAAAGGCCCAATTATGGCCCATCTACGACCCAATTTTCAAATTGGGCTCAAGTCCTCACATGGGCCTTATCCTAAAGCCCATCTAATTACTTTAGTCCATTAACTTGTTCTTGGATGGCCCATCACCAATCCAATTGCCAAAGCACAATAGGAAGGCCCAATTCAAAGCCCGAGTGAGATTAGGGCTTTCACGTGAAATGATGATTAGGGTTAAGTGTTTCTTACTTAACCCCTTAAGGACATAATCCATTAAGGACTTAATCCACTAATGACTTAATCCATTAAGTCCAATATTGCTTAGATTAATCTTTGCCAATGATTATTATTTAATATTTCAAACTATTAAATAATTTCCATGTGTGTGTCCTGATTAATTCTCAAAATTAGGGTTTTATTGGCATTAGGTTTTTCCAAACCCTAATTAGGGTTTCCAACCCAAATACTAGCCCATTTATCAATTTGTTGGGCTTTTAAGTCCATTAGGGCTTTATTGGAACCATTAAGGTCTCATTGGGCCTACTAGGGTTTCTTTTGTCCCATTAGGGTTTAGTAGTCCCTTGTCCAAACATCCAAACGAGTCACAAACCAAACAAGGTACACCGCCACCCGACACCGCGGACGGTGGCGGCAGGAGGCGGCAGCCTTACTATTCCGATTGGTTACAAATTACAATACAATCCAAAACACACACACTAATTGTAACGCCCGTGTTTCTAGGCTAGGCATTAATATTGACATAATGGTCTAGGTTAACCTTTGTAACTTATTTAGAAGAAATGAAAAGTAATTATGTGAATTTTATGTGAATTATGTGTTTTATGCTTAATTATTAGGGTTTAATTAATTAAGAATAAAAATGAGCGTCAAAATTAAATATTAGATAAAGCCTATATCTATTAAGAAACTTGTAGTGGGCATGACAAGGATTACGAATATATAAAGAATGCCGAAATCCAAGTTATAACGAAGAAGTTATGACCTGTCGAAGTTTCACGATAAACCGGCACGGTGCCGGATGTCGTAAAAAGTGAGTTTTCGATAAACTACTTTTTAGCCTTAGTGATCTAAACAAAACTCGTAGTGTTCGTTAAACCGAGAGTAGTTATAAAAAGAACGCCCAAATCTGACTTCATATGAGGAGGTTATGATTTTTCGAAGTTTCAGCATAGCAGTAGACAGCTAAAAACTTGAATTTTAGATCGATAGATTTTTAGCCGACACGACCTAAACGAGAATCGAAGGTCTCGTCATTAGTAGCACAACGGTAAAAAGTCTGACGAAAACGGACGTCGGATGAAGAAGTTATGAATTTTTAACGGATTTCCTATCCCGGTCTGTTAAAAATAATAATATAAAAATTAAAGTCAAAATTAGCAGATGAAGTCTAAACGAAAGTTGTAGAGCGTAATTTTACCTACACGTGCATATAAAGAACATCAAAAACGGAACTCGTATGCGAAAGTTATGGATTTTAGAAGTTTTGGCGCGAAAAGCGAGAATTTTCGCATAGGTCGCTTCGGCCACGTCACCTTCGCTAAGAGCATGCCACGTGTCCGAAAAATGGCTGAGTCATCCGAGCTGCTGAGTCATCTGAAGCGGTCCAATGCCTGCCCAACGCGTGTCCTCCTTCACGTGTCCGAGCCTTCGCGAGAGAGCCACGGATCCCCCCTACTTCGGACTAGACCTCAGTCCAGTAAGAAGAGGACAGCAGCCCCTTCGCACGCGCAGACCATGTGCGAGCACATGCGGACCCTCGCCTGCGGACCCCACCACCTGAACCGACTTCGGACCCCTATAAATAGAAGGGGTATGCGAGCCTTCCCAGTTACATTTGGAATTTTGCCATATTTAGCCCCTTTCTTCATATTTTCTTCATCTTAACATTCCCCAAAGCCCCGGTATCAATTATAACCCCCGGAATACGCCACGAAGAGCCCGAGAAGCCCGAAAAATTTATTTTTTCGGTTTCGAAGCCCGACCCTCGCAGAGCCCGGTTTCTCAATAAAACTCCCGGTTTTATTAGAAACGATCATTCTAGGCAACGAAGTGCTGCCCGGTTATCGTTAAATCAAGTGAGTGTGTAGTTACTTTCACCTTACACATATATATGAAGTATTTTCTTTAAAATACATGATATGTGTAATTATATTGATTGTTTAATTAAGGTGACTGTTGAATAGATGTTTTATACAAGTTTTAAACTGTATATATATATATTTTTTTATCTACAAATATGTTGGGTAAAACATGGGTAGATGAATTAGATGATGTGTGATGAAATAAAAGTGATGAGAGGTATCGATGTTTAAGATGATCTAGTCATCTAGCAGAGTATAGACAACGGCCACAGACTATTTTAGATAGTCCAGTGGAACGTTAGTAGACTTGTAATCGGTACGTATGTTTGAACTATATGTTCATAAAGTGTTCTTGAACTATATGTTCATTAGGTGTTTTTGAACTATGTGTTCATCTGTTAGTTCTTCTTTTTGACACTATTACGTGTCGGGGTACGGGAGCATACGGGAGTACTTTATCAGTATTTTCCCTATACTTTTATTTGGAAGAGCTTTGGAGTCTTTGTTCTTTTATGAAGTGATCGGACGAGCTTCATCAGTTAGTGATATAGATCATGAGTTAAATAGTGTGTGTGTGATGAAAGGTGAGTTGGATAGATGAGATGCTCAGTGATATAGATCATGAGTTGAGAGTGAGTGGTGAAATATGAGAAAAGCCCTTACCGAAACGTTGGCGTGAGTGGTGCAATATGAGAAAAGCCCTTACCCAAACGTTGACCCCCGTCATTCAGCAGTGTATGGATGACAACCATGAACTGTTCTAGACGGTCTGTGGAACACTAGCAGGCTCGCAACCTGTAGGTGTTAATGGACTTGAGTGTTCATTCGCTGTACTCTATTCCCCTCATGAGTGCCTTTAGGGCATGTATGGCTGGGTAAACCCCTTAGTATGTTCATCAGCTGTATCGAAAACCCATTGACATGTATTGCGGGGGGGGGGGGGGGGGGGACACCCGTGGGAAATACCGTCGATGAATAAGAGCTATGGACTCAGCTGTATGGAAAACCCATTGACATGTATTGCGGCGGGGGGGGGGGGGGGGGAACACCCGTGGGAAATACCATCGATGAATAAGAGCTATGGACTTAGCATATGGAAAACCCATTGACATGTATTGCAGGGGGAGGGGAAACACCCGTGGGAAATACCGTCGATGAATAAGAGCTATGGATTTAGCACATGGCAACGATGTGACTTCATGTCTTATTTGACATAAATTGCAAAGGGAAGCAATTTTCTCACTTTATAGGTTGTTTTATGTTAGGATGTCTTGTTTGACATAACTTGTTGAGGGAAAGCAATGTTATCACCCCGATGTTTGTTTTATTTGACATAACTTGCTGAGGAACCCCCAAGGCAATGTTGTCACCCCTAGTGATAATCCTTAGGCTAGGTCCCTTATAATAGTTGTTTTAGGGACGTAAAGTGAGGATAATGGGAATGGGTAATTAGGGTTATTTTGGTTGATGAAATTAATAAATTTATTGATTGAGAACTTAATAAGTTTATCATTTATTGTGGGTTGAAAACCCTATATGCTCACCAGGCTCCCAAGCCTGACCCACTCAGTTTAATTGTATCACAGGTATCGATACGAAGTTGCTTTACACTGAGAGATTAAAAGAGAAGTAGATCACTAGTGTAAATGAATGTAAGTTTTGTTTATGCTTATGTTTTTGTATTGACAATGACATTCCAATGGTTTAAGCGAATAAAATACATTTCTTCGGAAATGATTTGATAACATATTTATCATGTTTTTCTGGGAACAAATTCCGCAACACTTTTAATCAAATGATTACTCTGAAATTATTTTAAAAGCATAAATTAAATCGGTCTTTTCTGGCCGTGAAATTGGGGATGTCACACTAATAACACACACACGCACACTAATAAACACACACACACGCAACCACCTCGTGGTGGCCGGTGGTGGTGTGTGGCGGCAGAAGAGCAGCAACCGGCTGATAACCACCATGGTTGGCTGCCATGGTGGCTCCCCAACGTTTCCGGCCAGCCCCTAAACACACACACGCAACTCAACTAACAACAGCAAACCACACACACACCCGATGATGAAACTCGATTCCAGTCGTCCTTCACGGCGGCTGCAACAACGATTTTGCAATAACAGCCACCACCTCATGGTGGTGGCGGCGGTTCTGTTGATTCCCAGCCGAGAAATACACGCCCACACGAACATGCTGGGAGAACAACAACGTTATGAAGGGGTTGATGCGACTGAGTCCTCAACGGTGTCGGCCCTCGTCTTCAATGCTCGTTCAAGTAGCGACGGAGGTTGGGCTTCGACTCACGTTAGCACAGCGGCGGTGGTCACGTTGAATGACGCCCTGAGGTTGGTCCTCACCGTTAGCCATGGCAGGGAAGGCGACAACGGCTCCTCCTGGCGGCTCTCCGATAGCGACACGGGAAAACTCCACTCGGCGGTTGATGGTGGCGATGGAGTGGCTATCAACGACTGGTTTACAGTGGCGGAGGATGATGGTTTTTGAGCACTACAACATTCCTATGGTGTACATGCAAACCCTAAAGCTTTGGATCTAGTTTGTCTAATGAACATGCAATAATCATCCAAAGCCATAAACCCTAGATCTAGCATGTGATAATCAAATAACATATGAATTAGGGTTTAGATCTTACCTTGATTGTTATGTAGTAATAACAATCTCAATTCCTTCTTGTAATTGGCTTCTAAAAGCTTAGAGTCACAAATGTCACTCCTCTAATGGCTCACAAACACCAAGGGTAAGAGGATGAAGAAGGAGAAGAGGAGAGGCACTCAAAAACGTCTAGAAACCCTAAGGAAACTCTTCACCACGTTTTTGGTGCCCTAGGGGTGCTTAAATAGTGAGGCTATTAGGGTTATCTAACAAGGAAACCCTAATTTGACTTCTTAGGCCCTAAGCAACCCATGGACTCCTCTTTTAGAGGCCTTGGACGATTTCTAATGGGTTTCTCCATAGAATTCGTCCACCCCTCTAATAAGAAGTCCATTAGCCCAAAATTCAACTATCACACAATCGATAGTTCTAGTCCCCTAATTTTAATTAATCTCTTTTAGCCACAAAATTAATTCTTAATTAATTATTGACTAATATTAATTAAACAATATGATTTCTCCTTTAATATATTATTCTCATAATACATTAATAAATCATAATTAATCCTCTCTCTCTCTCTCTCTCCATAATTCATCCTATCAAGTTGCTTTGGTGAAGGCAACCCAAAAGGACCATGCACTATCGGGTCAAGTACATACCAGAATAGTTATGGGCTTAGACACTAATCCAACAGTCTCCCACTTGGATAAGTCTAGTAACTATTATGCCTATGACTTTAGATCCTGATCAGCAATCGTAGCTTTCAAAAGCCGTTGTCAACTCTGATCTTATCAGAAACGCGTCCTTTAGACAAGGGATCATATATTCCTCCATTCTAGATATCGTATAGACGTGAGACATGGATTGAAATCATTCTCTCAGTCTATGTGTCGTTTCCCGATTTCTGATTTATGACAACTGACTAATTGAACAAATCAAATTAGTCCTGGCCCGGCCGAGTACGTTCCTTTGTCATCACTAAATCATCGAGGGGCCCATAGATATCGCTTTTATCCCACTTTGGGTAAAAGGAATGGATAAACTTTGACTCAATGCTCACTTGTACTCACTCACCGAATCACACACAACAATACGTTTTATAACACCAAGTTACTGGTGCGTTTACATATTATCAATGTATAACCGAATCGCAAGATACAACTCACACATCTCGGTTTCAAGAACATAAGATATTATCGTCTCACCAATCACTCGTGATAAAATCCATGAAGCGATCCAAGTGAGCGTGGGTTTAATCCAATGCTCAAATCATATTCGTAAGCACTCATGAACGTTGTAGCAAACTTTTGCTATGTCTAATACACTTCAGACAATCTACACACCAATTCATGACAACCTTCTTTCATACCTACTCCCAAGGTATGAGCGACTGTGGAACATTCGAATAATCTTATTATTCAGGAAGTGAAAACATGCAAATTGAAACACAAGAATAATACTAATCTTATATGGCCCCAAACTTTTAAGTATAAATAAAACACTTTTATTTAATCACCATATTGATGACTCATTATTTGTTGCTTCGGGTAATCAACTTCTTACTTGAATTATAACGACAATTGTCCCATGCTCTTGGCATGCACACTATGTTTACTTATGGTCCTTACTCTGTGAAGTAGTATAATTGAATAACATTTTCAATCACACTCATTTCACAATTCCCATCCTTACCACAAGTTTAAGAATACCAAATTCTTGCCACTTATAGAATATGTTAGATTCTAATACTTTATGCAACGGTCCTTTCGAAATGTCATGGCACAAAAGTCACCAAGACTCGGCCAATGAAATTAAAAAGTCTTCTATTGGAGATTGTTGCAAGACAATTCCATAGATGTGAAGTCTCACATTCAAAGTACATTCTTTGAACATCCTTCTTGCATAAAAGTTTCTAATCTAGACATAGATCCTTAACGTCCAACTCCCAATAAGGAAACATTTCCATATTTGCCATATGAAAACTCATTATTAATAGAATCGTATCTAATAATAATAATGTCAATATGGTCCTTCCATTACTATACTTCCAACTGTTCATAAGCGACCAATCCTTGGCGAACCTTGGATTATCCTTGACAGTTGTTTAACTAATTTAGTCAAATCCGATTCTAGTCCTCTTTCCCTCTTAATGCCCTAGGCATTTGGAAAATTTTAGAACAGTCGAATATTACAACGACATGATACTTTACCAGTTTTTGCCATAATATTTCTATTTGCCATGTTCTCATGATTCGAACTATGAAGAGGGATGTCGTAATCATAATCGAGTGTGAGAACGCAACAATTATTTCCATATATTGAATTCTCTTACGTTGAATCCTTTCAACATAACATTCATATATCTTTTTGACTAAATTTGATTAAAATTTCTCGATCTAAACCTTTAGATTTGAAACGAAGAATATTCTCTCCCTTAATTATAGCAAAACAACTTTTCAACCTATGCAATTTTGCAAAGTGAAACTTTGTTTTCTATAATTAATATTGCTATCTTGCAATAATAATCATGCTCCCACTAACATGATGATTATATCCATACTAGCATAACATTTATGCTCCCACTAGCTTTGACACGTATTCAGAAAACGGTTGGACTTCTAAAAGACAATACTTATTGACTTTCCAAAGTTTATATTTCCAATACGATGTGCTTCGATAAGCCTTTATCTACACACATTTCCTTAGATAGATCACATGTGTGTCTAAACTAATTCAGAACTTATATTACTAAGTCCTAAATGTTCAGACTAACTGCCAAATCTCACAATTCGAACTATGAAGATGGATGCCATAATCATAATCGAATTTAAGAATGCAATTTACATAATCGCTATCTCCTTAAAATCTATCTTAGTGAAAGCGTTTCCTCACAATCATTTTCATGAAGGAGAGAAACCTTATGACACTTAGATTTTATGGTGCATGTGTTCCTATCCATGCAAATTTGTCATAAGCATAATCGTAAGATAATGTTTGTGACAAATTTAAACTCTTATGGACAGAACTTGTTCATTCTTAATTTCTTGCCATCAAGGGTCCCACCATTGCTTCCAAATTATTTAGAAGCTCACCTATGCCAGTCAATGTACTTTCGTTGATCAAGGTATTTGCCCTTATGCATTCAATTGAGAACTCATAGAACTCATATGCATAATCACTCAACTGGATTAGCACATAAATAAAATTTTGTCAACACGATAGGTTACTATCCTCAAGTCGTGTGCTAGTGTTTATTAGGTTTACTTCTTGATTTGTTCTTGAAACTTTTCAAGATCTTTAGACTCCCACTGACCTCTTGACATATAAGATTCTCTTGTCAAGAAACATTTCTTGACAAACAAATATTCAAGAGTTAGTGTGTGTCTTTATCAAGACAAACCTACACACAATTTGGTATTAGCTGGTCTTTGTTTTATCCAAGACATCACAACTTACCAAAATGTGCTTGTGTAAGAACATTCCTACTTAAGATTATGTCACTCAATTCACAATCTTGGAGTATGACTCTAAGAATTGATTTTGGTACGAAGTACGGTTCATGTTATTGACTTAACCATTTTGACAATTCTCGACTCCTCTTCTTAGCCATACTAGTGCACTAAGGTGTCCTTGGAGGATGAATTGTAATATGGTTCTTAAGACGATCATAAACATGATACAAAAGTACTCTCCCTTCTTCTTAGATTGGAGAAACTTTTTTCTTTCTTGACTAATTGATTCTTCTTATTCGTTCTACCATTCATTGAAACTTTTCAATGATTCAGAATCATACTTAATCTTTTAAGTATAATCATATTTACTAATCTTTTAGCAAATCATGACGAACATTTTATCGTTCTTTGTGGTGGACTTGACTAGTGCACAACATTGTGTACCAGATCTCATTATCCTTCACTTGACTCACATACTTATGTGAACAAAGAATTAGTCTCAATTTTCCAAATACGAAGGTTCTCATTCGTCACACAATACCAGTTGCATGATTCTAAGTTTCTGTCCAATTGAAACTTGGGCGATGAGAATCTTTCCTCATTTGGTAAATTTCTGACATTACCACAAATAACATAACTAAGAATCAAATCCATTCACAATATTGCTAACAATAGAACCATTCAAACACCAATTTTCATAAAATCCATCGCAAGGAAACATAAATAAGATAAATCAAAATTTAATTTATTGCGGAAAAATATTGTCCTTACAATACGATTACAAATGAAAACTATGTAAATATTACTTAACAATTTATCCTAACTCTAAAGTAGTAGCTTAAATATTTGATCCTTGAATCATGCAATCAAAATCCATTTCTTCGCGATCAGACTCAGCTTGCTCCTTCCTTTAAGCTTCCTTTCTTTCTTCGATCCTTCAAAACATCGAAATGTAATCTTATCACATCATGTATTAAGAATCTCCAAATAGTAACTTAATAGAGTTAGATAACGGATTTTTACCTGAAGCAGAGTCATACATCTTGACTCTCCCATCTCTTAGATCTCTCAGGTAGTCAGGGCAACTTCGTAACCAATGCCCCTTCTTTTGGCAGTAGAAACACATGGATTCTTATGGAATGGTACACGGGACTATCTCAGACTCAACCTTTCTCTTGCGTAGAGAAAACTTTTCTGGACTTCCAATGTTACCATTGCCCATAGAGGGTTGGGATATTGATTTACCAGACAAATTTGCTGACCAGTGCGCCAAATCATTTCTGATTCAGTAGCAATAAGCAAATAAGTCAAATCAATAAGGGTCATGTCGTGGTCCATCATATAGTACTCTCTAACGAACTTACCATATGATTCGGAAAGTGACTGAAGAACCAAGTCAACAGCCAACTTCCTTTAAACATCGACACCTAACAATCCCAATCTATCAATATGTAACCTTTCATCCAAGAGATGAGCACATATAGACTTTCCATTTTCATGTCTTTTGCCAATAGGGCTTGAGTGACCTTGAACTTTTCAAGTCTTCGAACACGTTGGTCAGGGAGAATTATTGGAGGAGGTGGAGGAAGATAAGCATGATTTATATTTCCACAATCCAATCGTGGAACATCATCTTCATGTGGAAAATTTTTTCCAACGGATTTAGGAAGACCATAGTTGTCAGACATTGATATCTATGAAACGGGAGAAAATTCAAGTTTAGTTGATTGAGTCCTTAATAAAACACCCAAATGAGATATTAAGGCTAGGACCCAACACAATATCCTACAAATTGGAAGATGGATGCCGTAATCCAACTCGCAGAACATTTGAAGGTAGGTAAATGACGATTTACCAATTTCCACCATGAAAAACGAAAAGAAGGTTAAGTTTTAAATGAATTGAAACTCCTAGATCCTTTGAGATTCATTGAACTTTTCAATGTCATGTTTAATCTCGATTATGCCCTTCATTTGTGACTGGGATGCCGAGGATCACAAATAAGGTGTGAATAACCATGCGAATGTACGTGGTGCCCTTAATGTTACAGTCACCTAATCGACGTGCTGGTTAACCACACACGCTCCATCGATCTATGACAAACATCAAGTCACCCTTCGCTACCAATGCCAAACCCAACTTAGTGTGCCGGTTAACCACACACGCTCCACTAATTGTCTCGACAAGGGTACAAAGCGTAATTCCATGGAATTGCATCGATTTCACTTTTTCCTAAAGTAACTAAGATTTGGGAATTTAGTAAAACATTTAGTTACTTTAACATTCATTATACTTTTAATGAGGAGAGAGTTTGCCCTATCCTACCCGTTCGGCTAACGACCTTTCACTAGTCAAGAGTGCGGTGGGTAAGAGTGGATACCCATTCAATCGCCATTTTATAGGCAATTTCCTTAAACACCCCTTATAGACCAGCTTCGTGAATGAGGCCTACTAACGGTAAGACTAGCAGTTTAAGTTATACATATATAATATTAGACTTTTAATGTTATATATAGTATAGGGTGTATTTTACACTTTTAAAATACTAGGTGGTTTAATTTTATAAATTACACTTTTAATTTAATTAAATATAAACCATATCATTATGGATTTATTAACTCTCTTTTAATTATACTATTAATTAACTTAATAAAACCATAAGGGTGTAATTTGAACTTTTTCAAAACTACGGTTTTAGAATTTAAAAAATTAAACTTTTAATCAAAATTTAAATTCCAAAACTTGAGGGCAAGTTTTGAAACCTTTCAAAATATTAAGGTTCAACTATTTAAATTTCAAAACAAAAACTTTTAAAGTTCAGATTTTAACTATAAAACCTAAAGGGTGAAAAATGAAACTTTTCCAAACTTTATCAAGAACATTCTAGATCAACAATTCAAATAAGGCAATTAACAATTAATTATGGTTATCTAATTTTGACCTGGTCCAATTACTTGCAAGATAATTCACCAAATAACTAAAATAATTAAACATTATCTTATAAGGCAACAAATATTTGATTAAATGGTAATTATCAACTATTTTGGTAAGGATATTCACCCAAAATCAATAAAAACGGATTTTACTAATTAAAAACATTTATGGTAAGTATCCCAAGCCAAAACAGCAAGTAAATCACGAAAATAAGTTGTCAGACCCTTTGACTCGTCGAGTCAGGCATGGACTCGTCGAGTACAGCCGACTCGGCGAGTTCACCAAGTGACTCGGCGAGTCTAGCAGTCAGAACCAAAAAAAATCCGATTTTTCAAGCAATAATCGATCAAATAAGCATCAATTCATTAACAAACAGCCCTAGGCTCTGATACCACTGATGGGTTTTGAGCACTACAACATTCCTATGGTGTACATGCAAACCCTAAAGCTTTGGATCTAGTTTGTCTAATGAACATGCAATAATCATCCAAAGCCATAAACCCTAGATTTGGCATGTGATAATCAAATAACATATGAATTAGGGTTTAGATCTTACCTTGATTGTTATGTAGTAATAACAATCTCAATTCCTTCTTGTAATTGGCTTCTAAAAGCTTAGAGTCACAAATGTCACTCCTCTAATGGCTCACAAACACCAAGGGCAAGAGGATGAAGAAGGAGAAGAGGAGAGGCACTCAAAAACGTCTAGAAACCCTAAGGAAACTCTTCACCACGTTTTTGGTGCCCTAGGGGTGCTTAAATAGTGAGGATATTAGGGTTATCTAACAAGGAAACCCTAATTTGACTGCTTAGGCCCTAAGCAACCCATGGACTCCTCCTTTAGAGGCCTTGGACGATTTCTAATGGGTTTCCCCATAGAATTCGTCCACCCCTCTAATAAGAAGTCCATTAGCCCAAATTCAACTATCACACAATTGATAGTTCTAGTCCCCTAAGTTTAATTAATCTCTTTTAGCCACAAAATTAATTCTTAATTAATTATTGACTAATATTAATTAAACAATATGATTTCTCCTTTAATATATTATTCTCATAATATATTAATAAATCATATTTAATCCTCTCTCTCTCCATAATTCATCCTATCAAGTTGCTTTGGTGAAGGCAACCCAAAAGGACCATGCACCATCGGGTCAAGTACATACCAAAATAGTTATGGGCTTAGACACTAATCCAACAGAGGAAGGATGGGGTATAAGGGCGGTACGGCGCCGAAAATTGAAGGAGGGTGGCGGCCGAAGGTTAGGAGGGGGAGACATAAGGTGGCGGCGGGTGCTCTCATTTAGGGTTAGGGTTAGAATGACGCTTATGAAACAGTTATACCTCGTCTCCTTCAAACTTTCCCCATAATGACACCTTTAGTCCTTCCTTATCCTTCTTCCTTCAATTTCGATCCAGAAATTACCATTTCTACCTTACCTTCTAAAATCCTTACAAAATGAGTCCAATATTTACTCTTTGACCCCTGCTTCTATAATTTCTTTTCAAAATAAATCCCGAAATTACATTTTAACCCCCGGAGATTCAATTCTTGTCATTTGGCTTTCCGAAACCAACAACCCACTAATTATTAATTAATTTTGGACAATAGTAATATAAAACAATAATAAAAATCACTTCTCGAGGTTCCGGGTTTATTATTTAATTATCATATTTTAAATGGGATGTTACAACTCTCCCCCACTTAAATTTGATTTCGTCCCCGAAATCGTTTCTTCTCATTCCTTACACGCCAAACAACTTGGACTACAATCCCGAGCATAACCCTAGCCTTTCCACGGCAACCGCAACCAACCCTCGCAGGGTTCTAAAACCTGAAAATAAACGAATCCTTTGCAATATGATCACATTTACTCAATCCGTAATATGAAGTCTCAAGATGGTCTGGCTCCCTGACAGACTGCCCACACTGGGTCATTGTCGAATGCATTGCACTTCACTCCCAACTGGCTACTCAACTTCTGATAACCTGAGGTTCCCACTAGAAAATAGAATCACAAATCCCACACTGCCAACTATGATCCTTTAGTTCCCGAACCACATACATATACTAATCGGCTCATAAGCACAAATACTCATACCTGGCCCAAACAGCCTCGGTCTGGAATACCAGGCATGCCTACGACGGGTCCAGTCATCCCTAGGATGGAATACCCTCGTATCACACACATGTTTGGTCCAATCAACCCTCGGGTTGGAATACCAAACACGTCAGGTCCACTCAATCGTAGGGTCCGGTCATCCTCACGATGGAATACCCTAGATTGGAATACCACTATATACATAAATCGGTCTAACCCATATCTAGAAATCCAAGGACCTATCCTTGCATCTCATCCAAAATCCTCTGATTCGTCACAACCGAGTAACACACATCTGAAATACCGGGTTCCGGCCCGGTCGCGGAGCTAAAGGACTCCCACATAGTTGCCTCACACGACTTCCGAACGAAATCCTTCCTTGGAACTAATTGCCACTAGTTATCATGCCACTGCGTCTCTAACAACTTTCTGATCCAACCGATCGGATCCATGCGTCAAATCCTGACGTCATCAAATCTAAGGCTAAACGTGATTGCTACCTAACCAACGGTAAATTTATATCACAAACGACCTTAAGCAATTCCTTGCTTCCTTGATCTCTCAACTATAATGGCGTTCCTACAGTCTTATTGCTGGCTTAACCAGGTCTAATCCCTCTGGGGAAACCCATATACCCATCTGTGGATTTCCATATCCTCACTGCTACACCCGAACTGGTGGTTACTACTGCCCCTTCTGCGTCCTAACAACACGCTCATGCTATCTACCAACCTAGTGAATGTTGCGGCTACACCCGCAGATTTACAACACTTCTCACACTATCTAGCAACCTTGTGAATGCTATGGCTACACCCGTAGATTTATAACACTTCCCACACTATCTGATCTCAAGTGAATGCTACGGCTACCCCCGCAGTCTTACAACACTTCCCATACTAACTGATCGCTAGTGAATGCTACGGCTACCCCCTGTAGTCTTACAACACTTCCCATACTAACTGATCGTAAGTGAATGCTACGGCTACCCCCGCAGTCTTACAACACTTTCCATACTGGTCGAACACGCACTCGACCTAACACACAACTGAACTTAATTCATGGCTAAAATCCCAACCTGATTTCCCAAATTCTGCTATCAAGCACCGAGAAGCAACGATTCCCATGCGGGGGAGTTTTACCGAACTCACAACTCCCACCACACTCAAACCAAGTAGCCACTAGGTTTGTCTTCCTTCCTGGAAACGACGCAAAACTTATCCCAGTTTCAAAACTGGTCCTGCTTCTGCATTCCGGGACGATTCTACCCCACTTAGATTCATCTAAGTCTTCACAATACATGAGAATTGGAGAATCCTCAGTTCTTCTAATTTTCCAATGAGCGATCCGATGACAACTAACTCTTTTCAACTAGTGCTCCCATCACTAGCCAACCATAAATGATCACACGCTTCTAATAACTAGATGAACACTTCCTGAATCTCAGGGAAACCAACAGTCCCTAAAGCTCGAATGATCCCACACCCAAATCTTGAAGTCCAAAAATAGATGCTCCAACTAATGTCTCAACAACGAGCTACTTCCTTTGGTGCTTTCATCCGCCAATCAATAACGGTTACTAAAACCACTGAATTCTGGCAATGCTGGATAACCATCCTGTGGGACTCTGTCCGCAGACCTCCCACATAACACCCTTCTTCTCAATATGCTCCAAACAAGTCTCCCGCTCTCGGGTCAAGAAATCATTTCATTCAGGGTTCGCACCCTGTCTTAATCACTAGTTCAATCATTTGCAGCTGAACTGTAGTAACTGAAGCAACCCCTGTCCCTAAACTGGGCTACAACTACTCCTAGGACATAGCCTCCAATCACGAAAGTGCAATAGATCGCACAATCAATCCTTATCGTCCGATACAAGGGATCCAAGGCGAAATGGACCTCCAAAATACTTATGCCACATCGACCCACCCGCGCTTACCAGCGCTAAACTACTGTCGCGAATCCCGGCGACCAACTAACCCCGAGCTAGAATACAACCTGATCCTGGGGTCACAAGCCTGCTCAATCCTTCGAGCTCGTAAACTGAAAGGGCACATTCCTTGCCCTAGAAAACAACATTCCAATCTTATCAATTAACCATTCTAATTCCAGCTGCATAACTCCAGCTGAACATAATCCTTACTCTTTTCCGGAGTCCCCGCGACTCATATTCCGGCCTCGAGCAAAACCCCCGAAGCCTCAAATCTCGAACGCATGTGCCAGACTCTCCCGCTTAACTCGCAGAATGTAACAAGTACAGAACATCTCCCTGATCTGAGGTAATTGAAGCCCTCTGCTAATCAGAATATGTCCCAGTAACAAGTCCCGGTACTGAAAAGCTCGACCAGCTCTTCCCCTTGCCGTCGTTACAGCTGATATAGCTGTCGCGGCAACCGTCTCGGCAATGGCTGCATAGCGCTCGTCGAAATACTCAACCATGGCGGTCTTAATAGACCGAAACATCCCCGGAAACTGTCCCCAGACAAACTCGATCACCTCCTCCCGGATGATCTCACTGACACGGTCCTCTGACAATGTTGGCCTATCCTGGCTGCCAGCTCCCGATCCTAACCTGGATCCGAATGTCTATAAAATTACGTTTTTAACCCAAAATGTTATATTTTCACATTTAAAACCCTGTTTCACAGAAAAATACATTTTCAGCCCCTTATTGGTAAAAGTTTACACTTTCAGCCCAATTTTGGAAAACTTTACATTTTTGGTCCAATTTGAATATAAATGATATTTTCACCTCTAAATTTGGTTTATTTACAATTATGAGTCAAACTTTGGCCAAATAACATTTTTAAACCTTAAATCTTCATTTTTTCGCAAATTGGGCCCAAAGGCCGTGAGGCCCAAAGGTTTGGCCCAATAAGCTTAAATTTTCATTTTTGACCCTTTTAAAAGTATGTTTAGCATAAAAATACCTTTTCTTACATGTAGAACCTGTTTGGCCCTTTTAAAAACAGAATTTTCACTTTTTACCCTTATCTTTTTGTTTTCTTGACAATTTTGACCTTTAACAAGGTTTTTGTTGAATTCTTTTGCATCTTAAACATGTGTTCACTTTTGACTTGATAATATGATGTATATAGTGTTGTAGTTTTTAGATCTTTGCTACATCATACTTAAAATTTCGAGATTCACTAAGATATAACACATTTTTACCAAATAAACTAAGAATTCACACAAAACATGCATATAACACATAGATCTACACATTTTACTTTCATTCTCCCCCAAAAATCATATGAAAACCGAAAACAAGGGGGTATGAACTCACCTTTGCTTTGATATTTCGGTTTTGAAGAAGAAATGAAGAAGATTTTGGTCCTAGCAAGCTTTCTTGAGTGGATTTCGAACTTAAGAAGTTCTAGGAAGCAAAATCACCAAAAACTTTGCTTAAAAGAGTGATCTAACATGAGAATGGAGTTATAAACTTGGATGTGTAAAGACTTACCAAGAAGTGGTGATTATCTTGTGAAAACCTTCTTGAATCACAAGCCAATTTCGAGATTTTTGATGGAAGGAGTAGGATGATCCTTGAGAGGTGTTTGAGAGAATTTGGTGTAGTGTGTGTGTGTGTTTGTTTGTCTTCGGCCGAGAGTAGAAGAGGAGAGGGGAGAGAGATGAGATAACTAGTATAGATACATGGTGGTCCTTGCATGGATGTATGTTGTATAAAATGGAGGTGACACCTCCCAAAGTCAGCCCTTCCCCCATAATTCTCTTCTTTTCTCTTTTTTTTATACATGGGCCGAGATTTTTGGGCCAAGAAGAAAGGGTGGAGTAGATTGGGCCCATTAACTTTAGCTAGGATACTTGGATCCTAAACATAAGATTTTTCGGCCCATTGGGCTTTTTGGAAGCATTCACGGCCCAATTAGAGTAAAAGAATGGGCTTATGGTTCACTAAGGTTAGTTGGATTAGTTATGGCCCAATAAGGCCCATTAGGGTTAGAATGAATCATCCTAGACCCAAATGGTCCAAAATCCTCTAGATTTATGAATTGGGTCCAATTAGGATCTAATTAGGGCTTCTAAGTCCAATAAAGTTGAATTGGGGGCTTATTGGTCCATCAGGCCCAATAAGGAACTCATAGTCCAATATGGACTTAAACCATGGATCTTAGGGCTTCAGACTCTTTGATGAACATGAATGGTGAATCTAAATGTGCATTGAGTGAAGTTTACTTAAAGTATAAGTTTTACAATAGATGAATGGTTACACAGGAATAGAATTTCCTAGCTAAAATGCTAGTTGTGACAACTGTCAAATTGAAGTATTTCGATGGTACAAATCAAATACTCAATTGGATAAAATTCAAAGATTTCGAATTGAGAGAATGTGAGTGAAATGTTATTCAAGATGTACCAGAAAATGATCAAAAACGGGTATATAGTTTTATATCTGAAAACTGTCACAAGACAGTTTCAAATTGTCACCCTTGGATCCTGTCAGGGGTGTTGCCCCCGGACCCCCATTCGTTCAGGGGCTTCGCCCCTAAATGATAGTATACTTTGAATCTTGAAAACTTAAACAAGCATGCACTCCACACCACCCTAACTTGTTCAATATTTTCAAGATCACTTTTCTTCAACAAATTCAATACTATTACACTTAAATAATATTGATGATAACAAATCACCAACAATTAGCATAATTATAACTTATGGGGCTAAAGGTTGACAATTTTGAGACTCTAATGGTCAATAAAGTCATAACTCCTTTTATTTAAAATGTTTATTATCTTTTAGCATATTTTTACATAATTACATATGCTTTGCAATGTTTAAAAAATGAATACCTAAAATTATATTTTCTTTCTTCTTTTGTGTAGTTGTGTTGACAAAAGAAGATCACCGAAAATTTGATGACGGTCAGAAAATATGAAAATGACTAACTTTGTATAAAATTTAGTTTAATGATAAACCATGTACAAAAAAGTGAGTCTAATGGTAAACCATTTACAAAAAAAAGGAACTAAATACATACAAATATGATAGTTCGTTACCTACAAAGTTGTTTTCATATATACTAAGGTCATCCACATCAAGACAATACTATTTGTCTTTCAATTCTGTCACGTCAATTTTGCAATTATATAAAACCATTCAGTTATTACAGTTTGTTTTCAAAATAGTTTAGACATCAAAGTTCCCAGAAATCATAATCATAAATCGAGGAAGTGTACGGTCACGCCTTCGCCTTTCCGCGGTCATCTGCTGAACCTGAAACAATAAACTGAAACTGTAAGCCCGAAAGCTTAGTGAGTTACCCCCAAGATACCAACCTCATACAACCATAACATATCATATAACAAACACATAACAACCATGCATCTCGAGTCTACAGTGTGACTGGTCCGCCCGCACAGGGCCTTCAGTCCACCTGGTCCACTCTCTGAGTCTACAGTCTGACTGGACCGCCCGCGCCGGGCCTTTAATCTATCTGGTCCACTCTCCGAGCCTCGGCACGTCTGGACCGCCCTCTCGCGGCCTTCAGCCTATCCGGACCGCTCGTCGGGCCTTCGGCCTGACTAGATTTGCACGTCCCGGGCCTACAGTCTACCCGGTCCGCCCAGGGTGTCTTGGCCTACTGCACACAGCAGGACCTTCCTCAACCCTTTCCCCCATACCAATCAAACAATCATGTGCACATAAATATCATTCGCTAGCATGTATATAACAGATAATCATACCGATCTAACAGATCACTAGCATAACAACCATCCTATAACCAGGATACCGACCTAACCGGTCACTAACATAACATCATCCTATATACCAGGATACCGACCTAAACAAGGTCACTAACATAATACCATCCTAACTAGCAGGATGCAGATCTAGCAGATCAATAAACATATCAACAAATACCCAGATACAAATCCGATAAAGGGTCGGCCTTGGTGCCTTAGACCCTGTTGATATAGTGAGGATAACTCACCTCCCAAATGTCGCACTGGACTGATAAGCTAAACTCTCGAATCACCAACACGAACTCCACCACCTACAGTTACCATAAAACCCTTTTTCATAAATTTCCAAATTACCAAAATACCCCCAAAGGTCAACTAGTCAACCCTTGGTCAAAGCCAAAGCCAACAGTCAAGGTCAACAGTCCATGTTGACCCGACTCGTCGAGTGCACTTTACCGACTCGTCGAGTGTAACGCCCGGGTTTCGGGGCTAAGCATTTTAGACGATGTAATAGTCTAGGTCAACTATTGTAACTCTTTTGATGTAATAAAGATGAAATATTTGAGTATTTTGTGAATTATGTGAATTTATGTGCTTATTATTTAATTATAAATGTATAATTAATAAAGAATAAAAATAAGCATCAAAATTAAAATATGAGATAAGCCCGATATCTTTACATAAAGTTGTAGTAGTCGAAACAAGGATTCCGGAGATATAAAGAACGCCGAAATCCGAGTTATCACGAGGAAGTTATGACCCGTCGAAGTTTCGTGATGGAACCGGCACGATACCGGGAAGCGTAAATAGTGAATTTACGATAGAGCGAGTTTTAGCCTTAGCGATCTAAACAAAAGTCGTAGAAAACGTTAAACCGAGAGCGTCCATAAAAAGAACGCCCAAATCTGACTTCGTATGAGGAAGTTATGATTTTTCGAAATTTCGGCTTAGCAGTGTACAGCCCGAAGTTCGAATATTATATCGAGCGGTTTTTAGCCGACACAACCTAAACGAGAATCGAAGATCTCGTTAATAGTAGCATAACGATAAAAAGACAGACGAAAACGGACGTCGGATGAAGAAGTTATGAATTTTTAACGGACCAATCCTGTCTCGGCCTGTTAAAATTACAAATTTTAAAATAAATTCAAAATTAGCCGATGAAGTCTAAACGAAAGTTGTAGAGTACGTTCCCGCCTACGCGTGGATATAAAGAACGTCAAAAACGGAGCTCGTATGCGAAAGTTATGATTTTTAGAAGTCGGGAAGGAAAATTGCGAAATTTGCAAGGAGGTGGTGACGTGGCCAAATCTCAGCCGTTGCTTGCTGAGCACGGCCTCGCATCCGATGATCGCCACGAAGCCTCGCTCTACGCGCCGCGTCCGAAGTTGTGTACGCCCAGCGTACCTTTAGCCTTATCCTTCCGAGTCCGAGTGCGAGCCAGTTGTACGCGAGCTGGAGCCCTATCCGATCTACGCCCCACGTAGCCAAGGATTACGCCCAGCGTAGTCCGAGGCATCGCATGCTATAAAACGGGGCGAGGGTTTCCGGATTTTTCACACCAAAATCACTTCTCTCTCTAGTTTCTTTCTCCCTCTAAGATCCCAAACCACCCCTAAACCCTAGGAAAAATCCCTAGCACCCTAAGGAAGCCCCGAGGCTCCCGGAGTCCCGAGAAAAAGGGTCTTTCGGTTCGGAAACGCTGCTCCGAGCAAAGCCCGGTTTTCTTTAAAATCCGCTGTAAGTGAGCTACGCCTACGCAATTTTTAATATAACTTTTAATAATTATAGTAATGTTATTAGGTCCATAAAAGATTTATTTGGGCTATTATTATGAGTTATATTGAGTGTTATTTATCGCTTGTATAATAATAATAATAGCTAGACTATTAATTAGTCGCGGTTAACGTTAAAACTAAACCCTAGTGGTATTTATACTAGGTTTTGATCAAGGAAAATCGTTTTGAGATAACGAAGTGTTGTCCGAGTATCCAGTCACCACCTTCTCAGGTGAGTGCATAGTTACTTTCATCTTACACATAGATATGAAGTATTTTATATAAATTACGTGCTATTTGTGCATATTATCTGAATACTTGCTGTCTATGCTGATGAAAGATTTTTATACATGTTTTAAATGATTTAAACTGTATATGTATTTTATATCTACAAAAATGTTGGGGTAAAACATGGGTAGATGTGATAAGACGATGTGTGATAAAATGATGAGAGGCCTCGATGTTGTTGGTGATCCAGTCATCTAGCGGAGTATAGATGATGACCACAGACTCTTCTAGACAGTCCAGTGGAACGCTAGCAGGCTCGCAACTTGTAGGTGTTTGTGAACGATGTGTTCACCGGTGTACTCCATCCCTCTCATGGTTGCCTTTAGGACATTTATTGCTGAGGAACCCCCTTAGCAGTAGTGTTCATCCCGATGATGATCCTTAGGCTAGGTCCCTTATGATAGGTGTTTTAGGGACGTAAAGTGAGGATAACGGGAACGGGTGATCGGGTTATTGTTGATTGATGAAATTAATAAACTTATTTATTGTGGGTTGAAAACCCTATGTGCTCACCAGGCTCCCCAGCCTGACCCACTCAGTTTCATGTATTACAGGTAGTAGCACTCGAGCATAGATGTGATGTTTTGGATGAGGGATTACGGATATAGACCTGTAGATATGAAATAATGTAGTAAGGCTTATATTGTACTGTTTATGCTTTTGATCTGTATCGAACATGACATCCCGAGTCTTTTAATGAAATACATTTCCTTGGAAATGCTTTTGATAAATCTTTATCATATTTTGTTTTGGGACAAATTCCGCAACACTTTTATTTAAAATGTCACTCTGATTTTCAAACAAGCATAAACAAAATCGGTCTTTTCTGGCCGTGAAAATGGGGATGTCACAGTTGGTATCAGAGCATTAGTTTAAGCGAACTAGGAATTTGTAAGATTTCTAGACTTAAACTTAGAATGCTAAGCGATGATGGTGAGATGTGAGCACTAGCTTATTTTAGGAATTATGCCTAAAATGCTTTTATGTGCTCAATGCTTTATGCCTTATGTGCTGTTAATTGTTCAGATCTATGGTCTGTTGCCGACCGGATCTGGAAACCTTATGTGTTTAGGATTCTAAACGTACGACTACGATATTAGAACTAACATGTAAACGTTTCGGAGTGATAAGGACGGTTTAAACGACTATCCTAAATAAAGATCTAAATTCACCTTATTCGGTGTATAGATCAAAATGGCAAGAACCCGCAGTGGAGCTGGGAATGTAAATGGGAATAGGAGTCAACCCCCAGTGATTAAACAATTACCTGTTGTAGCAGATGTTCCTGAGCCAATCACGATATGATCCAGATGATGTTGGATCGTCAAATGGAGGAAACCAGGCATTTTCCCCAACATAATCGCGAGGAAGCTACCATACCAATCGTAGAGCCCGAGCTGAATGATGGGCCGTCTGAAGGAGGAAATTACAGTGGGACTGTTGGTCAAGCCAACCCACTGATAGTTAGGCAAAACCACCAGGATGGAGGAAATGACGGACGTGGATGCAAATACAAGGATTTCATGGCATCTAAACCACCGTGTCTATCTGGAATCCTGACGCCGGTGGAAGTCATGAACTGGATCTCCGAGATGGAAACAATGTTTGAGAGTTGCGAGTGTAGCAACAGGCAGAAGACCGCTCTCACGGTTCCTCTGTTAAAATCCGGAGTACTAAGCTGGTGGAAGCTGCTAGCTGATTCAATGCCCAAGGGTGAAGCGAGCAAGATGTCGTGGGAGGATTTTCTGGTGCAGCTAAAGATGCAATACTGCTCTGAGCAGGATCTTCTGGAGATCAACAATGAGTTCCAGAATCTGAAGAAGGGAAGAATGAGCGTTACTGAATACGCTGCAAGCCTTACAGAGAAAATGAAGCTTGTTCCTCACCTCGTCCCAACTGAACTCTCCAAGGTTAACAAGTTTGCCCTCGGATTACCATCGGACTTCGGTCCAATGGTCAAGCAAACAACCACTCTGAAAGCCGCCATCTGGGCTCCTAAGAATATGGAGACCCAGATACGAGAGAAGGGTCTGGAGAGAGCGGAGGTGGGAGAGAAAAGGAAATTTGATGGGTCGTCGAAATTCAGCAAGAAAAGCAAGTTCTCAAGGTCTGGTACGCAGAAGTCTGGAGTAGGTGAAGCCAAATGGTGCGACAAGTGCAAGAAGAAGCACCAGGGGAAATGTGACGGAGGAGTCACTTGTTTCAAATGTGGAAAACCTGGACACTATGCCAATGAGTGCACGTTCACTAAGAAGGTCTGTTATGAGTGCAACGAGGAAGGGCACATTTCAAGGGACTGTCCGAAGAAGAAGAAGACAGGAAGACCCAACATTCCACCGAAGCCGAAGGCAAGAGCCTTCCAGATGACGCTCGTGGCTGCAAAGGAGGCTGCAGACGTCGCTTCAGGTACCTTTCTTGTAAATGGATTGCCTGCCAATATACTATTTGATTCGGGAGCAAACTATTCCTTTGTATCACATAGATTTAGAGGAAAATTAGCATTGCCTGTAGAAAAACTTGATAATGCCCTAATTGTGGAAGTTGCCAGTGGCAAGTCCGTACCTGTTAGTAATCATATTAAGAACATCGTCATCGACCTAAACGGAAACGAATTCCACGAGGAGCTGTTACCCATAGAATTGAACGGTTTCGACATCATTCTGGGAATGGATTGGCTTAGCGCCAACGATGCTGAGATTCAATGCCGAAAGAAGATAGTAAGGGTAAACCCACCTGGAAAAGAGTCATTTATGGTGTACGGGGACAAACGCCGAGTAAATTCTGGAATCATCTCCCTGATGAAAGCCAGAAAATGTTTGTCCAAGGGATGTGTATCATACTTGGCATTCGTAATCGGTGCTAAGAAGGAAAAGAAAGAGGTGCAGAATATACCGGTTGTGTGTGATTATTCTGAAGTCTTTCCCGAAGATCTTCCCGGATTACCACCTAATAGACAAGTGGAATTTCGGATAGACTTGTTACCAGGTACAACACTGATAGCAAAGGCAACGTACCGATTAGCACCGACGGAGATGAAGGAGCTTATGACTCAACTTCAGGAGTTGTTGGACAACGGTTTCATTCGACCTAGTTCATCACCCTGGGGAGCTCTGGTGCTATTCATGAAGAAGAAAGACGGAAGCATGAGAATGTGTATAGGCTACCGAGAGCTGAACAAGGCAACAGTGAAGAACAAGTATCCATTGCCAAGGATTGATGACCTATTCGATCAGTTGCAAGGTTCGAGCTATTTCTCAAAGATCGATCTTAGGTCAGGATATCATCAGCTAAAGGTGAGAGATCAGGATATCGAGAAGACTGCGTTCAGAACGAGATATGGACACTACGAGTTCTTGGTTATGTCGTTTGGACTAACCAATGCTCTAGCAGCATTCATGGATCTGATGAACAGGGTTTGTAAACCATTCCTCGATAAATCTGTGATAGTATTCATAGATGACATTCTCATCTACTCGAAAAGCCAGAAGGAGCATGGCCAGCATCTACAAGAAGTGTTGGAAGTCTTGAAGAAGGAGAAATTGTACGCAAAGTTCTCAAAGTGTGATTTTTTGATCCGAGAAGTCCAATTCTTGGGTCATGTGGTTAACCAGGAGAGAATAATTGTTGAACCAGCAAAAATCGAAGCTGTAATGAAGTGCGAACGTCCGAAAAGTCCCACAGAGATTCGAAGCTTTCTAGGATTAGCCGGATATTACCGACGATTTATCCAAGGCTTTTCTTCGATAGCTGCTCCATTGACTGCTTTGACCCTTAAAGGAGCTACTTATACATGGAGCGAGAAGCATGAAGAAGCATTCGAGAAGCTAAAGAAGAAGTTATGTGAAGCACCGATTCTTTCTCTACCCGATGGAGTTGAAGACTTCGCAGTCTATAGTGACGCATCTGGAGTCGGGTTGGGTTGTGTTCTGACCCAAAGAGAAAAGGTGATAGCATACGCATCTCGACAATTGAAGGAGCATGAGAAGAACTACCTCACTCACGATTTGGAGTTGGCAGCGGTAGTTTTTGCTCTAAAGATATGGAGGCATTACCTCTATAGCACGAAGTGTAAACTTTTCAATGATCATAAGAGTCTCCAGTATCTCTTTAATCAGAAAGAATTGAACATGAGGCAACGACGCTGGCTAGAATTACTCAAGGACTACGACTGTGAGATACTTTACCACCCCGATAAAGCAAATGTTGTTGTTGATGCTCTAAGTCGAAAAGTCAATCTTGAAAGAAAAAGGCCAAGAGCGTTGAGAATAGAAGTTGTCTCGACGATTGTGGAAAGTATCTGGAAAGCTCAAGAAGAAGCTTCAGAAAAGAATGACCAAAAGAAGAACGTTTGGGAAGGACGTTGGTATTCGGTACAAACCGTCAAGGACTGAAAGTATTCCAATATCGGATTTGGGTACCTAAGACGGGAGGAATAAGAGATCTTCTGATGAAAGAAGCTCACAAGACCATGTACTCGATTCATCCTGGTAGTACTAAAATGTATAGGGACCTAAAACCCTACTACTGGTGGCCGACGATGAAGCTCGATGTTGCGAAGTATGTGGCCGAGTGTGTGACATGTGCGAGAGTTAAGGCACAACATCAGACTCCGTATGGGAGTTTAGAACCCTTACCTGTACCCATGGGTAAATGGGAAGACATCACCATGGATTTTGTGACTAAACTACCCAGGACGAAGAACGGTCACGACATGATTTGGGTGGCCGTGGATCGTTTCACAAAGAGTGCACACTTCATAGCTGCCAACGAAAGGTGGTCTATGGATAAACTTGCAAATGCTTACGTGAAGGAAATTATGAGACTTCACGGTGTTCCTCTAACAATTGTATCGGATCGTGATAGTCGTTTCACGTCAAGGTTTTGGATAAGTCTACAAGAGGAACTGGGTACGAAGTTATGTCTGAGTACAGCTTACCATCCGCAGACTGATGGTCAGAGCGAAAGAACGATTCAAACGCTTGAAGATATGTTGAGAGCATGTACCCTCGAGTTCCAAGGTAATTGGGACGAGCACTTACCTTTGGTAGAATTTTCCTACAACAACAGTTTACACTCGAGCATCAAGATGGCACCCTATCAAGCTTTGTACGGGCAAAAGTGTCGTACGCCGTCTTTTTGGCTTGAGGCTGGAGAAAAGCAGTTTATGGGCCCCGAGATAGTCCATGAGACTGCTAAGAAGTTAAAGGTGATTAGGGAAAGAATGTTAGCAGCTCAGGATCGTCAGAAGAGCTATGCTGATAAGAAGAGACGACCGATGACCTTCGAAGTTGGGGATTCGGTTTTGCTTAAAGTCTCACTGTGGAAGGGACTTATAAGATTCGGAAAACGAGGAAAGTTGAGTCCAAGGTTTATTGGACCGTTCAAAGTTCTTCAGAAGATTGGGAACCAAGCTTACAAGTTGGAATTGCCCGAAGAACTCGATGGTATTCATAACACCTTCCATGTGAGTTATCTGAGAAAATTCACGGGAGAAGTTCCCGACATAATTCCGATCTCAGAGTTAAGAATGGATGAAAACAAGAGGCTGATTGAAGAGCCCGAGGCAATTGTTGACCGTAAGACTAAGAAGTTACGACGCAAGATGGTCGACTTAGTGCTAGTCCAATGGAAACATTCAAATGGGTCGAATCTCACTTGGGAAACAGAAGATGACATGATGAGTCGCTATCCGCATCTGTTTGTTGATGCATGATTCCGGGACGGAATCATCCTAAGGGGGAGAGAATTGTAACGCCCGGGTTTCGGGGCTAAGCATTTTAGACGATGTAATAGTCTAGGTCAAGTATTGTAACTCTTTTGATGTAATAAAGATGAAATATTTGAGTATTTTGTGAATTATGTGAATTTATGTGCTTATTATTTAATTATAAATGTATAATTAATAAAGAATAAAAATAAGCGTCAAAATTACGCCCAGCGTAGTCAAGGATTACGCCCAGCGTAGTCCGAGGCATCGCATGCTATAAAACGGGGCGAGGGTTTCCGGATTTTTCACACCAAAATCACTTCTCTCTCTAGTTTCTTTCTCTCCCTAAGATCCCAAACCACCCCTAAACCCTAGGAAAAATCCCTAGCACCCTAAGGAAGCCCCGAGGCTCCCGGAGTCCCGAGAAAAAGGGTCTTTCGGTTCGGAAACGCTGCTCCGAGCAAAGCCCGGTTTTCTTTAAAATCCGCTGTAAGTGAGCTACGCCTACGCAATTTTTAATATAACTTTTAAATAATTATAGTAATGTTATTAGGTCCTTAAAATAATTATTTGGGCTATTATTATGAGTTATATTGAGTGTTATTTAACGCTTATATAATAATAATAATAGCTAGACTATTAATTAGTCGCGGTAAACGTTACAACTAAACCCTAGTGGTATTTATACTAGGTTTTGGTCAAGGAAAAATCGTTTTGAGATAACGAAGTGCTGTCCGAGTATCCAGTCACCACCTTCTCAGGTGAGTGCATAGTTACTTTCATCTTACACATAGATATGAAGTATTTTATATAAATTACGTGCTATGTGTGCATATTATCTGAATACTTGTTGTCTATGCTGATGAAAGATTTTTATACATGTTTTAAATGATTTAAACTGTATATGTATTTTATATCTACAAAAATGTTGGGGTAAAACATGGGTAGATGTGATAAGACGATGTGTGATAAAATGATGAGAGGCCTCGATGTTGTTGGTGATCCAGTCATCTAGCGGAGTATAGATGACGATCACGGACTCTTCTAGACAGTCCAGTGGAACGCTAGCAGGCTCGCAACCTGTAGGTGTTTGTGAACGATGTGTTCACCAGTGTACTCCATCCCCCTCATGGTTGCCTTTAGGACATTTATTGCTGAGGAACCCCCTTAGCAGTAGTGTCCATCCCGATGATGATCCTTAGGCTAGGTCCCTTATGATAGGTGTTTTAGGGACGTAAAGTGAGGATAACGGGAACGGGTGATCGGGTTATTGTTGATTGATGAAATTAATAAACTTATTTATTGTTGGTTGAAAACCCTATGTGCTCACTAGGCTCCCCAGCCTGACCCACTCAGTTTCATGTATTGCAGGTAGTGGCGCTCGAGCATAGATGTGATGTTTTGGATAAGAGATTACGGATATAGGCCTGTAGATATGAAATAATGTAGTAAGGCTTATATTGTATTGTTTATGCTTTTGATCTGTATCGAACATGACATCCCGAGTCTTTTAATGAAATACATTTCTTTGGAAATGCTTTTCATAAATCTTTATCATATTTTGTTTTGGGACAAATTCCGCAACACTTTTATTTAAAATGTCACTCTGATTTTCAAACAAGCATAAACAAAATCGGTCTTTTCTGGCCGTGAAAATGGGGATGTCACATCGAGTCCTTCCTGAACTCGAGAGGTCGTGAAATCCTTGGTTGACTCGTCGAGTTTTCCCGCAACTTGCCGAGTTCATGCGTGTCCAAGGGTTGGGGAAAAACCCTAGCCGACTCGCCGAGTCATTCGATTGACTCGTCGAGCCCAAGGCAATATTCAACGGACTCGCCGAGTTGTTCATCCAACTCGTCGAGTACATGACCATCTTCATATGACTCGCCGAGTCCCGTCAATCCTTCAACCATACAGATGCTTTTTAGGCCATTTTAAGTTTCCATACTACAAATCCAACTTCCAAAGGTGTGTTTATCACATAAAGTTGCAACCTTTACGTGTATGCAAGGCTCTATAGGCTTAGAATGTCAATCCCAAGCTTACAATGGAGTTTATCTCAACATGGAGGGTTCATGCTTGCTAAATCTGGAGACTTTATGGCTCTAGGGTCCAAGATGAGCTCAGATCTGAAGTTGCGACTTCAGATCCTAGCCCATACCCAAAAATGGTTATCACCCATGCTATAGAAGCCCTTATCCTCAACATGAAGAGATCTAGAAAGAACAAGGTCAAGGTAACAACTTGTTACCTTCAAATGATGCTAAACTGAGGTAGACTTCAGATCCCCAAACGTTCTTGCCTCCAACTTCTTGATCTTCACGCTTCTAGCAACAAAATCTTCTTTCCAAGCTTGAAATGTACACTAATATGGAGCACACACACGATTTAGGGTTTCTGGACTCTTAAGAGGCAGTAAAGGGAGGCTAAGGGGAAAATGATCCTTTAAATAGGGTGAAAAACCCCGGAAATTAGGGTTTCATCCTCCAGCTCCTAATCGTCGAGCCCCTTCTTGGACTCGGCGAGTAGGTCACTGAGGTGCGCGGCCTAACCCGCTGCTACTCGACGAGTCAGGCAACCAACTCGTCGAGTAGACCTTGAATCCATGAGAATTTATCAACATAAATTGATATTCGAGAATTGATGCGTTACAGTTCTCCCCCACTTGATCTAGACTTTGTCCTCGAAGTCCGCCTCGGGCTCTCACGTTCACGTAGACCCTGTTCGATGTTTCTTTCGTACCTTTACCAAAGGTACCTCTTTGTTCCGCAGAACCCTCACCCTCTTCCCCAGAATCCCCACGGTCTCTCAGCATCATTCAGGTGCTCATCGACCTGAATGTCATCCAACACAACTCTACCTAACTCGCAATCTGGAACCGAGATTCGGTCTGGCTCCCTGACAGACCACTCATACTAACCATCGCTAACTCGATTCCCAACACTACTAACAGACTATTCAACCTCGGGATTCTAAGATTCCTACCCCGAAAGTAGAACCATGGATCACATTCTGTTGAACCCCTGTGCCTACGACCTACCGTTAGCCCGTACCGGGTACCTTGTCCTACTACATAGAGCAAGACCACCTCAGCCCGATCAAGTACAACATGCCACCTAATAACCCATCCGGAAAAATGTCCACACAGTACCGACGATCATCCAACATGTCGCTCCTTGTCGTCCACCCTATCCATAGAATACAGCCCCGCAAGCGATTACCACCAACAACATATCTACCACTACCGGCCCACCAGCAGGGGACTCATATCTATCCCATACCACCCTTCGGGTGGGAATACCAATATGCCAAGTCCAAATGATCATAGGGTCCGGTCATCCTCGGGATGGAATACCCTAGATTGATCTACCAACATGTCGAATCAATTCAACCATCGAGTTGAAACTCCCAGGGTTTGTTGGCCAACCGCCTCAACCCTGCCGCTCCTCTTGAGCCTCCGTGCCTACGAATTTCAGTCGGCCTGCATTGGGTATCTTGGCCTGCTGCATAGAGCAGGACCACCTCAACCCTTCCCACATATAATGTGTCGCCATAGACGATCATGAGAAAAATCTAACTCGAACGCGCTCCTACAAAAGACATATTCAACACAATCTCTATGCCCACAGCCTATGACTGGAATACCCTTACATGGTCCTCATCATAGGTCTGGATTGCCTCTGAGCCCACAACATGAGTCTGGTATGCCTTCTCCGGCCCTCAGCTCATGACTGGAATTCTCCCGATAACCCATCGACATCGCCGTCGACACTTCAGATGTCCAACACTATGTCCTGGAGGTACTCATCTCCTCCATTACCCAAGAAAACCTAATCAATGTCCTTTACAACTCCAACAAGCGTCACAGTGCTGAAACCTCACCCTATACTATCCACTTGCAGAACAAGTTGCTACCCCGTAACACACATATAAACTCAGAACCTAATCATGAAACTAACAAAACCAGCATACTCCATCAACATGTTCAATACTTGGGGACAGACCTACTGATTGCTATAATATAGCAACATACTCAATACCTGCACATAGATCTACAAACACACGCGCCCAGAGTCTTCAGCATGACTGGACCGCCTCACCAGGCCTTCAGTCTACTTGGACCACTCTCGGAACCTTCAGCATGTCTGGACTGCCTCTCTGGGCCTTCAACCTGTCTAGACCGTTCCCCGAGCCTTCGGCTTGACTGGTACGCCCCACCGGCCTTCAGTCTATCCGGACCGCTCTAACCTGTTGAGCATCTCCCTAGACCACCCATCCTGGTGATCTCTCTCATTACGACTGTTTTCACCCACTTGGGGTTCCGAACTCCTGATCCATTTCGTGGACTCTGACTCCAGCCTAACCCTAGGTCTCATGTCGATCGCCCACCTTCTCGGAAAACCGTGGTTTGTTCCCTGACCCGCGTATCTACCACATACGCTAAATAACCCGCACACCCGTGCCGAATGTACTATCGAGCCCCGGGCAGCTAAAAAAACCCTCAATCTATCAATCCAAAAACCTTCAGAGTCGAGCACACCCTCGATCGAATACTCGAACTAAACTCAATTCATGACTAGAACTCCAACCTGGTTCCCTAACTTCTGCTATCAGCACCAAGAAGACGTGTTTCTTATGATGGGGAGTTTTACCGAACCCCCAACCGACACAACCCTCAAACCAAGCAGCCACTGGGGCCTCCATTCTCCCTGTCGGGTTGTGAAACTTATCCCCGTTTCAAAACCTCTCCCGCTTCTGTATCCCGGGACGATTCTCCCCCACTTAGATTCGACTAAGTCTTTACAATACATGAAAATTGGAGAATTCCCAATCTTTTTCACTGTGCAACGATCGATCCGATAACAACCAACTCTTCTAAATAGCGCTCCACCTAATACCTCGGCGACGAGCTACTTCCCTTGGTGCTTTCGCCCGCCAACCCATGACGGTTACTAAAACCACTGAATCTTGACAATGCTGAATAACCATTCTGTGGGATCTTGTCCGCAGACCTCCCACGTAATGCCCCTTTTTCCAAAGGTGTTCCAAACAAGTTTCCCGCTCGAACGTTCACAGCTAAACTGCAGTAGCTGAAGCAACCTCTTCCCTAAACCGGACTACAAAATATTCCCAAGACATAGTCTAATCCCAAAGTTGGAATAGGTCGCACTATTAATCCTTACCACCTGATACAAGAAATCCAAGGTAAACCGGACCTCACAAAATACTTATGTCACATCAACCCATCTGCACTGAATTAATATCGCCAATTGTAGTGACATAAGAACATGGTTTGGCATGCGGAATTAAAGATTGCACAATGAACATGGTGATTTGGGTGTTCAAGAGATGTATTGAATATGTATGGTGTTACAAAAAGGGACATAGATCTACATCTAAATAAATAACACACACTTACACACTCACTTTTACACCTCTCAAGCACACCTCTACAAGTGGTATGAACCCACTATTTATAGAGGTGTTTACATGTCTCTCTCTCACTCTCACTAACACATGTGTCTAAAGGCTAATGCACCACATGCAAGTGGGTTTACAAAAGTCAAACAATTACAAAGTCAATCATGAATAACTTTGTACCCCAACATTCTCCCCCTCAACGTTAGGAATGAATGACCCACTTCAATTCTTCCAAAATCGAGCAACTACGCGACCCGAGCCTTAAGCGTGACACATGTCGAAACAAACTTCAATCTTCAATTCTTCCATGATTCTTCAATTTGGGCTCTAGGATGTGAAACCATACAAACCGAGCAGCAACGAATGATTAACTCCAAATAATCACCCAAAAGTTGCGCATAAAAACACATCCCAAAAATCTTCAATAAAACCAAACCCATTTCGAAAATAAATCATTTCCGAACTTCCAATTGCATCATTTCGTAAGCTTCAAAACTTCAAGATCACTTTGGTCTTCAAATCCGCGTAATATGAAAAATTCAAGTTCGAATTTCCATATAAAACTTCTCCCCCTTTTTATAATCAAAATTTGATTATAAAACTCCCAAGGAAAAAGAACGTGCTCTATTCGGAATTTTTCGTGTCAAAACTCCCCCTTAACATGTGGCATAAACATTGTGCTTTAATCCGGAAAACCCAAAAAATATTCAATTTTTAGCTTCGTTCACGGATCGCCTTTGACAAAATTTCTCAAAAATGGGTAGAAATTGTCAATTTCAAAATTCTGCAGTGACCCGGTGCGCCCAAAACAGCAAAATATGCAAAACTCTCCCCCTTTTCCAAAGTTGGGTAGAAAGCGTCAATTTGCACAAACTGCAGGGGCTTGAAATGCATTTTCTTCAATTTTCAGCAAAAACAGTCCTTTTTCGAATTTGGGTATGAACCGCCAAACATTCGAAGCCTCAGGGACTATTTTCGAAAATTCTGCCATTATGCACCAAACATACGAAGAGTTGGCCCAAACATTCGAAATTTCAGAAAATTTTCGAATCTGGGTGAAAAGTGTCAAACATTCGAAACTTCAATTAATTGTTGAGTTTGCCAAACATTCGAAATTTCAGGGGCTGAATTCGAAAATTCTGCTTTTTGATCAAAACATACGAAGACTTTTGCTCGATCATACGAAGCCTTTTTCCAATTGACAACCATTCGAAATTTGAGGGACTAAATTCGAAAATTTTGGTTTTGCTTCCAAACATATGAAATTTTGCAAAACATATGAAATTTTGCCAAACATACGAAAATTTTCCTTCTCTCTCCTCTTCGTATGAAAATCATCTTCCCCAAAATTTTCTCTCCTCTTCATACGAAAATTTTCCCAAACACACGAATTCGAATTATTCGAAGCCTCTTAATGAACAGTAACCTCTGAATACCTCTGAATCGAATTTTCTCACTTCGTACATTCAATCCAAAAATCATTCTTCGTTCTTACAGTTCATCATTTTTCGTTCGTTTTCCAGTTCACCAAACATTCAAAAACTCGTCGACATCCAAAAATCACTACAAAACGAAGTCTGCTATTATCCCAAATCTTCGTTCTCAAGTTCTTCTTCCCAAAATTGTTCCTGTTCGATTTTGACTACACATTGACTATGAAAAACAAATTCCATAGTTCGCGTTTTCCAGTTCAACCCAAAACGAAAAACTTTCGTTCGTTCTATCATCAACCATCGACTCCAAACATTCGAACAATACGCCCCAATTCCAAAATCGTTGTCATCAACAACAACGTCCAACCCTTCGAATCTTTCTTCTTCACACATCCAATATCATTTTCCCAGTTCACCCAGCGACATCTAAATCTAACGCCTTGTTCCCGAGTTCTACTTAAGGAGGGAAATGGGAGGATACGGAGGGAAAGTGAGGGGTGTCGAAGGAAAATCGTGTTCCCGAGTTTCATTAATGGAAGGAAAGTGAGGGGAGGGGAAGGATTTTGGAGCCATATTTTCCTTCCAAATTTTCCTCCCAAATTGGGCGGATTTGGGAAGAAAGTGAGGGGAAGGAAAATTTCATGTTTTATTTTCTTTTTCCTCCTAACTCGGGAACACAAAAACTTAAAATTTTTCTTTCATTTCCTTCGAACTCGGCAACACGGTATAACGAATATTTTCCTCCCCCTCCTTTTCTTTCCGTCAAAATTTTCCTTCCCTTTCCTTTAATGAATTTAAAAAAAAAACTGGGGAACAAGGCGTAAAATCCAAGAAATTAACCCAAACCAAACTGATTTCGACACTCAAAGCTATCAAACACCCATTTGAAATCGATTCCATCACTCTCGAACGAATAGTCATCTGATTTCGTTGTTCACAGTTTGTTACCAAACCATCGACCATCGATCCCGATTTGAACACAGCCTTCACTTTTTGGTGTGAACCTAAAACTTGCTCGTCCTTCGCTTTCAATCAACCAACAAAGCTTTCGATTCCTCCGTTCTCAATCACATATCAAGTATCAAATTCGATTACTCATCAAGAACGAATCCTCTTGAATCGGCTCCAAAGAAAAACAATTTTGATTTCACTTTCGATTCAGTCACAAAGTCAATTTTGACTATCTGTGTTTGACTCTTCAGTTTAATCGACTTCATAACAACAAAATCAAAGTTTTCATTCCAGTTTTTCTTTCTAATCTATAATCGACACCAAAACATGTTGAATTGAATTTCGATTCCAATCGATTCTTTAAATGTCGATATATATTGTAACTTCATTTCAAAATCAGAGATCGAAAATCAGTGAAGAACAAGAACTTGAATCAAAGATTTGATTATGAACTCAAGAACAACTTTGATACAAGAATCAAGAAATGATCTACTGAATAAAACGATTCATTGACTCATTTTTATTAAGGAATCAAACAAACCGAGATAGTAAAATCAAAAATCGTGAATCAGCAAATTCAACGAGACTGAGTTGAGATATGAAACTGATTTGGACTTTAACATCGGATGTATAATCAGATTGAACTTTTGGGCTTGTTTTCGAATTAGATGAAGAGTAACAAAATCAACTATGTTACAATTGGGCTAAAAACGAATTAAATGTGAACAAATGATTTGGGCTTAAAATATTTGTCCATGAACAGTAACCGATTCCATTTCGAAATATAACCAATGAATTAAACAAAATATATGAACAGTGAATTTCGATTTTGGTTTTGATTTTTGTAATTGTGATCTAAACAACAATAATTGGATCAATTAATGGGGTTTGAAACAGTTTTGATCCAATGAGGCAAACGATCAAAAATCAAGAACGCAACGCACGATTCAAAGAGATTAAGAGAGATCATAGAGAGATACTTACCAAAAATTGTTCAATTGTGACAAATGTTGCCAAACCGAGAATCGTTCTTCAAAAATCACCTTGATCTTGAAGACCCGCTTTGATACCAATTGTAGTGACAAAAGAACATGGTTTGGCATGCGGAATTAAAGTTTGCACAATGAACATGGTGATTTGGGTGTTCAAGAGATGTATTGAATATGTATGGTGTTACAAAAAGGGATATATATCTACATCTAAATAAATAACACACACTTACACACTCACTTTTACACCTCTCAAGCACACCTCTACAAGTGGTATGAACCCACTATTTATAGAGGTGTTTACATGTCTCTCTCTCACTCTCACTAACACATGGGTCTAAAGGCTAATGCACCACATGCAAGTGGGTCTACAAGAGTCAAACCATTACAAAGTCATACATGAAGAACTTTGCACCCCAACACCAATCCCTGCAACCAACTGACCCCGAGCTGGAATACAACCTGATCTTGGGGTCACAAGCCTGCTCACTCTTTTGAGCTCGAAAAACTGAAAGGGCACAACCCTTGCCATAGATGAAAAAAGAATTCTAATCAACCACTCTACTTCCATCCTCTAATGAATCCCTGAACTCTAATCACCTACAATCCTTTGATAATAAATTTCTCCTGACACCTCCAATGGTCTAACAACTCATGAGACTCCGCAACACATAGATCAGAGAGAACATGCAACTAACCCGAAATTACTGCTTATCCATACTCAACAATATTTTAAGACAAAATAAATACCGATCACGGATGACTTGACCACAATATTATTACAGAATGGGGTTTTCCAATTACATACCAGAGACTTCTTGAGGCTCGACCTTGACCTCCTGAGGAACGATGATCGCTGGAATCTGAATTCCTTCCGTCCTCAACGCAGGACAGCTGGACCTGAAATGACCTGGCTAGTGACAGTGAAAGCATATCTGATCCTTCTTGCAATCCCGTTGCACATGCCCTCTCTCCCCGCACTTGTAGCACCTGAATTTGTGACAACCAAATCCGTGGGTTCCCCCACACTTGCCACACACCTCGTGACCCTCCTGACTTCCAGTACTTAAGTTAGTTGTCTCCAACTCCTCTTCCTCTGCTGAACAGTCCCTCCTCCTCTTTCCTAGTTGTGACCCCATCACCGGCACTCCCCTAGTAGTCATCCCGGTAGCAACATCTCTCACAGATTGCAACGCTGCAACTTGCTCCTCGAACTTGGCGATCACCCTGGCGGTGACCCGGTCCACGACACCGAATAATTCTTCTCACAAAATCTGAGAAACCTCCACGAAAATCATCTCCTGTATCTGATCGACGGACAATACTGGCCTATCCTGGCCACTCGCTCCCGATCCTGATTCGGATCCCGCCTCAAATCAATTTGCCATCACTATACTGAACATATACCAGGAAGATATCAGATAATCTGCATACATGACGGGGAACCTACTCCCAACCAAACCCTAGGGGTTGTAACTTCCTTGACACGCGTATGGGTCCTGTGCTTTCAGTAGTACGGGCCCATACTACCTTCCACACCTACCCATATTTGTCTCAAGTATCACCACAACATCCTACCATATACATATACATAGCGACCGTTAAATCCTCACTTCTAGAGGAATGATAAATATCTCATAACTAGCCTTCCGGCCTCTCACTACCCATCCATCCACCAACTGCCACACGACCCTCCTTTGGTGCCAGTTAACTATTGCATGAATACAATCACATACCGCACGACTTAAACAATCTTAGACTAAAAGATTTAATCCCACAACGGTTGGACTCAGACAAGAGCTGCGCAGCAGGGCCAAATCCCTTACCCTAAGACCATTTAACCCATGTAGCATGTGACTTAGAGTATTCACCCAATAGTTAGTTCACTCACGAAAGGGTCACAAACAACCAATGAGGTACTCTACATAGGATAAGGCATCAAAGATCAGGCAATTCTATCATACGATTTCTGAGGATTCCTATATTATTACTAGCATGCTGTTCTAACATATCACATAATATCAAATAACATGTATGGTATTTTGGGGTCTACTTACTAGCTCCGGTTGATCGTACGCTTCGCATCCTCCTTTCTTATTTTGAAAACCATTTAGATCATTTTGAAAATATTTTCCTTAGTTTGAGACTGGATTCACACGAGTGTTCCTCCAATTCACTCAAACCAAGGCTCTGATACCAACTTGTAACACCCCTAAAATTTGATCCAATTTAAAACTTTTTAAATTATATAAAACCATTCAGTTATTACAGTTTGTTTTCAAAATAGTTTGGACATCAGAGTTCCCAGAAATCATAATCATAAATCGAGGAAATGTACGGTCACGCCTTCGCCTTTCCGCGGTCATCTGCTGAACCTGAAACAATAAACTGAAACTGTAAGCCCGAAAGCTTAGTGAGTTACCCCCAAGATACCAACCTCATACAACCATAACATATCATATAACAAACACATAACAACCATGCATCTCGAGTTTACAGTGTGACTGGTCCGCCCGCACTGGGCCTTCAGTCCACCTGGTCCACTCTCTGAGTCTACAATCTGACTGGACTGCCCGCGCCGGGCCTTTAGTCTATCTGGTCCACTCTCCGAGCCTCGACACATCTGGACCGCCTTCTCGGGGCCTTCAGCCTATCCGGACCGCTCGCCAGGCCTTCGGCCTGACTAGATTTGCCCGTCCCGGGCCTGCAGTCTACCCGGTCCGCCCAGGGTGTCTTGGCCTACTGCACACAGCAGGACCTTCCTCAACCCTTTCCCCCATACCAATCAAACAATCATGTGCACATAAATATCATTCGCTAGCATGTATATGACAGATAATCATACCGATCTAACAGATCACTAGCATAGCAACCATCCTATAACCAGGATACCGACCTAACCGGTCACTAACATAACATCATCCTATATACCAGGATATCGACCTAAACCAGGTCACTAACATAATACCATCCTAACTACCAGGATGCAGATCTAGCAGATCAATAAACATATCAACAAATACCCAAATACAAATCCGATAAAGGGCCAACCTTGGTGCCTTAGACCCTGTTTATATAGTGAGGATAACTCACCTCCCAAATGTCGCACTGGACTGATAGGCTAAACTCTCGAATCACCAACACGAACTCCACCACCTACAGTTACCATAAAACCCTTTTTCATAAATTTCCAAATTACCAAAATACCCCCAAAGGTCAACTGGTCAACTGATCAACCCTTGGTCAAAGCCAAAGCCAACAGTCAAGGTCAACAGTCCATGTTGACCCGACTCGTCGAGTGCACTTTACCGACTTGTCGAGTCCTTCCTGAACTCGAGAGGTCGTGAAATCCTTGGTTGACTCGTCAAGTTTTCCCCGCAACTCGCCGAGTTCATGCGTGTACAAGGGTTGGGGAAAAACCCTAGCCGACTCGCCGAGTCATTCGATTGACTCGCCGAGCCCAAGGCAATATTCAACGGACTCGCCGAGTTGTTCATCCAACTCGTCGAGTACATGACCATCTTCATATGACTCGCCGAGTCGACCTTGCGACTCGCCGAGTCCCATCAATCCTTCAACCATACATATGCTTTTTAGGCCATTTTAAGTTTCCATACTACAGATCCAACTTCCAAAGGTATGTTTATCACGTAAAGTTGCAAACTTTACGTGCATGCAAGGCTCTATAGGCTTAGAATGTCAATCCCAAGCTTACAATGGAGTTGATCTCAACATGGAGGGTTCATGCTTGCTAAAGCTGGAGACTTTATGGCTCTAGGGTCCAAGATGAGCTCAGATCTGAAGTTGCGACTTCAGATCCTAGCCCATACCCAAAAATGGTTATCACCCATGCTATAGAAGCCCTAATCTTCAACATGAAGAGATCTAGAAAGAACAAGGTCAAGTTAACAACTTGTTACCTTCAAATGATGCTAAACTGAGGCAGACTTCAGATCCCCAAACGTTCTTGCCTCCAACTTATTGATCTTCAATCTTCTAGCAACAAAATCTTCTTTCCAAGCTTGAAATGTACACTAATATGGAGCACACACACGAGTTAGGGTTTCTGGACTCTTAAGAGGCAGTAAAGGGAGGCTAAGGGGAAAATGATCCTTTAAATAGGGTGAAAAACCCCGGAAATTAGGGTTTCATCCTCCAGCTCCTACTCGTCGAGTCCCTTCTTGGACTCGACGAGTAGGTCACTTAGGTGCGCGGCCTAACCCGCTGCTACTCGACGAGTCAGGCAACCAACTCGTCGAGTAGACCTTGAATCCATGAGAATTTATCACCATAAATTGATATTCGAGAATCGGGGCATTACACTCTCTCCAAAAATATTAATCAAAATGACATCATCTTCATCATCCGATTCGACGGCTCTAGAGGAGGCTAAGTTTATCGGTTCCGTCATGGCGAAAACGGTTGCATACTTTCAAAATCGACTAGGCGAAACACACGTGCACGATCTAAACCAAGAAAGTCGCGGTTGCGTAGAAATCGCGAAGCCGGACATGATCGTCTTATAGAAGATTACTTTGCAGATGACGCCATCTACGCTGTAAAGTTTCGACGTCGGTTCCGGATGAGGAAGGAACTATTCTTACGTATTGTTGGCGATTTGGAAGGCCGCTTTCCATATTTCCAATGGAAAATGGATGCGAGACGGATAAAAGGTTTCTCTCCAATTCAAAAATGCACGGCTGCAATTCGTCAGTTAGCATACGGCATGGGCGCAGACAAATGGGACGAGTATTTTAGGATGTCAGAACGTACCGTGCGGGTGTGTGTGTACAAGTTCTGTAAAACGATCTGTTTGGTTTATGAGCAACGATATTTGCGCAAACCAACTATGAACGATATCCACCAATTGTACACGGTGCATGAAGGCATGCATGGATTCCTTGGAATGCTTGGTAGTATCGATTGCATGCATTGGAGTTGGTCATTATGCCCCAACACATGGCGTGGTCAGTACATGAGAGGCGACCACAAAGATACGACGATCGTTCTAGAGGCTATCGCATCACATGATCTTTGGATATGGCATGCATTCTTTGGTCCAACTGGTGCAAACAATGACATCAATATGCTAGACCAGTCGTCGGTATTCAACGATATCTACCTTGGAAAGCCGCACGATGTACATTTTCAAGCAAATGGGGTAGCATATAAGCGTGGATACTATCTTACTGACGGTATATATCCTCCCTTGTCTGTTTTTGTGAAATCGTTTACATGTCCTAACGACCCGAAAAGGAAAAAGTTTAAAGAGGCGCAAGAGTCAGCTAGGAAGGATGTGGAGCGAACATATGGTGTACTTAAGAGACGTTGGCAAGTACTAGCAGTCGGGGCAAGGTCATATGAAGTGAAAAGGTTATAGCACGTAATGTATGCATGTATCATATTGCATAATATGATTCTTGAAGACGAAGGAAGAGCGATATGTCGGTACAACGAAAATGAAGTTTTGCCAAATGTCGAAGGAGTAGCCGTTGGTACACAAGAGTATAGGGCAAATAGAAGAGAAGTACACAATCGCGACATTCATCACGCCCTTCGTGCTGATTTGGTGGAGCACATTTATAGGGCTCATATTCATCCGCCGATAGAGTATTGTCACGATGATTTGTTTGACGAATCGGACGAGGATTCTGATATTTTCGTCGAGAGCGAAGATTCCGATGACAAGAGTGACGTTCAGGAGAATGATGAAGACGATGCAGTCGATGACGATGACGATGATTCCAAACGACGTATTTTGGTTTTTTTAAAATTAGATTATTAATTATGTTTTCTCTGTTGTGGTTTGTTTGATTTTTTTGTTTGTGTTTTTTTTTTAATTTTCTATTTATTTAAATATTAGGTTTAATGTAATTTTTATTTTAATTAATGAAATGCTTTTTATGTTTAATATTAATTTAAAAATCATAAATCATAAAAAAGAATTAATTTTATTTAAAAAAATAAAAAATCAAAATAGTAAGGGAAGTTTCCCACCCATTCTTTGGGTTTAAGTGAGTGAAAGAGTGTTGTGACCCACAAAAAGTGAGAGAAGTTTCCCACCAACACCTTTCGGTAACGATGTCCTTCTTGGGCTATCTATAAGGTTGAATTTGTAGAACACTAAAAAAACAATTTATCGGTTTATTTTGTTTTTGTAGTGCATAAGTTTATCCAAACTTTTTTTTTTTCTTAAACTTCTTTCTGATTCCGGAATAATCTAATAATCACTTCGAAAAAAAAAAACTGTTTTAAATAAGCAGGTTGCAAACAGGCGGAAAGTTATTCAATTTCAAACATGTTTAGAGCAAAATTTATTGATTTTTGTATTTTCTTTTTCTTTTTATAATAGCAATCTAATCTACTTCTAATTCCACATATCCTAATATGTCCCAAAGAGTACTTGAATTCTCAACCTAAAGGAAAGAGAACAACATATGATATCACTAAGCTAGATACATACGAAAACAAGTTTGAACTTTGAAATATATATAATAAGTTGGGTTGAAAGATGAAATGGATATGGGGTTTGTTTTTAAACCCATCACGAGTATATATCATATACATTTGCAACTCTTTTATATTTTCATTTTATATTTTTAATTTTATTAACTTGTTATAGTATTCATAAATATTTAATTTGAACAAAAAAATACCATTAAAGGAAAAACCTGATTATACAACGTTGTGAGAAATGAAAGTCGGATGCTATAATACACAAATATATGAAAGTAACATTGCTATTTCTTCCAACTAACATTTAACAAAAAAAAAACCATTTCATACTATACAACAATATATACATTATACATAATCATACATACAACATAAAATAAAAAAACCTGCTGACATGGCACTAATTATCATGTGATGATGATGATGAGGAATCCATTTCCAACTCAAAATAAGTAGGCTTTGGGGTTGAAGGGCAACCAAGCGACTGAATTAATTCATTGACTGATAAGACTTGAAACCTTGGAGGGGCATTTAAGGCAATATTATGGACACGATGTTCATAAATCTTACCGTGCTTATCCAGCTTGTACTCTGAGGTACCATCAAATCTTCCACGCTTCTCCCATGGGACCCGTGGGACCCCGTAAACTGTCCACCTAATCATGATTGTGCTTTCCACTGGTTGCCATACACTTATGATGTCAACCCATAACGCTTTGAACAAGATCTTCCCATTCAATCTTAATGCCCAAAATATCGATTTGTAATTTTTTATTCCAAAAAACGTGTTCAGTGGGTCTTTAAAGACAATATCCTCCCTGTCATCACACACACACAAAAACAGAAAACTAAGTTCAAACTTGTAAAATAGCAACCAACTTTTTATTTTACCTACAATATTTACTATTTTGCAAATTTCTACTGATTTAGGGAATATGTAAGGTGATTAGATAAAAATTATAAAGATGATGACGTGGCAATGGCAATGGGTTTTTGCCATGTCACCGTCCTGGTTATTTTCCATGTATACAAAAACAATGACATGGATTTTCTTAAATTTAAATACATTGCAAAGATTTGATAAAATTTCTGAATAGGCTTAAAAATCCATGGGAACATAGGAAAAGCTAAAAGTAGAGGTATAATATGAGGAAGTATGCTTGTTAGGCAACAAAGAAAGCTGCTTTTACCTAATTATTACTAAAGAAGAACAAATTAACCAAAAGAACCAACAATTAAGTTGACACAAACACAAAACAGAATATCAAATCATGAACAACTCAATCAACCAAGTATAAAAAATTAGAGAATTGAATCATTGATTAAATCAACAAGTAAATTGAAGATTGAACAGTTGGCAACATATATGTCTACTGTGACGTGTGTTCTTGCTCACAATTAACTTGAAGTAGTTATCAATTAGAACTTGTCTTTCTTTGTGTTGTGGAAATATGAACATAGCTCACCTCACATGGAAGACATAATTACACCTGACAGGCACAAGATGATGCATATGTGGACATTTGCACACCTCACATGCCATTTACAGCATTTTTGGAGAAATGACAAGAAATTAGTTTCAAAATTGAACAAAAAGCACCAATTCCGGTTCCAATCCATGAATCCCATCCCGCAAAGACTATCTTAGAAAACTACAGCAGGATGATCCTTAATACCCAATGCCTTCGTTAATTCTATGTTCGTAACTACTGCAAGACTGAACTAGAAAGATTCATATGGAACTTTTGAAAATTAGCATTGAACTGTTATCGAATTAGGGCTAGCTGTTTACCAAAATTCAGCACTGATTCTATTCTTTGTTCACAGAAGAACACTCAAGAAGATTTTACACGACGAAAACGAACTCAAAACCTATCAAAAGCATATCAAACTGAATCATAGTATCATACCTGTATATATCAAAACTGAGCTCTCTATAAAACAACTCCGGGAACTCCTCTCGAAGCGTACGAATCGCATGTCCAGTGTTCACATAATAATTCTGCTTCTCCTCATCCTCTTTACTCGGCTTCACCGACGTCGCCGCTGAATTACGCGTCCCTTTAACATCAGTTAAAACCCAGGGCTCCAAATCCTTGATCCTCGAGCAAACCTTAACCCTAATTCTTCTTCTGTTGTTTCTAGCTTTCGGAAGTCCGTTAGGATCGGGACTAATCGTATTAGTATTTGTGATCGATTGAAACTTGGTCGGCGAATTGGCATGAAAAAATCCAGAGATTGAGTGTAAGAGAACGGCCATCGGAAAAGGTGAGAAAAACTTCCGGCGAGGTTCGGATTGATTTTAAGGGGGGTGTGGTCATTTTTATTTCTGGGGGAAGAGATAGAAAAGTCAAAAACAGAATATCTCTATTTTCATTCCAAAAACTTTAATAAATTGCATTTTAACCCCTATATTATATTCTAGAATCTAGAAGTTTATTACTTTCAAGTTCAACTCTTCTTTTTCCAAGTAACAACTATTGTCGACCAACAATCACTAATTCGTTTGGTCGCTAATTCCTTGACTTAGGACGGCTTTTGAATACGTGATTCAATTCATTTGGTCACTTTTCTAAGTTTCGTTTTAGCAAAGTTTGTTTATATGACCAGTTTGATTAAAATCGACTTTATTATTAATATAATGGATCGAAATTATTACCTTTATTTGGAATAAAAGAAAATTGTATACCACAAAAACTTATACTAACAAAAAAGCAAAGGAAGCAACCATTGCAATTTGGATTTTTTTTTCCCTATTATATATAAGCACAACTCAAACCCAAGAGTATAGATGCACCATGAAAGCACGATAATTTAAAAAAAAAATGATTTAACCACATTCTCAGAATCCCAACGACCATGACCTTGAGGAAATTATCTAGATACTATATAGAGATAGTATCAAAGGTGTATTTTATTACTTTGAATACGCATACAATGTGTCATATATAGCCAACGTAAACTAACATATATGAGCTAATCTAGGAACGATTACAGGTAAATTACAGTTGGTATTGACTAATGTTTACACATAAATAATCTAAATATATAAAAGATATTGATGAAATATTACCTCTTAATACGCCCCCACAAGATGGAGGATCCATCGGAGACTCCAATCTTGGAATGTAAACGTTGGAAGGGACCACGAGTAAGAGGTTTGGTCAAGGCATTAGTCAATTGATCAAAAGAGTTGATGTGGTGAACTCGCAAGGATCCATCCATGACTTTTTCCCGAACAAAATGGTAATCTAGTGCAACGTGCTTCATGCGGGAGTGATAAACTGGGTTAGCACATGAATATGTAGCTCCTATATATTGTCACAATATAAGATAGGAGGTTGCGAGGAGTGGATCCCCAAATCGAGCAGAAGATTTTGAACCCATGTTGCTTCAAATGTTGCATTAGCCAATGATTTATATCCTGCTTTAGTGGACGATCTAGAAATTGACTTTTAACGAGCGTACTGCCATGAGATAATGTTGGAGCCAAGATATAACAGGTAAGTTGTAGTGCAACGACCTTCACGTTCAATTCCTCCCCAATCAGAGTCATAGAAGGCTTTGAGATCCATGGATGACCCACGACGGAGAAAGAGACCATGATGGATTGTGCCTTTTAAATATCTGAGAACTCTTTTTAACGAATGCCAATGAATTTCCAAGGGAGAGTGCATGAACTGTGATAGCTTATTGACAACGAAGTAGATATCTAGTCTTGTGAATGCCAAGTACCGGAGGGAGCCCACTAACTTCCGATAGGGTGTTGGATCGATACTTGCAGACGTGTCTTGTGATTTGAGAGTAATTGAAAAGTTTAACGGGTTGCTACCTCCTTCACTCCATCCATGTGAAAATGTTCCAAAAGATCCTGAATATGTCGATGTTGATAGAGAAAGAGACCATTGAGTTATTGTTGCCAACGAAAACTAAATCATATATATAGACAAGGAGATGGCTAAGTGTGTCATTGTGGTTGTAGATAAAGAGAGAGGGATCAACCCTAGATTTACGAAAACCAACAGAAAGAAGGAAGGTGGTGAGCTCAATGTACCATGCTCGTAGGGCTTGTTTAAAGCCATAGAGAGATTTTTTTAGTTTGCAAATATGAGAGGGAAATTTAGGATGAACAAAGCATGGGGGGTTGAGTCATAAAAACTTCCACATGAAGCGTGCCATGTAAAAAGGCATTGTTAACATCCAGTTGTCGGAGTGGCTAGTGGTAAGAAAGGGCCATGGAAAGGACTGTACGAATAGTGATTGGTTTGGTGACAGGGCTGAAGGTGTCAAAGTAATCCTTACCATATTGTCAAAGAAGGCCTTTAGCAACCAAGTGAGCTTTGTATTTTGAGATGAAACCATCTAGGCTGTGTTTGATATTAAAGATCCATTTGCATCCAACTGGAGAATGAGAGGCTTTAGGAATTAGTTCCCATGTGGCATTTTGGATCAAGGCATTGAATTCTTTATCCATGGCATGACGCCATTGTGGATCTTTGAGAGCTTGAGTATGAGTAGTAGGTTCATCAGTGGTTGGAATTGGGTTTAGTATGTCTGAATTGATAAATGAGGGGTTGAAATATTTTGGATTTTGTTTGTGAATGCGGGGTAGAGTAGGTTGTAGAGGAGATGGAGTGGGTTTGTTGTGAGGAAATGAGACAGTAGAGAAGTCTGATCTTGGTAAAGAGGAAGTAGGCGAGGAGGGTGATGTATCAAGTGTAGAGGGGTGAACAATTTCGTTGAGAGAGATATTTGGAGGAGTGATGGATGTGGGGGTTTTGTGATAGGGGGAGGAGGAGTTGGTGATATAAGAAGGGTGGTTGATGTGTTTGATTCAGTTGTATGTGTGGTGGGTGTGTTAGGATGTTAATCCTTGAAAATATCGTTTAGATTCAAACAGATTTAAAGCAAAGAACACAACGATGACTCGAAATATGTTGAAAGATTGAAAGTCAGCCCTCAGAAGAACTCGACAAAGAATTGCTACTGTAGAGGCGTGATTAGGGTAACATAATTATATCATAGTTACCAAACACGATGCATGCATGCATCTTAAATACTCTAACCCTAGATAATAAATACGGGAGGGCAGGCCCAACCCGTTTACAAAACAGTCTATACATAAGGCCCAATGACGCAACACAATATACCCAACAATCTCCCCCTTTATGTCAATGAGCGAGAGTCCTTCAAGGTTAAGTTCGGTTTTGTACTTCGTAGACCTTAGGAATAACACTCAACAAGGTCTTGCGAACCTGAATGTACCATTGAACCATGTATGGGAAACATTTGATGTCTCGTTTGTTGTTGCCCTTGAATTTGGTGACCAGATCCAAAATGAACTCAAGGCAGGAAGTGTTGTATAGATGTTTGTCTGGGAGGGAGAAGCAGGTCTTGCGAAAGTCAGCATTGCTTCGTTCTCTAGCCTGAAACACCACATACCATCCCTCTTTGTGAATCTTTCCAATCTTCCACTTCTCAAATCCTTCAGGAGATTCTTTAGGAAGAACAGAGGGCTTCCTTCGCAGTACAACTTGTAACGCCCGTGTTTCTAGGCTAGGCATTAATATTGACATAATAGTCTAGGTTAACCTTTGTAACTCATTTTGAAGAAATGAAAAGGAATTATGTGAATATTATGTGAATTATGTGTTTTATGCTTAATTATTAGGATTTAATTAATTAAGAATAAAAATGAGCGTCGAAAATAAATATTAGATAAAGCCGATATCTATTAAGAAAGTTGTAGTGGTCGTGACAAGGATTACGGATATATAAAGAATACCGAAATTCGAGTTATAACGAAGAAGTTATGACCTGTCGAAGTTTCGCGACAAAACCGGCACGGTGCCGAATGACGTAAAAAGTGAGTTTTTGATAAACTACTTTTTAGCCTTAGTGATATAAACGAAAGTCGTAGTTTTCGTTAAACCGAGAGTATGTATAAAAAGAACGCCCAAATCTGACTTCGTATGAGGAAGTTATGATTTTTCTAAGTTTCAGCTTAGTAGTAGACAGCTAAAAACTCGAATTTTTGATCGAGTGATTTTTAGCCGACAAAACCTAAATAAGAATCGAAGGTCTCATCAATAGTAGTACAGCGGTAAAAAGACAGACGAAAACGGACATCAGATGAAGAAGTTATGAATTTTTAACGGATTTCCTGTCCCGGTCTGTTAAAAATAACAATATAAAAATTAAAGTCAAAATTAGCCGACGAAGTCTAAACGAAAGTTGTAGAGCGTAATTTTACCTACGCGTGCATATAAAGAACGTAAAAAACAGAGCCCGTATGCGAAAGTTATGGATTTTAGAAGTTTTGGCACAAAAATCGAGAAAAAAATACCAAATCCGAGAAATTTTGCATGGTGGGACTTCGGCCACGTCACCTTCGCTCATAACGCGCCACGTGTCCGAAATTGCTGAGTCATCCGAAGCCATGGCGCATCCGAGGAGTGACGCATGTGCAGCCTCGTCCGAGCCTCGCTCCCCCTGCCGCGTGTCCGACCTTCGCACAACATGTCCCCCTTCCCTCTTGATTCGGATCCGAACCTCGGACCTAGACCTCGGTCCAATCAGAGGCCAGCAGCTGGACCCTCGCACGTGCGAGCCATGTGCCTGACCTTCGCATCTGCTGCCGCGTGGAGTCCTCTCAGCCGTCCGATCAGAAGCCTCGCCCCTATAAATAGAAGGGTGCGAGACCTCCCGGGGATAATTTGGAAATTTGACATTTTACACCCCTAAACCCATATTTCTTTCATTCCAACTTCCCCCAAAGCCCCGGTATTATACCAAACACCCGAAACACGTCCCGAAGTGCCCGAGAAGCCCGAGAAATTTATTTTTTCGGTTTTTAAGCCCAACCCTCGCAGAGCCCGGTTTCTCAATAAAACTCCCGGTTTTATTAGAAACGATCGTTTTAGGAAACGAAGTGCTGCCCGATTATCATTAAATCAGGTGAGTGTGTAGTCACTTTGACCTTACACATAGATATGAAGTATTTACCTTAAAATACGTGCTATGTGTAATTATATTAATTGTTTATTTGAGGTGACTGTTGAATAGATGTTTTATACAAGTTTTAAACTGTATATGTATTTTATCTACAAATATGTTGGGTAAAACATGGGTAGTCGAAATAGTCGATGTGTGTTAAAATGGAGAGAGGCCTCGATGTTTTTGTTTTTGTTGTTGTTGTTGTTGTAGTCGTCTAGCGGAGTATAGATGACGACCACAGACCTTTCTAGACAGTCCAGTGGAGCACTAGCAGGTTCGCAACTTGTAGGTGTTGGTGAACTAAATGTTCATTAGCGTACTCCATCCCCCTCATGGTTGCCTTTAGGACATGTATGGCTGAGGAGTCCCCTTAGCAGTAGTGTCCATCCTGATGATATTCCTTAGGTTAGGTCCCTTGTGATAGGTGTTTAGGGACGTAAAGTGAGGATAACGGGAATGGGTAATCAGGGTTATTGTTGATTGATGAACTTAATAAGTTTATTATTATTGTGGGTTGAAAATCCTATATGCTTACCAGGCTCCCAAGCCTGACCCACTCAGCTTTTTATTATTACAGGTAGTGGACCCCGAGCATAGTCGGAGGATGATGAGAGATTTTTGGATTATAGGCCAGTAGTTGTAAATAACTGTTGTAAGGCTTATAATGTCTTGTTTATGCTTTTGATCTGTATCGGAACATGACATCCCGAGGTTTTGATATAAAAGGAAAATATATACTTTCTTAAAGAAAGGTTTTGATAAATTTTTATCATGTTTTGTTTTGGGACCAATTCCGCAACATCTTTTAAAAGGATTTCTCTGACTTTACTTTAAAAGCATAAATTAAATCGGTCTTTTCTGGCCGAGAAATTAGGGGATGTCACACAACTGCTACTTCCACATCTATATTTCCAATCTCTTGAATGTAGGAAGTTATCATCAGCTTGAGACGTTGGATAACAGGCTCGTACTTTTGTTCATCTCTCAGCAATAATTTGTATAGCATGATCCAGTCGTATGGGTTGAGACATGGCAAGTCTGCGAGAGTGAATTCATGAACTTGACTCACAGAACCTCTGACAACTTTGAATTTGGCATTTGGAAAACTGTCAGTCTCAATTGGTCCAGTGACCTTCACAACCGTTATTTTGCTCGCACTCCACGTTTCATATTGTGGCTTCATGTGCTTAAGATAGAACGAGAAAAGAAGATGGTCAGCCCCGCTGTCAGTAGATGGCAGATTCGCAACTTTCACAAAAGAGCAAAATTTGAAGGCCTTGGGAGTAATTGGAAGATCCAGTTGCGAATCTTGTGTGTTCTGAAGTTCGAACGACACAACTAATTCCAACCAATATTGACTTGGCAAATCTACAGCTTCACTATGAATTCATTTCAGCGTCCACTTTGGAAATAAGAGCTTCATGCTTTCAAGTGTGACATGAGCTTCTTTTTCAGCTCTCTCCTTGGCTTCAGCTTCTCGAATGATTCTCTGATTTTCATCTAACTCAGTTTCACGATCCTTTCGCTTTTTAAGTTCCTCTTCATCAATCTCCTCGTCTTCACTATTATCAATGATAGGATCATCAGAAAAAAGCTTTTCTTTTCCTTTAGGCTCAGATTCGGTTTTAACAATTGGCTTGACTAAAGTCCTTGGCATAGATGAAGACTTATTTGGTGGATCTCCCCCTTGTTTTGGATTGACAGGATTCTCCGAAACACCCTCAATCCTACTTAGCATTGCTAAAGCAGGACGAAACTTGTCAGCGAGATGCCTACGAATGGAAATAGTGAGGATTGGATCATGAGATTCAAGGATATTGGAGAGGAGAGCAATGACATCCCCAACACATCTTTTGACCACTGCTCGCTCAGATTGAAGATATTTGATCTCTTTGTCAGCTTGAGCAAGTTTTGCTTGATGAACGTTGACAATTGTGGTGTGAGCAGCAAGTTGATCCATGAGATTATTTTCAACGGCAAGAGATTCTGAAAGCTGTGTCATCCTGCAGAAATGGAAGCTTTGAAGGTCTCATTTTCCTTTTGTAGCTCAGAGCGAACTTTGGCAAGAGCCTCCTTCTCCTTTCGTAGAGTGGAATTGAGACCAGCTATAGCCTCATTATCCAAACACGTGTTAGTCTCAGCAGATGATTGGAAATTAGCCATAAAAGCATTTGCATCAGTAATAAGCGTATCCATTTTGGTAGCCATTTCACCACACAAAGCCACAAAATTAGAAACATCTTGATTGGCCTTATCCAAATTGGCCTGATGTTCTTTGGTGAGCGACTGAAAGAAGGCTTCAACAGAAGCCTTTGAATAAGCATCAGAAGAAGAATCACGAGAATAATTGATCAACGAATCAAGCTTCTTAGTGATGATCTTGAATTGTCGTTGAGTCACAGGAGCTTCATCATCACTTTCAGTCCTGATGTTGAATGGACTAAAGGTGAATTCTGCTAAGTTGTCATCATCATCCCCATAAATCATGTCCGAATCATCTTGGCAAAGGGGAGAAATAAGAGGAGTATTGTGACCAGTTGCGAAACCTGATGACTCAGCCCCCACATTAGATGCGTTAACCGAAACAGGAGGTTCAACTGATGTTTTGGGTGTCGTGGTTGATTCAGTGAATAAAGGAGCAATGAGAGAAATAGTACTTTGAGGTTGAGATGAAACAGGAGGAGGATATGGAGCAATAGTTACCGGTGTGGAAGTGGTTGCAGTTTTGGGAGAGGGAGTAGGAGATGGAACGAAGTCGTTGTGAACGTGTTCTTTTTCCTCATTGCGAACGGGTGGCTCTTCCTCGTTGCGAACTGGTGAATCCTCCTCATTGCGAACCGGGTAATCGTCTTCAATACGAACATCTGACTGAGTGTCAGAATGCGAATGATCACTGTTAGATGGAGTAGGGGACTTGGATTTGCGAGCGACTCTTTTTAACTTTCGCCTTTTAGGAGCAGCGACAGATGGAGCAGCTTTCGCCTTTCGCTTTTTGGGAGTGTTCGCAGGCTCAGATGGACCTTCGTTATTACCCTTTTTCTTTTCTCCCTTCTTGCCACCTTTGTTACCCCCTGTTTTTGGTTTATCTGCCTCAACAATAATTGAATGCATCTCAGGAGTAACGGGACGAAACCCAGAAGGATCAAGTTTGCGATAACCTTCCAAAATTTTGCTGGATGCAGGCACATCATGAAACATCGCCTCTGGAATTGAACCAATGAAAGAAAACTTGGATTTATCGGCCATAATGATGCCTGTTGTATGGAAGGTTGAGATAGTAAACACCAAAGCATCCTGCATCACGGGAATGTTGAGCTTGACAATGGCTCTTCGAACAATGATAGACCAGAATCGTGCACATGAGATTTCACTATGAATAATGGTTGAGTGTGTGCTATGAATCACCTGAGCCCAGAGAACAGCTCCAAAATCAACATTCAAACCTGTATAAATGCCATAAATTATGGCCATAAACAACTTACTGGCACAATCGGAACCAGTAACTCTTTCTGAGAACGCCATGAATAGAAGAGTGAAGAGGCCATTCCATAGTGGGGGTAGGTTAGGTTTTCGGAATTTTGAGATAGCAGTTAGGGTTTCTTTGTACCCCATTTGATAGAACATCTCCAATAGAGGAGCGTTGGAGATGGATTCCGGGTTGATCATCCCTTCACTTTGAGGAAGCCCTATAAGCGAGCAAAATCGGGCTTTGGTGATTGATGTTTTCTGATCATGGATGTTGAAGATAATCTTGTTTTCCTCCTTGATGTAACTTGCAGTAGAGTACGCCCTAGACATTAGGGACATTGGAACATCCTCCATCTTTGTTAGAGCATGCACCAGTGGAGAATACTTGAGGCACTTAACAATTGGCAAGAGATAAGCGTCATATTTGCATGGTTCTAGATTGATTACCATGTTCTGGTTGGGTTTGATGGTCAGAAGAGAAGAATGAGCAGTTTGGTTATGAGCAGATGATGAAGCAGCCATTGTTGAGAGTTTGAGAGAAAGAATATGAACAGCAAACACTTTGATCACCGGAAATCTTTGAGAGAAAATATGGAAGTGGTGATGATAGATGAAGCGTTAAATTCCCTTTATACAATTGGGTTGGTGAGAGAAATCAGGAGAGAAAGTATCTCGGTTACTGAAACATCGCCTGAAAAAGCGTGACTTGACAACTGTTCATGTCAGATCAATACGTCATACGGCGATAAAGTAGACGTCCGTTCAAAATTTCATGCACCCATTTGAATTCTAATATTCAGTGAATTGCCACGTCAGCTTTTCCCTTTCGCAGTTGAGAGTGATTTCATTTGTCTCATATGAAAGCTAACTACATTGGTTGAACTGCGAGCCTGAAACTGAATGTAAGTACCACGAACCAGACATTTGAAAATCACCAGGATCTTCGTGCAAGAGTGTCAAAGATCAAGATATAAAACAATAATTGTATGTGGGATTTTGTGATGTCTAAATAAAGACACGAAACTGTGGATCCGGGGCAAAGATCTCTTCCTTCGAAGTCAAGAGAGAGTAAGAAGTGTCTGTGTGGTTTCCTGTTGAAATACGATCAAGTGTTTGAGAAGAAACATTGAAAGGCATCTTTTCTTTAGGCTAAATGGGTGGCTTAACCTCCAACCAAACAACGAACTTGATATAAGTACGAATGTTGGATGAAGTACTCGTGTGACCAATGTAGTCAATTGAAGGAGTAGGTTTGAAATTATTTTGGTGACAAGATAAAATTCTGAAATCTCAAAAAAATAAAACTGGATCTTGTGGGAAGAAGTGTCTCGGGACAAGAACACGTCATAAATATCTCGCAAAAGAAAAAGAGATTCCTTGGTACAAACCACGAAAGTGGCTTTCGTTAATTCCATGGTGAAAATCTTGAACGTTTAATTGTTCACCGTCAATTTATTTAAGTGTGTTGGATTTCGGGTTTCACTCAGTTCGTGGTGGAAGAAGCTAAGATCATTAACTTAGATGATGTGTAACCATAAACCTCAGTGGTATAGCTGAGAGTCTCAAGGGTTACATTCATGAGTGCAAAGGCAGTGGAGAAGCGAGAAGGTGGTTCCAGAGAAGCGAATGTACCTCTGCTATGCGAAAGTGACCAAGAAGATAACTCCTAACTCAAGGTGAGAAGAGTAAGGTAGCTCATGACTAATGTGAATTTAACAGCCTGGTTGGGAAGAAACGATTGGTAGAATCGATTCATTAAGGCTTCACATCGAGCCGATTGAGGCTTTGGACAACATGCAACAACATGCTTCTAGGGACACTCAGCTAATACATAGATAAAAAGATTTATACCTGCCCCATCACACGAATTGAGATATGACACAAACCTGTGTCTCCATGATCTTCTTAAGATATTTTTGGTGTTTTTGAGATTTGTGAAAATAAAAGAAATAAAAATAAACTCAAATAAAATATTTTTGTATTTTGAGATTTTCTGAAAAAGAATTAAAAACAGAAAAGATTGAAAAATGAAATAAAGGTTAGAAATAATATACATAAAGTAAAAAAGGATATTTGAAAATTCGAACCACGAATGAACAGTTGATTGCGAATTACTGCGAGCGTTCGCACCGATTCGCAGTGTTAAAGTAAACAACGAATGAACATTGGACTACGAACTACTGCGAACGTTCACACCGATTCGCAATGTAATCATTATGTATGTGAAAGTGGTTTCAGAACATATTCAGCTTCCATCATTCCTAGGCCTTGAAGAATTCTATTGAAGGTTGTTTCAAGTAAGGCTTTTGTGAATATGTCAGCTAACTGATCAGAGGATCTTACGAAGTGAATTTCAACGTTGTCGTCTTCTACGTGATCCTTAATGAAATGATACCTCAGTGCTATGTGTTTCGTCTTTGAGTGTTGCACTGGGTTGTGAAAAATGCGAATGACACTTTCGGAGTCACAGTATAGTGGGATTCGTTTCATGCTTAAGCCATAATCACGAAGTTGGCTTTGAATCCAAATGACCTGGGATGTACATGAGGCAGCAGCTATATATTTAGCTTCAGCTGTTGACAAGGATACAAACGTTTGCTTCTTGGATTGCCAACTGACAAGTTTGCCATCAAGAAATTGGCATCCTCCAGTTGTGCTCTTTCTATCTAATCCACATCCCCCAAGGTCAGCATCCGAAAATGCTTGTACAAAGAAGCCTGAGTTCGCAGGATACCATATGCCAAGTGATGAGGTTCGTTTCAGGTATCTGAAGATATTCTTGACGACCACCATGTGAGGTTCGCGAGTATTTGCTTGGAACCTAGCACAATAACAAACGGAAAACAAAATGTCTGATCTACTAGCTGTTAGATATATCAATGATCCTATCATCTGACTATAAAGGGTCATATTAGCAACTGGTTTTTCCAGAGATGGTGTCAGTTTCGTTCTAATGCCATTGGAACCTTCACTTTAGAGTCTCCCACCATGCCAAACTTAGTGAGAAAAGTCTTTGTATATGCTTCTTGATTTATGAAAATGCCTTCCGGTCCCTGTCTTATATTCAATCCAAGGAAAAAGTTATTGGACCCATGGAGTTCATCTCAAATTTAGTTTCCATCAACTTTCGGAATTCAGCTGTTAGGCTGGGATTCGTAGAACCGAAGATGTCATCAACATAAATTTGGACGATCATCAAGTGGTCACCCTCTTTCTTACGAAATAAGGTTGGGTTAACCGAACCTTATTTAAATTTAGACATTTTAAGGAAACGAGTGAGAGTTTCATACCAGGCTCTTGGAGCTTGCTTCAGACCATAAACAACCGTGGCTAAGATGTAACAGTGATTAGGAAACTTCTCATTAACGAACCCAGGTGGTTGTTCCACATAAACAGTCTCTTCAAGTTCGCCATTCAAGAATGTGCATTTGACATCCATTTGGAATACCTCAAAGTTCTTATGCGCTGCGTATGCCAAGAAGATGCGAACAGATTCCAACCTTGCAACTGGTGCGAAGGTTTCTTCGTAGTTGATGCCTTCTTCCTGACAATATCCCTTAACCACGAGTCTCGCCTTGTTTCTTATAACATTCCCTTCTTTATCCATTTTATTGAGAAACACCCATTTTAAACCTACAACTTATGCATCTGGTGGAGTTTGAATTAGCCTCCAAACTTTATTTCGTTCAAACTCATTGAGTTCGTCTTGCATCACTTGCACCCAATCAGAATGATCGAGAGCAACATTAACCGTTTTGGTTCTACCTTGGAAACGAATGAGTTGAACATACAAAATTCTACTTTAGAGATTAATTCAGTTTGTTTCACTTTTTCCTGAGATCTCGTAATGACTCCTGTAGAAGATTCGCTGATTACTTGTTTTCTTGGGTGATCTCTGGTCTATTTGGTTAGTGGAGGATAGTTTGGATCATAAGAGGGATCCAATTCAGAATTTACTTCTTCGAATTCTGATTGAACATCTGAATCATCATTCACAACATCTGAATCATCGTTCTCCCCCTCGAATGATGAGAACTCCTTTACTACAGGATTTGAATTGTCACCGTCAAATGGATGTTCATTGGTCACTGTTGGTGGGTCAATAGATGAAGTAAAACCCTCCCCTTGCAATGGAGTGTTCGTATCTTGTGGAATGGGCTGCTCCCCTTGAGGACTTGCATTGGAGTTAGAATTCTCCCCCTAGAATATAATATTCGTGGTTTGAGGGATGTTCGCACTTGGTGGCTGTTGTGGAAAATCCTTCGCAGCATCATCAATTATTTTCCTCAATTCATCCTCTTTGCTGTCAGCTGCTTTTGATTAAGATGAAATGGCCTTCTCTGGCTCATCAAAAAGTAACATGAATTCCTCATACATATTGGCTAAAAGAATCGTTGATGGACATTGCTTAGGGAAGATTTCCTTTGATTGACTCTCATTCAACTGAATCCTCTTCAAGTAGTTATCGTCAAACGTGACATAGTAGGTTTCTTCCATCTTTTTGGATCGTTTGTTAAGAACCCTATATGCCTTAGAGGTCAGCGAATATCCCAAAAATATATCCTCGTCAGCTTTCACATCGAATTTGTTTCGTTGTTCCTTGGAGTTGAAGATGAAACACCTGGAACCAAATACATGGAAAAACTTAACGTTAGGTTTGCGATTATTGATGATTTCATAATGAGTAATTGAAAACCGCTTATTTAGGATGGATCTGTTTTGGGTAAAGCATGTAGTTGCGATGACATCGGCCCAGAAATAGAGAGGTAGACATGCGAATGACAACATGGTTCTTGCAGCTTCGCACAAGGAGCGGTTTCGTCTTTCAACTACGCCGCTCTGTTGTGGAGTATAAGGAGCAGAAAAGTTGTGTGAGATTCCCTTTTCAGCAAGAAACTCTTCAAATGTTTGATTTTTGAATTCCAGCCCACTGTCGCTTCGAACATTGCGAACCAGCTTTCGCAGTTTAAGCTCAATTTGCTTTATAAAATCTTTAAGTTTTGGTGTGGCTTCAGATTTCTGTTTAAGAAAGTACACCCAAGTGAAACGTGAAAAATCATCAACGATTACGAGAATATACTTACTACCACCCATACTTTCGATTGCAGAAGGTCCACAAAGGTCTATGTGTAGAAGTTCTAGAGGTTCGATGACTTTCGTGTTTACTAATGTTGGATGACTTTTTCTGCTTTGCATCCCCATTTCACAAGCTGCACATAAATGATCCTTGTCGAATTTTAAGAGTGGGAGCCCTCGCACATGATCACCAAGAACAAGCTTGTTGATGTCTTTGAAGTTGAGGTGCGAAAGTCTTCTATGCCATAGCCAGCTATCATCTGAGTGAGCTTTCGTAAGCAAGCAAACGACAGGCTTCCCTCGTATAGGATTTAGATTTAAAGGATACATTTCGCCTTTGTGCTTCAAATTTAAAAGAACTGCTTTCGTCTTCTTTTCTATGTCAGATCCTTCGTCATCAAATGAGACTTTTAAGCCCGTCCCCACACCCTATTGAGAAACATTTATGTGGTTGTGTTGTAATCCTTCCACATATGCCACCTTACGAATCGAAAAGTCTCCATTTGTTATCATCCCATACCCTTTAATCCTTCCAAATGAGTTGTTTCCATATTTCATGTTTCCACCATCTTTGAGAGCTTGAAACTCTCGCAACTCCTCCTTCCTCCCAGTCATGTGACGCGAGCAGCCACTATCGATATACCATTCAGCATCAAACTGCTCGTCACGTATAACCTGCAAGAATCAAGCAGATTTAGGAACCCAAAGATGCTTGGGTCCTTGTGATCCTTTTACAGAAAGAGGAAAGGTAATTGCAAGATCAACCATATAAGTGCGTTTAACTAATGTGGTTTCATCTTTCTTTGTTATAGTAAAGACTTTTATCCTATTTTCTTTTACTTTCGTTTCTTTTGGAAAGGATGGTTTTTGTTTATGTTTTATTTGATTCTTTACGAATCCTTTTTGAGCTTTCTTTGAGTTAGTGGTCGTTTTCTTGATTGGAACTTTAGAATCCGAAACTAACTTTCCTTTTCATTTATCATCCTTAGACGAGACTTTCATGGGTAGAGAATGATGAGGTTTTGGTTTTTCCATAGGTTTCTTTGAAAAAGAAGGCTTTTGAACAAAGTTCCTTTTGGATTTCTGTGGATTTCAAGAGTGACAGTGTGAACATTGACTGGGGTTCGCATGAGAACGATCTCTCGCATTTTGATTGGAAGATTTTTCATTGCGAACATAGTTGAGATTTTGGAACTGCCAAAATTGCTTCCTTTCATTGAGATTTATTTGATACCTCAAATTCATTTGCCGTTTTTGATCTGCAATTTGCTCTGAGGATTTGTGAATGCTCGCCGTGGGTTTCGCTTTTCTTGCATGAGATTCGTTGATCACTGCCTTAAGTTCGCTTTGAATATCGTTGGTTCCACTTGGACTTCCTATTTCAAAGCTTGAGCGATTGTTTAGTGGTTCTGCCACATATCATCCTTTCACTCTCCAAGAGGCCTTTTCTGACAAACCTACGGTTTCGTCTGCATTATCTATTGGATCTGACCAAAAGTACTCATCACAACCATCTTTGTTGTCATTGTTGACGATGGACATTAATTCAACAGTTTGATTTTTATCCAGTCCTTTAGTAGCAAACACTTGATTAGGGACAGTTTGTACTTTGGGAAAAACCGTTGCTTTCGCTTTTAAAATTTCTGGTTTATTTTGAGAAATGTGTGCGAACTCAACTGAATTTTCAGAAATCAAATCTTTCGTAGTTTTAGCTTCGTTTTTAACAAACTCTGAGTAGTCAATCTCATCCTCTACAGATATTTCGCTCATATCACTGTCCTCATCAAATTCAGATGTACTTTCAGCATTAATTTTGTTTTCTGAACTTAATTTGGCACTCAATGTATCGAACTTCTGCATAGTATCAGATTTTATTTGCTTCTTATAATTTTCATCAGAAGTCTCGTCAGATGAGACGATGGATTCACACTTATAACAATCGGCGTCAATTTCGTCTTCCTTTAATTCAAGAAATGCTAAAATCATCTTGTGAATTTTCTCACCATTCTCACAATCAAGGTGCAACTGAGTAATGAAAAAGAAAAGCCTTTTAGCAATCAAACCAAAAATGTTACGTTGTTTTAAAAGCATCAAATTGTCTCGTTTCAAGTAAATTAATTGATCCCTAGACTTAGACAAATCTGACTCGATCTTCTCAATCCACATTCGCCTCTCATCGCTTTTTGACGAAACCCTACTAATTTGATCAGTTAGGTTAGAGTTTGTTAAACGAGTTCTTTTTAAACTATCGCCAATGCTTGAAAAAGTGAACTTTAAGTCATTTAATTCAGTCTCGTATCTAGATACAGGTATATTGAGAGATTCAAGAATTAGATTTACGTTGTTAATCAGTTGTTCGCACTCATTAGTTTGTTCACCGACCGATTTCGCTGTGAAACAACTATCATCTCCTCTTTCACCCTCAGTAGTACTCCCCTGCGTCTGTGACCTTTCGTTTGTCACCATCAAGCATCTTCCTCCAAACTGCGAACTCTCTTCTTTCGCAACAAATGCCCTACCGTGCGTGGGTCTACGAACCTCGTCATCTTCAGAGTCTGTTGACCAGATCTCAACTCCTCCAAACTCGTTTCCTGCTGCATTTTTCTGCACAATTAAAGCATGCATAGAGTTATCAGCATTCTTTTTCTTCTTAATCTCCTCTAACTTATGCATGTGGTAAGCCTCATGATCTTCTCCTTCCTTCTTCTCGTTTAATCTTCGCAACATACACTCCTTTGCCAAGTGGTTTTTTCCATGGCAATAGTTGCAATCATATTCGGAGTCACCCATCAACTTCTTTTCTTTCTTGTCTTCATCCTTCTGCGAAACGTTCACATTTTCTTCTTTCACCTTTTCAGAGCTATAACTGCCCTGCCAATTTTGATTCTTGTTCCGGTTGAAGTTTTTCTTTGCGAATCTCTTTAATTTGCGACACCATCATAGCAAACTCTTCTTTAGAGAGTTCGCATTCAGAAAGCTCAAAGTCTGAATCATCCTCTTCTGCCATATTCTTACCCTTCGCAACAAGGGCCAATGAACCCATTCATGAGACAACTTTCGCTTCTTTAGTCACTTCATCTTCGTGTGACCTTAGGATACCAACAAGCTTGGAAAGTGTATAGTTCTTGAACTGCTCATGTGCCTTAACTGTAGACACCACTGCCTTCCACTCTGATCAAAGTCCATTCATAAACGTGACTTTTTGTTCGATTAACTCACGTCCAATGCCATGTTTCATCATTCTGCTCAAAAGATGATTATATCGGTTGAAGGTTTGACTTAAACTCTCTTCAGCCTTCTGTGAAAAGGCACCAAGCTCCGAAAGAAAGAGCGTTTGTGTTGAGTGCTCAAGATCTGCATCTGTTGAGTAGAGTTCCTTAAGTCGATCCCATATGGCTTTGGCAGTGTCACAGGAACCGACCAGACGAAAGTATCGGCTTGCAAGGCAACTCGAATGATTCTCAATGCCTTAACATTGCTGATCAGTTTTTCCTTTTCATCTTGAGGAATGTACTTGATATCGAGAAGGAGTTTGTTGTAGTCGTTTTGAGTTTTGATGACTCTTTTGCTTTCAGTATGAACAAATGGTCCAATAGTTACAGCCTCCCATATCAGGTATCCATTATCTTCTAGGCCAAGAACATAATCTTCGAAGTGAAGCACCCATACTTCATATTCATTAGGAAAGAGAATTAGGATCCTAGTGGTCAATCCAATGCTGCTTGAAAGATTGATAGAGTTGAAGTGAGAATCGTTGTGGTACATGATGATAAAATCTTTAAAACCTGTTGAGAATAAGACGTGTAAAACAAAAGCAGTTTTAGGGTAATATTGAAATTGCTAAACAACGTCAAGAACACAATGATGAACGTTAATACAGATCCAATATTAACGGAAACCCTAAAAGCTCTTAAACATAAGAGATGCGTATTTATCAGACAGTCTCCTTCTTTGATACCAATTGTTAGGATGTTAATCCTTGAAAAGATCGTTTAGATTCAAACAGATTTAAAGCAAAGAACACAACGATGACTCGAAATATGTTGAATGATTGAAAGTCACGCCTCTGAAGAACTCGACAAAGAATTGCTACTGTAGAGGCGTGATTAGGGTTACAGAATTATATCAGAGTTACCAAAACACGATGCATGCATGCATCTTAATTACTCTAACCCTAGATAATAAATACGGGAGGACAGGCCCAACCCGTTTACAAAACAATCTATACATAAGACCCAATGACACAACACAATATACCCAACATGGTGGAGTGAGAAAATGATCGGGTATAGGAAGAGGTTCTTCAGATGGGACTTGAGTGGAAGGAAATTAATCAAAGATGATCTCGACATGGCGAGAGTGATACAAACAGCGTGTTTTGAGGTCAAATCATTTAAAGGCTGACTTGGAAGAGGAGTAGCGAAGAATGCTTGTTGGTGTCCATTCAGGTCAGGAACCCCACGGGAGAAGAACTTACTATAATAGGGAATATAGCTTGAAAGACTTGATCGGTAGTGCATGAAGCTTATTGGGGTTCTAATTTAGATCTATGTTTGGTCGTTCTACACTTAACCTAATAAGAGCTGTAGATTTTGGGTCTCTGATGAGTACGATGGGCGTACGCAGGAGTACGCTCAATGTAATGTGTGGTTCATGTATCGACAACTTGTACGTTGTGCTTCGGGGGTGAGTACGCGGGGCGTATGTTTCTGGTATGCATGGCATACTCCCAAGGATGTTCATTTTGGGCCTTTTTGGGCCTTGAGTCTTTTGGGTTGTGGAATATGAGATGTTCGACCGGTTATGGGAAGGGCAAAATGGTCTTTTACCCTTTAGGAAGATAGAATATTGTTTGGGCCTTGGATTTTGGGAATTTATCTTAATTATTGATCCGTGATAACTTGGTTATATTCAGTGTGAGGATTCCGACAACATCAGCTCGTGTGTTCAATTATCTTGGTTTGAGGTGAGTCTCCTCACTATACCCGTGGGTCGAAGGCACCAATGCTGGCCCACTAGGATATATTATGCTAGTTGTATTTGTGACTCTTGCATGGTATATTGGGCTAGGCCCATTTGTTTATTAGGATAGGCCCATTGTATGACAGACTAGGCCCATTTATTATGTTGGTCTAGGCCCATTGTATGTTACATAAGGTGCTAGTTGTCTTTGTGACTCTTGCAATTGTATGGTGGGTTGGGCCCATTATGGTGGGATGGGCCCAATGGTATGTATGGTATGTGGTATTTTGGGGAACTCACTAAGCTTTGTGGTTACGGTTTTATGGTTATGGTTTCAGGTACTCCCTGTTCGAAAGGGAAGGGCTCGGCTTGATCGCAGCGCATCCACCCATGTTTCTGCAATATGATGATTTTGGGATTGTACTCTGATGACTGTTTTATTACGTTACACTTTGAATGTTTGAATAAATGATAATTGATGTTTTGGTTAAATTAAAAATGGATTTTTTGCCTCATAATTTTTGGGACGTTATAGGTTGATTGTAAGACTTTTGGTTGTTGACTTTGACTTTGATCGTTGACTTTTCAACCAAGTTTGACTTTAGGTCAATTTAAGGGTGTTGGGTTGTAGATTAAGGACGGGCCCCTGATTGTTGTATAGGTGACATGTAGTACCGATTTTTGGGTCGTGTAAGTTGTGCTATTATCTGCTAGACTACAAGATGAGTTTTCTTTCTATACTTTATACTGCAGTATGTATCCTTGTGTGTAGGATGTTGGTATTTTGTAGTGATTTGTTAGATTGGGAGATATGTTATGATTACCTGTGCTTTGCTGGTTATTGTTTATCTGTTTGCAAATGTCAACATATATGGTTGGTTGGGTTGAGACAATCCTGCTTTATGCTGTAGGCCAAGATACCCGGGCACTCCAATGTATTGTAGGCCTTGCGAGGCGGTCCGGTTTGACTGTAGGCCCAAAGGAGCGATCCAGCTACTGTAGGCCTTGCGAGGTGGGCCAGTAGACTACAGTAGGGCTGACAAAATTGTACCATGAAAAACCAACCAACATGTTACCAACCGAACCAAAAAAGTTGGCAGCCAGTATATTTGGTAACCAACATGTTTGGTTGGTAGTGCTGTACCAATTGAGAAATCTTGGAACGGTAATGGTACAAAAGTTTGAATACCATGGTAATACTATACCAACCAATTCATTATATATATATATATATATATATATATATATATATATATATATATATATATATATATATATATAAAGAAAATCGTATATTTCAATTGTCAATTGTGCTTAGTGTTTATAGTTTTAAGAATATTATATAAGTCATTTGGTCGCATTAATTTGTCGATAGTTATCACCACGTTAAAACAAAAAAATAAAACGTTACTTTAGCTTTACTTCAATAGAATTATTTTGTAAATTAAAAGAACTACATAACTAATTTCTTTACTAAATGTCAAAATTACCTGATGTTTTTGTTTAAGTCTAAATCTTACAATAAAAAATTAACAGAAGTTAGTATATATACCATTACCAATTTGTACCAACCAAATTTATTGGTAGCCAAACATATTGGTACCAAGTGTATTTGGTACAATATTGCTAGTAAAATTTTTATACCAACTGTAGTTGGTATGGTACACGAATTAGGGAAAAAAGAATCGGTACCGTACCAATTCCACCCCTAGACTGTAGCCTTGGTAAAGCGGTCCAGACATCCTGTAGGCCTCGCGAGGTGGTCTAGGCAAACTGTAGGCTCATGTGTGCATGCATTGTATGTGTATTGTCGTGTGGGGTATTTTGGGGGAACTCACTAAGCTTTGGCTTACAATTTAAATATTCTGGGTGCTTCAGATGATCGGGACAAGGCGAATATGTAATCGTACACATCGTCCTACTGATTATGTTTTGAGAAATGATTTTGATACTCTGATTTTATTGGTTTGTTTTGAAACAATGATTGATTACTCTATGGATTTTATGAAAATGTCTTCTTAAAAACAAAAAAATTTTACTATGGTTTTTTGGGATGTTACACGTGGTTACTGTAACACCCTAGTTTTCGGGTATTCTCAAATTCATCCCTTTCTTTTAAATTATGTCATTTTGGTACTTGGATCGGAAGGATGTAGCCCAAAGAAGCCTTAGTGGCAAAATGGTAATTTTGGGGCAGGTGGTGTACACTAAGCGTACTAGGGCGCGCCCTAGTACGCTGGGCGTACACATATGTACGCTGGGCGTACACATATGTACGCTGGGCGTACTTATGTCCGGGTGAAACCCTAATTTTTAGGATTTGTGGGGTATTTAAGCATATTTATGGATCATTTACCCTCATATTTATGGATCATTTTCAGCCTCCAAGCCCATCAGTCGTTTTTGGCAAACCCTAACCCTATAAGCGAGTGTTTTGAGCTAAAAGTGTGTTCTTTGTGTGCTTAAGGAAGAAAGAGTTGCATCAAGGAGCTTAGAAGTTGAAGCAAGCTTGTGTATCTTGGATCATCACCTTCTTGGGAAGCTCCAGAAGGTAAAAAGTTCCCACCTTGATGCTTTGTTTGCTTGGATCTCATTTTGGTAGCTTTATGATGTTCTTCTTGTCTCAAAAGTCCCATTTCTATGCATGTTTTGTTTTGGACGTTTTGGGTTACATTTTCAGACCCTAGGAAGGGTTCTAAGCCATTAAAATGAGGTCCCTTTAGCTAGTTTGGTTTCATGCTTCTTGTAGAAGGTCTTAATGGATTAATACCTTGCATTAAGGACTTTTTGGACATGGAAAGTCATAAAGTTGGGGACTTTATGACTCTAGTATGCCTCTACACCTTGGATCTGAAGTGTGAGCTCAAGTGCTAAAGCTATTAAGCACTTAAGGAAGGAAATGGATCTGCGAGGGTACGCCCCGTGTAGGCTGGTGTACGCCTCGCGTACCTGGTCAGCTACCCCGATGGTGATTTCTGCGAAGCCTTGTGTACAATGTGTGTACCTCCGAAGTACTCCCCGCGTACTTGCATGGATCAACCATTTTCGAGTTAACTCGGTTGGGTTAACTCGGCTGGGTTGACTCAGTGGGTTTGTGGACTTTGACCAGTTGACTCTGAGTTTGGCCATGTTTGACCAAGTTTGAATTTTGAGGGTATTTTGGGTTTTGATGGAATTGGTCACTTGGTGGTTGTAGGCATTTGAGTTGACAGCTGATATTCAGAGCTGGGCCTTATCAGTTCTGTTATGCTGTGAGTTGAGTTTTCCTCACTATACTTTCGGGTCGAAGGCACCAAGGCCGACCCATTGGTTTGTTAACCTGATATTGTTGATATGTTGAGTATGGAATAGATATGCATTCTAGTTTTGATATGCTAGTCTGGTAGATCTATAGGACTACCTGTGATACTGTCTGTTTATCTGTATATGATATTATCTGTTATATGTCGACATATTGTGTGGGTTAGGTTGAGGTTGTACTGCTCCGTGCTGTAGTCAACAAACCCTTGAGCAAACCAGATATGAGCCGAGGGCTGGGGAGGGCATGCCAGAATCATACTGAGGGCTCATGAGCATTCCAGATACGAGCTGAGAGCCGTGAAGGGCATGCTAGACTCGTACTAAGGGCTTAGTGGTATTCAGTCCGAGGACTGATCCGGCCGGGGAGCAAGCCATACAAAAGTTGTGGGCCGAGGGCAATCCAGACTTATGCTGTGGGCTCAAGGGTAATCCAGTCTGTTAGCTGTGGACCCATCGCATGCTGTTATTATATATGTGCTACTTACTTGTGTATTGGTATTTTGGGGGGTCTCACTAAGCTTTGGGCTTACAGTTTTGGATTATGTTTCAGGTACCTTAGAGGATCGCGGGAAGGCGAATGCGTGATCGTGCACCTCCTCGAGCTTTATTTTTATGATTTTGGGAATACTCTGATAATGAAACTATTTTGGAAACTATTTGGAAACAACGATGATTTATGGGTGTTTTAAAAAGTTTAAAATTTTCATGAATTTTATGGTTGTTACAGTTACTCCAACAACCGATTCCAGATATTGGAAGCTATCACCAAGTTCCTCAACCACATCGTCACCCCATTCCCCCCTCTCCGTGGAACCATCACCCTCTACGTGGAACCAAAAAATTGAACAAGACATGGTGAAAAATTGAATAGTCCACCGTTCTCTTCCTTTTAGTCGCATTTGAATAAACAGATGACGAAATGACTTGGTGTTGGTGGTGTGAAGTTGGGTTTAAAAGACAAGAGAGAGAGAAGAATGTTGGAGATTTGGGATGAGAGAGAGATGATGCTTCATGATGGTGCATATCGATTCTAATTTACTTTGATTTTTAACTACTAAAAAACACCACATAATATTGGCAACTGGCTATTACAAGTCAAATGATATTTTAAAAGGTAAAATTGAAGTTTATGTCTCTAAACTACAAAAAAACATAGTTACTTTTTAAATCAAAACACAAAAGTTTGTAGGGCTAAAATGATATTTTCCCAAATTTTCACATATTGCATGTACAAAGTTCCTTCACCTCTAGATTAGCTAAAATTTTGTTACATATATAATATTCACATAAATCTTACCGACAAGGTCTTTAAAATTAGGGTTAATTCCTTTTGATTGATTGTCTTCCTTCGATCCTTCTTTCACTGAAAACGTACTAACTTGGTGTTTAAAACGCCATTACCAATCCATTTTCCTTCAAAGATCCATCCACATCCACCATGCACGACCAATAGTGATAGATGATGCTCTCACCTCATATTCATCAAATTTAACTTAAGGTTTGATCCAAGCCAATGGGGTTCAACTTGTTCTTGATGAGATTTCTCTTTGCTTCTATGTTCATGCTATCTACTTATCAGCTGTATCTACTTTGATCTCTCCTTCTATTTAATATATATATTTGGTTCATATAAATTATAATCTTGTTAATTAATTGCTTCATCAGTTTTTTTCCTCATGTTTAATATGTTTTTTTACCTAAAATTATCATCATATCATATCATACTATATTATAAAGGAAGCATTTTTCCTTTCACCACATTCATTTGAAACTCCCATATATTTTTCCTTTCACCACATCCATTAAAAACTCCCATGACTTTTCAATTTCTTTCAAATAATAATTATAAGTTGGTTAATAAGGTTAAATAAATATCAAACCTAGAGTGTAATCATATATAAACTTAATTTCAATATTAATATAATATCTTTATTTCTACTTATAAAGTTATGTTTTTTTTAACTTTTAACATATTATACTTAATTTATTAGTTTTAATATAGTATTAGATGTAAACCATTATCATTTTAAAGATACAATTTTGGAACAATTTGTATAAAATACTTAAATTATTAATTTAAATATAACATTATAGAGTCAACTTAAATATAAATTTTAGTTTAACTTAAACAACCAAAAATATTTTGTAAATAGTTAAAAGTGATAAATTATAGTGTCTTATATAATAATGATTATAAGTTGGTTAATAAAGTTAAATAAATATCAAACCTAAAGTGTAATCATAAATAAACTAAATTTAAATTTTAAAATAATATCTTTAGTTCTACTTATAAAGTTATATCTTTAACTTTCAATATATTATAATTAATTTATTAGATTTAAAATGTCGTTGTATGTTACTATTACCAGTTTAAAGCTACAACTTTTGAACAGTTTGGACAAAATACTTAAATTATTAATTTAAATATAACAATATAGTATCAACTTAAATATAAATTTCAGTTCCACTTAAAAAACTAAAGAATATTTTGTAAATAGTTAAAAGTGATAAATTGTAGTGATAAATGCAAAAATCAAATTGTAATCTCAATTTAACTAAAATATTTCCTAAAGTTACTTTTATAATCGTTAAAAGTTTTCAAATAACTAGCTTAAAATAATTTACAATAACAATAGTTAAAAATAACTCTATATAAATGATTATATTGTTACCTTTAAAATAAAAAAAAAAACAATGTTTGATGCTTTAAAAAATTATAATGATAGAAATTAAAACATTAAGAAAATAAATTTTAAAAAATTAATTAACAATAACAAGAACTATAAATAACATTAAACCATATATTATATTTAATTTTATTCATGTGTAGCTCGCAGGCAGAAGTCATTCAAATGATTGACTAATCTACAATATTAAAATCTCATATTATATTTCTATTTATAAAATTATGACTTTAACTTTTTAAAATAGTATAGTTAACTTATTAGTTTAAATATGTTATCGTATGTGAGCAATTATCATTTTAAAGTTACAACATTTGTATAATTTTTGAGTTGATGCAAAATAGTTAAAGTATTAATTTCAATATAATATTAAACAATGTACTTAAATCAAAATTTTAGTTAAACTTGAAAAAAATTGAGAGACTCTTTTATAAATAGTTAAAGATTATAAATGTATAGTGTTAAACCTAAATTCTAATCCTAAAATAACAAAAAAAAACCATGAAACTAATTTTTATAATCATTAACAATTTTCAAATAAATAGCTTAAAAATAACTTACAATAAGAATAACTAAAAGTAATATTATATAAAAAACTATAATATTTTCTTTAAAAATAAAAACAATGTTTTTTGTTTTAAATAACTACAATCATAGAAACTAACAATATTCATCAAATAAATTTTAAAAACGTTACATTTCTGAAACCAAATTAAAATAATTAAGAGTTTCAAAATACGTTATTTTAAATAATTTACAACAACAATAATTAAAAGTAAAATTATATACAAAACTTATATTGTAGTCTTTAAAAACAAAAACAATGTTTGATGTTTTAAATAATTACAATGATAGAAATTAAAATTTTAAGCAAATAAACTTTTTAAAATTAATTAAATATAACAACAACTATATATATATATATATATATATATATATATATATATATATATATCATTAAATCATATATTATATTTAATTTTATTCATAAGTAACCTGTAGACAGACGTCATTAAGACACTTAGGATTATATAGTTTTAAAAGATATCTACATTATCATATAATTCAAAACAAACAATGTTTATACCAACTTATTATAAGATTTATTATATAAAAGCTAAACAATGTCATTGATATATTTAAAAAACATATATTTGTAAAAATTTGAAATATATTGTTGTATTCTGCGCAACGCGCGGGTATTCGCCTAGTTTACTTAATAAACCGGTGTTCTAAATTAGATATGATTGAGGAATATAACAATATAATGTGCTAGATTTTGATATTTAGATGTCTAATTGAGTTTATCTTGGTTTACGATGTTGAAGAAAGGCAAATAGAACGTATAACACAAATCTAATTCATACTGGTTTCTAGCTTTGCTAATTGCTTAACTTAATAAACCGGTGTTTTAAATTAGATATGATTGAGGAATATAATGATATAATGTGCTAGGTTTTGATATTTAGATGTCTAATTGAGTTTAGCTTGGTTTACGATGTTGAAGAAAGGCAAATAGAACGTATAGCACAAATCTAAATCATATTGGTTTCTAGCTTTGCTAATTGCTTAATTACTTTTATTCTCTCATTAACATATGTTTAGTCTACTTCCGTCCTTCAATGTTTGTATGTACCATCCGTTTATTTATTTATTAATTTGGAGTTCGTATGTATACTTTAACCAAAGAAAATGGAGAAATAATATGCTAGAATTTGGGATTTAAATGTCAAATTATGTTGAGTAGGTCATGTGAATATATATAATGCTAAAGTTGCAAACCAAAACTGTGTGTGGCGACGTGATGATTAGGGTTCAAAACATGTTTTGGCCTCTTAACTTTGTTTCTTTTTGTTTTGTAATATGTAGTTGTTATGTTGTTTGGGTATAGAGGATGTCTAATGGCCTTTTCCTTTTACTCCCCCCGTCCCAAATTGATAGTCCACTTTTGACTTTTGAAGTCTTTTTTCTTCAACTTTGACCTTAAATATTTTTATTTGTGTTATATATTGCTTGATAAAACTTATAACAATTATAAAACATTTAAAATACAATCCATTCATATATTTTGCATCAAGTATTATTTATCAAAAACAAAAATATTTAAGGTCAAAGTCGAAGAAAAAAGACTTCAAAAGTCAAAAGTGGACTATCAATTTGGAACAGAGGTAGTATTAGATTCTCCAACCTAGTATTGTATTAATTTTTTTAATTAGTTATAAATTTTTCCAAAGGCACCATCCTCCTCTACAAAACAAAATATATTGTCAAAGGGCCTCATTTTAATTTTGGCAGCGTGGGCCTTAATCAAGTTTAGTAGCTTACAACTTTATGTGGCATGCCACATAGGGATGTAATCGGTTCCTGAACCAAACCAAAACTAGAATATTCGAAGACCGATTAAGAAGAATGGCAAATCAAGAACCGAACTGAATGCCACTAACCGGTCCCGTTTCGGTTATACTAGGAAATGTGTTATCTAAGGTGTTCGGTATCGATACCAGTCCGAATCAGACCAAAATCGAAATAACCGAAAACCAGAAATGTGTTGGATTAGGTGTCTAAGCCCATAACTATAATTGGTATGTACTTGACCCGAGAGTAGCATGGTCCATTTCGGGTTGCATATCACCAGGACAAATTGATAGGATGGACTTTTGAGAAGAGGTTATTTATGATTTATTAATATATTATAAGTTCTAATATATTAATATGAAATCATATTATTTAATTAGTATTGATCAATAATTAATTTGGAATTAATTTAGTGATCAAAAGAGACTAATTAAATATATAGGGATTGATTTGGTAAATCAATGATTCTTATAGTGTGGGCCAATTGTTATTTAGGATGGGCTAAACCAATATGGTGGTCCATGGATAGTCCATGGAGGTTTAACCCATGGAGCCTAAGTAATATGAAAGGTCATGGCGCATTAGGGTTTGCATGGTTGTAACCCTAGTTATGCCACACTATAAAAGGAGTCCCTAAATCACCAAATTGGCACCCTAGTGTTCTAAGAGTTCATTGAGCCGATTTTGTGCAAGACATTCTCTCTCAAAAGTCATCCTTTGTCCTAGGTGTGTTGTGAACCGTTTGAGGCATCACACTTGGGGTGCTAAGTTCTTAAAGGCCAAATACAACAGGTTCTACAAGCTACATAAAGAGGTAAACTCCTAACTAGTATTTTACGTTGTTTATGTCAATTGTATGCTAGTTTTAGGCTTAATGATTTGGAAACAATATTGCATGTATAATTAGAGAAAACATAGATCCAAAGCATTTAGGGTTGTATGTGCACCATAGGATGTTGTAGTATACAAAACCCAACAGTGGTATCAGAGCAATGGGTTGTTTTCTATTATATTTGATGCTTGCTTAATTTTCAAAGCTGGAAAATTGATTTTTTGCATTCTGCCTGATGAACTCGCCGAGTCCATGAACAGACTCAACGAGTCCACTCAGTAAAGCATGAACTCGTCGAGTCCAGTTCATGAACTCGTCGAGTAGGTGCTCCAGGGTGCATAATTTCGAGTTTTGGCCAGAAATTGGATTAGGATCATTACCCCAAACTGTTTTTTGAACCATGAAATCTGTTTTTTTATAAGGTAATGATCAAGCTTGTCCAATTTAAAGATAATTGTCATAATTTCAAGATTTATATTAGTTTATAGGATTAGGCTAATTTCTTGAAGATTTATGATATGAATTATCTTGTTCTTATGAGTTTAACCAGATTATGTATGTATTATTTGATTATTGTGTTAATTAAAATAATGATCTAAATGATTTTAATAAAATTTGTAACTTGTCCTCAAGTTATGGAAAATGAAAAGGTTTTCTTTTAAAAGGTTATTAAAACTCATAGGTTATGGAAAATGAAAGGTCTCATTTTTAAGAGACATTTTAAATAGTTTTAAAGTCTTCCATAACTTGTCCTCAAGTTATGGAACATGAAAAGTTTTTCACAAAAACCACATTAAACTCATAAGTTATGGAAACCAAAAGTTTTGACAAGTTTCAAAACTTGCCCTCAAGTTTTGGAATTTGTAAAGTCTCACTTTTGAATACTTTAATTCAAAACCCTAGAGTTTTAAAAGTTAAAATTCAACCCTTATACTATTATATTATTATTATAAGTTTAATAATTATATATATATATATATATATATATATATATATATGTATAAGACAATTCACTCTTACCGTTAGTAGGCCTCATTCACGAAGTCGGTCTATAAGGGGGGTATAATGTTACTGCCTATAAAATGGCGGTTTAATGAGTGTCCACTCTCACCCACCGCTTCCTTGACTGGTGGATGGTCGTTAGCCGAACAGGTAGGATATGACATTAATTCTCCTTTATTAAAAGTATAATGATAAATATAAAGTAACTAAACTTTTATTAAATTCCCAATATTAGTTACTTTAGGAAAAATGTGAAAATGGTGCTAATCCATGAAATTACACTTTGCACCTTCTTAAGTCGTTAGTGGAGCGTGTGTGGTTAACCGACACACTAATATGGGACTTACAGTGCATGACAAAGGGTAGCTTAATGTTAATCACAGATCAATGGAGCGTGTGTGGTTAACTGGCATATTGATTAGGTGATTTGTAACATTGGGTGTACCAAGCTAATTTGCATGGTTATTCACACCTTGTTTGTGATCCTTGGCATCACAGTCACAAACTTGAAGGGCACAATCGAGATTTAAACATGCCATTGAAAAGTTCAATGAATCTCAAAGGATCTAGGAATTTCAAATACAATTAAAACTTAATAATCTATTTTGTTTTTCATGGTGGAAATTGGTAAATCGTCATTTACCTAACTTCAAATATTCTACAATTGGATTACGACATCAATTTTCGCAATTGTAGAATATTGTGTTGGGTCCTAGCCTTAATATTTCGTTTTGGGTGTTATATTAAGGACTTAAATCAACTAACTTGAATTTCTCCCTCATAGATGTCTACTCCTGACAACTATGGTTTTCCTTATCCTTTTGGTAAAAAAAAACTTTCTAATGAAGATGATATCCCACATGGTGATCAAGGTGAAAGATTAATCCCTTTGTCGTGCATTAATGGGACCGGAAATCATACTTCACTTCCTCCACCTCCTCTAATTATTCTTCCTAACCCACAAGTTCAAAGACTTGAAAAGTTTAAGGTCACTCAAGCCCTATTGTCAAGCAAATACAAAGATGGAAGTCTGTATGTGCCAACATCTTGGAGATGAAGTTACATATTTACAGGATGGGAGAGTTGGGTGTTGAAGTCTCAAGGAAGTTGGCTGTTGACTGGGTTCTTCAATCACTTCCTGAGTCATATAGCAGGTTCATTGAGGACTACTATATGACAGACCACAACATGACCCTTATCAATCTTACCTATTTGCTTGTTGCTACTGAATCAACAATGATTTGGTGCACTGGTAAAGCAAATTTGATTGGAAGGTCTACTCCCCAAACTTCCATGGACATTGACAATGGAAACATTGGAAGTCCAGAAAAGCTTTCTCTTCCCAATGGAAAGGGATCGGTCATGGTAAAGTCAATTGACCAAATGGTAAAGAGAAAGGCTATGTCTGAGATAGTCCAGTATACTATTCCCAAAAAGTCCATATGTTCCTATTGCCAAAAGAAGGGGCATTGGTTGCGAAGCTGCTCTATTTACCTGAAAGATTATAAGGATGGTAAAGTCAAAAAGTTTGACTCTACTTCAGGTTAGTCCACTATCTAACTCGATTAAGTTCCTATTTGGAGATTCTTAATACATGATGTAATGTAATTACATTTTGATGTTTTGAAGGATCGAAAGGGAGCTTAAAGGAAGAAGAGATGGATTTCGATCGCATGGTTCGATGATCAGAATTTTGAGCTGCTGCTTAAGAGTTATGATAGATTGCTTAGGAATGTATAAACAACATAGTTTTCATTTGTAATTGCATTGTAAGGAAAAGTTTTTTTGCATTTTATGAATAAAGAAATTTTTTTGATATTTATTTTATTTTAAGTTTCCTTACAATGACATTTGTGAAAATTGTTGTTTATATGTTTTCATTGATAGCAATATTGGAAAATGGATTTGATTCTTTCGTTTGTGGTAGTGTCAGGATTTACCAAATAAGGAAAGATTCTCATCACCCAAGTTTCAGTTGGATAGAAACTTGGAATCATATAAGTTGTATTGTGTGATGAATGAGAATTTTCATTTTTGGAAATAAGACTAATTCCTTGTTCACATGTATATGTGAGTCGAGTAAAGGACTAGGGGATTGGGTACACTTGGTTGTGTGCTGGTCAGGTCCACCACAAAGAGCGATAAGACTATTCGTTATAATTTACTAAAGTTTAGTAAATATGGTTATGCTTACAAGTTTAAGTGTAATTCTGAAACATTGGAATAGTTTCAATGTTTGGCAGAACAAATGAGAAGAATCAAATAGACAGAAATATAAAAAGTTTCTCCAATCTGAAAAGATGGGAGAGTACTTGAGTATCGTGTTTTATGATTATCTTAGTAATTATGAAACCATATCACAATTGATCCTCTTAGGACATCTTAGTGCCTTTGTATGGCTAAGAAAAGGAATCGTGAATTGTTGAAATGGTTAAATCAAAAGGTGAATCATACTTCGTTTCAAAATCAAATCTTAGAGTCACACTCCAAGATTGAGCCTTGAGTGACATAATCTTATGTGACGGCCGCAGATTCGGGCTATATAATTTAGAGACAATAAGCATCAAAAATGAATTTTTGATGGAAGATTATTTAGAAGGATTAATCTTTTCCAAGTGGTAGTATATGTTACAAGGGTTCCGTACATATAAAGAACGCTGAAATCCGAGTTATAACGAAGAAGTTATGACCCGTCGAAGTTTTTCGGCAAAACCGGCATGGTACCGAGAGACGTAAATAATGACTTTACGATGGACGACTTTTTAGCCTTATAAATCTAAGAAAAAGTTGTAGTATACATTAAACCGAGAACATAAAAAAAAGAACGCCCAAATCTGACTTCGTATGAGGAAGTTATGAATTTTCTAAGATTTGGCATAGCAGTGCACGACCCGAAACTCGAATTTTAGATCGAGCGGTTTTTGGCCTACGCGACCTAAATGAGAATTGAATATCTCATTAATAGGAACTCAACGACAAAAAGAAAGACGAAAACGGAGTCCGTATGTAGAAGTTATGAATTTTATGCGGACATTTAACAGTGTAGTCACCTTTTACTGTTAAATTTAAGATCGGTCGAGAATTAGCCGACGGAGTCAAAAGGAGAGTTGTAGATCTTATTTTTATCTACGCGTGGATATAAAGAATGTCAAAAATAGAGCTCGTATGCGAATGTTACGGATTTTAGAAGTCGGAAGTGTGCTGTGCGAAAATGGGTGATGTGGCACAATCTTGGCCATTGCTTTCTCCCCAAGGCTTGCCACTAGATGGTGACATGTGGCACCAATTTCAACCATATTTCACCCTATAAATACAACACCTTCCACCCTCATTTCTTCACACCTCCACCCTTCTCTCTCTACTCTCTCTCTAAACCTCCCAAAACTCCCCTAGCGCTAGAAGAAAGTCCCGGAGCGCTCGACGGCTCCGACACGAAGAGCTTTCAGCTCGGAAGTTCTGCCCCTGCAGAGCCCGGCTTCTAGCCAAACCTCCTCGTAGGTAATATACGCCTACCCTATTTTAAATATAGCTTTTATTTAAATATAGTATTGTTATTAGGAACTTATAATAAATATTTGGGCTATTATTATGAGTTATATAAGTGTCGTTATCATATCTTTTTAACCACTCGCGGTACGGGGAATCTGGTTTAAAGGGCCGCATAGGGTTGTTGGATTTCAGAAGTGCTATATGCCAAAATGGTCCAGCCCTCCGGTATTTTATGTCTGGCCCCTGTCTGTACATAGTGGGTGAAGAGTATTGTTTAACGCTTATATAATAGTAATAATAGCTAGACTATTAATTAGTCTCGGTGAATATTAGACTAAACTCTAGTGGTAATGATACTAGGTTTCGTCGAAAGAAAATAAATTAATAGAAGCGAAACGCTGTCTGAGTTCGGAATCACCACCTTAACAAGTGAGTGCATAGTTACTTTCATCTTACACATAGATATGAAGTATTTTATATAAATTACGTGCTCTGTGTGCATATTGTCTGTATACTTGTTATCTATGATGGATGAATGATTTTATACATGTTTTAAATGATTTAAACTGTATACGTATTTTCTATCTACAAATATGTTGGGTGAAACATGGGTAGATGAATGATGAGAGATGAAAGATGATATGAGTGAACATTGGCAGTTATAGACTTAGTGCCTAAATAATATCGGCAGTTATGGACTTAGTACCTGATAGATAAACACTGGTAGCTATGGACTTAGTACCTGATGGATAAAAGTTGGTAGCTATGGACTTAGTACCTGATAAACGTTGGTAGCTATGGACTTAGTACCTATTAGATGAACACTGGTAGCTATGGATTTAGTGCCCGATGAATGAAGATTAGCAGCTATGGAATTAGTGCTTTACGAATGAGCATTGGCAGCTATGGACTTAATGCCTGTCTTATAACTCTGGAAGCAAGGGACTTCGGAATGAATGAATAGATGACTCTTAAGGTAAACCCTTGAGAGTAAGGAAGATAATGGGATGGGTAATTGGGTTAATTGTTTGATGATTAAACATAATAATTATATCATTGTGGGTTGAAAACCCTATGTACTCACCAGGTTTCCCAACCTGACCCACTCAGTTTATTTGTATCACAGGTGTCGATATGAAGTTACTTTACACTGAGAGATTTAAAAGAGATGTAGATCACTAGTATAAATGAATGTAAGTTCTGTTTATGCTTATGTTTATGTATTGACGATGACATCCCAAATGTTTTAAAATGAATAAAAATACATTTCTTCGGAAATGCTTTGATAACGTATTTATCATGTTTTTCTGGGAACAAATTCCGCAAGATTTTTATTAAAAGAAGTACTCTGATTTTTATAAAGAATAAACAAAATCGGTTTTTTCTGGCCTTGAAAATTGGGGATGTCACAGTTGGTATCAGAGCATTAGTTTAAGCGAACTAGGAATAAGGATTTATTTCTAGACTTAAACTTAGAATGCTAAGCGATGAACGTGAGGAGTGTGTCTAATATATTTTAGGAAGTACGCCTGAATAGACATAAGCACTAGCTTAATTAGGGAAGATGCCTAAGATGCTTTTATGTGCTTAATAATTTGTGATGCTTTATGCTATCGTATGATCGGATCTGCCGACCGAATCTTGAAATTTTATGTGTTCAGATTTCTAAACGTTTAATTACGATATTAGAACTGGCATATAATTTTTCGAGGTAATAAGGAGGAATACGCGTCTAAACCTTCATCTATCTTTATTCTCGTCTCAATACTCCAAACGATTGCTTTGGTGTACATAACATCATGGTGAAGACTTGTAGTGAATTGAGTAAATGGAGGAAATGAGAAGGCTTATGATACTGAATGGTACTTATCGGAAGATATCATAAGAGTGATATCTTGCCTTTAGAATGCATCTAATAAATAATACGTCTAGTACGGGAGAAGTAAACTTTTGATTAGCAGAAAGAAAGATTTTTTGTATAATCCATGAAGTTATCCCATCGTCTGACATTTCTATCACCAACCGAGTTGAAGCAGAATTGATGATTGAAGATACACATGGAAGAAGTCCTAGTAGAGTCTAGGGAAAATTTTATGATTGTTTGGACACATTTGTATGTGTTAAAATTGTTTTTGTGATATTGACTTGGAGAACTGCGAGACAATACTTGGGACGAGTATGAGTAGGTGTGAAAGGTAGTAGAGGCCTATACTACCGAAAGCACAAGACTCACGCTTGGATCAGGGAAAGTCACAAGGTTACCAAGGAGCTAGTAATTGATTTCGTTTTATTCAAGTATGTCGTTACCATCGTTTCGGTAATAACTAAGAAGATGATTGTTATTCCGACCCTAGTGGTCATATCAAATTGAGTCCGACTACGTTGAGTATGTTATGTGGTTCAGATAATCAAGTTCGATGTAGCATCTGACTTAAGACGGAAGATTGAAATAAAAAGCGATCAGTAGAGGTATCGCAAAAAGTTGCTTGTAGCTATAAATGCTACCTTTTAAGATTTGATTAGAACATGAAGGAAGGTATAGTTTGTTCTGGAATTTGACTCTAAAAGACCTTATTCTAAGCGTTGCATCATACGATGAGAGGTCATTAGAACGTGACCCATCGGTCCATTGTGGTAATCAAAGAACTTATCCTAAGTTTGTAAGAAGAAGAAGAAGTCTCCAATAATGATCGATATTGTGACATAAAGGTCATGATTAAGAGTCTAACATGAGATAGAGAGCGAGTGCAAGATCGAGCACCGCTTGCAGTAAAGAGGACCAACAGTTAGATACTCATTCGAAGAAACATAGAAGTTACGATTATTACCTACGATGAAGAGATAATGTATGGAGTCATTATATAAGCCCTGTTTTGTTGATGATTCTGGGACATAATCATCCTAAGGGGGAGATAATTGTAACGGCCGAAGATTCGGGCTAGTCAATTTAGAGACAATAAGCATCAAAAATGAGTTTTTGATGGAAGATTATTTAGAAGGATTAATCTTTTCCAAGTGGTAGTATATGTTACAAGGGTTCCGTACATATAAAGAACGCTGAAATCCGAGTTATAACGAAGAAGTTATGACCCGTCGAAGTTTTTCGGCAAAACCGGCATGGCACCAGGATACGTAAATAGTGACTTTACGATGGACGACTTTTTAGCCTTATAAATCTAAGAAAAAGTTGTAGTATACATTAAACCGAGAACATAAAAAAAAGAACGCCCAAATCTGACTTCGTATGAGGAAGTTATGAATTTTCTAAGATTTGGCATAGCAGTGCATGACCCGAAACTCGAATTTTAGATCGAGCGGTTTTTGGCCTACGCGACCTAAATGAGAATTGAATATCTCATTAATAGGAACTCAACGACAAAAAGACAGACGAAAACGGAGTCCGTATGTAGAAGTTATGAAGTTTACGCGGACATTTAACAGTGTAGTCACCTTATATTGTTAAATTTAAGATCGGTCGAGAATTAGCCGACGGAGTCAAAAGGAGAGTTGTAGATCTTATTTTTATCTACGTGTGGATATAAAGAACGTCAAAAACAGAGCTCGTATGCGAATGTTACGGATTTTAGAAGTCGGAAGTGTGCTGTGCGAAAATGGGTGATGTGGCACAATCTTGGCCATTGCTTTCTCCCCAAGGCTTGCCACTAGATGGTGACATGTGGCACCAATTTCAACCATATTTCACCCTATAAATACAACCCATTCCACCCTCATTTCTTCACACCTCCACCCTTCTCTCTCCACTCTCTCTCTCTAAACCTCCCAAAACTCCCCTAGCGCTAGAAGAAAGTCCCGGAGCGCTCGACGGCTCCGACACGAAGAGCTTTCGGCTCGGAAGTTCTGCCCCTGCAGAGCCCGACTTCTAGCCAAACCTCCTCGTAGGTAAGATACGCCTACCCTATTTTAAATATAGCTTTTATTTAAATATAGTATTGTTATTAGGAACTTATAATAAATATTTGGGCTATTATTATGAGTTATATAAGTGTCGTTATAATATCTTTTTAACCACTCGCGGTACGGGGAATCTGGTTTAAAGGGCCGCATAGGGTTGTTGGATTTCAGAAGTGATATATGCCAAAATGGTCCTGCCCTCCGGTGTTTTATGTCTGGCCCATGTCTGTACATAGTGGGTGAAGAGTATTGTTTAACGCTTATATAATAGTAATAATAGCTAGACTATTAATTAGTCTCGGTGAATATTAGACTAAACTCTAGTGGTAATGATACTAGGTTTCGTCGAAAGAAAATAAATTAATAGAAGCGAAACGCTGTCTGAGTTCGGAATCACCACCTTAACAAGTGAGTGCATAGTTACTTTCATCTTACACATAGATATGAAGTATTTTATATAAATTACGTGCTCTGTGTGCATATTGTCTGTATACTTGTTATCTATGATGGATGAATGATTTTATACATGTTTTAAATGATTTAAACTGTATACGTATTTTCTATCTACAAATATGTTGGGTGAAACATGGGTAGATGAATGATGAGAGATGAAAGATGATATGAGTGAACATTGGCAGCTATAGACTTAGTGCCTAAATAATATCGGCAGTTATGGACTTAGTACCTGATAGATAAACACTGGTAGCTATGGACTTAGTACCTGATAGGTAAACGTTGGTAGCTATGGACTTAGTACCTGATGGATAAAAGTTGGTAGCTATGGACTTAGTACCTGATAAACGTTGGTAGCTATGGACTTAGTACCTATTAGATGAACACTGGTAGCTATGGATTTAGTGCCCGATGAATGAAGATTAGCAGCTATGGAATTAGTTCTTTACGAACGAGCATTGGCAGCTATGGACTTAGTGCCTGTCTTATAACCCTGGAAGCAAGGGACTTTGGAATGACCAAATAGATGACACTTAGGGTAGACCCTTGACATTAAGGAAGATAATGGGGATGGGTAATTGGGTTAACTGTTTGATGATTAAACATAATAATTATATTATTGTGGGTTGAAAACCCTATGTACTCAACAGGTTTCCCAACCTGACCCACTCAGTTTATTTGTATCACAGGTGTCGATATGAAGTTACTTTACACTGAAAATTTAAAAGAGATGTAGATCATTAGTGTAAATGAATGTAAGTTCTGTTTATGCTTATGTTTCTATATTGACGATGACATCCCAAATGTTTTAAAATGAATAAAAATACATTTCTTCGGAAATGCTTTGATAATGTATTTATCATGTTTTTCTGGGAACAAATTCCGCAAAATTTTTATTAAAAGAAGTACTCTGATTTTTATAAAGCATAAACAAAATCGGTCTTTTCTGGCCGTGAAAATTGGGGATGTCACATCTTAAGAAATGTTTATAACACTTATCAAATGTAGAGTAAAATGTTTTCTACTCTTGTACATTTGAAATTGGTAAGTTGTGATGTTTTGGATAAAACAAAGACCAACTAAGACCAATTGTGTAAAGTGTTTGTCTTGATAAGAATCCGCACTGACTCTTGAATATTTGTTTGTCAAGGAATGGTTCTTGACAAGAGAGTATTATATGTCAAGAGGTCAATGGGAGTCTTAAAGATCTTGAAAGTTTCAAGAACTAATAAAGAATAAAACCTATCGTTTATCACTAGCACACGACCTGAGGTTTGTAACATATCGTGTTGACATATTCCTTTTCTGTGCCCATTCCAGTTAAATTTGACTATGCATGTGAGTTCTATGAGTGCTCAATTGTTTGAATAACAACATGGAAGTTGTTTGATAAGGTGTCTATGTCCATAACTATATTTGGTATGTACTTGACCCGAGAGTGGCATGGTCCATTTGGGTTGCATCGCACCAGAACAATCTGAAGGATGGACATTTGAGAAGAGGTTATTTATGATTTATTAATATATTATAAGTTCTAATGTATTAATATGAAATCACATTATTTAATTAGTATTGGTCAAGAATTAATTTGGAATTAATTTAGTGCTCAAAAGAGACTAATTAAATATATGGGGATTGATTGTGTAAATCATTGATTCTTATAATGTGAACCAATGATCCATAATTCTTTAGGTTGGGCTAAACCAATGTGACAACCCATGGATGCTCCATGGAGGTTTAAACCCATCGATCCTAAGGAATATGGAAGGTCATGCACATTAGGGTTTGCATGGTGTAACCCTAATTTTGCCACACTATATACGAAGACCCTGGGCTACTAAAATCGGCACCCTAGTGATCTTTGGAAGAGCATAGCCGATTTTTGTGTGCAAGATATTCTCTCTCAAGTCCTCCATAGTAGGTGGTGTTGTGTGAAGCATTTGAGGCATCACATATGGGGTGCTATGCTCTTAAAGGTCCAAGGAATCAAGCTACAAGAAAGGTATGTTATCTAACTAGTTTTTTTGTTATACAAGTACCCATGTTTTGTATGCTAGTTAGGATAATGCTTTGGAAAAAAAATTGCATGTATAATTAGAGAAAACATAGATCCAAAGCATTTAGGGTTGTATGTGCACCTTAAGGTTGTTAGGATGCTCAAAATCCATCAGTGGTATCAGAGCCTAGGATTGTTTTCTAATATACTTGATGTATTATTGGTTTTCAAAGTTGAAAAATCGAATTTCTGCATTCTGTTCAGTGAACTCACTGAGTCCACTGGGTGACTCGCCGAGTTCACTCATAAAATGGCCAACTCGACGAGTCCAGTTCATGTACTCGCCGAGTTGGTGCTCCAATGGGCAGATTTTCAACTTTTAGCCACAAATTGGATTAGGATCACTACCCCAAATTGTTTTTTAAACCATGAAATCTGTTTTTCATAAGGTAATGATCATGCTTGTCCAATTAAAAGATAATTGTCATAATTTCAAGATTTGTATTAGTTTATATGATTAGGCTAATTCTTGAAGATTGATGATATGAATTATCTTATGCTTATGAGTTTAACTAGATCATGTATGAATTTTTGATTATTGTGTTAATTAAATTAATGATCTTAATGGTTTGAATGGACTCCATAACTTGTCCTCAAGTTATGGAAAACCAAAAGTATTTTCTTTAAAAAGTCATTAAACTCATAAGTTAAGAAAATGAAAAGTTTTGAATAGTGTCAAAAGTTGTCCTCAAGTTTTGGAATTTGTAAAGTCACACTTAAGAATACTTTAATTCCAAAACCTAGAATTTTAAAAGTTTAAAATTCAACCATTATACTATTATTATATTATAAGTTTAATAATTATGTATATGTATAAGACAAGTCAGTCTTACCGTTAGTAGGCCTCATTCACGAAGCCGGTCTATAAGGGGGGTATAAGGTTACTGCCTATAAAATGACAGTTTAATGGGTGTCCACTCTCACCCACCGCCTCCTTGACTGGTGGAGGGTCATTAGCCGAACGGGTAGGATAGGAAACTAATCCTCATTAAAACTATAATGACAATTATAAAGTAACTAAAATTTTATTAAATTCTCAATCTTAGTTACTTTAGGAAAATGTGAATTTGATGCTAATCCATGAAATTGCACTTTGCACCTTACCAAGTCGTTAGTGGAGCGTGTGTGGTTAACCGGCACACTAACATGGACTAGTAAGGGTGGAAAAGGGTAGCTTGGTGTTTGTTATAGATCGGTGGAGCGTGTGTGGGTAACCGGCACATCGATTAGGTGATAAATGGCATCGAGTGTACCAAGTTAATTTGCATGGTTATTCACACCTTGTTTGTGATCCTCGGTATCCCAGTCACAAACTTGAAGGGCATAATCGAGATTTAAACATGCCATTGAAAAGTTCAATTAATCTCAAAAGAATTTGGGAATTTCAATTCAATTAAAACTTAATAATCAATTTCGTTTTTCATGGTGAAAATTGGTAAATCATCATTTACCTACCTTCAAATATTTTGCAACTTGGATTACGACATCCCTCTTCTAATTTGTAAAATATTGTGTTGGGTCCTAGCCTTAATATTTCCCTTGGGTGTTATATTAATGACTCTTATCTAATCTAAAATTTGTTCTCATCTTTTTCAGATGTCTTCCAACACTGCTTCTGGCTCAAACCCTACTGGATCCTTCTCTCTCATGAACCTTTGTGGGAGAGTCATATTTGATGGCACTAATTTCAATGATTGGATTAAGAACATCAGGATGGTCACTCGCTATGAGGACAAGGAATATGTCCTCGATAAGGAGCTAAAGGAAATCGATGTGTCTTATACTACTCTTCAGGAGATTGCTGAATTTAGGGCACATGAGAAGGATGCCACTAAGGTAGCTTGTATCATGTTTGCCACTATGTCAGCTGAACTCCAAAAGTCCTATGAGGACTTCTACCCTTTTGAGATGCACCAGGACCTAATGGAAATATACCATCAGAGTGCTCGTCAAGAGAGGTATGAAATCATCTGCTCCATGATTACAACAAAGATGAAGGATGGTGAACCCATTACGGCCCACTTGCAGAAAATACAAAGGTTTATGGACCGTTTGCTCAAATTGAATGTTAACTTTGATGAAGAGTTGGCCATAAATATCATTCTACACTCACTACCTCCCTGTTATGATCAGTTTCGTATGACTTATCATATGAACAAGGAGGATGTCACTCTGAGCAAACTTCAAGGCCTTTTGAGGACTGCTGAAAGTTGTATCAAAGGAAAATCTGTTGTAACCACTCCTACAGCTACTGCCCCTGTTCTGGCAATTGGACAAGGGAAAGGGAAGAAGAGGAAGGCTCCCTCCAAGAGCCACAAGGGAAAGTCTCTTGATGGATCCTCTTCAAGTGGGACCAAGGCTGGTTATGCTGCTCCGTCTTCCATTCCTAAGGAAGCAGAGTGTTTCTACTATCATGATAAAGGGCACTGGAAGCGAAGCTACCCCAAATACTTGCAAGATGTCAAAGATGGGAAGGTTAAACCCACCCATGCAGGTATTTATACTATTCTATCTAATAACTCATCACATTCTTGTTCTTGGGTCCTTGATACAGGTTGTGGAATTCACATTTGTTCTGATTTGCAGGGACTAAAAAGAAGTAAGGATGTGGAGCACGGGAAGATGAACTTGATCATGGGGAATAGGAAGGTTTCACTTGTCACAATATTGGAGTTTATTCTTTATTGCTGAGTAGTGGGTTAGAATTAGATTTGAATAATTGTTGCTGCTCGTCTGAAATGGCGAGAAATGTTATTTCCTTTCATGGTTTGTATAAACAAGGTTTTAGTTTTTCATTTGATAATGAATGTGGTGCTATTAATGCTTTTTATAATGGTGTCTTTTATTTTAAAGCATTACCTTGTAATGGTGTATATGAAACTGTGATGGTTGTAGACAACTTAGGAAATAATGTGTTGCATATTTATTCTTCCAATGAATTGGATAAGGCATGCTTGTGGCGTTGTTGTCTTGGACATGTCAGCAAGAAGCGCATAGGCCAACTCCAAAAGGCTGGGGTTTTCGAGTCATTCGATTTAAGGTTTGATGACACTTGCGAATCTTGCTTACTTGGAAAGATGACCAAGTCACCCTTCATTGGTACTTGTGAAAGGGGTGAAGGTTTGTTGAATCTCATACACAACGATGTGTGTGGGCCCTTCAGAACCACCACAAGGGATGCTAACCGCTTCAATGTGAATTTTACTGATGATTACAGTAGATATGGCTATGTCTACTTAATCAATCATAAGTCAGAAACCTTTGAGAAATTCAAATAGTTTAATCAAGAAGTGGACAATCAGCTGGGCAGGAAGATAAAGATGCTCCGATCCGATCGGGGTGGTGAGTATCTTAGTATCGAGTTCCTAGACTATCTTAAGGAATGTGGGATTATTTCACAATTGACGCCACCTAGGACACTACAGCTTAATGGTGTGGCTGAGAGGCGCAATCGAACCTTGTTGGACATGGTTCGTTCCATGATGAGTCGAGCTTCGTTACCTATCTCATTATGGGGGTATGCCTTAGAGACTGCCGTCCATATCCTTAATCTAGTCCCAATTAAGAGGTTGCCAAAACACCTCACGAGATGTGGACATGGAAGGTTCCCTCGTTAGCACACATCAAGGTTTGGGGTTGCGAGGCTTTCGTAAGGCGTGAGACTCACGATAAGCTCGAACCTTATAGTGAGAGGTGTATTTTCATCGGCTACCCACATAAATCCTTTGGTTATCTCTTCTACAGACCGAGGGACAATGTTGTCTTCGTTGCGAGGAGATGAGTCTTTCGCGAGAGAGAGCTCATAGGCCAAGGAGACAGTGGGAGGCAAATTGACCTAGAAGAACTTCAAGAGTCAAGTGGTGATGGGACCTCAAACACTAGCAATCAACCTGAGGAAGAAACTCCAGTTGATCCAATTGACGAGTCCTTACCTCTGAGGCGTTCCAGTAGAGTTAGAAATACACCTGAGTTTTATGGTTTCCATATTACTACTGAAGGTGATACATTTATCAGTGATAGCACACTGGTAAATTTGGATGAACCTAACAACTACAAGGAAGCCATGGCAGGCCCCGAGTCTGCTAAATGGAAAGAGGTGATGGACAGCGAGATTCAATCCATGTATGACAATCAAGTTTGGAACTTGGTTGACAATGTACCGGTTCGTAAGACAGTCGGGTGCAAATGGATTTTCAAGAAGAAGACCGACATGGATGGAAAGGTACACACTTATAAGGCGCGACTGGTTGCGAAGGGATTTACTCAAACTCCGGGAGTTGACTATGATGAGACCTTCTCACCAGTAGCGAAAATGAAGTCTATTAGGGTTATGCTAGCCATAGCTGCATTTCATGACCATGAAATATGGCAAATGGATGTCAAAATCGCTTTCCTTAATGGAAAGTTGGCTGAGGAAGTTTACATGAGTCAACCAGAGGGTTTTGCCGATGCAAAGTACCCTAATAGAGTGTGTAAGCTTGAGAAATCCATTTATGGATTTAAACAAGCATCTCGCAGATGGAATCTTTGTTTCGATGATAAAGTCAAAGAGTTTGGCTTTTCGAGAAGTGAGGATGAGTCCTGTGTATATGTCAAGGCTAGTGGGAAGTGTTTCGCAATGACATCCCAACCTTACAGGAGGTTAAGTCCTGGGTTGGGAAGTGTTTCGCAATGAAGGACCTTGGAGAAGCTGCCTATATTCTGGGGATAAGGATATTGAGAGACAGGAGTAAGAGACTAATTGGACTTAGTCAAAGTACCTACTTAGAAAAGTTGTCGAAAAGATTTAGCATGATGGATTCCAAGAAAGGTGACCTACCGATCCAGAGCAATGCCAAACTGAGTAAAACTCAGAGTCCGAGTACAGAGGCTGAGATAGCTGAGATGAGTCGAATACCGTATGCTTCCGCGGTTGGATTGATCATGTATACTATGACTTGTACTCGCCCTGATGTGGCCTTTGCTTTGAGCATGGTCAGCAGATATCAAGGGAATCCTGGAATGGCTCATTGGACTGAGGTTAAGAACATTCTCAAGTACCTATGGAGGACTAAGGACTGGGTCCTTACCCTCGGTGGGAGTGATGACTTGAGAGTGGTGGGGTATAGTGACGCCAACTTTCAGACCGACATAGATAATTTCCGATCTCATTCGGGTTGGGTCTTTACCTTGAATGGAGGAGCAATGACTTGGAAAAGTTCCAAGTAGGAGACTGTAGCTGATTCAACGTGCGAATCAGAGTACATAGCAGCAAGCGAGATGGCGAAGGAGGCAATATGGCTGAAGAACTCCATCGGAGACCTTGGAGTTGTACCAGCTATAAAGGAGCCTATGGAGATTTTCTGTGATAACGAGAGTGTAGTTGCCTTAGCCAAGGAGCCAAGGGATCATGGCAGATCCAGGCACATTGACAAAAAATATCACTTCATAAGACATCGAATAGAAGAAGGACTCCTCGTAGCAAAGAGGGTATTGTCAGAGGAGAACCCAGCAGATCCCCTCGCGAAGGGACTGAGTAGGGTTAAGCACTTACAACATGTGAGGCGCATCGGGTTGAAGGACGATATTAGCTTTAATGATTAGATAGTTTTGAAACTGGTAATAGTTGAAATGTAATTGACATTGGATGATTAAATAAAAGGTGTTTTTTTATTTATAAGTAATGTTGCTATCTTGTGTCAGTCATTTACTATTGTTTCACTTTGCATGTTTTGACTTCCAGAATAATTATATTATTCAAACTGTCCACAGTCGATCATACTTTGGAAGTAGGTATTGTGGCAAGACTGTCATGAATTTGGCTTGTAGATTGTCTGAAGTGTATTAGACATAGCAAAGTTTGCTACAACATTCATGAGTGCTCATAAGGTCTGAGTATTGGATTAAACCCACGCTCACCAGTATTACTTCATGGAATTTATCTCGAGTGATCGTATAAGTCTTCAAACCAAGATATATGAGTTTTTGACTATGAGTTGGTTGTACATTGATAGTGCGAAAACGTATTAGTAACCTGATGTTATAAAACGCAATGTTGTGTATGATTTAACAAGTAGTTAGTACAAGCATATACTGTCGAAGTTTATCTGTTCCTTTTATTCCTTGGAGGATTAAAAGCGATATCTTGGGCCCCTCGATGATTTTGTTTTGACTTATGTGTCGGGCCCGGTCAGAACTAAATTGATGTGTTCGATTAAGTTCTATGTCAAACAAATCGGAAATCGAGAAACAAACTGTTGGACAATAAGTATGACATTGTTCCATGTATTTGTCCGGCTGATATCTTGAGAATAGAGGATTATATGATCACTTATATAAAATGGCGCATCACGGTTCGACAGAGGCTTTTAAGAGATAGGATTGCTAGTCGGTGTTTGAGGTCATACTTGCAACTATAGTTATTAGACTTATCCAAGTGGGAGACTTTTGGATAAGGTGTCTAAGTCCATAACTATATTTGGTATGTACTTGACCCGAGAGTAGCATGGTCCATTTGGGTTGCATGACACTAGAACAATCTGAAGGATGGACATTTGAGAAGAGGTTATTTATGATTTATTAATATATTATAAGTTCTAATATATTAATATGAAATCATATTATTTAATTAGTATTGGTCAAGAATTAATTTGGAATCAATTTAGTTCTCAAAAGAGACTAATTAAATATATGGGGATTGATTGTGTAAATCATTGATTCTTATAATGTGGGCCAATGATCGATAATTCTTTAGGTTGGGCTAAACCAATATGACAACCCATGGATGCTCCATGGAGGTTTAAACCCATCGATCCTAAGGAATATGGAAGATCATGCACATTAGGGTTTGCATGGTGTAACCCTAATTTTGCCACACTATATAAGAAGACCCTAGGCTACTGAAATCGGAACCCTAGTGATCTTTGGAAGAGCATAGCCGATTTTTGTGTGCAATATATTCTCTCTCAAGTTCTCCATTGTTGGTGGTTTTGTGTGAAGCATTTGAGGCATCACATTTGGGGTGCTAGGCTCTTAAAGGTCGAAGGAATCAAGCTACAAGAAAGGTATGTTATCTAACTAGTTTTTTTGTTATACAAGTACCCATGTTTTGTATGCTAGTTAGGATAATGATTTGGAAAAACAATTGTATGTATAATTAGAGAAAACATAGATCCAAAGCATTTAGGGTTGTATGTGCACCTTAAGGTTGTTAGGATGCTCAAAACCCATCTGAAGCAATGGTAGGCCCTTGTGCTGCCAGGTGGCAAGAAATTAAGATTGAACAAGTTCAGTCCATATGAGTTTGGATTTGTCACTAACCTTGTCTTGTGATTATGGTTATGACAAATTCACATGGATAGGAACACATACACCATAAAAATCTAAGTGTCATAAGGTTTCTCTCCAATTCATGAAAATGATTGTGAGGAAACTCTTTCACTAAGTAGATTTTAAGGAGATAGCAATTGTGTTATTTGCATTCTCAAATTCGATTATGATTACGGCATCACTCTTCATAGTTTGAATTGTGAGAAATGGCAAAAGGTCTAAACATTTGAGACTTATTGCTGTAAGTTCTAAAATTGTTTAGACACACATGTGAGCTATCTAAGGAAAGGTGTATGAGTTTGAGAAGCTGTGACACCCCCCTCTGGCACGTATCACAATATTGTCCGTTTTGGGCCACTCGGCACGAGGACTTCCCAAGGGGTCACCCATCCCGGTACTACTCCCACCCAAGCACGCTTAACTGCAGAGTTCTTATGGGATATGTTGCCTTCACGGCTTTAAAACGCGTTGTGACAAGGAAGGTATCAACATCCCTTATAAGGAGTATTTAGTTCTCCTTCCAAGCCGATGTGGGATCAGGTGCAACCCACCTTCACCCCCCATTATAGGGTTTGACGTCCCTATCGAACACATCGAACTGTGCCCTAGCTCTGATACCATTTCGGCTTGGAAGGAGAACTAAATACTCCTTATAAGGGGTGTGGATACCTTCCTTGTCACAACGCGTTTTAAAGCCGTGAGGGCAACAGATCCCATAAGAACTCTGCAGTTAAGCGTGCTCGGGTGGGAGTAGTACCGAGATGGTTGACCCCCTGGGAAGTCCTCGTGCCGAGTGGCCCAAAGCGGAAAATATTGTGATACGTGCCAGAGGGGGGGTGTCAGAAGCCTAGATAAAATTTTATCAAAGCCATCTTGTATCAGAAATCTAAACTTTGGTAAGAAAGTCAACAAGTATTGATTTCTAGAAGTCCAGCTGATTTCTGGGTACATGTCAAAACTAGTGGGAGCATAAGTGTTATGCTAATAAGAATGTAATTATTATGCTAGTGGGAGCACAATTATTACGCTAAGTGTTGCAAGATAACAATGTTAATTATAGAAAACAAAAGTTTCAATTCGCAAAGTTGTAGGGTTTGAAAAGTTGTTTTGTTATAATTAAGGTAGAGGAATTTATACTTCATTTCAAATCTAAAAGCTTAGATTGAGATTTTTTTAATCAAATTTAGTCAAGGATATACATGAATGCTATGTTGGAATGGTTCAACATAAGGAAATTCTCTCTCTCTCTCTCTCTCTCTCGCTATATATATATATATATATATATATATATATATATATATATATATATATATATGGAAATGTTAATTGCGTTCTCAAATTCGATTATGATTACAACATCACTCTTCATAGTTCGAATTGTGAGAACATGGAAAATAGAAATATTATTGCAAAAGACTGATCAAGTCTCATGTCTATATGTAGGACATTATGAATCGTGTCCCATATGCTTCGAGTATAGGATCGATTGCATATGCTATAATTGTCACACCCCCAAACCGAAACGGCAGAAACGTTCGGGGGCGGAGGACGTCATGTACAGTATCACAACAATGCATAATAGTAAAACAAGCAACAACTTCAGCCATTGCATTAATAATATAATTTAATACAAGTGTGTTCAGTATAGTTTATAAGACATCAAAAATATGAATCAAAATAAGAGATGAGTCTTGAATGTGCTCCATCTTCTCAAAACCTGGTCATCAGTACCTGTCTACTGGTGACCTGAGAATACAAGTTATTTTGAACGCGTAGATCAGCATTAAAGCTGGTGAGTTAATAAGTATTTTAGTGTCATTGTTTGTATAAGTTTGAAGAAAGTGTTTGTAAATGTTTGATGTAAATAGTCGTAAACTTCCTAGAAAATCCTATATTTTCTACTAAAGTAGCCTTGTACCAAGACCCAACTATTCTTTATGTTTGTTCTTTTGTAATACTGTGTGTTTTCCCAAAGTATTACTATCATTACCGAAATATAGTTTTCATTACCGTTTGTGTGAGAAGATCACAATGTGAATGATATGGGAAAAATAAAGATGTACTGTAGTTTTATTTAGGTAACTACCAATGTACTAACTACCATAAACATGTTTGTTAATTAAGGTAAAATGTGATATGATTGTAACCATACTTGATTGACTAGTAAAACACGACGATCAAATACATCGAAATGGTATGACATTCGTCACCCGTAGACCTGCAGGTCCCACTGTAGCTAGCAGCAAGGTGTAGGACAGTCAGTCCCGTATAGATCTATACACAAATTCACGCTCTCCCTCCAGGAGACTCTGGTTACAAAATATGACACAACAATAGATTGTCATTCCATGAAGTAGTGGCTCACATTACCGTTATAGTATTTTAGTGTTTGTATAGTATGTTCTAGTGTATTGTATGTTCTCTCTGTTCTAGTGTATAGTATGTTCTCTTTGTATAGTGTAGTGTATGTTCTCTTAGTTTCTCATCATAGTATGTTCTTTATGTTTCTCATAATAGTAATTTTGTATTGACTCATGAATGAACTGACTCTTGTATGTTTCATTGTACTATAAATAGTGAGTACTAAACCTCTAAACTATACCTATTATAGTTTACTAGTAATATTGTTTGAATGATTGAGTATGTTTGTACACCTTTGCTACCCAAAGGTGTTGAACTGATGTAAGAACTTTTATATCTATACAGATATACATAATATATAACTAAGATTCAAACGACACTCGGACAAATAACCGGATACCCTAAGTCCACAACCAAACAAGGAACAGGAAATAAAGTGAGTTATCAGTCCTAAGTCCTTTCAACCTTACTTATATAACTATATCTATATAGACATGATTTTTGTCAATATATAAGTTTAAAAGAGTTTAATAAAGAGTTTAGCATATAAAAAAGGTTTTAACCATTTGAATGGTTATTGATGATTTCATGTCAGTCTATAAAGTGTTTTGAAATAGTTTACTTGATAAAACAGTTTGAAGTATAAGAAAATCCACTTGTTTGATAGTTATTAATCACATGTGATTGATATAATAACTATAATAGTTCTACTTGTATTCCCCCCCCCCATAAAAGCATTTAAAATCATTTAAAAGATAAGTTAAGGGGTATGAACTCACCTGTAGTGAGTGATACGAATGAAAGACCGATTTAGGATGTTAAGTGTCAAGTGAAGCCTCGAGCACAAACGGATCCTAATAAGCATATAATGATACATATATGGATATAATTAGTGTATAAGCAACTAATCATGATAGAGATTCACCTTAGGAACTACGAAACACTTATATTGAAGTGTTACAATCACAAAGGATTGCATCTAAGGGGTTCACGGCCACACAATGGAGTTTACGGCCATTGTGTTTACGGCCTAAGGGAGTATACGGCCCTAGAGTGTACGGTCAAGGAGTTTACGGCCGTACACTCATGGGAGGACTTGCAAACGAGGTGTTTTATGGTCCTATCAAGCATTCAAGAAGTGCTTTCGATTCTAGGCTCGAATATAAGGGAGTTTAAGGGCCAAAACATCCATCAACACAAGATTTTACAGCCATGCAAGGGTTTACGGTCGTAAACCCTTGATGTTCATGTATTTTATGATGATCTAAGGCTAGCATCAAGAGTTTAACAAGCCTAACTAGGAGATAGAAGATATACTCACGTTTTTGAAGCTTGGGAGGGGGTTCACGGTCCAAGAACTAGTGAGTGTTCTTGGTGAAAGTGTGAATACTTGAAGATCTAACCAAAAAGAATGATTCCATGGATGAAAACATGAATCTTCACTAGATATAGAAGAATATCAACTTGAAAATGGAAAGATTACTTACAAGATTGAAGATCAAGATGAAATTTCTTGATGATACTTGAGCGAAAATCGAGTTCTTGAGATGGAAGTGTGAGAAAAAGGTGAAAAATGAAGGAATATCTCATGTGAAGGGAAGAGTTCACGGCCAAGGAGGTGTTTACGACCGTAAACTCTAGTTTACGACCGTAAACTCCTTATGGTGGAGTTTCCGGCTTGTATGCTGCACACTGAACTCTATACGATACTTCCTAACACTTTATCCTTTAAGGTACTAGGCTTAAAACACCCAAACAGACCTTTAACAGGGCTAAAAGATAGCCAAAAACAAGTCTGACTTTATTTGAATTGAATAGTTGTACAAGATAGAAATTTCGGGTTGTCACAATAATATTCTCGTGTTCTAATTTTTCCAAATGCATAGGGAATTAAGAGGGAAAAAGGAATAGGATCGGATATGACTAAAGTGCTTAAACAACTCTAAGGACAATCTAAGGTTCACCAAAGATTGATTGCTTATGGACAGTTGGAAGTATATTCTGAATTTTGGAAGGACCATATTGACATATTCTGAAAAGAGATGACTCTTGTTCAGAAGTGATAGTCAAAATGGGAATATGGAAATGTTTCCATAGGTGGAAGTTATCTTTAAATCTGTGTAAGATTAGAAAACTTAATGCAAGAAGGATTTTCAAAGGAATGTACTTTGAATGTGAGACTTCGTTTCCATGGAATTGCTCTCCATTGGAATACTTTGTAATGTCTGTTGCCAAGTCTCTGTGACTTTTGTGCATAATAATTACAAGAGGATCATTGCATATAAGTTTAAAATCTAACAGATTTCAATAATGGAAAGAATTTGGTATTCTTACATTTATCATAAAGATTTGGAATTATGAAATGAGCATCATTGAAATGTTGTCAATTGATCTATTTCACAAAGAAAGGACCATAGGCAAACATAGTGTACATGCTGTTGGATTAGGTGTCTAAGTTCATAACTATTCCTGGAATGTACTTGACCCGGTTGGCATGGTCCATTTGGGTTGCATGACATTGCAACACTTGGATAGACTAAATGAGAGAAAGAACACTTAAGGATTATTAATATATTATAAGTTCTAATATATTAATAATATTATTTAATTAGTATTGATCAAAGAATTAATTTGGAATTAATTAAGTGATCAAAAGCATACTAATTAAATATATGGGGTTGATTGTGTAAATCATCTATTCTTGTATAGTGGGCTAATGATCCATGGTTTGTATGGATTAAGTTAAAATCCATAAGGTGCTCCATGGATAATCCATGGAGGTTACAAACCCATTGATCATGGAATATGGAAAGCCATGACAATTAGGGTTTACATGGTGTAACCCTACTTGTGACACAATATATAAAGAACCCTATGCAAGCAAAATCGGCACTATGACTACTACTTGTACAAGAAAGATGGCTAGCCGATATTGAGGTGTAAGTGAACTTCTCTAAAGGTCATTCCAAGTGTTGTGGTGTTGTGTGAGACATTTTAGGCATCACACTTGAGGTGCTAGGCTCACAAGGTTCTCAAGGAATCCAAACCACAAAAGCTATGTTCTTCTTCTAGCATTTATGTTTAATAGTTCCCCATGCTATGCTAGATAGGATAAGGACCTTGGAAAATCAATTTTGCATGTATCATAGTAAAACATAGATCCAAGGTTTCTAGGGTTGCATGTACACCATAGGAGTGTTAGAATGCTCAAAACCCTTCAGTGGTATCAGAGCCTAGGCTTGTTTATTTGATACTTGATGCAAACTTGTTGAAAAAACTCATTTTTCTGCATTCTGCAGCATGAACTCGCCGATTCCATGAGGGGACTCGACGAGTCCATGAGTTAATTCATCTTACTCGTCGAGTAGGTTCTTGCACTCGACGAGTAGGAGCCCCTGAATGCAGATTTTCGAGTTTTGCTGTTGGAAATGCACTAGAAACATTACCCTAAACTGTTTTGATGTTATAAAACTTGTTTTAGATGGTGTAATGGTTATGCTAATCCATTTTCAATGGCTATTATCAAAAATTTCAAGTTTTATATGGTTTATTTATGATTCTTGATATTGTTGATATGAACATTCATGAACTTATGAGTTTAGAAGATCATAGGAATTATTTGTAACATGCTTGTTAGTTTAATTCTTGATCATTATGTGTTTTAGTGGAATCCATAATTTGTCCTCAAGTTATGGATTACCAAAAGTCATTCTTTTAAAGTCCATTATTAAATACATAGGTTACATAAAATGAAAAGTCTCTCATTTTATTAATCCATTAACTCATAAGTTATGAAAGATGAAAAGTTTTGAAAGTTACAAAACTTGCCCTCAAGTTTTGGAACATGTAAAGTCCCTTTAAAACTTTAGTTCCAACCCCTAGAATTTTAAAAGTTAAAATTCAACTCTTATACTTTATAATATTATAAGTTTGATAATAGTTATATATGTATAAGAACAAGTCGTTTTACCGTTAGTAGGCCTCATTCACGAAGTCGGTCTATAAGGGGGGGGGGGGTATAAGGTTGTTGCCTATAAAATGGCAGCTTAATGGGTGTCCACTCTCACCCACCGCTTCCTTGACTGGTGGAAGGTCGTTAGCCGAACGGGTAGGACAAGGAATTTAAATTATCATTAAAAGTATGATGAATATAAAGTAACTAAATGTTTTATAAAAATTCTCAATCTTAGTTACTTTAGGAAAATGTGAATAAGGTGCTAACCCATGAAATTACACTTTCCACTTTGATTAAGTTGTTAGTGGAGCATGTGTGGTTAACCGATACACTAACCTGGACCTAACAAGGTAGGAAAAGGGTAACTTAATGTTTATCATAGTATCGATGGAGCGCGTGTGGTTAACCGGCACATTGATTGAGGGGTAAATATTAAGGGTACCAAGTATATTTGCATGGTTATTCACACCTTGTTTTGTGATCCTCGGCATCCCAGTCACAAAACCTGAAGGGCACACTTGAGATTGAAACATGCCATTGAAAAGTTCAATGAATCTCAAAGAATCTAGGAGTTTCAAAACCAATTAAAACCTAATAATTTATTTCGTTTTTCATGGTGGAAATTGGTGAATCGTCATTCACCTACCTTTAAATATTTTATAGCTTGGATTACGACATCCCTCTTCTAAGTTATAAAATATTGTGTTGGGTCCTAGCCTTAATATTTCATATTGGGTGTTATATTAAGGACTTTAAATCAACTATCTTGAATATCTCCCAAAATATGTCTGGTTCAGACAATTATGATCTTCCCAAAAACTCTTGAAGATGATGTCCCGAAAATCATTCTTCACTCCCTCCACCTCCTCCAATTATTCTCCCTAACCCACAAGTTTTTGAATAGTTCAAGGTCACTCAAGCCCTATTGGCAAGCAAGGTCTATATGTGCTCACATCTTGGAGATAAAGTCACATATTGACAAGCCGGGAGAGTTGGGTGTCAAAGCCTTGAGAAAGTTGGTTGTTCAATCACTTTCTAAGCCACACAATGAGTTCCTTTGGGACTACTATGTAACAGACTATGACATGACCCTAATGAACTTATCTATTTGCTTGGTGCTGCTGAATCAACAATGATTTGGAGCTCTGGTAAAGCAAATTTGATTAGTAGATCAACTTCCCAAACTACCATGGACGTTGACAATTGGTAACATTGGATATCTAGAAAAGCTTTTCTTCCCAATAGAAAGGGATCAGCCATAGTCAACTCGGTTGACCAAATGGTAAAGAGAAAGGCTAAGTCTGAGATAGTCCTGAGTGCCATTCCCAAAGGGTCCATATGTTTCTGTTTCCAAAGGAAGGGGCATTGGTTACGAAGCTGCCTTAACTACCTGAAAGATCTGAGAGAAGGTTAAGTCAAAAGTTTGACTCTGCTTCAGGTAAGTCCACTATCTAACTCTATTAAGTTCCTATTTGGAGATTCTTATTACATGATGTGACTGGGTCACATGTTGAAGTTTTAAGAATTAAAGAAAAGAAAGGAAGCTTAAAGAAGAGTAAGCTGATTCTGATTGCGAAGATGGATTTCGATCGCATGGTTCGATGATCAGAATTTTTGAGCTGCTGCTTAAGAGTTGTGATAGATTGCTTAGGAATAGATAACAACATAGTTTTCATATGCATTTGCATTGTAAGGATAAGTTTTTCCGCAAGTTTTAAAATAAAAGAAAATGTTTGATTTTATTTATTTTAAGTATCCTTACAATGGCATTTGTGAAAAAATTGTTGTTTATATGGTTCCATTGATAGCAACATTGGAAAATGGATTTGATTCTGTCATTTGTGGTAGTATCATAATTTACCAAATAAGGAAAGATTCTCATCGACCAAGTTTCAGTTGGAAAGAAACTTGGAATCATGCAAGTTGTATTGTATGATGAATGTGAATTTTCATCTTTGGAAAATTAAGACTAATCCCTTGTTCACATGTATATGTGAGTCGAGTGAAGGGCTAAGGGATCAAGTACACATTCTTGTGCACTGGTTAAGTCCACCACAAAAAGATTGATAAGACTATTCGTCATGATTTACTAAAGTTTAGTAAATATGGTTATACTTACCAGTTTAAGTATAATTCTGAAACATTGAAAAAGTTTCGATGTATGGCAGGATGAATGAGAAGAATCAAATTAGGCAGAAAGATAAAAGTTTCTCAAATACGAAAAGATGGGAGAGTACTTTAGTATCATGTTTTTTGATCATCTTAATGGTTTAGAAATCATATCACAATTAGTCCTCTAAGGACACATTAGTGCATTCCTATGGCTAAGAAGAGGAATCGTGAATTGTTGAAATAGTTAAATCAAGAAGATGAGTCATACTTCGTTCCAAAACAATTCTTAGAGTCATACTCCAAGATTGTAACTTGAGTGACATATCTTAAAGAAAGGTTTATAACACTTGTCAAATGTAAGAGTAAAATGAGTCATACTCTTGTACATTTGAAGTTGGTAAGTTGTGATGTTTTGGATAAAACAAAGACCAACTAAGGCCAATTGTGTGAAGTGTTTGTCTTGATAAAGAATCCGCACTATCTCTGGAATATTTGGCAAGTGAGTCTTATATGTCAAGAGGACAGTGGGAGTCTTAAAGATCTTGGAAAAGCTTCAAAGATCTATTCAAGAATAAAAAACATGTAGTTTATCACTAGCACACGACGTGAGGTTTATAACCTATCGTGTTGACATATTCCTGGTTCTATGACCATTCCAGTTAAAGTTGGCTTTGCATATGAGTTATGAGAGTTCTCAATTGGTTGCATAACAACTTGGAAGCAATGGCAGGCCCTTGTGCTGCCAGGTGGCAAGAAGTTGAGACTGCACAAGGTCAATCCATATGAGTTTGGATTTGTCACTAACCTTGTCTGGTGATTATGGTTTTGACAAATTCACATGGATAGGAACACATACACCATAAAATCTAAGTGTCATAAGGTTTCTCTCCGATTCATGAAAATGATGGTGAGGAAACACTTTCACTAAGTAGATGTTAAGTAGATAGCAATTGTGATATTTGCATTCTCAAAGTCGTTAGTGGAGCGTGTGTGGTTAACCGGCACACTAACATGGACTTGTGAGAAATGGCAAAAGTCTAAACAATTGAGACTATGATTATGACATCCCTTTTCATAGTTCTGAAATTGTTTAGACACACATGTGTGCTATCTAAGGAAAGGTGTATGATTTTGATAAAGTTTTATCAAAGCATCTCGTATCAGAAATATGAACTTTGGTAAGAAGGTCAATATAATATTGATTTCTTGAAGTCCAGCTGATTTCTGAGTACATGTCAAAGCTAGTGGGAGCATAAGTGTTATGCTAATAATCATCATGCAAGTGGGAGCATGATAATTATAATAAGTGTTGCAAGTTAGCAATGTTAATTATAGAAAACAAAAGGTTTCAATTGGGAAAAAGTTGTTTTGCTATAATTAAGGGAGAGGAAATTATACTTCATTTCAATCCTAAAAGCTTAGATTGAGGTTTTAATCATCTTTAGTCAAGGATATATATATGAATTTTATGTTGGAATGGCTCAAGACAAGGAAATTCTATATACGGGTCCATTATTTGCGTTCTAAAATTCGATTATGATTACGACATCCCTTTTCATAATCTGAATTATGAGAACTTGGCAAATAGAAATAAAAATATTATAGCAAAAGACTGGTCCAGTATCATGTCTTTATGTGAGACATCATGAATCATGTCCCATATGCTTCGTATATAGGATCGATTGCATGTGCTATAATATTCATATGTTCTAAAAATTTCCAAATGCCCAGGGCATTAAGAGGGAAAAGTACTAGAACTAGATATGACTAATTTGATTAAGCAATTGTCGAGGACAATCTAAAGGTTTACCAAAGATTGGTTGCTCAGGGACAGTTGGAAGTATAGTGTTAATTTTGGAAGGACCATATTGATATATTCTGAAAAGAGGCAACTCTTGTTCATTAAATCTATGTAAGATTAGGAAACTGAATGCATGAAGGATGTTCAAAGGAATATACTTCGAATTTGAGACTTCGTTTCCATGGAGTGATCTCCGTTGGAATACTCTGTAATGTCTGTGACAAGTCTTTGTGACTAGTGTGCATAATCATTACAAGAGTATCAATGCATATAAGTTTAGAATCTAAAAGATTTCAGTAAATGGTAGGAATTTGGAATTCTTACATTTACGATAAGGATTTGGGATTGTGAAATGAGAATCATTGGAATTATGTTCAATCAAGACTGTCATGAAGCTGGATTGTAGATGTCTAAGGTATGAGACATAGCAAGAGTTGTTGCAACATTCATGAGTGCTCATAAGTTCTGAGTATTGGATTCAACCCACGCTCACTGGTATCACTTCATGGAATTTATCTCGAGTGATCGTGAGACGATAATATCATATAAGTCTTCAAACCTAGAGATATTACTTGTTGCATATGAGTTGGTTATACATTGATTGTACGAAAACGCATTGGTAACTCGATGTTATAAAACGTGCCTTTGTGTATGATTCAACAAGTAGTAGAACAAGTATATGAGTCGAAGTTTATCTGTTCCTTCTTGGATTAGAAGCGATTATGGGCCCCTCGATGATTTTGTGTTGACCCATGTACCGGACCCGGTCAGAACTAAGTTGATGTGTTCAATTAAGTTCTATGTCAAACAAATCGGAAATCGGGAAACAAACTGCTGGACAATAAGTAAGACATTGTTCCATGTATATGTCCGGCTGATATCTAGAACAGAGGATTATATGATCACTTATCTTAAATGGCGTATCATCATCATCTCAGTTCCGTGAGACCTTGAAAGAGCTATGATTGCTGATCGGTTCATGAAGTCATTCTTGCAGTTATAGTTATTAGACTTATCCAAGTGGGAGACTGTTGGATTAGGTGTTTAAGTTCATAACTGTTCTTGGAATGTACTTGACCCGGTTGGCATGGTCCATTTGGGTTGCATGGCATTGCAACACTTGGATAGACTAATGAGAGAAAGGACACTTAAGGATTATTAATATATTATAAGTTCTAATATATTAATAATATTATTTAATTAGTATTGATCAAAGAATTAATTTGGAATTAATTAAGTGATCAAAAGGAGACTAATTAAATATATGGGGTTGATTGTGTAAATCATCTATTCTTGTATAGTGGGTTAATGATCCATGGTTTGTATGGATTGGGTTAAAACCCATAAGGTGCTCCATGGATAATCCATGGAGGTTACAAACCCATGGATCATGGAATATGGAAATCCATGACAATTAGGGTTTACATGGTGTAACCCTACTTGTGCCACAACTATATAAAGAACCCTATGCAAGCAAAATCAGCACTATGACTACTACTTGTACAAGAAAGAGGGCTAGCCGATATTGAGGTGTAAGTGAACTTCTCTCAAGGTCATTCTAAGTGTTGTGGTGTTGTGTGAGACATTTTAGGCATCACACTTGAGGTGCTAGGCTCACAAGGTTCTCAAGGAATCCAAACCACAAAAGCTATGTTCTTCTTCTAGCATTTATGTTTAATAGTTCCCCATGCTATGCTAGATAGGATAAGAACCTTGGAAAATCAATTTTGCATGTATCATAGTAAAACATAGATCTAAGGTTTCTAGGGTTACATGTACACCATAGGAGTTTTAGAATGCTCAAAACCCTTCACATGCTTGGATCATGAGATAACTATTGTCTTAATTCAATTATTAAGTTGATTATTCGAAACATTATACAATGAATAATGAGTAATCAATATGGCGATTAGATAAAAGGTGTTTTATTTACACTCAAAATTTTTGGGGCCATATAGGATTAGTATTATTCTTGTGTTTCACTTTGCATGTTTGACTTCCTGAATAACTAGGTTATTCAAACCGTCCACAGTCGATCATACTTTGGAAGTAGGTATTGAGGCAAGACTGTCATGAATGGGCCTGTAGGATTATCTAAGGTGTTAGACATGACACAAGTTTGCTACAGTATTCATGAGTACTCCTGTAATAAGATTTGAGTATTGGATTCAACCCACGCTCATTTGTATCACTTCAAGGATTTTATCACGTGTGATCATGAGACGATAATATCTTATATTCTTGAAACCAAGACATGTGAGTTGTAATTTGCAAGTCGGTTGCACATTAACATATGTAAACGCACCAGTAACTTGGTGTCATAAACATATCGTTGTGTGTGATTTGATGAGTAAGTACAAGCAAGCATTTGTGTAACACCCAGAATCTAGAAGGTCAAGAAAAGAAAGAAAAACTCCAAGTCAAGAGGTCTACTCGCCGAGTCTAGGTAGGAACTCGACGAGTAGGAGCGGATTTTTAAGTCGCATAATAAGTGACTGACTCGACGAGTCGGGGGACCAACTCGACGAGTTGGTCAGGGTTTGGGAAACCCTAAATTCGGGCCTTGTACCCTATTTAAAGAACATGAGGCCTGTCACTCATCCCCCTTACTACCCTCTCAAGTCCAGAAACGGAACCCTAGCCACCCAATTTCATTTCTTGAGCTTTGTGAAGATAAAGGTTCATTTGGAGTGCACATATTGGAGGATTGGGAGGAAGGTTCAAGGAGAATTTTGTAGATCCAACAACACCATCTCATTTCCATCATTCTCTGGTAAGCAAGTCTTCATCTTGGATTATAGTTTCTTAGCTCTATTTATGTCCCTTTCATGAGAGTTTTGGTCCATGGAGCTTGATCTATGGGACAAGGACGTCCCAAGCAAGATCCTTTCAGATCTAGAATCCCTAAGGGTGGTTAAGGCATAAAGGTGCAAGCTTTATGCCATTAGAAAACCCCCATGCAAGCTTTAAGGAGTTGTTATGGCCTTTTGAGCCAAATACCCCATGAATGAACGTCAAGTTTGTAACTTTATGTGTATTATGGACCCTAGGAGGCCAGATCTACGTTTTGGATGTGTTAAACTGTCACACCCCCGAACCAGACGGCGGAAACGTCCGAGGGCTCGTGTGACTTAAATTGAAATATCATCACAATGAATATACATGAAACATAACATAAACATCACCATGCATTAATACATTACAACCGTCATTGTTCACATCAAGTACATTGTTTACATTACATAATCCAAAACATAAATTGTTTATCGATTGACATCACACAAAAGACGTTCATAAACACACTTGATAATTCTTCATTCTAACGGTTACCTGAGAACACAAGTTATTTTGAAAAGTTCAACATATATAATGTTGGTGAGTTCATAAGCAGGTTTGATGTGAAGATGTTTTGTAATGTTTGTAAAACCCAGAAAATCCAATATTTTCTGTAACAAAAATTGTTTACAAAAAAGTGTGATGATCCATAAGTATACGTGTATATGAGTTCAAAACATGTAAAAGTGAAATGCCTTTCATAATAGTTCCTTGTATTATAGTTGTTGTAAGTAGAAGTGAATAATGTTGTTCCCCGGAAAACCCGATGTTTTCCGATATAAAAGGTATGATAGTTTTGGATTATTGTATAATCTCTTTGCATCGTCACAGCGTATGCATATGATTTCCCATGATTACTTAGATGATAATGGATCTCTATGTGAGTCGTTATAACCATGCATAATAATGACTAATTCGCCTGTCTTGGCATTTTATCGAATGCCGGTCTTGAATTAAGATTTTGTCATCCTAGACTGGCCGAGTCTAACTGTAGCGAACAGCTCAGGTGTGGGGGAGTCACCCCCGTATAGATCTATACACAAACTCTCGCTCTCCCACCAGGAGACTCTAATTATAACTACAGACTACGACTGACACTTATTGGTGCCACCCGTTATTTCTCACTAAATCCAAATGAAATTGAATAACATTGTTTTACAATCCCGATTTATGTTTACGTGAATATAAGGTAAGCCTAACAGACAAAGAAAAGAGGACAACGGAGGCCCACTAACTTTGTATGTTAATACAGGCTGTCGAGTATGCTATGGGCACGTTATAGCCCATTAAGCATATGATGAATGTTTAGGACCATATTAGCAATGCAAATGGGCCACTAAGCCCCAATAGCATGTTAAAGCTGATAAAGGCCCATTGGGTATGTAATTGGGTCACCGGAAGCACAATAAACATGTGTGAATATATTGGGCCCAATTATCATGATATTGGGCCATAAAGACCCAATAACACGAACAGAAGATTTTTTAGCCCAATCATTGAATCATTTTTAGTTTATCGATTTTAAGTTCGTAGTGTAGGTATTTGTTGTAAGCTAAATGTTTATTCGAAGTGTTAAAATACTTTGACGTTTGATTTATAACGAAGCTTGGTTATATATATATATATATATATATATATATATATATATATATATATATATATATATATATATATATATATATATATATATATGAACATTTTTTTAAAACCATGCGTTATAAACTTGATATTTTTAACCCAATAATTTAATATTTGTCTATTCGGCCCAAAAACATTTAGTTTGACCATTTCAGCCCCTTTATATATAAAAATGGCACTTTTAGTCCCTTTTTATGAAAATTGACAGTTTTGATCCTTAGACCATTTTTCTTGACATTTTCGACCCAAACTTTATTTAAATAATAATTTCAGCCCAAAACTATTGTATTTGCTATTTCCAGCCCTTATTTGTAAAAAGTTTACATTTTTGGCTCAAATTCCGTAAGTTTTACAATTTTGATCCCAAAATCAAAAACTTTGCATTTTTAGTCAAATTTTTGCATCAAAGTCATTTTCAGCCACTAAAATAGTTTATTCATGTTTTAGACTCATATTTTGATAAGTTTACCACTTCAGCCCCCAAAACTCTTCATTTTTCGCAACTTTGGGCCCAAAAAACCCGTGAGGCCCAAATGTAAGTCCAATAAGCTATAACTTATGTTTTTGACCCCTAGAAAAGTGTTATTTTCATAGAAGTCAGATTTTTATGTAAATAACACTATTTTATCCTTGTAAAACCGAAAATATCATATTTTACCCAAATCTTTGTTATTTTTGCAAAAATGACACTTATAAGGATTTTTGACTTTGTTTTCACTTCTTAAGCCTAAAGACTCTTAGATCTTTGAAGTATGTTGTTTATTATGTTATTTGTTTATGTAGCCTTCACACTTTAGCCATAGATTTAAGATTTAGCAAATAATATCATATTTTCACAACATAAACCAAAGAAATCACATATAACAAGCATACACACATAGATCAACACATAGTACTTGTATTCTCCCCCAAAAACAAGTAAAAACCGAAAACAAGGGGGTATGAACTCACCTTGCTTAGTTGCTCACAGTTTTGAAGAAGAAATGGAAGAAGTTGATGAGATTCTTGGCCCTATTAAACTTCTTGAGAGGACTTTGGCTTAGATGGATTCTAAGGAGTAGATTATGAATTTTTGCATGAGTTAGGAAGGGATTTTTGATGAATTCAAGAAGCTAAGTCATGTATCTAAACAACAACTTACCAAAGATTTGTGATATGAGTGAAGAACCTTCTTGGAATGCTTGTAATTCTCGAAATTTTGAGGGATGAATGAAGGTGTTCTTGAGAGAATTTGGAAGTGTTTGAAAATGAATTATGTGTGTGGGTGTGTTGATGCTCTCGGCCGAAGACAATAAGAAGAGAGGGAAGAAGAGAGATGTGTGAGTTGATAGGTGCATGGGGAAGTGTAAGTCTTGCATGGATACATGATGGACAATATGGAGGTGGCACCTCCTAAGTCCACCCTTATCACCATTCTCTTTTTCCTTTTTTTTTTTATGTTGGGCCGAGTTGGGCTTAATAAAAGAAACATGGATTAATTTGGCCCACCTCTAGCCTTGGTTCGAAATCATGAGGTTCATAGAGGAGGTTTTCGGCCCATTGGGCTTCTTTGGATGGTTCACGGCCCATTTAGCATAATAAAATAGGTTTGTGGCCCATTAGGGCTAATTAGATTAGTCATGGCCCAATAAGGCTTATTGGAGTAGTTTATTCCATTTTAGGCCCAATATGGCCCAAAATGTTAAATCTCATGAAGGTGGGTTGAACTAGAGCCCAATTAAGAGTTCTAAGCCCAAACTAGTCAAATTGGAGACTTATTGGTCCATTAGGCCCGATAAGAAAATCCTAGTCCATATTGGACTTAAACCGGGATTTTTAGGGTTTCCAATCCTTTGTTGACTATTTGAAGTGTTTGTATAGAGTGTTTTATGGAATTTTGTTGTCATTGAATAAACATCATGCATGCTTTCAAGTTTTTGTTACAAATGTTATTATCATTATTGTTACAAAAGCATAGAATTCCTAGTTGTGACATAAACCCAACTGAAATCAACTGTATGGATATGGACCTTGGGGGACTCGCCAAGTTGTTCTTAGGACTCGAAGAGTCGGCGTATGGTTCCCCAACCCTTTTCTGCTTGGATCGAACTGGTTGAGTTTAGAAGAAGACTTAACAAGATAAATGTGAAATTGGACCTGGAAATCATTGAACGCGACGAGTTCAAGATCAGAACTCGACGAGTTCAAGGCAAGTCCCAACTGCATGAAGACGTACTCGATGAGTTCATAAGGAACTCGGCGAGTCCAGGGCTAAGTGTGTCTTCTTGCATGAAGAAGGACTCGACGAGTTCAAGGATGAACTCGGCGAGTCAGATGAAGAAGGTATCGACCTTGCATAAAGGAGAACTCGGCGAGTAAGATCGAGGTTCTAGTGTTTTGAGGATTTGGGGACTCAACGAGTTGTTGGGTCAACTCGACGAGTTGAGTCAACCAGACGTTAACTTTGACCCAGGTTGACCTAGTTGACTTATGAAGGCATTTGGATAAGAGTATGTGAGGGGTGGAATGGTCTTCTACCCCAGTGAGGATTTACGATTAGGTTAAAAGAATCTCAGACTTAATTAAGTTGTATGATGATCGGTAGCTCGGGGAGTCGAGAGATCAGCAGTTCAGGGATCTGCCAGCTAGCAGCGAGGGGTTTATTCGCGATATTCAACAGTTAGCTTGTAAGGTGAGTCTCCTCACTGTTTGTATGGGTCTACGGCCACAATGCCGGCCCATTTAGTTTATGTTTGATAGGAAGACCCGGGGGTTAGCCCTAGACAATATGTATGAAAGACCAGGAGGTAGCTCCTGGCACCCAATATGATATTATGTATGACAGGAAGACCCGGGGGTTAGCCCTAGGCAATATGTATGAAAGACCAGGAGGTGGCTCCTGGCACACCTTATGCTCATTAGCTAAGTAGAGTAGTATGTATGCTAGTTTTCTTTGTGATACTTGCATGGAAGACCAGGAGGCGGCTCTTGGCACTTGTCTGTAAGACCCAGGGGGTGGCCCCCAGTTTGGCAAGAAAGACCATGTGGAGGCCCGTGGCATAACGGCAAGACTATGTGCGGCACATAGCACCTTATTTGATTGATATGTATGACTCACAATATGTATGACATGTATGGCCCAGTTGATATGTATGATATGTGGTATTTGGGGAACTCACTAAGCTTCGTACTTAGGGTTTATAATTTTGGTTTTAGGTACCTTCAGTTTTCAGAAAAGGAGCTCGGGACGATCGCATCGCATTCACCCATATTATTCCGCATTATGTGATCTTTGAGATTAGACTTTGATATTTATATTAAATGAAACGTTTTCAATGTTCGGAACAAAGTTGTTAAGTGTTTATCTATCATATAAAAATGAAATTTTTGGTCTTGAATTTTGGGATGTTACAATTTGAGTGGAAGTTTATCCATTCCTTTTACCCTTAAAGGGATAAAAGCAATATCTGTGGGCCCCTCGATGATTTAGTGATGACAACCCTAAGTGCTTGGCCAAGCCTGGATTGATTTGATTTGTCTAATTAGTCAGTCGTCATAAATCAGAAATCGGGAAACAATACATGAACAAAGAGAATGATTATAATCCATGTCTCAGTTCATACGATGTCTGGAGTGGAGGAATATATGATCCCTTATCTAATGGACGCGTCATTTGATTTGTTCAGAGTTCGACAACGGCTTTTAAGAGCTACGATTGCTAGTCGGGTTTTGGAGTCGTACTTGCAATAATAGTTATTAGACTTATCCAAGTGGGAGACTGTTGGATTAGGTGTCTAAGCCCATAACTATAATTAGTATGTACTTGACCCGAGAGTAGCATGGTCCATTTCGGGTTGCATATCACCAGGATAAATTGATAGGATGGACTTTTGAGAAGAGGTTATTTATGATTTATTAATATATTATAAGTTCTAATATATTAATATGAAATCATATTATTTAATTAGTATTGATCAAGAATTAATTTGGAATTAATTTAGTGATCAAAAGAGACTAATTAAATATATGGGGATTGATTTGGTAAATCAATGATTCTTATAGTGTGAGCCAATTGTTATTTAGGATGGGCTAAACCAATATGATGGTCCATGGATTGTCCATGGAGGTTTAACCCATGAAGCCTAACTAATATGAAAGGTCATGGAGCATAGGGTTTGCATGGTTGTAACCCTAGTTATGCCACACTATAAAAGGAGTCCCTAAATCACCAAATTGGCACCCTAGTGTTCTAAGAGTTCATTGAGCCGATTTTGTGCAATACATTAGCTCTCAAAAGTCATCCTTTGTCCTAGGTGTGTTGTGAACCGTTTGAGGCATCACACTTGGGGTGCTAAGTTCTTAAAGGCCAAATACAACAAGTTCTACAAGCTACATAAAGAGGTAAACTCCTAACTAGTATTTTATGTTGTTTATGTCAATTATATGCTAGTTGTAGGCTTAATGCTTTGGAAACAATATTGCATGTATAATTAGAGAAAACATAGATCCAAAGCATGTAGGGTTGTATGTGCACCATAGGATGTTGTAGTATACAAAACCCAACAAAATGATGGATTGGGAGAACCAGAAACCGGACCGAATATCACTAATCAATTCGGTTTGGTTCTGGTTTTAGTATGATTTTTCGGTTAAAAAGTTCATCCCTAATGTCACACATAGACATTTTTTACCCACATTTAACCACGCGGGGTTGACATGGCATCCACATGGTTTTTAGATTTTTTTTGAAAACAATATTATTACTCTCTCTCTACTGTCCAGTGTTATATTTGTAATTTCAAAATTTTGTATAATTTAATTAATTTTTATCAAACCTCATCTAAATTTCTCAACAAACAACATTATCGATTCCCATCTTAAAGTTCTAAACACTTCAAGGAAACTCTTTTGATCTTATCAAATTTCATGGTCATGAAACAATTAAATGACTGAAATTAGGGGTTTCTTATGTTGACATTAAATAGAATAAAAAATGTGCAATTAAATGTTACAAGTAATTATTTTAAATAATAGAATTCCTTAAATATAAAGTTTTAATATTTAAGGGTTTATTTAGTATTTAAATTAATTAAAAGAGTTTAGGTGAGGTTTAAATAACTAATAGGGCTTTATTTGAAAATTAAAATAATAATAGGGTATTAGTTGTCAAAATGGGAAAAACTTAAACAAATTAAATAAAATTATTTAACACTAAAATAAGATAAGTAGAGGGGGTATTTTGCCACTCCCAAAAGTATCAACAAGTTCATAGAAAACAAGAATGAGGTAGGAACCATCAAACTCTCGACAGTTTAGGGCCAAAATGAAAAATTCTAGAATTAGGTTTAAATACTCAGTGGTGTACGTATTCAGTCGTATCCTCCAAGTTTATTCCGTATTCTCGCCTCTGATCTAATCCCACTGCAAACTTGATTACGACCCTATATCGATTATACGCATTCAATCGAGAGAAGCAAACTTGAAATCAGAGAGGCAGAAAGATACGTGTGAGAGAATTGGAAGAGAGATACGGTCATACTATACGGAGATTGCGTGGCCTTGGATCGAAGCAGGGGACAACGATCGACATTAATCTGGTAAGCTTTCTCTTCTTACGTACATGATTCAATCTATTCCTCGATCATGTATCCTGTTGATATTGTTTGCTGTCCATTTCTTTCCTTCCCTGATCGATAGATCATGCATCCTTTTCTCTCATGTTGCAAGCACGTTCTGGAGTTGGTAAAACAGAAAGATTAGCCTCTTGTACTTGTGTCTTAATTCCTTCCCCTGAAACGGTTTCCTGTTGGCTTCTACCTTTCTTGTTCATTGCTAGTTGGTTGCTCCAACATAACCATTAATGTCCAGTCATGAAATAATTAACATGCATCCAATTTCACGATTTAATTATTTTCTCCTAGCTTCTGTTTCTTTATTTTCTTTCTTTCTGAGTGAACAATTAATTTTATGCAAGTTTTTGTGCGATTTATCTATTGTGAAGACCTTTGCTGCCCTTGAATTCTTGCTATATACAGTTCTCGTGCATGTTAGGGTCGCTATCCCAAAACTTGTCTCTTTCTTTTGTTAACGCATCTACTCCTGTCCATATATATAACTTTCCCCGACATTGGTTATTGGTATCTAGTATTCCAGCCATGTAAACCCGTTAATTGTTTACGCATGAATGTTCTTTTCTGTCCAGCCCTATGTATCATAATGTGCTTTCATGTCCAGCAATATACACGCACACTTTTCTTTTCTTACTCTCCAGTCATGAAAAACACCAAGAATGGTTTGTTAGTTCATGCATTAATTAGATGTTTTTATTGCTATACCCTGTTGTCATGTGACTTTACTTCAAATTCTTGCCATGTTTTACGAATTCTGTACTTGTGTTTTGCTGCCAAACCTAATCTGCTCCTTATTAGCATTGATAAACCAAGCCAATGAGTATTGTTAAGTGCTGGAAATTAGTGGACATAATGCCCCTAAAAGGCTACACATGCGAATTTTGAACCAATATGAGCCTTATTAATTTCACTATCTAATTCATACTTTCAATGCCAAGTAGCTAACTGACTTCTGTTGAATGTTAAATTAATATGATATGGTTCTAAGTATGTGGAATCTTTTCCATTTGTTTTTAATACCCGGAACGAGATAAGAATTTTTATGCTCATATATAAGTACTATACGATAGACAAAACTTATATATAAAAAATTTATAAATACAAAAATACAATAACTTTTATAATCAAACAAATAATACAAACAAAAACCTATAAAAATCACCTAAAAGTTAAAACAATGCCTTCGTGCATTTTTTAAGCAAAAGCATCTTTTATACTACAATAATCAATATTTTGTATATAGATGCTTATTTGCAACCAACATATTAGGGAACATATTCGTTCGATTTGCATACTCAATTATTTGAATAGATATCCAAAGGACTTGCACCTTTGTATGCTTCATCCGAGAACATTTTCTGCAAAATTTGTAATTCATTAAATAAACTTAATCCATCGATATCAGATTCTTCACCATTTGCTAAATTGGACTCAAGATTAACAATATTTTTTAATTCATCATCAACTAATGAAACTAATCTAGACCACTCAAACAAAAAACCAAATATTGATTTAAAATTTTGCATTTGTTCAAATTTACTTTTCAATTGAACAAGAGTCGGAATGTCGGATCATTAGAATTTCTAACATTTTGATTTCTAACAATAGATTTATTCATACACCCTTGTAATGGATACCAAACTATGACTCCTAAATCATAGAAACATAACATAATATTTTAGAAAATATCTTTAGAAATCATATCTAAAGCAAACAGCCAGAAGTTTTACCTGAAACAAATCTCAAAATTCAGACATAAACCAATGAATTTCAAACTCAGATGAGAAATCAGACCTTTGGACTTGATCGAACTCCAACAGGTCCTTTTTACTGTAATCAAATTCCAACAGGTAGAAACCTAACTCCTGAAACAAACCACAAAAGTAAGAAATTGAACCTTTAGCAATTGGTATAGAGAGAAATTAAAATCACATTAATAAAAATCAAACTCACCCAATGACCCAAATCAGTTGAAGAGAAATTAGAAATCGAGATATCTACTATAATTGAACTCAGACAGGTAAAAATCAAACCACAACCACTGTCCACAAAAACCAAATTAAGAGGTGAAGATTGATGGCAGCAGGTTTAGAAAGAAACTAGAAAAAAATTAAGAAAAATCAAACTCACCGAAATCATTTCAAGAGAAATCAGATTGAAAAATCCAATAAGATCTTGACTTTCTACTTTCGTTGTTGTTTGCTCTCCGAGGTTTGCTTTTGGTTAACAGTTAACTGGTTAAGAAAATCGAAAAATTAGAAATCGAACTCTAACTGCAAATCTGAAATCACAATACTTTGAGATTATTAAGGGGGTGTTTGGGAGTGCTTTTTGAACTCTAAAACTGCTTTTATATAAAAGTGCTTATTGACTTATACTAGTGGTAAAAGGGAGTTTTTTTTTTCTAAAAAAATGTTTGGATTAGCTTTTATGGTGAAAAAGCCAATAAGCCAATACGTTAAAAAAATGTTGGCTTTAAAACTCATTTCTGAAGTTATTTTGATAAAAAAAAAGCCAAAAGCAGTTTCAAAAATCCAAGTTTTACATGTTTTTTAAAAAGTGTTTTTTAAAGGTAATGGAAAAGCTATTCTGAAAAGTATTTTGAGTTTGCCAAGCACTTTTTTTTTGACTTATTAGCTTTTTAAAAAAACCAATAAGTCAATAAGCTATTTTGAAAAGCAATCCCAAACGCCCCTAAGAATTTGAGATGGTCGATTAAGTGCAGGAGTAGGTTTAGAGAGAATATAATGAGAATAATGAGTAGAAATAGGATGTAGAAGGATGGTAAACAGATTCCCAATCTCTCCAAATCGATTTAGACTTTAGTGCCTTAAAGGGCTCCTCGATCCCTGCATCTCGAACGTTTTTCTTCGGTCGATTCTTAAGTTTCAATTATTTGGCGCTCAAGAAGTACCGCTCTCGCCTCCAGAGCCAGACGTCGACTGCCTTCTTGGCTTCTTGGGCTAAATTTGTAGGCCAAAGTTGTTATGAAAAAAGTAATCAAATATTAAATTGGACAAACAGAAACATAAATAAATCAAATTAATATACAAAGACTCTCAAATCAGAAGAACATACTTGTATTTGGATGTTTACAAACGTTTCACTAATCATGAAAATAAGTAGAGATTGAGGCCTGCTTTGTAGTGTCCAAAGACAAAAATTTCTCTGGTAGGGATCTGTCTAGAGGATACAACAATCTGATCAAGATTGAATCTTGATCCTGATGAAATTCTTCATGCTTCCTTGATTTCCCAGAAAAACGAGAGTGAAAGAAGTGATGTTATTATGTATGTGATCAACCCTTTAATCTGTCAATTGATCATCTATTTATAGCCTATCAAATAGCAGTTAAAAACTGCCAACCATCATACCTGTCCCAAAACCGAAATTAACTGTCTAATTAACTTTCAATCATTTAATTAACAATTAACATATTTTGTAATTAAAAAATCAATTTCAGAACTTGTGTATATAAGAGTTAATTAATTAGTCAAGAAGAGCTCAAGAGCCCCAAGGTCCAAGGTCATCTTTTGACCATTAATTATATTTAATGAAAAGCTTAATCGAAGACTAATTTGATAGCCCAATACCACAATTCTAGCCTAAATTCCCTTTTGTCTTGCGTTATCTATTTAAGAATATGTGGAGACAAAGGCTTATAAAGCTAGTCAAGGTTATTTATTTCTCTAATGTGGGAAAATGCTTTTAGGCTATAAGCAAAGTTCCAACAATACCCCACATTTTCTATTCAAACTCCAACAATACCCCACATTTGAATAGAAAATAAGAGAACTTTGATATTCAAATCAGGAAAGTAGAATATGATATGCATCTGAAAAGGTGTTTTAAAAACTTGAACCTTTCATAGTGTATACTATTTGCATGTACTTTGTGGGTAGTGAACTAGTCTTAAACTAACCACTTTGTATAGTAGAGTCAAAATAAAAGGTACCACACATATCATATCTAAACATGGATCATTTCTTACCGTTGTGTTCATTTCGGTCGTGAACAATCCTTTCTTCATGAGACTTTTAGAGAGCTTAGCCATATCAGCTCCCAAAGATGCGACCTCACATCCATCTCATATAGGTAATACTAATCTGGAATAATCTGTATTATTCCACTATAAGAGCTATCAACATTATTAAGAATAAAATTCATCCCTATATCATCAACGAATAACATAAATAAATATTATAGGAGTGAGCATGCCTTTGTATTAGTGCTACTTTGAGTCTTCCCTAACTTGTTGGCCTATTGAACCTAGACCATGGGATCTCCAATGTTGCTAGGTTAGGTTTTTGCCAGGTGGTGACTCATTGTGTTGGCTTTAAGCCGATTCCCCTCAATGTGAAGAGAACTTGCTCTCTTCTGAGGCCTTTTGTCAAAGGATCAACTATATTTTCCTTCGACTTTACGTAACTAAATGAAATTATTCCATTCTTCAGCAAGTCTCTTATTGTAATGTGTTTGCGCCTAATGTGTATTGACTTGCCATTGTATATCTTACTTTGTGCTCTAGTGAGAGCAGCCATGCTATCACAATGTATGCCAATGGCAGTAACAGGTTTAGGCCACACATGAATACCTTCTAGGAAGCTTTTAAGCCGTTTAGCTTCTTCAGCAGCTTTATCTAAAGCAACAAACTCTTCTTCCATTGTAGAACGAGTATTCACAATTTGCTTAGATGATTTCCAAGAGATTGCGGCTCCACCAAGTGTGAACACATATCCACTTGTGGATTTTGCCTCAGAAGTATTGGAAATCTAATTTGCATCACAATATCCTTCGAGGACATGAGGATATCTCGTGTAATGCAATCCATAATCCATTGTATGCTTTAAATATCTAAGCACTCTCACTAATGCATACCAGTGATCTTTCCTAGGATTGTGGGAGTAATGACTCAATTTGCTTACATTGTATGCCAAGTCTGGTCTAGTATAATTCATAATATACATTCAGCTACCAAGAACTTGGGTATATTCTAATTGAACTACACTATCACCTTTATTCTTCTTAAGATGACTTGAAGGATTAAAAAGGGTGACTACTGACTTGTCATCATAGTGTCCGAACTTCTTGAGTACACTTTCAATATAATGGGACTGAGTAAGAATATAACCATCTGGTCTTCTTTGAACTCTTACACCAAGGATCACATCTACTACTCCTAAGTCCTTCATGGAAAAGGAAGAGTGTAGCATTTTCTTGGTTTGATTGATCACGTCCAAACTAGTACCCATTATAAGCATATCATCCACATACAAGCATATGACGACACAAGCATTCTTGTATTGTTTGGCATAAGCACATTTATCACATTCATTAATTCTAAATCCATTAGAGAGTAATGTGTTGTCAAACTTCTCATGTCATTGCTTTGGAGCCTGTTTTAGTCCATAAAGTGATCTAACTAACTTACAGACTTTGTTTTCTTGACCTTTAATCACAAACCCTTCAAAATGATTCATATAAATCTCTTCATCTAGTTCACCATACAAGAAAGCAGTTTTCACATCCATTTGGTGTATTTCCAAATTGTGAATGGCCGCAATTGCCACCGATGTACGAATTGATGTAATTCTTGTAACAAGTGAATAAGTGTCTATTAGGAAGTAAAGCGGATAAATAGCAAAACCAAAAGCACACAAGACACAGTATTTACGTGGTTCGGTCAACGTGACCTACGTCTACGGTCAGGAAGGGAGTATTCTTTATTTCAGAGCTCTCAACACAGATGTTACAAGCACAGTTACACAGAGATTCGCCTATCACTCTAGAATTCCAGATACTAAATGACCTAGCATGCATCCGTATTTATGCTTGAGGGATCAGACCTAAAACCCTAATGGGCCAAGCCCATAGGCCCATAGGCCCATGAAGGGTGTCAACCAATCATAATCTGCCATGCAGCATGTTCTGGAACATTCTTGAGCATTATCATCTTCTAGGCATACTTGGATCAACATGGCACAACAAAGGAATCAATATGGCGCATCATGTACCAAGATGGTCCATGATGGAGCAATAGCTTCTTCATGATGCAACAGCAAACCCTATTTGGTGCAACAGGGATCTAAATGGCACAAGAGCATCAAGTATGGCTCACAACATCAATCTTGGAGCAACAACATCACCATGAGCAATAGGCACATGCATGGATCAACAAGAAAACAAGATGGCGCAAGAGGAGAACAAGATGGCGTTAGAGGAGAACAAGATTGCGCAAGAGTATCCCTCTTGACCTATCTCTTCATTATGTGGCGCAACAAGGACCCCTTGTTGCTCCATATCCCTTCCAAGTGCTCCAAACCTCTTCCAAGTGCTCCAAACTCCTTCCAGGTGCTCCAAACCCCCTTGTACACGATCCGTTCCTTTGGCACTTGATCAATTCCTTTGTCTGACGATCCATTCCTCTCTTAGAAGATCTGTTCCTTTGTCACATGCTCCATGAACCCCAAGTGCTCCATTAAGGTCCAAGATATCCAAATGCTTCATGAACATTATCCAAATGATCCAAATGCTCGAGTCACATTTAACAATCTCCACCTTGAATTGAGCATCCTCTTAACTCCAACTCGAACAAGAACTTCCTCTCCCTTCCTGCCATTTGTCCCCCAAGGGACCTGCCTTCTACAAACATCAACAAAGTCCAAGAAAAGCTTGAACTTCTCCGTGGGCAACGACTTTTTCAACATATCTGTTGGGTTGACCTTGGTATCAATCTTCAGTATTGAAAATCTGTCTCCTTCCAGAATATCCCGAATAAAATTCAGCCTGACATCAATGTGATTCGTCTTCTCATGATACACAAGATTCTTTGCAAGACTCAAAGCACTTTGACTATCACAATACAAGACAGGTTTCTCCACCTTCAGACCAAGACTCTGAATAAGCCCTTGCAACCATATCTTCTCCTTTATTCCTTCCGTCATGGACATGTACTCGGATTCAGTTGTAGACAAAGCAACAGTATCTTGTAACGTTGACTTCCAATTGATGGCACATCCGAATAAAGTGAATACGTAGCACGTCTGCGACCTACGCTGCAACAAGTCACCACCATAATCAGAGTCAGCATATCCAATAAAGTCACTCTTCGTATTTGCTCCATACACAAGGAAAACATCCGTCGTCCCTTCAAGTATCGCAAGATCCACTTTACAGCTTCCCAATTAGTCTTCCCTGGATTACTCATAAACCTGCTAACCACACTAACTGCATGAGCCAAATCAGGTCTGGTACAAACCATAACATACATGAGACTTCCAACAACACTAGAGTATGGAACCCTGCTCATGTACTTCCTTTCTTCATTAGTAGTGGGTATAGTGCTTGGACCAAGTTTAAAGTGAGCCGCCAAAGGAGTTCCAACTGGCTTGGACTGATCACAGTTGAAAGATTGCAGAACTTTCTCAATGTACTTCTGTTGAGAAATACACAACCTCCCTGTTTTTCTATCCCTTTGTATCTCCATCCCCAATATCTTCTTTGCTGCTCCCAAATCCTTCATCTCAAACTCATTCTTCAGGGTTGCCTTCAAGTCATTTATTCCAGCCATGTCTTTGGCTGCGAGGAGCATATCATCAATATACAACAAAAGATATATGTAGGAATCTGGTGACAATTCCTTTGAGTAAACACAATTGTCAAACTGGTTCCGAGTGTAGCCATTCGATATCATGAATGAATTAAATCTCTTGTACAATTGTCATGGAGACTGCTTCAAACATACAATGATTTCTTCAACAAACATACATGGTCCTTCTTAGCATAAAGTAACCCTTTTGGCTGGGACATATAAATCTTCTCTTCTAAATTTCCATGAAGAAATGAAGTTTTTACATCAAGCTGTTTAAGATCCAAATCAACTGCACTCACCATGGCCAAAAGAACTCGAATTGTCTTGTGCTTCAAGGCCGGTGAGAACACCTCGTGATAATTAATTCCTTCTTTATGAGAGAACCCTTTTGCCACCAACCTTGCCTTGAACCTAGCATGTTCAACTCCTGGTATCCCTTCCTTCTTCTTAAAGATCCACTTCATCCCACTGGCTTTGCTCCCTTTGGTAATGGAACAAGATCCCATGTTTCATTCTTTTCTAAAGATCGCATTTCTTCATTTATGGCCATCAACCAGTCATTTTCTTCTTTACTCGCCACAACCTCTTTATACGATTGAGGCTCCTCGGTATCAATGTCTTCTCGAGTTGCTAAAGCAAAAGCAATGGAGTCAAGTTCACCTGAATTTACACATCCCATATATCTGTCAGGTTCTCAAATAACCCTCTTCGATCTTCTCCTTGCTATAGATTCAGACCCATCATCTTTCCCGACATCAGCACCACTAGACGAAGATCCCATGTGTTGCTCTTGGGTTTCATCTTGTCCAGGCTGTTCACTGCCGCCTTGCTCTTTGTCACTTATCACAACTCGGTCTGGAGTTTGAGATGCAAACTCCACCTTCTGGCTAGCACCCTGATCTTTGTTCCCTTCTTGACTTGTTTCACCTCCTCCCTGGTTACCCATGGCAGATTCATCAAAGGTCACATCTCTGCTCATGATAAATTTAGGAGTTCTTCCTTCTTCTGTACACCACAGTCGATAACCTTTTACTCCTGTTGCATATCCTAGAAATATGCACTTCATTGCCCTTGGCTCAAGTTTACCATCATTCACATGAGCATATGCGGGGCTTCCAAATATACGTAAACCAGAATAGTCAGAGGGTTTCCCGGACCATACCTCTTGAGGAGTCTTCAAGTCTATTGCAGTTGATGGTGATCTGTTCACCAGATAGCATGCAGTGTTAACTGCTTCTGCCAAGAATTACTTGGACAAGTTAGAAAATATCTACATTCACCTTGCACGCTACATGAGTGTTTGGTTCATACGTTCTACCACTCCATTTTGCTGTGGTGTATTCCATACAGTGCGGTGCCTCACTATACCTTCTTCCTTGCATAAATTATCAAATGGAGCATTGCAAAACTCTAACCCATTGTCAGAGTCTTGACCTGATTTCCAGTCCTTTTCTCAACCATGGTCTTCCACTCATTGAACTTCCCAAACACCTCATCCTTCGTCTTCAGAACAACCAAACCTTCCTTGAATAGTCATCAATGAACGTCATGAAGTATGAGCATCCTCCTTGAGACTTCACTGGTGCATGACCCTACATATCTGAGTGAACATACTCCAGGATTCCTTGCTTGTGTGTTGATCGGTACCAAACTTCACTTTGCGATGCTTTCCCTTGACGCAAGCTTCACAAAACTTTATCTTTCCAGTAACCTCTCCACCAAGCAGTCCTTGTTTACTTAGAAATGACATGCCCTTCTCACTTATGTGCCCCAACCTACGATGCCACAACTCTGTCTTGTCATCACCTTCATTCAAGGATTGGGAGATAGCCACCATTCCCATAACCGTACTGCCTTCTAGGATATAGATCCCTCCACGATTCATTTTCCTTTTCATTATAACCAGAGAGCCTTTGGTCACTTTGACCCAGTCACCTTCTCCAGCGTACCTCATCCCATTCTTAGCCAATGTGCCAAGAGAAATTAGATTCTTCAAAAGTTCTGGAACGTACTAGCAATCTAACTTCCTGACCATGCCATCATGCATCTTGATCTGCACCGTGCCACTACCTTTGATATTGCTCACCCAATCATCGCTCATCTTGACTGTGCCATCCTACTCTTTGAAGGAGTTGAACCAGTCACGATTATACGTCATGTGATAGGATGCTCCAGAATCCAAGACCCAAGCATCAACAGAACTTGATGTACACACAGTCAGTACATCACCATCGTCCCCTTCATCATGACTTTCCTAAACCACAACAACAATGTTATTGCTGCTTGATTCACTATTAGACTTCCCATTCCTCAACTGTGGACAATTCCACTTGAAGTTCCCCTTCTCCTTACGGTTATAACATTTCATGTTTGATGATCCTTTAGACTTTGATTTTGAACGTGATCCCCCTTTGTTTCCCCCTTTCCTCTATTCTGTCCTCCCTTTCCCTGCAAACAAACCGGAACTGGACACCTCCTCTCCACCTGAAACTTTTCTTTTAAGTTCCTTGGACATCAGAGAACCTTCACATCATTCACAGTGATCGTTGTCCTACCATAAAGCATGGTATCAACGAAATTCTCATATGAATTAGGAAGCGAACATAAGAGAATGAGCGCCTGATCTTCATCTTCAATCTTCACATCAACACCTTGTAGTTCCAAGATGATACGATTGAAGTTATCCAGATGATCTTTCACTTGGGTACTTTCAGACATTGTGAGAGTGTACAACCTTTGCTTCTGATACAACTTGTTCGTTAGTGAGTTGTTCTTGTACTTGTCATAAAGTTTATCCTAGAGCCCAAAAGCATTTGTTTGATCCACAACCTCCCTCAGTACTTCATCTATCAAGCTTAATAGAATGGCACTATGTGCCTTCGTCAGAATATCCACCTTCTTATCAGCTGCCATGTCCTTTGGAAGTTTTGTCTCTCCTTCTAGTGTCACCGCACATCCTTGTTGAAGCAGAAGATCCCTCATCTTCACCTTCCATAAAGTGAAGTCATTTGAGCCATTGAACTTCTCCAAATCAAACTTGTGAGTAGACATCTTCAATCACAGGAATACAAACCGCAGCTCTGATACCACTTGTTAGGAAGTAAAGCGGATAACTAGCAAAACCAAAGCACACAAGACACATTATTTATGTGGTTCGGTCAAGGTGACCTACGTCCATGGGCAGGAGGGGAGTATTCTTTATTTCAGATCTCTCAACACAGAGGTTACAAGTACAATTACACAGAGATTCGCCTATCACAATAGAATTCCAAATACTAAATGACCTAGCATGCATCCCTATTTATACTTGAGGGATCAGACCTAAAACCCTAATGGGCCAAGCCCATTGGCCCATATGCCCATGAAGGGTGTCAACCAATCACAATCCTCCATGCAGCATCTTCTGGAACATTCTTGAGCATTATCATCTTCTAGGCATACTTGGATCAAAATGGCACAACAAATGAATCAATATGGCGCATCATGTACCAAGATGGTCCATGATGGAGCAATAACTTCTTCATGGCGCAACAGCAACCCTATTTGGCACAAAAAGGATCTAAATGGCACAAGAGCATCAAGTATGGCATACAACATTAATCTTGGAGCAACATCACCGTGAGCAATAGGCACATGCATGGCTTAACAAGAAAACAAGATGGCGCAATAGGAGAACAAGATGGCGCAAGAGCATCCCTCTTGACCTATCTCTTCATCATGTGGCGCGAAAAGGACCCCTTGTTGCTCCATATCCCTTCCAAGTGCTCCAAACCTCTTCCAAGTGCTCCAAACTCCTTCCAGGTGCTCCAAACCCCTTTGTACACGATCCGTTCCTTTGGCACTTGATCAATTCCTTTGTCTGATGATCCATTCCTCTCTTAGAAGATCCGTTCCTTTGTCACATGCTCCATGAACCCCAAGTGCTCCATTGAGATCCAAGTGCTCCAAATACTTCATGAACATGATCCAAATGCTCCAAATGCTCGAGTCACATTTAACAGTGTCAAAGAAGTCTTGACCCTCCTTTTGACGTTACCCTTTAGCTACTAAACAAGCTTTGTACTTCTCAATGGTACCATTAAGTCTAAACTTCTTCTTGAATATCTATTTGTGCCAAATTGGTTTTTGCCCAAGTGGCAAATCTACCAATTTCCAAGTGTTATTCTGCACAATGGAGTCAATCTCACTTTTGATTGCCTCTTTCCAAAAAGGAGATTCAGAAGAATCCATAGCATCCTTGTAAGTTTGTGATTCTTTATTCATTACATAGGTGATGTAATCAGGTCCAAAATATTTGGCTTTTTTGCCCCGTTTGCTTCTTCTAGGTTCTAAGTTCTCTTCTTGAACCCTTGAAGAACTCTCTTCATCTGAATGTAAACTTTTGTCAATAATGGTTTCATTCAGTCCATCGTCTAGAGGTCTTTTCCTAGAGTAGGTAATCTCTTTCCCTTTATCCTTAAAAGGAAAAATATTTTCAAATAATTCAGCCTCTGCTGATTCCATGATGGTTTGGTTATGGATATCATCAACATGTGATTTATACACAAGAAACCTATAAGCTGCACTATTCATGACAGGGCCAAGATAAATGCAATCTATGGTTTTTTGGTCAAAGTTTAGTCCTCTTAGGAAGAGGTACTTGTACCTTAGCAAGGTAACCCCCACACTTTCATCCTTTTGTAAGAGTGTAACCTCCTTTTCCACAGATGATAGGGTGATTTATCACTCTTTTTATGAGGAATTCTATTAATTATTGAATTTGCTGCAAGACATGCTTCTCCCCTAAGATTATGTGGTGCTCTAAAAGTAATTAACATTGAATTAATCATATTTTTCAATGTTCTATTCTTTCTTTCTGCCACTCTATTTTGTTGAGGAGTATATGGAGCAGTTGTTTGATGTATAATACCATTTAAAGAACAAAATTCAGCAAAGTCTTTGGATTCATATTCTCCTCCTCGATCAGACCTTAGAATTTTGATCTTTTTGTCAAGTTGATTTTCAACTTCAGCCTTGTAATTCTTAAAAAGAATTCAAGGCTTCATCCTTGGTATTTAACAAATAAATATAACAATACTTGCTGCAATCATCAATAAAGAAAATATATAATTCTTTCCTCCTCTTGTAGGTGTTACTCTAAAATCACATAAATCAAAGTGGATTAAGCCAATTATTTCATTAGATTTTTCAACTGATTTATGAGGATGTTGTGAAAATTTTGACTCTACACAAACCTCACATTTTATGTTTTTATCTAATGAACATTTTGGTAACATGCCAAGTTTTTCCATTTTTTGAATAGAATGAAAATTAACATGTCCCAATCGAGAATGCCACAAAAATGAAGGATCATGCATATACATAGAAGATGGGCTAGTAGTGCCCATTATTCCATTAGCATTAACATTGATTACATCATTGTTTGGTGTTTCAACACCATAGTACAAAGGTAAGACACTAACTTTGAAGAGACCCTCACTAAGGTATCCCTTTCCAACATACATCCCACCCTTGGTGAAAACAAACTTATTAGAGTCAGATACAAGTTTGAATCCCTTGTTACTAAGAATAGGACCAGAAATCAGATTCTTAGTAATTTTCGGAAGATGCAAGACATCAATTAAAACAAGTTCTTTTTCAGAAGTCAGTTGTAGCTTCATTTTTTCCCTTCCTTCAATTGTTGCAGTAGAGCCATTCCCTATACACATTGGTTCAAATCAGAGACTATCTGGTATGTAGAGAAATGGTTCGAGAGTTGCAAATGTGCCTTGTGGCTCTAGTATCAATCCACCAATCCACACAATTGTTAACCATGTTGGTTTGAATCACAACAACAAACTGATTTGGTGATTCAACCATGTTGATTTGACCATGAGTTCCTCCACCAAAATTACCACCATTGTTTCCATTGTTCCCTCCATTTTTTCCTCCTTGACCCCTCATGAATCTACAATCTTTGGCCTTGTGTCCAGTTTTGCCACAAACATAGCATAGACCAGAATTCTTATTTAAATTCTTCTTGTTTGGGCCATGATTTTTGCCATCTTTGGAAGAGTTTTTGGACCCTTGGTTCCCTTTCTTGTTGTTATGCTTTGCCCTTGAAGTACTTGCTTCTCCAACAAAGTTTTTGCACTTGGTTCCAAGGAATCTGCATCTGCCTTCTCATTTAATCTGTTACCTTCTTCCACACAAATTCTCAACACAAGTTGCTCAAAACTCATGTCATCAGTTAAGTGCTTAAGATATAGTTTGAAATTCTTCCAATAAGGAGGAAGTTTTTCAACTATTGAACCAACAAGAAAGTTAGAGTTTATACCCATACCTTCAAGTTCAAGATCATGTGCAATGACTTGAATTTCCTCCACTTGTTTGAGGACAAATTTGGTATCCACCATCTTGAAATTCATGAACTTTCCAATCACGAATTTCTGGGAACTTGCCACTTCTGTTTTGTATTTCTTTTCCAATGATTCCCATATCTCTCTTGCAGTATTCATGGTAGAGTAGATATCATAGAATGAATCATCCAAGACATTCAAAATATAATTTCTGCAATTATATTCATTTGTGTTCCAATTTTCCACAGCCCTTTGATGTTCTGCCAATTGGGCTGCAGTAGGTGGGGTTATTCCTTCTGCAGTGATTACACCAATAGGAGGAGCGGGAGAATCATCAGTGAGAACATTGGAAACATGAATAATTGTTAGATAAAACAACATCTTCTGTTGTCATCTCCGAAAATCTGAGCCTTTGAATTTCTCAGGCTTTTCCACATGTGTTTTGATGATGGATTTTTTTTTATCCATTCTTCACTTTTTGAGTTCTGTCTTAGATTGTTATGAGAAAAGTAATCAAATATTAAATTGGACAAACATAAACATAAATAAATCAAATTAATATACAAAGACTCTTAACTCAAAAGAACATACTTGTATTTGGATGTTTACAACAATTTCACTAATCACGAAAATAAGTAGAGATTGAGGTCTGCTTTGTAGTGTCCTAAGCCATAAATTTCCATGGTCGGGATCTATCTAGAGGATACAACAATCGATCAAGATTGAATATTGATCCTAACGAAGTTCTTCATGCTTCCTTGATTTCCCAAAAAAACGAGAGTGAAAGAAGTGATGTTATTGTGTATGTGATCAACCTTTTAATCTGTCAGTTGATCATCTATTTATAGTCTATCAAATAGCAGTTAAAAACTGCCAACCATCATACCTGTTCCAAAACCAAAATTAACTGCTTAATTAACTTTCAATCAATTAATTAACAATTAACATATTTTGTAATTAAAAAATCAATTTTGGAATTTGTTTGTATAAAAATTAATTAATTAGTCAAGAAGAGCCCAATTGCCCCAGGGCCCAAGGCTAGCTTTTGACCATTAATTATATTTAATGACAAGCTTAATCGAAGACTAATTTGAAAGCCCAATACCATAATCCTAGCCCAAATTCCCTTTTGTCTTGCTTTATCCGTTTAAGAATATGTGGAGACAAAGGCTTTTGACCATTAATTATATTTAATGACAAGCTTAATCGAAGACTAATTTGAAAGCCCAATACCATAATCCTAGCCCAAATTCCCTTTTGTCTTGCTTTATCCGTTTAAGAATATGTGGAGACAAAGGCTTATAAAGCTAGTCAAGGTTCTTTCTTTTTCCAATGTGGGATAATGTTTTTAGGCTATAAGCAAAGTTCCAGCAAAAATAATATACATGCAATAACTTAGTGGACTTAATTTATTCCCCTTTAGTTTGATGCCTTGGGCCTTAGCCTAACTTCCTCATGTATTGGATCATGCCTATCGACGTAATCCATAAAGCTTATTAAGAAGTTTATAAATTTGAAATCATGATTACTATTACAAAATTTTGATCAATAAAAAGAAAAATATAATAATCTAAGCATTATCATCACAATAAGAATTAGGTTATCAAAATGATAATCTAAGTCTCAACCTGATTATAATTATGATTATAATTATGCCTAGGACATTTAATACTTTTAAGTTTGTAAGACCGCAATGAAGCTTTGATTATTAGAATATAATCTAAGGTGGTAAACCCTAAACCCCATATAATTATAATTGCGTTTAAGTTTATTCGACAAGTAGAAGAGATCATATGGTCCGTTATGATCATAAACACGGACAAATAAGCAAACATTAACTTAATTAGTTGACTTAAACTAAACAAGATGTTATAGGGTGTTGAACTTGAAATTAATAAAGTTGTAATCGGATATAGGGATTCATTGACGAGCTAGCTAGAGAGGGACTATAAGACTTTGTGTAGGTGAAACGACGTTGCAGAGGCTAAGGTGAGTACATAGATTTTCCTAAACACGCACCATCTATAAAAACAATGTGTTATTCATGTATTATGTTACTATACTTTGCTTCTATGTGATTTTATGTTCATGCAATGTGTTAAGCTGTTTTACTATATCTTATGTGGCATATAAAGTTGTTAATGGGTTGACGTGTTAAATGATTTTAAGTGTTTTATATAACATGTTAAGGGGTTATAAAGGGTTGACGTGTTAAATGGTCATATGTGGAATACAAAGTTGTTAAAGGGTTGACGTGTTAAATGGTTTGTGCTTTGTGAAAAGGTTTTTGCTTTATGAATAGGGTTTTTGCATGAAAATAGTTGTACTTTGTGAAAAAGGTTTTGCTCTGTGAAAAAGGTTTGTAATTTTTTTAAAAAAGGAGTGCTTTGTGAAAATGATCTATGATTTGCAAAAACTGATGTCGAGCAATGAAAAAACCTGATCTTTTTTTCACCACCTTTACAAAACCATGCACATCCATTTTTTTTTTTAAGGAAACATACAAGTTGAGTTCAAGAAGGAAAAATGAGAAATCAATATCAGGTGGTTTCTTAAGTTACATATGTGTGTGTGTGTGTGTGAGAGAGAGAGAGAGAGAGAGAGAGAGAGAGAGAGAGAGAGAGAGAGAGAGAGAGAGAGAGAGAGAGAGAGAGAGAGAGAATCAAAAAAATTTCTTCTAAACATACCACGTAGGCTAAAACAGACAAACCTACTATAAAAAGTCCGAAGGGGAAAATGAAAAAAAAAAACCCTAGAGTTTAATGACTTAATTATCATGATTTAAACATAAATGACTAAAATGATGATGTTTTTGTAACTTCATGGTTAATTAAGTCAAAAGACATTTAAAAATATGAATTTAGGGTCAAAATAACAATGATAACACTCTATAATTTATTTATTTGAAAAGTTGAGAGAGCGCAACGCAACGGCACAACCTATTTATGTTTTATGTTTATGTTTTACATAACATTACATAAATTACTGAAAATAATATGTTTATTATACTAAATGGTTAAAAAATATATGTTATACCAATTGCTAAAATAAAACAATATATCTTATATTGTTTTAGAGTTAACTCTTTAAGTAGAAAAATTAATTGATTTAAAAATATAACGATTTTCAAATTATAAATATTAAAATAATAAATTCTTCTGTATTAGAACAAGCAATGTTTTTTTGTATATCTTATTTTCGGAGGTGCAGCGTTACACACACCCATCACATTCTTCATGCTAAAAGTCATGACGCCACCAAGAACAGGACATTCTGCTTCCATTTCGCTTACCCGCCCTTGATCTAAATTCTCAACATCAAAGAACCCGAAGAAGAATTCTTAAGGAAAAATATCAAAATCACCATCTCCCGTCATGCAGGAGGTTAAACCATTCAACATAATTTCCATATGTAACTTGATTTTGGTTTCTTTCTACTCGTTCAATGAATATACATCATGACTATTACACATTTAATCATTATCTGATCAAATGATTTCGCCAGTGTTTTTCGTTTTCACCAGCTTATAGTAATTGATGTTATTAAGTTTTAATCTGAAATGGAGACGTTGATCCATGATCAGATAGGAACTCATTGGGTGAACAGTTCAGCTTAATTTGTGGAATTGAGGTGAAATCAATATCAATTTTACGTTGAATTTAGAGTTGGTGTTACCACTCTACAAAATTTCGAATGTATACTTTTCTATAAATTGTTACCATTTATGATAATTTGCGTTGATCTAGTTAAACTATCAGTTATTTGGAATCTAAATCTCTTCGGTAATGTGTTCTCCCATTTGTTCAGTTCATTCTTCAATCAATTAGTAAATGCATTTTACAGTATATATGACAACCCTAACGTATTAGCTGTAAGACAAGCTTGGCATGATTGAAAATTGAGGGAATTAACTTAATCTTGTAAAACAAAGGTTGAATTTCATGTTCGATGTTTAACTATCTAGAATCGTAATACTTGTTGCTTAATCCCTTCATAATGTAGATTATTCACATGTCTGCTTTCTTGTAATGAAGTTACAAAAGGCTGAATGTCAAATGTTTGTTTCTGGTTTTTAGATGAAAGAGGCTCGAGATGAATATGAGTCACTTGATTTAGACCTAGAAGACTTCAAGGTAAAGCTTCATGTTCTGTGTACGCGTGACTATGAGTGTATTTGACTAAATTATGTTGTTGTAATGTTCTATTTTTTTTTTTTTTTTTTATGAAGGGGGACTTCTCATTTGATGGATTATATGCAAAGTTAGTAAATGGGATGTTGGCAGCTTTCCGTGATGAAGAGATTCACTCAATGGAAGGATTGATAAGTGTAACTACAAATGATGCGGTGCCAAGTGGCAAGTCAGCTAAAGGGCATTCAAGTCCCTTATTTCCTAAAGTGGATGCTTTATTGTTAATCTTTAAGGATTCTTGTACGCAATTATACGAACTACAGAAACAGGTAATTGTTGACTTTATACTTTTCATACATGTATTTATGTACTACACAACACCAATTTATTTTCTTTCACCAATTCCCATGTTTATTATAGATTGATGGGAGACTACATAAGCTTAAGAAGGATGTTGTTTCCCAAGACTCTAAACATACCAAGACACTCAGTGAGGTAATAACTTATTCATCTAACCTTGTTTCTCTTTCTTAAATCTTAATCAACAGCTTGATTCAATAATATTTATATAGAAACCACCTTTTGGGATGTTTTTTATCTGATTATTTGATCTTTGAGTTTAATACTCCTTCTTAAGATGTTGATAATATCTCAACTTTCAGATAGAAAAAGGCGTAGATGCAATATTTAGTAGTTTTGCAAGATTGGATTCCCGTATTTCTAGCGTTGGACAGACAGCTGCTAAGATTGGGGATCATTTACAGGTGAAGTTCATTAGATGAAGTAATCAATCAACGCTTCTGATCATTTTCAATAAATGTAACTTTTTTCTCATGTTGTCAAAATATTTATTTCAACTTTCTTTTGTTATTACCAGAGTGCAGATTCACAACGTGAGACTGCTAGCCAAACAATGGAGCTCATAAAGGTATATGAACTTGATTAGGATATATATCACATTTAACCATTAAATATAGTATTTACCCATATATATATATATATATATATATATATATATATATATATATATATATATATATATATATATACCCTTTTCAACATTCAGGTTTTACCTTAAAAGTTAAATTTATTTTTGTCGTGCAGTATCTGATGGAATTCAACAGTAGCCAAGACGACCTCTTACAACTTTCCTCACTGTTTTCTGATGACAAGCGCGTTGGCGAGGCTGCTTCCATTGCACAAAAATTACGTACGTATGATGACATTCTTTTTACAACTGTCTAACAATATTTCCTTTTAAGTATAAGGGTTTATGTCATAATTTAGCATAAGTGACTAATTAGTATATATATAATAAATAGTGAAATTACTAAACGAGGACATACAAAATGGTTGGTTACCCTTCCGGAGATTAAAAAAATTACTAAAACGACTAATCTGTCACATGGACAAAGTATGCCAAATCAGCACCTGAAACAGCATTAGTAGTTGGTTACCCTCCAAAACATTAAAATGATTAAATGAGAACATACAAAATAGTTGGTTGCTAAAACATGACATAAACCCTATTAAAAGTTTCCTATATAGTAAATTTTTTTGGAAATTAAATGTTTTTGTTTTTGTCTTTTGTTTTAGGTTCATTTGCTGAGGAAGATATTGGAAGGCATGGTGTATCCCTTGAATCAGGGAATGCAACTGCTAGTAAAGGACTGGAGGTTGCAGTTACTAATCTGCAAGAATACTGCAATGGTACATTGTTTTTAATTTTAAAGTTCTTTTTTTTTTCCATAATAAAAAGTGAAAAACCATGATTTTTTTGTTGTTTTTGTTTGTATCAATAACAAGTGAAGTGTATTTTTGGTGAATGTAGAATTGGAGAACAAGCTGTTGACTCGATTTGATGCGGCATCTCAGAGAAGAGAATTGACTAATATGGGAGAGTGTGCAAAAATCCTTTCACAGGTACTCTATTCTGGATTCTATTTGTTTTTTTTTTCTAACTTATTAGCTTTTTACAAATTTGACTCATATTTTTTTTATTAGAATAACAAAATATATTACATTATTAGAGACATTTATAACTAAAAAAAATTATTCGTCTATAGTTAACGTACAATTGATTATCATATTACTAAAACAAACTTCTTATTAAATTAAAAACATGAGATTTACAATAACTTAAGATTGCTAGTTGAAACATAAAGGTTAAATTTATATATATCACAAATTATCATCAATTTAGTATATAACACAATATTATAAGTCACAAATATTACATTTAACACATCATTTTACAATTAAACAAACTAAAAATGCACATCATTGAAAAGCAAAGGAGCAAATTGTACAGTTGAACACCAAATATGGTACACATGAATAGTAAAAAACCAAATTTGGTGTTGGATTACCGATGTCATGTATGTAAAATTTAAAATCCACATGATCCATCATCATCATCAACTCCAGGTAGTAATTATCATTTAATTTAATTATAATTAGTTTTTTAAAGGAATTTTGAGTAATAATATTAATATGTGTGTGCAGTTTAACAGAGGCACAAGTGCGATGCAACATTATGTGGGTTTAAGGCCAATGTTTGATGTTGAAGTCATGAATGAAGACTCGCGGTTAGTTCTTGGTGATCAAGATTACACGCGTGATTCCACTGAATTTGACAATGCACTTTCAACACGCTACAGACAGATAATAGGTGTGGAAATTTATAAAATTTGTTAAAAATGATCATTTTTTAAAGTAAAAATTGGGTGTTTTATGTATGGATGTTATAATTGTTATGGATGGTTTTTTACAGATACTGTCAGAAAAGAATCGGCTACCATTAGGGCTGTATTTCCTTCTCCTAATGATGTCATGTCGATATTGGTTCAGGTAATTGCAAAGAAAATATTTATGGGGCATTTGGTTTGTAGAATGATTTTAAAGAGATGAATGGAATCTTTTAAATGAATTGTAATGTTTGTTTGGCAAGAAATGGAATAAAGTTCGATAATAAAGATTGAATAGTTTTAAAATTTTCACTTATTAGTAAGCAAATTACATATATTTTGGTCAATTTTGCAGTTTAACCACTCATACTTTGTTTTTTCCCAATATGAAACCATAAAAGTTTTATGGTTTTAGACATTTTTTCAGTTTAACCATTTTGACATGATAGATGGTTAATTTGGAAAATTACCAATGAAATTTGATATGACAATCACCAGCATGTCAAAATGGTTAATTTGGAAAAATGTGGTCAAACTGTAAATATACCAAAATATAATGGATTTCTTTAAATTTTCCCTTTTCAATTTCAATACATATAATGGGAGTATTTTGGCCTTTTAATAAAAAAATTGAAAGCATGAAATTGATTTCCTTCCACTCACCCTTAAGCATCGTAAAATCCATCAATGTGAGATTTCAAGGAATTAAATTTCATTCATTTGGCAACCAACCATGTCATGGAATGGAATCTCGAATTCCAATCCTGTCGGATTCAGCCGGAATCTACAAACCAAATGCCCTTATTCTCCTCATAGGTGTCTATGAAGGGCATATTAGGGATTTTAGGTTCGTTATATACTTGCAACTTGTTGGTGTTTGCCCTTTGTAACTAACTCACTTCATGTTGTTAATGTGATAGAGAGTAATGGAGGACCGAATTCCAAACCTTCTAGAGAAGCTATTAGTAAAACCATCTCTATTAAATCCACCTCCTATGAAACAAGGTGGCTTATTGCTAGTAAGTATACTAACTTACTTGTCACATTTGTTGCCTTTGTTACACTGGACAAACTTTCTAGGGCTAGTTTTTGTGATGAGGATGAGGAGGGCAATCCCGTCTTTTGCACATTACACATAACATAGTAAACAGTTCTATACTTTATTTTATTTTTTGGTTTCAGTATCTTAGAATTCTAGCAGTGGGATATGAGAGGACACAGGAACTTGCCAGAGATCTCCGCAATGTGGGATGTGGTGACTTGGATGTTGAAGGTAATCAATTATAGCTTTAATAGACAATGTGAAAAAGTATGCTATGCCATTTACTTACCTTAATAAATTTGAATTTATGGGATCTTTGATATTTCTGATGAATACATTATTTAAAAAAAAAAAAATTGAATTTATGGATACAGGACTAACAGAAGCTCTATTCCTTGAGCACAAAGATATCTACCTTGAATGTGAAAAGGCCTCCATGAAACAACACTACAAAGCAAAGGTATTTTTAAAATACCTCTCTCTCTCTCTCTCTCTCTCTCTCTCTCAGGCATGAATGACATCATCAATTACATGTGGCAGATTGAGGAACTGATTGCTGAGGGACAGATTCCATCAAGAGGGACTCCAGTATCATCTTCCACCCAACATATATCTGTTACAGTGGTAAATGAGTTTGTGAGTTGGAACGAAGAAGCAATTTCAAGATGCAATTTGTTTTCATCTCAGGTAAATTATGTCTATGTCACAATGCACATAGTTGGAGGGGGTGTTTGCCCCTTTTTTATGTTACCTAATATTAATACTTCTAATTGTTTTGGTTGTTTGTGTTTATATAGCCTGCGATTCTTGCAGCCAATGCGAAAGCTGTGTTTAGTTGCCTTCTACAACAAGTAAGTTGTGAATATAAATATAATCATGGGGGTTGAATGTCACATAATGGCGACCAACTATTGTTATGTCGTTTATTTGATTGGTTGCTAAACACTTAAATGTGTTTCTACACACTATGTACGAGTATGACATAGGGCAAGATTGCTTAAATTGCGTCATCCATGTGGCGCTGACATGTCAGTACAGATGTCATTGCCGGCTCAGGAAGAAAGATTGTACGGAGTGATGGCCACTCTACTCTCAAAAATGTTATTTTTTTTAATAATAATAATAATAATAATAATATTATTATTATTATTATTATTATAAGAGATGATCACCACCATATGATGTGACATTTAACAAGTCACAACTTTTTTGACCAATAGCATAAAATAACCACAAATTGTGTAATTGCGCCATGGCAATAGTTGGTTGCCTTTATGTGACATTAAACCCTATAATCAAATATGTTTAATTATGAATAATCTCCTTTTGTTCCTGTTTTTTCATGTTTTAGGTTAGACAATATACAACAGAAGGACTCGATAGAGCTAGAGAAGGCCTCAGGGAAGCTGCTTCTATGAATCAGAGGTTCCATTTGGGTCGAAAAGTCGCTGCTGCACCTTCCGCTGTAATTGTCCCCTATCATCCCTTAATTACACACAATCATACATACATCATAGATACATACATGCATACAAACACACACACACATACATACATACATACATACACACACACATACACACACATACGCACAGACGGATGTATGTATGTAGGTTTGTTTGTTTGTATGTGTGCATGTATGATGTATGTATGTATGTATGTATGTATGTATGTATGTTTACATATACGCATACATAAATATATACATACATATACATGTATACATAAATACATACATGATACATACCTACACGCATGCATGGATACATACACAAACAAAATTTGACATGTAGGCAGAAGGTGCAGCTTCTGCTGGTGAAACAAGTTTTAAATCTTTCATGGTTGCTTTACAAGCTTGTGGAAGCAGTGTGGCTATAATTCAACAAGTAAAGTCTGATTTCATCTTTATTTCCCTGTTTATTACATTCCAATTTTACAAAACTAAACTGGATTTTGTTTTCAGTATTTTGCTAATACCATTTCAAGGCTTTTGTTACCTGTGGATGGTGCACATGCTTCTTCATGTGAGGAAATGGCATCAGCTATGTCCAGTGCAGAAAGTTCTGCTTGTAAAGGCCTCCAACAATGCATCGATATAGTAATTGTTGAGGTCTGGATTTTAACTTTGTTTATATTAATAGTGAGGGCAAAGTGGTCATTTTCACAACTCTAGCAGCTGAAATAAGGACCAAAAATAGAATAAGATTCCTTTGTGGACCTAAATATTTAAAAAAAAAAGACCAACCACAGGAATCATAATTTTTCACATAGAAATTTCAGAGGCCTGGATCTAAAACTTTAAGTTACATAATTATGGGAAAATTGCAGGGAATAGCAATTTTCATAATAGCAACATATTGACAACGCACTTTACTTTTTATTCATAATAGCAACATAATTATACCTTTTTACCAATAATATCAATGTGAATAGCAAATATATAACTTGAAACTTATAAAATGCTTACAAGTTTCATGTTGCATATTGCTATTATTTATAAAGAAATGTAAGTGCATTGCCATTATGGGTATAAATTTGTATGTACATTGCTATTATTTTTTTTTGAAAGAGACTACATTGCTATTATTTGTAAAAAAATAAAGTTCATTTTACAAGTTTCAGGTTACATAGTGCTATGTCAGTAGAGAATGCAAGTATTTTGCTATTACAATGTCTATATTGGTAAAAAAAAAAAAAAAGAAAGTAAAGTACGTTGCTATTTCCTTAATAATGATAATAATATAATAAAAAAAAGTGAGGGCAAAATGGTCATTTTCATAAATTTAACAAAATTGGGAATCAAACATAGAAAAAGATTCCATCTTGGATCTAAACTGCAAAAATGACCATTTTTGCAGTTTACTTTTGTATCTAATATAAATGTGTATGTCTTTTAGAATTAAATCTTTATTCAAATAAGTGTATTATGGTGTGTAGGTGGATCGGGTGCTTTCAACTGAGCAAAAGCCTACTGATTACAGGTCAGCAGATGATAATCTCATGGCAGATCATCGGCCTACAGTTGCATGTACAAGGTTGTTATTCCTTCCATCAAATAAGGAAATAATCTCTATACAACATTTTATATAAAACAATTTTCACTGCTATTATAAGAAAAAACAAAGTACAATGCTATAATTGGGTAGACTTTCAAAGTACAATGCCTTAATAAATAAAATAGAAAATGTTATGAAAAAACCTTAGATTTTGCCCCTTTTTTTCTGAAAATTTTGAAAAGTTTGTTAACAATGATAATATCACGATAATAATGCCCTTTTGGGTATCATTTCCCTTATATATATATATATATATATATATATATATATATATATATATATATATATATATATATATATATATATTCTGATAAACATTAAAATTAGAATTATTATTAATCAACAGAGTTGTAGCATATCTCTCGCGTATGCTTGAATCAGCATTCACAGCACTAGAAGGTCTTAACAAACAATCTTTCCTATCTGAATTGGTAAACACAAAATTTCTCCCTTGTTTCGTTGACTTTCTTCTCTTCAGATGTTTGACTTTTATAACCACAATTACTTTATTTATATAGGGAAACCGCGTGCACAAAGCAGTCACAACTCACTGGCTCAAGTTTTCTTTTAATGCCAGGTAAAATACAATAATAATGCTATAATTAACAAATCAATGAAACTACATTTGTTTAATTTGCCTTTTTCCTCTTTATTTAGTGGAGGACTAAAGCTTAAACGTGACATCACTGAATATGGGGATTTTCTACGAAACTTCAACACTCCAACTGTTGATGAAAAATTTGAATTATTAAGCATGTAAGCTAAATTAACATTTGTTTTATATCTCTCTCTTTATGTGTTAAATTACTAATATGACCTTTTTGATGATTTTCAGCTTGGCCAATATCTTCATTGTTGCACCTGAAAGTTTGGCAAGTCTTATTGAGGGGACACCAAGCATCAAAAAAGATGCCCAAAGGTAATGTCATAAAAAGGTATTTCATAACATTTATAATTATTTAATTTAATTGTGTTTGTTTTTTTGGATACAAATTTTAGATTTGTTCAGCTTAGAGATGATTATAGAAGCGCGAGACTTGCATCCAAGCTGAGTTCTGTTTGGCATTAACTCAATAGTTAAAAATTAGCCGCTATAAAGTTATGATAATTAAGTGCTTTTTTATTTTTATTTCATTTGTAATTTCTTAGCGGCTTGTTTTGGGTTTTAATTTTATTAAGTTTTTTGGGTGTATGATTGGGACATTATGTTGTATGAAAGTAATTGCTTGCACACATTTTGATTTAATTATTTTGCGATATGTTTCTTCTGCATCATCTCAAGATCAAGCTATATAAATAACCAAACCGTAGGTGAAAGTTTCATTGGAAACTATTCATAACATTCGTATCTGAAGGTTTACTTGGAAATCATTTACAACTTTCGCATTTGGATATCTTGGTCATTCTCAAGTTTTCGGATCACAAAAGTCTCAATTTTCATCCTAATATGGATGCACGTGATCATGATTAAAAGACATTGAAAAAACAAGGAAGTTTTTACACATTTTAAAATCTTTTCACAAAACTCATGTGACAACCCGAAAATCTTTGCCTTGTAAGTTCAACCATTCAATCCAACAGTGTATCAGACTCATTTCTGCTATCAGTTAGCCTTGTTTAGAGTCTGTTTAAAGGTTCAAAGCTCAGTACATTCAAGCAATGAGTATAGGATTGGGTCGCGTAAGTTCTTAGCCTTGAAATCAAGCCATACACTCCATGTGAGGGAGTGTATGGCCGTACACACATGTGTGTGCGGCCGTACACCCATGTTGGCCGTACACCCCTTCCATAAGAGGGATATCCTTCCATTTCTAAGCCATTTCCTCAGTTTCCAAGTCAAGAACATCGATTTCTCTCTCAACTATCATCGAGTTCTTCATCCTAGATCTTCAAAAACGTAAGTGTTTTTCCATCTTTGAGTTGTTATCCTTCTTAATCATGTAATCACCCTTTGATTCATCCATGAAAACAACTCTTTATGATAGATCTTCAAATCTTCATCCATTTCACCAAGAACACACACTTGTTCTTGGTGATTGTGAACCTTCTTGAGCCTCCAGATCGTAAGTACTCCTTCCTTATGCTTAGTACTTGTTAGGAACACTAGTTTAACACCCTAAAAACGACCAAAACTCAAGATCATAAGGAGTGTACGGCCGTACACCCATGTGTGGCCGTACACCCCTCAAAACACCCCTAAAGGGCCTCCAAAATGCAAATCTAGCTTCAACACTTGATGAGCAATAGTCCCACAAGCTTCCCTATCATCCAAGCAAAGTTTTGTGCACTTGTTACCATGAGTGTACCGCCGTACACTCCATGGCGTACACCCATGGCCGCACACTCCATTTAGTGGCCGTACACTCCCCTTAGATGAATCACATGTGATTCTAACACTTGGTCCAAGTGTTTCCTAGTCCTTAAAGGTGTTTCCTTGCATGTGGTTGCTTCTAAACACTATATTCATGCAAATATATGCCATTATATGTCATTTAGGACTCGTTTGTGTCTCGGGACTTCATTCGTGGAACTTCTCATCCTTACGTGCATATCCGTTTGAATCACCCACATAAGGTGAGTTCATACCCCTATAATCAATCTTTTAAACTGTTTTAAATGCTTTTAAGGGGGGGGGGGGAATACAAGTTGAACACGATGATAATTGTGTAAATGTTTGTTATAAACATCTTTCAAAAGATTACTTATGTCTTTTATAAGTGATCAAAACATTTCAAAAACTCTTTTTAAGTTATGTTACTCTATAGTTTATAAAACTCCGTTTTTAAAGTACAATCATAACTTAGTAGATAAAAGAGTCTTTTCAATAACAGTTCAAGTAAACATGCTAGTAAACTATAGTAGGTATAGTTTAGGGGTTCAGTTCATACTAGATGCTAGAACATACTATAAAGAGAAACAAGGAGGTAGATACAATACACGATAACATAGAGAACATATTATAAAGAGAAACAGGGAGGTAGATACAATACATGATAACAGAAAGAACATACTAAGATACTATAACAGAACGAACATACTAAATGCTATAGTAGAAGAACAATACAGGATCTAACTATACCAATAATCACTAACTCATTGTTCTAAACAAAAGGTGATAGTAAATTGGGTATACATGATCATATAACTTTAATGTGAATTTACACGGCCTAGCAATTTGTTTGCGGAAGTCGTGTTTGGTCCCCATAATCTCTTGCAGGGAGAGCATATAGTATGGGTACTACTCATCACATTATGACATTAATAAAACAAACTTGTTTTAAGGTAATCAGTACGTCAGGATGTCAATTCAAAAGACAACTGAGTACTTACATTTTCCCATTACTTTCATATTGTGACAGTTCCACTTGAAAGTTAATGCAAACTATTTTCGAGTTAAGATAGTTATAAACTAGGGAAAACTTACATCTTTTCAAACTACAAACAAAACAGTCGAGTCTAGTACATTCAGTAGAGAGGGGCCTATAATGCTAACTTTATGATTCCTTAGTTTATACATCAGGAATATATATTAATCGGATCCGACAGGTAGTAGGATGCGTGCTTTCCGCTTCATTTCATGTTCCTTGTTTGGTTGTGGGCTTAGAGCAGATTCACCCAGCCTACTATCTATCCGATCTTAGCTATATATATGTTCCGTATACACCAAGTAATCATAAGGGGTACCAGGTATGGACCAGGTCATAGGACACTAATTCAATGCACCGTTTTCTAGTACAAAACATACTTTTCAAATAGAACATTTGATATACAAAACTAGAAACTTACCAGTAAAGGGTTTAATCCATTTTTATTAAACCAGTATAACTTAAAGGACCTTAGGTGGTTAATTCTATAATACCTTAGTTTATACATCAGGGTTATATATAAGGGTTTTCTTAAATAATCTTTTCATCAAATATAAAGGAACTATTACAGTTAACTCCGTGAGTACCAAGTGAATATGCCAGGGTTATATAAAACGATGATCTAACAAACAATGGGATGTGTGCCTTCCGCCTCATTTCCTGTTCTTTGTTTGGTTGTGGGCTTAGGGCAGATACACACAACCGATTGTTTGTTTACTCTGGGTTTTATATAGCTTGTATCCATTTAGCACTCATAGAAAGGATTGTAGAGTCATTTTTACTTATCTTTCATCAAAGCAGGAAATATAGGATTTTCTGGAGGAACAGACGAACTTTTCTAAACAGAACTTGCAGCTTACTACAACTTTCTTACAACTTACATTACATCACTGAAATCTTATGAACTCACCAGCTTAAATGCTGATCTATGCTTTAAAATAACTTGTATTCTCAGGAGACCAGTAGACAGGTACGCGCACTGGGATTCAGAAGATGGAGCAGTATAGCTTCATGTCTTATTTTGTTATTTGCTTTGTAGTCTATGTTATGTGAACACATACTTTGTAAACACTTTCTTTCTAATGAAATGGTTATTTATTGCTTTGATTACTATGATGCATGTCTTATGATACTAAACATGACGTCCTCCACCCCCGAACGTTTCCGCCGTTCCGGTTTTAGGGTGTGACAACTCATTCTGTGAATGCAATAGATTTTGACATATAGTATTTCGACTAGGTACTCACATCGTAAAATAAATCACAAAAATGAGAACATATACATATTATATTATGAGACATGTGTTCTTGGCAATGAGGTCACCTTAATTAATGTAAACAATCTATTCAAATTCTATTGAAGTTTAGATGATTAGTTGATACCAAAAACTCAACATTTATTAAGTGATTATACTAACTACCTTTTGATTTCCTTAATTAAAGTATTAAAAAAAATAAAAAAACTCATTCTACATGATTCCGAAGTTTGTGAAGGTTAACTCTCTTTAAAAAAAGTTTGTGAAGGTTAATGGAAGCAACCAAAGTCTACACATATAAAAACAAGGGAAATTGAGTAAACTAACCATTATAAACGAGGTTTTCAAAGAAAATAACCATATTTTTTCAATTTTGAAAAATCACCACTTTCTCCGGAATGCCTAATTTCGGAATACTGCTCATATTTCGGAGTACTGTTCATCTTTTTTTCACTTTTTATTTTATTTTATTTTCAAAGAAATTATTTTGTTTTTTTTGGGATTCCGAATGCTACATTTCGTAATGTTTAATGTCATCGTTTTTCAATAAAATGTCTAATTTTATGCGCTCATATTGGATATAGTTCATACTATTATGTTTGTTTAATATTTTGTTAAATTAAGAAAAAATGATTTTTTTTTTGAAATTCTGGAATTTTTCTTCGGATTTCGGATTTGTTCTTAAAATTCCGGAGTTATTACTATTATTTTTTTTTTCCGAAATCCAAAATTTTAGTCCGGAATATGAACAGTACTTTAGAATTAGGCATTCCAGAGTACTGTTCATCTTCCGAAATTTTAGTCTGGAATCCAGAATACCATTCCGAAATGTCTCATTTCGGACAAAGTGGTTATTTTTTCAGAAAAAAGAGGTTATTTTTTTCAAATACACATTAAAAAGTGGTTAAATTACTTAATTTCCTTAAAAACAAATGTGTGTGGAGAGATTTCTACTTAGTTGAGTAAAATATTCAACACAACACAAATTCGATATTATGCCACAAACACGCTTCCATGATTTATACAATGTGATTCTTACACCTCCAAATCAACTTTTAATGACTTATTATGATGAACTACATTTTAAATCTTGGGTAGTTGAATAATCTAAATAATCTAAATGTTAGGTTTGACAAAAAACAAATCATTTTTTCATTTTTGAAAAATGACCATAATGTCCGAAACAACGCATTCAGAGTTAAGTATGAAATCTTGGAAAAACATTCCAGAGTGGCCACAGTTATATGGTATTTGAAAAAACATATAAAATAGAATTGTATGAAAACAACCATTAAATCTATTTGAAAAAATAATAATTATATAAACTTAAATATGTTTAACTAATAATAGTGTCCAAATGAACTCGTACTTTTTTTGTATCCCATACAATCTTCGATATGAATTGGCTCAGGTCTTGGTGCAACCCTCTATCCTCACATATTTGTCAGGGAACCTCTCTAGGAACCAATATAAGAACATTCCACAATTCTTTTTATCGCTAGACTGTTGTGGTACGTGTGCACCCTTCACAATGGTGAGTTTGAAACTCTCAAGGTGGATTACATTAGTGGGTTTGGTGCCTTAATAGTTGATACCCACTTGGGGTTTGTGGATACGAGATCATATAACTATGAACCAATATGAAGATTTTGGAAATAGCCGTCCTCACAGTAACTATTGTATATAGTCAATGTGAATGTATGGAAATCCAAAACTCTCAAAAACCAGTGGGCATGCAATATAATTGAAACACAAGTATAATTTGCACAAAATGTTGGAATTAAGTAATCATCAGATAACATTTTCTTATAAGTGACTATTACTCAAGTAATGTAATTGAAACACAAGTATACTGTATCACACTCAGACCAAGTTGGGTAAATGGATCCATAAGCCACGTCATGTCAAACCTCTACATCTCTGCTGAAAGTTGTCGGTATAAATGTCCACGGAGCACCATCTGGCCTTCGCTCTATCAACAAGGAAATTCAGATCATGACGTGTTGTTAAAATACACAAATGTATAGAATAAAGCTAGTAAACTAACCAGGTGTTTAGTGTGTAATGATCACATACATATATAACTTACATCACATTCCAACCAGCCCAAGTCAATGTCCCCATATATGCGCATCCAAAACTCCATCGTCGGTATATACGTGAGAAACCGGTGAACAAATAATGGCGAAACATCCTTGTTTTTATGTAGAATGTGAATGTTACCGTCTATACAATTGTCCAACGATGGTTGGTGTAGCGGTGTAACATCTTTTTTTTTCATTTGTATCCATGTAGACTTCAACCATATGGAAATGTGTGTTGCTTGCTATATATGCCTATGAACTAGCAGTGACGTTTTGTAATTAGTCTAGGGAATGTCTTTTATCTCTGACAGGTCTACAGATGGAGGCGTAGGTACATTGTCTACCTGTATAGTAGACATCTGCCCCGGTCCGTCACACTACGAAAAGAAATATTAAATACTATTAACAAAACAAAAGCGTGTATATATATATATATATATATATATATATATATATATATATATATTTATTTATGTACCTCAAATTTATGTCTCCAAAATTCATCATCATGGAAAGCACCATGGTCCTCTATGATAAATGGTTGTACAGGGGTAACCTTGTCACCCTAGAAGCATTTAACGGTTTCATACTATTAGATTATCAATGATGCAATAATGGGTATACCAAATAGTTAAATAACAATGCATAGGAGTTAATAAGAATGTACATCCAACCCCTATGAGGTACCATCATCATTCATGACACCTTATTATTAGGATGTACAATTATGCCTATTGCAGCTTCGAGTTTTAAAATATGCATCTTATGTACCACCAACTTCCTCTGACATTCTTGAAGCTTCTTTTGCAATTTCATTATCATTTGTTGACATGACCAAACCCGCCACACTTGTAGCAAACCAAACCCCAAGATCGACATACCCCATCATGTTGTTTCCTACACTTGTCGTAATGGCCCCGACCCTGCTGGCCTCTAGCTCGTAAATCGAAAGTCTTGGGCTTCTTCGTTGAAGCCTCAACTATTTGCACCTGCTCTCCCTCCTTTTCGAGAGGTGCTCCAAGTCAACTTCCCGCTCTCAGGCTCTAGCTATCATGTCCTCCAATGTCCGACAAGCTTAAAAGCTAACAAACTCCCTGATATATGCCCTCAGCATGTCGTGGTACCGAGTCTTCTTCATCTCCTCGTCCGCGACATACTGTGGAACCAGTAGATCTCTCTCCCTAAACTTGGTGGTGATCTCCGCTATAGTATCATTCGTCTGGTACAGGTCCTGAAATTTGTTGTACCTCGACATCCGGTGCAAACTCCGCTCGAAATCTGGTCACAAAATCAGGCCAGGTCATGGCCTCAATAGCTGGTGCTCCCTGAGCATATTCAACCTCCTCCCACCAATCCCGTGCTCGCTCCCTTAAACAACCTACAACGAACCTCACCTTTGAACCCTCGGGGCAAAAGCTCGTCATCTGGGCACACACTATATCTGCTATCCACCGCCTGGCGATAATGGGGTCTTTCACCCCGAAGGACTTTGGTGCCCCACATCCCCGGAAATCCTTGAACGTAAGGGTACGGGCTCCGTGCTGCCATGCAGACATCTCGGCCTGATAGGCCCGAAGGTGCTCCTCCATCATCTCATAAATCCCTTCCTTGATCGTCCTGAACAACACCGGGGTCGTATCAAGGATACCTTGGTTCATTTCCGACGCGATGAACTCCCGTAATCCCTCATCAATTGGTTCGACACCAAAGCCCGCAGCAGAACCCGATCCTGAACTTCCTGCTCCACCATGTGTCATCACCATTCTAAAAAGCAACCATATAATGATCAAAACATAACCAAATAATCCTCATTCTACAGGCTTCCTGAACCTCCATGACTTTCCTTTATTCGAGTACAGATCTTGTGCTTTCAGTAGTACGAGCCTAATACTGTATTCTACACCTATCCATACTTTCCTCAAGAATCATCCGAATCCTCTAAGTTACCTTCTAAAAGTGGCATTCTCAAAATCCGCTAATCAGTGCACCAATCACACTATAGTACTTCCTAGGTTCTCCTAGGATTCCCTCCTCACCCTGCCATTTGTTGTTGAATGCTAGGGGTGCAAATGAGCCGAGGCGAGCCCGAGTCTGGTCATGCTCGACTCAGGCTCGTTTAAGTTATTAGAGGCTCGAGCTCGAGCTCGGCTCGATTCGAGCTTTCTTGTACTGAGCTCGGCTCGAGCTCGTAAAGAATTACACAAGCTCGGCTCGGGCTCGTTCTTGGCTCCTTTTATTCTGACGTGCCTAAATAAGCTTATGGTCAGTTCGAGCTCGTTAAGAAGTCCGTTTACTAATACACTAAATCCTAATTCGGAAAATATGTTTTTATTTTTATATATAAAATAATAATAAATTATATTATATAAAGGCTCGTTTAGGCTCGCGAGCCTAATTGAGTTTAGTGACATAGGCTTGAGCTTGAGCACGTTTAATAAAAGGGCATAATATTAAGCTCGAGCTCGACTCGGGCTCGTTTAAAATCGGTTTCAAGTCGAGCTTTTAACAACCCGGTCCCGAGTAGCTCACGAGTAGCTTGACTCATTTGCACCCCTACTGAAGGACTTCTACTAATGTCTGCTAACTACTCCACGAATACAATTACATTCAACAAATCTTAGATAAACCTTCGACTAAAAGACTCAACCTTACAATGGTTAAGAGCTACCAATAGGGACAAATCAATCACTCTAAGATTATTTAACCTTTGCATCATGTAACTTAACATATTAATGAAATAATTAATTCACATCAATACGAGTCTTACAAAGAACAAAGTAAGCAACATTCGTGCATCGAGTAGTCCAAACCAATACATCACGTAACCAGGCCATTCTATCCAACATCTGAAATCCATACTAGCATACAGTTGTAAAAGCTCAACCAATAACATATAAAGGCATCTCTCCCAACATTCTATAATGCAATCCTGAGCAGATCCTTAGGCCTAATCTAGCATGCAATTCTCATAACATATAGCATAACATCATGTATGGGTATTCTGGGAATCACTTACTTGAGCTTGGCTGATTGCATGCATCGCACCCCATTTTCTTTATAAAAATATTTTACAAAATTTATTTTCTTTAATAAAGATTACCAATTCCTCATTTTGAGTTCAGGCACACCCGAGAGTGTGCCTGAATCCCTCAAACCAAGGCTCTAATACTAACTTGTAACGTCCCAAAAATTCATAGTAAACTTTCCAATTTTAAAACAATAAACCATACAAACAAGTTGTTTCCAAAACCAATCAAAGTGAATATATCATTTAAACATTAGAGTAAAAATCACAAATAGCCGATGCTGAAAACTCTAGCACCCCGCTCCCGAGTTGTATCAAAGAAAAGAAGAGAAGAGAAAGGAAAGTAAGGAGAGAAAAGAAGAGAAAAGAAAGGAAAAGAAATTTGTCTTTTGTGCTCCCGAGTTGGAGAGAAATGGAAGGAAAATTAAACATTTTGGTCTTTATTTCCAAATCCTCCCAAATCAGAAGGAAAGTTAGGATGGAAAGTGATCCTTTCACTTCCTTCCTTTAATGAAACTCGAGAGCACCAATTTCTCTTACTTTCCTCTCATTTCCATCCATTTCATTTCTTTTCTCTCCTTAAGTTGAACTCGGGAGCGGGGTGTAGGGGATGTTGTGCAGTCACGCCGAGCCCTTCCCTTTGGAATCGGAAGTACCTGAAACCATAAACATGAAACCGTAAGCACAAAGCTTAGTGAGTTCTTCAAAATACCACATACCATACATATAATAAAGGATTCTATGTTCCAAAATAGTCTTACAATTACTATCATACCATGAGCCATATCATGGTCTTTCCTTGCCAAGTCGGGGGCCAAAACCTAGGTCTTACAAACAAGTGTCAAGAGCCACCTCATGGTCTTCCATGAAAGTATCACAAACACAACTAACATTCCTACATGTAACACCCCGAATTCAGAAGACCTAGAAAGGAAAAACCCCAAGTCAAGAGGTCTACTTGTCGAGTTCAGGGAGGAACTCGACGAGTAGGAGCGAGTTTCGTGTCGCGGATTAAGTGGCCGACTCGGCGTGTCGGGGGACTGACTCGGCGAGTCTGGCCTGGGTTGGGAAACCCTAATCTCGGGACTTGGTACCCTATTTAAGCATATCATTCTCATTCTATCAGCCTCATTTGTAGCCTCCATTGTCCAGAGCCTAACCCACGAAACCCTAGTGTTCTCTTTGAGTGTGTGAGTCATTATTGAAGGATTTAGAGTGTTCTTGGAGACTATAGGAAGGAGAAGGATGTTAGAGGTTCAAGGAGAAGGTGGCAGATCCAGGAAGTTTGTTTCATCTTCATCATTTTCTGGTAATTAAGTTTCTACCTTGCCTTGTGGTTTCATAGATCTCTTCTTTGTCACTTTTGGGGGTTTTTGGTCCAAAAACCCTAGCATGAGAGGAATGGACATCCCAAGGGCTTGTGTTTTCAGATCTAGCACCATTAAAGGCTGTTATGGCATAAAGGTGCAAGCCTTATGCCATTAGAACTCCCCATGCAAGGTTTAAGAGGTTGTTATGGCCTTTTGAGCAAAAAGGGCCATGCATGGATGTAAAGGCAGAGGCTTTGCGTGTTATTTCGAACCTTGAAGGTTAGATCTAGGTCTTGGATGCCTTGTGCTCCACTGAGATCGTCTGAATAGAATTGGACGTAGAGTGACTCGGCGAGTCACTTATGGGACTCGGCGAGTCAGACCGTGTTTTTGCCCTAAAACCCTTCTGTTGAAGGGTATGAGTTGAGTTGGAAAGGGGCTCGGCCAGTCTGGGTTCTTAGGGGACCTGGAGATCATAGTACTCGACGAGTTTAAAGAGGAACTCGGCGAGTCCAAGGAAATCTCCCAACCTATGAAGACGGACTCGACGAGTTGCTCATACAACTCGGTGAGTCACAGACTAGTCACACTCATATGATGAAGATGGCTTCGACGAGTTAAAGGATGAACTCGGCGAGCCAGATGAAGATAGTCCCGATGTTATGTTGAAGGGGAACTCGTCGAGTTCTTGCTAGACTCGACTAGTAGAGTCGGGGTTGGGAACCGATGAAAGAATAGGAACTCGACGAGTTGGTTGACCAACTCGACGAGTCAGGTCAACCTGGAAGTGTTGACTTTGGCCATGGACCGTTGACTTTGACTTTGACCAGAGGTTACTTAGTTTGACTTCTGTAGGGCATTTTTGGGACTAAGTGTTATGTTGGTATTGGTAGCTCGGGAAGCTAGGGGAGCAGCGGTTCGGGGAATTGTCGGATAGCAGCCAGAGGTTTCAGCCAGTCTTCAGCAGTGCGAGGTGAGTCTCCTCACTGTGTGAATGGGTCTACGACCATAATGCCGGCCCATGTAGTTTATGAATGGGTCTACGACAAAGGTTCGATGCCGGGTGGGAGCCCGAGGAATGTTTGCATAATAGTTCATACTTGTTGTCTTTGCGATACTTGTATGTGCCTGGTAGGGAGGTGAGTGTGGGTGAGGTACCGTATCTCATCATTAGCAGAGTATGGACAGGGTTCTGTATCTCATTAGTAGTAGAGCAGGGGCGAGGCCCGAGGTAGGAGAGTGGTGAGTGTGGGCGGGGGCGGTATCTCACTATCAGCAGGAGTATGGACGGGGTTCCATGACTCACCAGTAGCAGGACAGGGGCGGGGCCCAAGATAGGCGAGGCCTTAGTACCGGACTTCAGTAGATTAGGTTTAGCTTAAGTGTTATGTGCTATGATTATGTGTTGTATATGTTTAGCGGGCGGGACCCGGAGACAGGCGGGGCCTAAGAAAGACAGATCTGTATACCGAGCGGGGCTCGATGCCAGGCGGGGCCCGATGCCGGAGCTAGTCCGATGCCGGGCAAGTCCCGATGCAGCGGGCGGGGGCCCAGTATGTGGTTATGTATGTGGTATGTGGTAGGTTGGGGAACTCACTAAGCTTCGTGCTTACGGTTTTCAGTTTTGGTTTCAGGTACTTCCGGTAGCGGAGGAAGGAGCTCGGGGTGATCGCATGGCACACACCATTGTTGTTTAGCCTGGGATGTTTTACTCTGATAAAAAGGAATATGTTTTGGAGATTATACTTTGATTTGATATAACGGTCTTGTTTATATATGAAATGGTTGATTGTGATGGCTTTCACTAATGATTTAAAAATGAATTTTTCGGACCGTATTCTTGGGATGTTACAAGTTGGTATTAGAGCCTTGGTTTGAGGGATTCAAACATGCTCTCGGGTGTGTTTGAACTCAAATTGAGGAATTGGTATGAGAAAAATTTCAAAGGAAAATCATTTTTATAAAAACAAGCTTTGAGAAAAACAAAATAGTTTTGAAAAGAGAAAAGGACTTTGAAAAGAGAAAAGGGTGTGGTGCATGCAATCAGCCGAGCTCAAGTAAGTTCTCCCAAATTACCCATACATGTTTGTTATGTTATTATATGCTTATGAGAACGGCATGCTAGATTAGGACTAAGGATCTAGGAGGATGCCTTATGTGCCCGTTATATGTGTATGAGCTTTATGTGTTGCATGCTAGTACAGATTCCTGATTAGAGGATAGAACAGCTTGATTGGATTATGTGGTTAGTTTTCCCAATGCCCGAATGCTACTTGCTTTGTGCTATTAGGAGTTCTTGTTATCTCTAACTAACTAGTGAACGAATATGTTAAGTTACATATTGCAATGACTAAATAATTTCAGAAGGTTAGGTCTAGCCCTATTCCACAGCTCTTGTCTGAGTCCAACCGTTGTAGGGTAGGATATCTCATTCGAAGAATTATCTAGTATGAGTGATATGTAATGATATTCGCGAGTTAGTTAGGGAGAGGTAACAGGAACTTCTTATGCAGCTGAAGGCAGATAGCGAGTTAGAGGATACTCTAGGGCAAGCCTAGGATGAGAATAGTGCTGGGAGCAGTGTTAGTAGCAGTGAAAGGGACTTGGTGTAGTCGAGGAAATTATTGAGGAAAGTACGGATAGATGTGGAAGGTAGTAGGGGCCCATACTACTGAAAGTAGAGGATCTGTACTCGATTCAAGAAGGTCTGGGCTAAAACCAGGGAACTAGTAGTGCGTGTGTGATCCCTCGTTAGTGATGTGTATTCTGATGGCTGTTATGGCATGTTTGCAGCATGGTGACTTTGCGTGAGAGACCAGTGGGCGGATCAGGCGCCGCAGAGGGATCAGGCTCAGGTTCATGAGCCGAGCAGCTCGAGGAGCGGATGCGAGAGTTTATTTCAGCTGAGGTTACATGCAATATTCTAGACCAAACTCCTGTGATCTTTGGTTCGGTCAAGGAGGGTGTTTTAGAGCTTCTGAATGAGAAGCTGGGAGCTTTTCGTACTGAGATAATGGCCATGATGGGGGCGCGTTAGCTGACTTTCCGAGAGTTTAGAGCTTGTGGAGCTCCGGATTACCATGGGGCCAAGGACCCCATCGCTAGCGGCAGGAGGTTGGCCGATGTTGCCAACGCTTTCCGTACGAGCCGATGTCCCGAAGGGGACAAGGTCCGACTTGCCTCCTGTCTTCTGAAGGACAAATCACAGGATTGGTGGGAGGAGGTTGGGCATGCCATTGGGAATGATGCCGCGTTGGACGCGATGACATGGAGTGACTTCTCGACCAGGTTCAGGGCCGAGTTTGCACCAGTGATTGAGGTGCAACAGTTAGCACGAGAGTTTTAGGATTTGCGTCAGACTACAGAGTCAGTGGCGGAGATCACCGCTAAGTTCAGGGAGAGGGCTCTTCTTGTTCCGCAGTATGTCGCGGACGAGGAGATGAAGAAGGCCCGATATCATGAGATGCTAAGGAGTGACTGTGACATCCCCTAATTTCTCGGCCAGAAAAGACCGATTTAATTTATGCTTTTTAAAATAAAATCAGAGAAATCTTTTCAAAAGATATTGCGGAATAGGTCCCCAATATAAAACATGATAATGTTTATTAAAACCTTTCTTTAAGAAATATATAATTTCCTTTTATATTAAAACCTCGGGATGTCATGTTCCGATACAGATCAAAAGCATAAACAAGACATTATAAGCCTTATAACAGTTATTTATAACTACTGGCCTATAATCCATAAATCACTCATCATCATCATCATCCGACTATGCTCGGGGTCCACTACCTGTAATCATAAAAAGCTGAGTGGGTCAGGCTTGGAAGCCTGGTGAGCATATAGGGTTTTCAACCCACAATACATAATTTAATATGCTTAAACATCAATCAATCAATCAAATTACCCCAACCCCGTTAATTTATTTATTTCTTAAGGGTTTACCCTAAGAATCAACTATCACTCCTTCCTAAGGATTCATCCTAAGGAATAGACACAAAGTCACCTTGTCACCGGGGTTTATACCACGGGCACTAAGTCCATAGCTACCAAGGTTTATTCAACATATGCTAAGTTCATAGCTCTCATATATCGGCAGTATTATTTACAGGTATTCCCCCCTGCAATACATGTCAATGGGTTTTTAGAGTACATCAAATGAACATATAGTTCATTACACCTACAGGTTGCGGGCCTGCTAGTGTTCCACAGACTGTCTAGAATAGCCCATGGTTGTCATCCATACTCTGCTGAATGACGGGGGCCCACGTTTGGGTAAGGGCTTTTCTCATATTGCACCACTCACGCCAACGTTTGGGTAAGGGCTTCACCCCTCACTGATCATCTCCTTTGTCCAACTCACCTTTCATCACACCCACTATTTCATCTACCCATGTTTTACCCAACATTTTTCGTAGATAAAAATACATATACAGTTTAAATTATTTAAAAACCTATATAAATCATTCCTTCAACACCCATCTCAAATAAACAAACAATATATATTCACATAACACGTATTTTATGTAAAATACTTCATATCTATGTGTAAGGTGAAAGTAACTACACACTCACCTGATTTAATGAAAATCGGGCAGCAATTCGTTTCCTAAAATAATCGTTTCTAATAAAACCGGGAGTTTTATTGAGAAACCGGGCTCTGCGAAAGGTCGGGCTTCGAAACCGAAAAGATAAATTTTCCGGGCTTCACGGGCACTTCGTGGCGTATTCCGGGCTTTATAATTGATACCGGGGTTTCGGGGGGTGATAATATGAAAGAAATATGAGTTTAGGGGCTAAAATTGACAATTTTCAAAAGTACACCCGGGAGGTCTCGCACCCTTGTATTTATAGGGCCGAGCCTCCTGATCCAATGGCTGAGAAGTGGCCACGCTCCGCGGATCCGACGGCTCGCAGAGGAGGCTCGCACGAGGGCTGCACGTGGGTCGCACCTGCGAAGGCTCGCTGGCAGTCTCCTATTGGACCGAGGTCTACTGGTCTGAAGCCTAGACACCGTGGCAGTCAGCGAGGGTTCGGTGTCGTGCTAAGAGGGTACGTGTCGCATGGCTACTGGACCGCTTCGGATAAGGCCATGTGCTCGGATGACTCAGCAGCTTCGCCACGTGGCTTCGCATGAGTCACAGATTTCGGACACGTGTCACATTCTAAGCGAGGGTGACGTGGCAATTGTGACTATGCGAATTTTCTCGGTTTTTGTGCAAAAACTTCTAAAATCCATAACTTTCGCATACGAGCTCCGTTTTTGACGTTCTTTATATGCACGTGTAGGTAAAATTACGCTCTACAACTTCCGTTTAGACTTTGTCAGCTAATTTTGAATTTAATTTTTATATTATTATTTTTAACAGACCGGGACAGGAATTCCGTTAAAAATTCATAACTTCTTCATCCGACGTCCGTTTTCGTCAGACTTTTTACCGTTGTGCTACTAATGACGAGACCTACGATTATCGTTTAGGTTGTGTCGGCTAAAAATCAATCGATCTAAAATTCGAGTTTTTAGCTGTCTACTGCTATGCTGAAACTTCGAAAAATCATAACTTCCTCATACGAAGTCAGATTTTGGCGTTCTTTTTATCGAACTTCTCAGTTTAACGAATACTACGAGTTTCATTTAGATCGCTAAGGCTAAAAAGTAGTTTATCAAAAACTCACTTTTTACGACATTCGGCACCGTGTCGGTTTATCGCGAAACTTCGACATGTCATAACTTCTTCGTTATAACTCGGATTTCGGCATTCTTTATATATCCGTAATCCTTGTCACACCCACTACAAGTTTCTTAATAGATATCGGCTTTATCTAAAATTTAATTTTTGACGCTAATTTTTATTCTTAATTAATTAAACCCTAATAATTAAGCATAAAACACATAATATTCACATAATTCCTTTTCATTTCTTCTAAATGAGTTACAAAGGTTAACCTAGACCATTATGTCAATATTAATGCCTAGCCTAGAAACACGGGCGTTACAACTCTCTCCTCCTTAGGATGATTCCGTCCCCGGAATCACACAAAGACAAACAACTACGGGTAGCGACTCACCCTGTCACTCTCCGTTTCCCAGGTGGGGTTTGGCCCATTTATATGTTTCCAACGCACAAGCACTAAATCGACTATCTTACGTTACAACTTCTTAGTCTTACGGTCAACGATTGCCTCAGGTTCTCCAATTAACCTCTCGTTCTCCTCTAATCTTAATTCAGAAATGGGAACTATGTCGGGCACACCTCCCGTGAACTTCCTCATATAACACACATGAAATGTGTTATGAATACCCTCCAGTTCTTCCGGTAATTCTAGCTTGTAAGCTTGATTCCCGATCCTCTGAAGAACTTTAAATGGTCCAATAAACCTTGGACTCAACTTTCCCCTTCTACCAAACCTTATAAGTCCCTTCCACGACGAGACTTTAAGTAAAACCGAATCTCCAACTTCGAATGATATCGGTTGTCTTTTCTTGTCAGCATATCTCTTTTGAGCAGCTAACATCCTTTTCCTAATCACTTTCAACTTTCCAGCAGTCTGATGGACTATTTCAAGTCCCATAAGCTGCTTTTCCCCAGCTTCCAGTCACCATGACGGCATTCAACACTTTTCCCCATACAAAGCGTGATAAGGTGCCATCTTGAGGCTTGAGTGGAAACTATTACCCTAGAAAAATTCTACTAAAGGTAAATGTTCATCCTAGTTACCTTGGAATTCCAGGGTACATGTTCTCAGCATATCCTCCAATGTTTGAATCGTTTATTCGCTCTGACCATCGGTTTGCGGATGGTAAGCCGTATTCAAACACAACTTGGTACCCAATTCCTCTTACAGACTCCTCCAACACCTTGAGGTAAAACGGCTGTTACGATCGGATACAATCGTTAACGGAACACCGTGAAGCCTCACAATTTCTTTCACATAAGAATTCGCAAGTTTATCTGTAAGTCCCCTAAATGCTGGTGTATCAATCAGATCCGTTTGATGGTGCGGAATCCCAATCAAACGGATGATGTCAGATCAAATAGGAAGAGAAGGAGAAGAAGAATATGATGAATCTTGTATGTATTGATATGAATGAAGATCCAGATACAAGATTCACACAAACACTAACACACACTCTCTTCTCTCTCTCTAGAACACCTTCAAATACACACACTTAAGCTCCTCTAGTGTTCATTCATCATCACTCTACTCCTCACCCCTTACACTTATATTTATACATAAGAAACATGGGCTTGGTGAACATGGGCCGTAAAATGGGTTTACGGCCGTAAACGTGTTTACGGCCGTAAACTCTGTTTACGGTCGTAAACTCACAACACTTTACAGAAAAATACAATTTCTTAGAAAAGCAAAGTATAAACCATATTTTTGACCCAACAATCTCCCCCTTGGTTTATAGCTTTCTTTTCTTTTCTCAAATGACCCAACAAGCTCCCCCTAAAAAGTAGTTGGCTTTCTTGATAATCTTCATTGGGAGCTTGGCTTCAGCTTTAATCTTCAAATTCTTCACGACTTCAAGATGAACTTGATGAATCTTCAATGAATGACTTCATCTTGAGCAGTTGGGCTTTTCTTCAGAATTTGGCATTGAACGCACATTGGGTGAGGAGGCTTGACGTACTGATTCTTGAAAAATAGCGCTTTCAGCTTGAGAATCTTCAGAGAGAACATCAGAGAGAACAAATCTTTTGGATCACTTCAGCAGGTTTAAGATAGCAGCAGATTGATTGAGGAGGCTTCAATGCAATCCGTCACATAATCTTCAATTGCAGCTTCACCTTGCTTCTGGGGTTGAAAGAATGAATGTCGAAAGAATAATCTTCATTTCTTGCTCCTTCGAATGAGAATTCTTTGATGCTCACGGATGAAACTTTGATTCAGAAATCTTCAACACAAACTCCATGAGTTTCATCTTCACCTGAATTCACTTTTCAAGACAAAACAAAACTAAAAGAAAATTTAGCACACAATATTTTTGGATTTTTCATATTTTCTGAAAAAGAAATAAAACAAAAATAACACTATTTTTTTTAATTTTTTTAATTTTATTTTATTTTTTTTTAAAATTTTTAATTCTCCCTTAATATTTAAATTAGAAGAAAACTATGAACAAATTTAACAAAAATAAAATGATATCTAACTTTAAGAATGATTTGGGATCAAAGTTTTTAGACAGCCTTAATCCACTTGTCGGTACCTTCTATCTTCAAGTCTTTGTCTGGTCGATCGCCGGTATTGTTGTCCACTTAAACACGAAAAATTGTGACAATTTTAGGACATACTATTTGTTATAAGACAAGGTGAACCTAAGTTCCTAGATATTAAATCTAATCCTAAGTTCCTAGATACTATATCTTAAGGACCATTCAGCTGACGACGACCAGGGATATTGTTGTCCACCTAAATTGAGCAGCGAGATCTATAGACAATCTTTGAGTGTTCAATTTTAATTGTACTGGAACATGTTTCCCGCTTCCTGATATGCCCCAGTAATCAAGAACTTCCAGAGTACTCCTTACATCGGGTGAGCAGACAATCATTAAGAGAGAGAATGGATTCATATTATTATTAATTATAGTTCTTAGAGGGATTGAGATGTAGAAGGGTGCATATACTGTGTACCAGGTCGGATTATGAGTCACGCAAAGGAGACAGTATATGGCTAACAGATAGGAAGAATTTCACAGAAATAATATGCAGAGAAATAGATTTGCATATGTTGCTGTCCAGGTCGGATCTCTTCCAATCACGCAAAGGAGGCAACATATGACTGACAGATAGGAAGAGAAAGAAAACGATTTTCTACAGACCTAACTCATCGGAATTTACCAGTCACCCCATCAATACCGGAATTAAGGACAGAATCCGCACATCGAGGAAAAGTTAATCCATAGTTCCAGATACAAGTTCTTTAATATGACCAGTAGATTCCCATATATATCTCCCTGCTCAACCTATCCGAGCGTCGTATTGTCAGGCTAAACGGATTTAACTAGGTCAAGATTTGTCAAGACTAAGAATTTCTTAAGTTCAACTCTGCCTAGTCAAGTCCATTTATAATCTTTCGTGCCTACCGGCGCATCACACCAGAGCAAAGACCCTTCAACTTTGGGTACGTTACGCAGACTCAGATTTCCTGTTATCACTTGATAATATCACTTCCCAAAACATCTCACTCAAACTCATTTCATTAACCAACATATTTTTGGATTTTTGGATTTTTTAATGTTTTTGGATTTTGTTTAAAACTTTCTAATTTTTTTTTTTTTTTTATTTCTCCCCCTAAATTTGTGCATAGGAGAGAAACGAAAGTAAATGCGTAAATTTAAACTATCCTAAAACAAAAATTAGTCTTTAAAGCGAATCAGCTTAAGAAAAACTCAGGAGTATAGAGAGGAAAACTCAAACCGTAAGTCACCGATTGAATTTGCATCCAGAAGGTCTGAGAACAGCACGCATAATCTCAGAACAGATCCGAAAATTCTTCATGTCATTAAGCACTAACCCCATGTGTGATCCCTTCCTTTCTTCCTTTCCCGCAAAGGACACATACTCCCAGACAATGTTCTGAGTGTTGTACAACTGAGAGATGTCTCCTATCATGTGCCAGGAACAGCCACTACCAACAAACCGAAGTCTAATGATATGCCTCCATAGCTGCTCCGACACAGAGCAGGATCAGTTGGTCTTTGGAACCTAGTCCATTTTGAAACTGGGTCGACCTTTGTCATCCTTGCACGATACTCTCTCCCATGACATATCCTGTTTATCACAAACAGAAGATGAAGAAATATTAGAGTCATTAGTTGATTTGGGAGAGTGAGCCTTTGGAACCCATTTGTAGTTGGGTTTAACCCATTTCTTTTTCAATCTGATGGGTGGCTCAGTACTTGATTTGGAACTTGAAGCCCATCTTCGAGATGACTTTGATTTTGGCTTCACGGGAGCATCTCTTGGATTTGGCTTCTTGGCCGGCATTCCCTTCTTGCCCTTGTGGGTTTGATTCTTGACCTTCTGCGCGTTCCAGTCATCATGGTCTGAACGTGACCTTGAGGGGTTTCTTTTGAAGTATCTCCCTCTTGGCGCGTTCTGCCAGCCTTGTGCGTAGTAGGGAACGTATGCGCGATTTGGACAATGTCTGGCAATGTGTCCAGGTGTTCCACAGTGAAAGCAAGTCCTTTTCTTCACTGTGAAGTTATTTCTTCCTGCCCCTGGTGGCGTATCCATGCCTTGTCTCTTGCTTTTCCCACACGCACAACTACAGCAGGCACTCTGTTTCACTGGAATTGGTGGCCTGTATTTCTGAACAACAGGTTGATCAGAAGCAACTGAGTTCGAAGCAACAGATTCAGAGTTCAAGGAGATGTTGGTTTGTTCAATGGTTTTCTCCTTGTTCTCATCCTCTGCTACTTTACCTGTACATGAAGTAGATGTGCTAGAAACAGGAACATCAGTATTTTCAAATAAATAATCAAATATGTCAAAAAAATTTAACTCAACATGATCCGATGCAAAAGCATCAAATGCATCACAAAATGTATCATCAACTTTATCATCAGAAACAGAAGGTTGTTCATTGGAAACAGAAACATCAGGTTCTTTAACTTTGTGCTTTGACTGATCTAAGGATTGATCTGCATGGGAAGTAGAAACGTCAGGACTTTCAACATTAATAAATCCTCCTGAGATGAAACCAGATGGCTTGCCATAAACCATGAAAGATTCATTGGCAATCTCATCCTTGGATAAGGGTTGATACTGATAAGTATGATTATATGGAGGAGGTACACTATCATATCCTAAACCCTTAGACTGATTTCGTTTAAAATCCATGCAGTGATCAATCATGGTGGCAACTACCTCGCTTGATCCATCAAATTTTTGAAAAGCAAAGTTTGCAGAATCAAACTCTTTCTTTAATGTGTCAAGCTCAGCAATTAACTCATCATTTTGTCTCTTAACATAATTATAAAGTTCACATTTCTCACTGTATTCTGACTGAATTCTTCTAAAATCGTTTATTTTAGTTTCTAACTGGGCTTTAAGGGGTTTTTGTCCTTTCCTGAGTTGATATCCTTCATATCTCAGGTCCTCAACTTCTCTTTTTAATAAATCAATTTGTTCCCGAAGAAATTTAATCGTAGTTTCACAAGATGGAGTACATGAAACTTTAGTGACTGGAACGTTTGAAGAACTCATTTTTTTTTTTTTTTTAAATATGCCCTTTAACTAAAAACTCAAAAGTCAACCTCAAAAGTCAAATTTAAAAAGTCAAACTCAAAAGTCAAACTTGAAAAATCAAACTTAAAAGTCAAACCGAAAAGCTAAATTTGAAAATTTAAAAGTCAAACAGGAAGGTCAAAGTTTAAAGTCAAAGGTCAAACTTTAAAGTCAAAGTCAAAACTTTAAGTAAAAAGTCAAAAATTAAAAAATAAAATTTTTGGTTGAAAATGGAGCTTAAAAATAAAAGAAATTGATTTTTGGGCAAAAAGTGTAAAATTTGCGAAACTTGGAAGCGGCAAGGAGTGGTTAAGTTTAAAATTTGGGAGGGAAGGAACAAAGTCGTTGCTGGTGGAGTTGGTAAAGCGCCGGGTTGACGAATCAAAGGTCGTGGGTTCGATTCTCGGCTCCTCCAAAGCGCGTCCCCCTTTTTTTAATAAAGGCGCTGTTCGGCTTGCTGCTGAGCCGGCTTCCCTAGCCGCGATCCGAGCCGAACCGAGCCGTTCTCTAAGCCGCAAACCGAGCCGAGGCGCAGACGATCCGAGCCGTAAACCGCCGAGCCGCAAGCCGCCGACCATAAACTTCGGCGACCGTAAACACGTTTACGGCCGTAAACTCCGGACCGTAAACTCTTCAAGAACCGTAAACTCTCCAGAAATCGTTGTTCTTGATGAAAAACAGCGTTTTTTCACCCTTTTTGCTCCAAAACTCGATCAAAAACTCGTTTTTAGGAAAAACGCGAAGAAGAAACCCCCCTTATTTTGCCAAGATCTATCCAAAAACGCAGGAATTTTTCAAAAATAAGATCAAATAAGCTCCAGATCTGACAAAAATTGATTGATACAACCAAGCTCTGATACCAATTGTAAGTCCCCTAAATGCTGGTGTATCAATCAGATCCGTTTGATGGTGCGGAATCCCAATCAAACGGATGATGTCAGATCAAATAGGAAGAGAAGGAGAAGAAGAATATGATGAATCTTGTATGTATTGATATGAATGAAGATCCGGATACAAGATTCACACAAACACTAACACACACTCTCTTCTCTCTCTCTAGAACACCTTCAAATACACACACTTAAGCTCCTCTAGTGTTCATTCATTATCACTCTACTCCTCACCCCTTACACTTATATTTATACATAAGAAACATGAGCTTGGTGAACATGGGCCGTAAAATGGGTTTACGGCCGTAAACGTGTTTACGGCCGTAAACTCTGTTTACGGTCGTAAACTCACAACACTTTACAGAAAAATACAATTTCTTAGAAAAGCAAAGTATAAACCATATTTTTGACCCAACATTATCCATAGACCATTTCTCGTTGGCTGCTATGAAATGCGCACTCTTAGTGAAGCGATCAACGACCACCTAAATCATGTCGTGACCATTCCTTGTTCTGGGCAGTTTAGTCACAAAATCCATAGTGATATCTTCCCATTTACCCATGGGTATAGGTAAAGGTTCTAAACTCCCATATGGTTTCTGATGTTGTGCCTTAACCCTAGCACAAGTTACACACTCGACCACATACTTAGCAACATCGAGTTTCATCGTCGGCCACTAGTAATAGGGTTTTAGATCCATATACATTTTCGTACTGCCGGGCTGAATCAAGTACATGGTTTTGTGAGCTTCTTCCATCAGAAGACCTCTTACTCTTCCCGCCTTAGGTACCCAAATCCTATCTTTGAATACCTTCAGTCCTTGACCGTTTATATCAAACACCAACGTTTTGCCCAAACGTTCCTCCTTTCGGTCATTTCTTTCTAAAGCTTCCTCTTGAGCTTTCATAATTGTCGAGACTACTTCAATTCTCAACGCTCTTGGCCTTTTCTTTTCAAGATTTACCTTCCGACTGAGAGCATTAGCAACAACATTTGCTTTACCAGGGTGGTAAAGTATCTCACAGTCGTAGTCCTTGAGTAACTCTAGCCAGCGCCGTTGCCTCATGTTCAATTCCTTTTCCATACCTTTAAGGCAAATACTACCGCTGCCAACTCCAGACCATGAGTGGGGTAGTTCCTTTCATGCTCCTTCAATTGCCTCGATGCATTCGCTATCACTTTATCCCTTTGGGTCAGAACACAACCTAACCCAGCTCTAGAGGCATCATTATAAACTGTGAAGTCATCAACTCCTTCAGGTAACGAAAGAATCGGTGCTTCACACAACGTCTTCTTTAACTTCTCAAAGCTTCATATGCTTCTCATTCCGAGTATAGACAGCTCCTCTGTGGGTCAAAGCTGTCAATGGAGTCGCGATCGAAGAAAAGCCTTGGATAAATCAACGATAATATCCAGCTAATCCTAAAAAGCTTCAGGTCTCCATAGGACTTTCGATCGTAACCTTCGAGTTACAAAATAAATCCTTATTGAGGACTCCTTCTTCTTCTTAGAATAAGTATTTTTCTTCGTTTATTGTAATAGACCGATGGGTCATGTTCTAATGATCTCTCATTGTATACTACACTACTTAGACTCAGATCTCCTAGGGACAAATTTCGGAACAAACTATTCCTTGCTTCATGTTCTAATGTGATACAATCACATTTCAACATGTATCATTTCTAACTACCAACTTCTTTAATAATGAGTGTGATACTTCTATTGATCACTTTGATCATCTTTCACTTCAATCTTCTGGCTTAAGTCAACTACTACATCAAACTTGGTTCTCTGAACCACATAATAAACTTATCTTAGTCGGACTTGATTCGATATGACCTTTAAGGTCGGAATAACAATCATCTTCTTAGTCATTACCGAAACGATGGTAACGACAAACTAGAACAAGACGGAATCAAATAATAGCTCCTTGGTAACCTTGTGACTTTCCCTGATCCAAGTGTGAGTCCTGTGCTTCCAGTAATATAGATCTCTACTACTATTCACACCTACTCATACTCGTCCCAAGTACTGTCTCGCAGTCTCCAAGTCCTAAAATCACAAAACAATTTAACACATATGAATGTGTCCAATTAATCATAAAATTTTCCTAGACTCTACTAGGACTTCTTCCATGCGTATCTTCAATCATCAATTCTGCTTCAACTTGGTTGGTGATGGAAATTCCAGATGATTGGGACAACTTCAAGAATTACACCAATCATTCCATTCATCAGATAACAAAACCAGGGTTTATATTATTTCCTTGAAACGATTACACAAAGGTTCAAGTTTACCCTATACTATGCCTCTAATAGGCTAAACCACTTGTTACTATTCACATTATTACTTCGTAACTTGATCTTTGGGTATCAAGTCTTTACTTCTACTTCCTAGCGTTATTAATCGCTTCGTCAAGGATATTCTGAAATTCCCTTGGCGTTGGCGGTGCACTTGGCCTTGTTACTTCATTGTTCCTCGGACAGTTCTTAGAAATATGGCCTTCTTCTTTACATATATAACACACCCCCTTGAGAATCGTACACTGATTCGCGTAATGCCCTATTTCTCCACACCTAAAGCACTTCACCTTCCCGTCACAATTCCCAGAGTGTTTATTTTTGCACTTCCCGCACCATTTTCCTTTATCTCTTCTTTTGCCAGACTTTGAGGATATGTTGCTCTTGTTGGGCCTTGAAGACCCCTCAAGTTTCCTCTTTTTGTCAACTTCAACCTTGTTGGCGGTCCTGTCATTGATCATTTCTTCAATAGACTTAGCAACCCTAATAGTTGCCTCAAGAACAGATGCCTGACATACTGGCACAGTAAGTTCATCCTTACTTTGTTGAAGTAAACGTTTTGTTTCTTCCATCTGTTCATCTAACATCGTACACACCATTGCCTGCACCCCAACCATCGTGATTGGCTCAGGCTGTGGATTATCGCTTCCGAACCCACTTTGAGTACTCGTCATTTCGATCTATACACCAATCGTAGGTGAATTTAGATCTTCATTTTCGTTAGACGTTAAGTCTTCGTTATTACTCCGAAACGTTTATATGTTAGTTCTAATATCGTAGTCATACGTTTAGAATCCTACACACATAAGGTTTCCAGATCCGGTCGGCAACAGACCATAGATCCGAACAAATAATGGCATATATGGCAAACATATAACATTTAGCACATAAAAGCATTTTAGGCATCTTTCCTAAAATAAACTAGTGCTCGTGTCAATTTAGGTGTACTACTTAAAATATAATAAACACACTCAACTCACAATCATCGCTTAGCATTCTAAGTTTAAGTCTAGAAATCCTACAAATTTCCTAGTTCGCTTAAACTAATGCTCTGATACCAACTGTGACATCCCCTAATTTCTCGGCCAGAAAAGACCGATTTAATTTATGCTTTTTAAAATAAAATCAGAGAAATCTTTTCAAAAGATATTGCGGAATAGGTCCCCAATATAAAACATGATAATGTTTATTAAAACCTTTCTTTAAGAAATATATAATTTCCTTTTATATTAAAACCTCGGGATGTCATGTTCCGATACAGATCAAAAGCATAAACAAGACATTATAAGCCTTATAACAGTTATTTATAACTACTGGCCTATAATCCATAAATCACTCATCATCATCATCATCCGACTATGCTCGGGGTCCACTACCTGTAATCATAAAAAGCTGAGTGGGTCAGGCTTGGAAGCCTGGTGAGCATATAGGGTTTTCAACCCACAATACATAATTTAATATGCTTAAACATCAATCAATCAAATTACCCCAACCCCGTTATCTTATTTATTTCTTAAGGGTTTACCCTAAGAATCAACTATCACTCCTTCCTAAGGATTCATCCTAAGGAATAGACACAAAGTCACCTTGTTACTGGGGTTAATACCACGGGCACTAAGTCAATAGCTACCAAGGTTTATTCAACATATGCTAAGTTCATAGCTCTCATTTATCGGCAGTATTATTTACAGGTATTCCCCCCTGCAATACATGTCAATGGGTTTTTAGAGTACATCAAATGAACATATAGTTCATTACACCTACAGGTTGCGGGCCTGCTAGTGTTCCACAGACTGTCTAGAATAGTCCATGGATGTCATCCATACTCTGCTGAATGACGGGGGCCCACGTTTGGGTAAGGGATTTTCTCATATTGCACCACTCACGCCAACGTTTGGGTAAGGGCTTCACCCCTCACTGATCATCTCCTTTGTCCAACTCACCTTTCATCACACCCACTATTTCATCTACCCATGTTTTACCCAACATTTTTCGTAGATAAAAATACATATACAGTTTAAATTATTTAAAAAAAACCTGTATAAATCATTCCTTCAACACCCATCTCAAATAAACAAACAATATATATTCACATAACACGTATTTTATGTAAAATACTTCATATCTATGTGTAAGGTGAAAGTAACTACACACTCACCTGATTTAATGAAAATCGGGCAGCAATTCGTTTCCTAAAACGATCGTTTCTAATAAAACCGGGAGTTTTATTGAGAAACCGGGCTCTGCGAAAGGTCGGGCTTTGAAACCGAAAAGATAAATTTTTCGGGCTTCACGGGCACTTCGTGGCGTATTCCGGGCTTTATAATTGATACCGGGGCTTCGGGGGGTGATAATATGAAAGAAATATGAGTTTAGGGGCTAAAATTGACAATTTTCATAAGTACCCCCGGGAGGTCTCGCACCCTTGTATTTATAGGGCCGAGCCTCCTGATCCAATGGCTGAGAAGTGGCCACGCTCCGCGGATCCGACGGCTCGCAGAGGAGGCTCGCACGAGGGCTGCACGTGGGTCGCACCTGCGAAGGCTCGCTGACAGTCTCCTATTGGACCGAGGTCTACTGGTCCGAAGCCTAGGCACCGTGGCAGTCAGCGAGGGTTCGGTCTCGTGCTAAGAGGGTATGTGTCGCATGGCTACTGGACCGCTTCGGATAAGGCCATGTGCTCGGATGACTCAGCAGCTTCGCCACGTGGCTTCGCATGAGTCACAGATTTCGGACACGTGTCACATTCTAAGCGAGGGTGACGTGGCAATTGTGACTATGCGAATTTTCTCGGTTTTTGTGCAAAAACTTCTAAAATTCATAGCTTTCGCATACGAGCTCCGTTTTTGACGTTCTTTATATGCACGCGTAGGTAAAATTACGCTCTACAACTTCCGTTTAGACTTTGTCAGCTAGTTTTGACTTTAATTTTTATATTATTATTTTTAACAGACCGGGATAGGAATTCCGTTAAAAATTCATAACTTCTTCATCCGACCTCCGTTTTCGTCAGACTTTTTACCGTTGTGCTACTAATGACGAGACCTACGATTCTTGTTTAGGTCATGTCGGCTTAAAATCACTCGATCTAAAATTCGAGTTTTTAGCTGTCTACTGCTAAGCTGAAACTTCGAAAAATCATAACTTCCTCATACGAAGTCAGATTTTGGCGTTCTTTTTATCGAACTTCTCGGTTTAACGAATACTACGAGTTTCGTTTAGATCGCTAAGGCTAAAAAGTAGTTTATCAAAAACTCACTTTTTACGACATTCGGCACCGTGCCGGTTTATCGCGAAACTTCGACATGTCATAACTTCTTCGTTATAACTCGGATTTCGGCATTCTTTATATATCCGTAATCCTTGTCACACCCACTACAAGTTTCTTAATAGATATCGGCTTTATCTAAAATTTAATTTTTGACGCTCATTTTTATTCTTAATTAATTAAACCCTAATAATTAAGCATAAAACACATAATATTCACATAATTCCTTTTCATTTCTTCTAAATGAGTTACAAAGGTTAACCTAGACCATTATGTCAATATTAATGCCTAGCCTAGAAACACGAGCATTACAGTGACATCAGGGAGTTTGTGAGCAGGTCCAGCTGCAAGACCCTGAAGGATATGATTACCCGGGCCAGGGAGAGGGAGATCGATCTGGAGCACCTTAGGAAGAGGAAGCCGGAGGAGGTCCAGGTAGCCGCAGGTTCAGGCAAGAGACCCAAGGGGTAGGATGGGAGATCGAGGGATTATCAGGGCCGCAGTCGTTGTGGCAAGTGTGGCAGGACGCACGAGGGTGTGTGCAGGGGTGGTAGTGGTGGTGATTCTGGCTGCTTCAAGTGCGGTCGGACTGGTCATTTCAGCAGGGATGGTACAGCTACCACCACTTAGGGATCAGACCTGATATGTTTCCATTTCAGTCAGAGGGGCCACAAGAAGGCCCAGTGTTCGAGTTTGTTTCCAGCGAGACAGGTGATGGCACCTGCCCCTGCGACCTTGAGGATCACCGACGGCCGTCAAGGCCGAGCGGAGGCACCTGCGGTGGGGAGCAGGGCTTTTCAGTTGTCTACAGTGGAGACGCGAGCAGCACCGGACGTTGCAGGTGTGTATCTTTTGCTTTCCTGCCAATTTTTATTCATGATTATATTGTTATGGTACTGCATCTATGTTAGTGAATGTATGTTAGAATTTTATTTCTGTTCGTGTTCGGATCATATGCCATCTACATACCATGGATTTTCGGGCGGTAGTTCATAGTAGTACCCACCTTTTTGAGCCGGTTCCCAGGATGCAGTCACGGTAGCAGATATGAGTGGGGCTTAGGAAGTGTTCTGTTAGTCTTCAAAAGTGGTTCAGACTTGGTATTGGCTGGTTAGAGCGCTAGCAGTGGTAAGCGTTGGATGACATCAGATCGACCCTTTAGATGGAGAGGAGGATTGGGAATCCTTCCCAAGCTGGGAGTTGTAGAGATCTAGTCGAATCGAAGTGGGGGAGAACTATCCCAGGGGTCACGATCAGGAGTAAGTGCAATCGGGATGAGTTTGCAACTTTGTTGGTTAGGAAAGCAGCCCCAGTGGCTGTTGGGATAGAGGAGCGCGCGAGTTGGGAGTTTGGGAAACTTCTTAACATTGTATTCGTGTATGCGTGGTAGATGATACCTGGGTGGGAACCAGGTGGGAGATTTTTTCGGCAGGATGCGAGGTTAGCCAGGATGTAAGACTACGGGGTCGTCGTAGCAATCTCCAGCAGTTAGGCGGAGCGGGAAGAGTAGTAAGGCTGCGGGATAGCTATAGCATTTCGTCAGCAGCTAGTAGAGGAGTGTGGGCGAGGGACCGTATCTCCTAGTTAACGGAGTATGGGCGAGGCCCATATCTCCTAATTAGCATGTTGAAGACCGATAGAGAGAGTAGTTCGTTGAATTTTAGGATTGAGTGTGGCCTGCATAGCCAAGATTGGCGAGACCTGTGGGAGAGGCCACTCCGAGAGGTAGTTTGGGCGAGGCCTGTGAGATTTTAGCAGCGCAAGTGGGACCTGGGAGAGACCCTAGAGTCAAGATAGGGGATCGAGGATCCCATGACTTATGGGGCCAGAATGGTAAGGTATATAGAGCAGTTTTAGTCAGCCGAAGTTTTCTTCGGGAGTCGCTGAGAGAGATCGAGCGATTGAGCTTGGGAGTAGTAACCAGTGGGAGTCCGGTAACCCAGTTATGGCATATTAGTTGGGACCAGGGTGGTCTCGGTTCGTCCGGAAAGCGGACAGGAGATAGAAGGACCTTCGGTCGGGGATAACAATAAGAGAATTCCTGGTGGAGCAGCTAGTTGACCGAGAGGTGCTACGCCACTCAGAGTAGGGTTGAATAATCTCAGAAGGAAGGGTTTGAACCTGTTTCGTAGCTCTTGTATGAGTCTAACCGTTGCAGGGATGAATCTTTTACTCGAAGGATTATCTGATCCATTCACTGGGTTGGGTGTTCAGCACTGTGATGTAGTAAGAGGAAGCATTCAATGAGTATCAGTGAACGCGCAGGAGAAAGGGGTAAACTCGTAAAATGTCCAACATAAGTACTTGGGGAGTACTGGAGGAATTGTCGGCTGGATTAGAGTCATGTTCTCAGGATTGCTGGTGATCAGAGTGCTCTTGAGGTTTTTATCTTCAAGGATTAGTTTTGGCTAAATGACCGTGCAGAAGGCCAATGGAAGTGACCCCTCGAGGATCAGACTCAGTAAGAGATGTATTCACCGGGCAGAAATGTTGTGAACAGATTGCAGGAGAGTTGGCCGTAGCGGACTTCGAGGACGAAGTCTAGTTTAAGTGGGGGAGAGTTGTAACACCCCGAATTCAGAAGACCTAGAAAGGAAAAACCCCAAGTCAAGAGGTCTACTCATAGAGTCCAGGGAGGAACTCGACGAGTAGGAGGGAGTTCCGTGTCGCGGATTAAGTGGCCAACTCGGCGAGTCGGGGGACTGACTCGGCGAGTCTGGCCTGGGTTGGGAAACCCTAATCTCGGGACTTGGTACCTTATTTAAGCATCTCATTCTCATTCTATCAGCCTCATTTGTAGCCTCCATTGTCCAGAGCCTAACCCACGAAACCCTAGTGTTCTCTTTGAGTGTGTGAGTCATTATTGAAGGATTTAGAGTGTTCTTGGAGACTAAAGGAAGGAGAAGGAGGTTAGAGGTTCAAGGAGAAGGTGGTAGATCCAGGAAGTTTGTTTCATCTTCATCATTTTCTGGTAATCAAGTTTCTACCTTGCCTTGTGGTTTCATAGATCTCTTCTTTGTCACTTTTGGGGGTTTTTGGTCCAAGAACCCTAGCATGAGAGGAATGGACGTCCCAAGGGCTTGTGTTTTCAGATCTAGCACCATTAAAGGCTGTTATGGCATAAAGGTGCAAGCTTTATGCCATTAGAACTCCCAATGCAAGGTTTGAGAGGTTGTTATGGCCTTTTGAGCAAAAAGGGCCATGCATGGATGTAAAGGCAGAGGCTTTGCGTGTTATTTCGACCCTTGAAGGTTAGATCTAGGTCTTGGATGCCTTGTGCTCGACTGAGATCGTCTGAATAGAATTGGACATAGAGTGACTCGACGAGTCACTTATGGGACTCGGCGAGTCAGACCGTGTTTTTGCCCCAAAACCCTTCTGTTGAAGGGTATGAGTTGAGTTGGAAAGGGGCTCGGCCAGTCTGGGTTCTTAGGGGACCTGGAGATCATAGTACTCGACGAGTTCAAAGAGGACTCAACGAGTTGCTTATACAACTCGGTGAGTCACAGACTAGTCACACTCATATGATGAAGATAGACTCGACGAGTTCAAGGATGAACTCGGCGAGCCAGATGAAGATAGTCCCGATGTTATGTTGAAGGGGAACTCGTCGAGTTCTTGCTAGACTCGACGAGTAGAGTCGGGTCTGGGAACAAATGAAAGAATAGGAACTCGACGAGTTGGTTGACCAACTCGACGAGTCAGGTCAACCTGGAAGTGTTGACTTTGTCCATGGACCGTTGACTTTGACTTTGACCAGAGTTGACTTAGTTTGACATCTGGAGGGAATTTTTGGGACTAAGTGTTATGTTGGTATTGGTAGCTCGGGAAGGTAGGGGAGCAGCGGTTCGGGGAATTATCGGATAGCAGCCAGAGGTTTCAGCCAGTCTTCAGCAGTGCGAGGTGAGTCTCCTCACTGTGTGAATGGGTCTATGGCCACAATGCCGACCCATGTAGTTTATGAATAGGAAGACCCGGGGGTTAGCCCTAGGCACTGTATGCTAGTATGTTATTCCGGACCAAGGTTCGATGCCGGGTGGGAGCCCGAGGAATGTTTGCATAATAGTTTATACTTGTTGTCTTTGTGATACTTGTATGTGCCTGGTAGGGAGGTGAGTGTGGGCGTGGTACCGTATCTCATCATTAGCAGAGTATGGACGGGGTTCCGTATCTCACTAGTAGTAGAGAAGGGGCGAGGCCCGAGTTAGGAGAGAGGTGAGTGTGGGCGGGGGCCCGTATCTCACTATCAGCAGGAGTATGGACGGGGTTCCATGACTCACCAGTAGCAGGACAGGGGCGGGGCCCAAGATAGGCGAGGCCTTAGTACCGGACTTCAGTAGAGTAGGTTTATCTTAAGTGTTATGTGCTATGATTATCTGTTGTATATGTTTAGCGGGCGGGACCCGGAGACAGGCGGGGCCTAAGAAAGACAAATCTGTATACCGAGCGGGGCTCGATGCCAGGCGGGGCCTGATGCCGGGCGGGGCCCGATGCCGGAGCTAGTCCGATGCTGGGTAAGTCCCGATGCAGCGGGCGGGGCCCGATGCCAGAGCTAGTCCGATGCCAGGCAAGTCCCGATGCAGCGGGCGGGGGCCCAGTATGTGGTATGTGGTATGTGGTAGGTTGGGGAACTCACTAAGCTTCGTGCTTACGGTTTTCAGTTTTGGTTTCAGGTACTTCCGGTAGCGGAGAAAGGAGCTCGGGGTGATCGTATGGCACACACCATTGTTGTTTAGCATGGGATGTTTTACTCTGATAAAAAGGAATATGTTTTGGAGATTATACTCTGATTTGATATAACAGTCTTGTGTATATATGAAATGGTTGATTGTGATGGCTTTCGCTAATGATTTAAAAATGAAATTTTCGGACCGTGTTCTTGGGATGTTAGACTACATATGATTGGCAGGGTTCACCCCCTTGTATTCCTAAAAAATATAATCCAGTGGGCCGACATTGGTGCATTCAACCCACAAGTACAGTGAGGAAACTCACCTGACTCACAAAGCCTACTAAAACTCAGCTTGATACCATACTGACCACATCTAACAGCTCTCACCACCAAATGATGGGTGCTAAAGAACTCCTAAAAATCCACACAAGGTAACCCTAAGTCTACTGTAACGTCCTGTTTTAAATCGATTCATATTCGGGACCGTGACCCGAATATATGTTACCAGGAGGCTTCAGATCTTGGGGAAGAAAGGTTTAGACCCCTTTAAGTGTGGGTAATGTAGCTTAGATGATCTGAGAGTTCATTTTGTGTATTTGGAGACCAATGGTATATCGGTAGAATGACATTTCAGGCCTTTTATAGAATTAGATTTTTGTTCGGAAAATTTTATGGCATGAGATAATTTATAGAAAGGTAGAGCTCTTCGAGGCATTTCCGTGGATATAAAGAACATCGAAAACGAATTTGAAACAAAGAAGTTATGGTCATTTGAAGTTGGAGTGGTTCGAGTTAGTGATCGTTGACTTGTTGACCAAGCTCATTTAAGACCCACGACGTGATCATGCAGAGCTCATGATGTAAAAGGCACCCGATGCCCCAAAACCCTAATTTTCGGGTATTTAATGGTATGAGATGATTAGGGTTGCTCCTCCCCAGCCTCCTTCACTTCCAAGGCCTCTCGAAACCCTAATCTCGACCCCCATTGAAGTTCTTGGTCATTCTTGGTGTTATCCAAGAGCTTTTGGGTCTTTGAAGCTCATTGAGGGAGAGGAAGATCATTTGTGGTGCATTTGTTAGTATCTTGGCTTCATCATTAGCTAGTTGTGGAGCTTTTGGACCTCTGTAAGTCCTCAAGATCATGGCTTTCCTTTCCTTGCTTGCTAGATCTAAGTTTCTGTGCATATTATGGCTTGTATTGTTGTTTATCATGCATGGAATCCATAAAGTTGGCAACTTTATGGATCATGGTGGTATCTTAAGTCTTATAAGTCTTAGATCTGGATTTTGTTCATGGTTTTGGACTCCAAGCTTGAGTCTTGGTCCTTTTCCTCCATTTTGACCTAAGTTGATGTTCGAGTCATGTATTGGATATACATGTCTGAAAAGCTTCGATTTTTATGGTCCTTGGGGTCATGGAAGACCCTCTAGACTGTCCCATGTTAAGGCTTAATGGATTAGGAGCTTAATGCTCATTTGTTTGGTCAGATCTGGCCTCACGACGTGAGGAATAAGACCCTACGATGTGGGAACGTGTTCAAGGGAGTTTCTGGGCAAATGTCACGACCTCATGACATGAGCATAAGGTGCTCACGACATGAGAATCTCCTGTGCAAGTTTGGGCACTTTGATTGTTGGCTAGCTTGGTCTTGGAATTATCCTTTGGTTTGGGCTCACAATGGACTAAGGATTTTAGAGTAATGGACTTCTGTTTGGGCTTGCCCTAATGGGCCTTGGATGGTGAATTGGGACTTAGTGGGCCTAATGGAGTTGGGCCTTAATTGGGCCCAATGCGCTTGGGCCAATTGTGCGCTTGGGTAGTTGGGTCATTAGTGGGCTTAGTGCTTGGGTTTAGACATGTGTATTGATGGAGTTTAGTTTTGGGGTTTTGGTTCAGTGTTTGGAGCCTGTTCGCAGCAGAAGCAGTTGTAGGGTTCGTCTTTCTTTTGAGGTGAGTTACCTTCATTGTATTCTTGGGTCGAAGTCACTAATGCCGACCCACTTGTTGATGTTTATATTAAGATGATTATCTTTGTGATAATTGTCTGGTATGCCAATATTTGTTGAGGATTCTGTTATTATTTTCTTATGATGTTATGTGGTAGTGGTAGGGGTGAAATAGACCCGGTATCCAAATGAAATAGACCGAAGGGGAGGACAACATCCATATATGCTCGACAATATCCGATTGAAATAGACCGAAGGGGAGGCCATCACCCAGATATGCTCAGAAGGGTAAGTCGAGCACCTAGATATGCTCGGCAGTACGTTTACTTTGTATGGTATGTTAGGGGAACTCACTAAGCTTTGTGCTTACGGTTTTCAGTTTGTGTTTCAGGTACTACAATTTTCAAACAAGGGAGCTCCATGTGATTGCAAAGCACGCACTACATGTTTCCGCATTTTACAATTTACTCTGATTTGAAATAATATTGATACACTTGTTTTGTTAAACTTGTATGGATAAGGTTTGGAGCACTGTTTTTATTTGATTAAAATGAAATTTTATGGTCTTATTTTTGGGACGGTACAAGTTGGTATCAGAGCCTTAGTTTGAGGGATTCTGACTTACTCTCGGGTGTGTCTAAACTCAAACTGAGGATTTGGTAAAGTTTTTCAAAAAGGAATACATTTTTGAGAAAAGAGTTTTCTAAGACAAGAAAGGGTGTGGTGCATGCAATCAGCCGAACTCAAGTAAGTTTTCCAAAATACCATACATGTTTGTTATGATATATGATATGATTATGAGAATTTCATTGTAGATTAGGGCTAAGGATCTGCTCAGGATTTCATGATAAGAGAGATGCCTTTATATGCCTGATTGTATGAGCTTTTAGAATTGCATGCTAGTATGATTTTCAGATCAGTGGATAGAATGGCTTGATTAGTGTGTGCTTTAAAAATTGTATACGGTTAGGATCTTATAGCCATAGAATGATTGATTCAGCCTTATTTCCTGTTCATCGTTTGGTTGTGGTCCTAGGGTAGAGTCTTTTATTCGACTGTCTATTTGATATGTATTATGTATAATTTGCATGCATAAGACAATCGACAGTAAGAGTGGAAGTTTCCTGCATGAGTTGTAGTATATGAGTTTGAATGTTCTTTAGTTATTCTATGGATTAGAGTGCTACTGCACGAATGCTGCCTGCTTTGTGCTTTGTGGGACTCTTAAGTGATGTGAGTTAGCTATTAAGTGAATATGTTAAGTCACATGTAATAAAGGTCGAATAATCTCAGAGTGATGGATTTGACCCTATTGCTATCGTTTGAGTCTAACCGTTGTGGGGATGAGTCATTTACTTGAAGGATTATCTGAGCTTTGTTGCACGTGACTGTATTCATGAGGTAGCTAACTGACATTATGGGGAGTTCTTCAGCAGTTAATGGCAGGGTGAGGTCGGAAACCTACGAAAGCCTAGGAAATGCTTCAGTAGGTTTAGTTGCGCTGTTCGTGAGCATTTGGAGTATTAGTTTGAGAGAGTGACTTGGAGGATTCAGGACGATTCTTGAGGAAAGTATGGATAGGTGTGGAAGGTAGTATTGGGCCCGTACTACTGAAAGTACATGATTCATACTCGAATCGGGGAGAGTCCTGGAGAATCTAGGAAGCTTGTGGGAGGATGATTCTTGGGTATGTTCTGATCATTTCATGATGTATATCAGTTTGGTGATGAGCATTCAGGAAGGAGGTTCTGGTTCTGGTTTCGGCTCATGTGCAGGTACTTAGCCGATTAGCGAGCAGATGCGGGAGTTCATCTCGTCGGAGATTAACCATGGTATTTTGGAGGAGGCTCCTGTGATATTTGGTCCAGCCAAGGATGTGATTTTGGAGTTATTGGATAGTTGTCTTGGGGCCTTTTGGACCGAGATCGTTGCGGGGTAGTTGGGGGCTCATCTGGAGGCCAAAGCTTATGGATCTCTGGGACCCTTCAGGAGGGAGGATCCTATTGTTTAGCTCTTGTCAATCGGGATCAGAGGTGGGTTATGCACCTTGTTTTCAGGAGAGTCGACCACATGATTGGATTGCCGTGGAGGTTTCGCAAGCCCTACATGAGGAGTTACCCGACATCATTGGGCGTGTCACTGATAGATTGGTCGCCAGGTTTGAGTGTCGGACCTCGGCTGTTCAGGCGGTTGATGGGATGGTCGGGGTAACCCGGGAGCAGTAGATTGGTTTGGATAGGCAACTAGGGAAGAGGAAGCGGAATCATGGTCTGCCTCAGTGATCTGAGAAGTTGGACGTTGCCATAGCTGGTGTCAAAGACCCGAGGAGTCGTGGTGGTTGCACGAAGGATGAAGGGCACATGAGGATGTGCACAGCAGGTCTAAGTACGACATGTGCGGATGGAAGGGTCATCGCCGCCAAGAATGCACATTGGAGGTAGAGTTGTGCCATATTTCTCATAATCCTTGTCATATCAGGGCGAATTGCCCACACTCAGTGGTTGGGGCGGCTCAGGTTTTGTCGCATGTACTTCGACAGGGAGAGAGATTCAGGGTTTCTTCAGATGATACTGCGTGTATGCTATCTTTTGCCTTCTTCTTGGTTATCCGAATTTATATTTCTTTGAATTTTGTTTAGGTTTGGGTAAGCGTTATCTTTGGGTTGGTCCTCTACTTATTGTCTGGGTTATTTTATCAATGATTGTTTCATGCCATTCTGCATGCCATTTTGCATTAGTGGGTCAGTAAGGGAAGGTGCCTTGCTTAGCGGGTTTCAGTGTGTTCGGGTGTTGTTCTGGTTCTTTATTGGGTTCAGTTCAGGGATATCTATTGGAAGGTCTATGGCCAGGTTCAACATGTTAGCTCTCCATTCTAGTCAATATTTAGTGGTTTTAGTATTTGACTAGGTGGGGGTGACAGTTGTCCATGGAAGAACTGTTGGGTTCAGACACTACCGTTGCTAGGGGCAGCGATAATAGGAATATGGTGGTGTTAGTTTCATGAGTTGTTGGTCATTGGAAATTTCAGGGAAATTTTATATTCGCATAGTTTGTAGTCGGCGAGAATTCAGTGGCTCCTTGAGAAAGGAAGTTGAGGTGAAGATTTGTCAGTCAAGGGTTATGGTTTTTATTCGCTAGCATACGAATTCAAGGAATTGGTTGGTATCATGGGAGGTGATTTGTATTATCAGACTGGTTAAGATTTCAAGAGTATTCTTCAGGACTTCAGGAGTTGGACGATCATTGAGATTGTCCAGTAATGAAACACTAGGATTGGTAAGCGCAGTTGATAGGCGGTTCATGCTATATGAGGATTGTTGGGTTGGGAATCCAGTGGATTGATGGGATGAGAGAGAGAGAGAGAGAGAGATTCACTTAATCTAAGTGGTGGAGAATCGATTAGAATTCCGGGAGTTCGATCGGGTGTGGAACTAGGCAAAGTTTCACAACCTAGTCAGGAGGGAGCCGACCCAAGTGGCCGTTTAGAATGAGGTTGTGTAAGTGGGAGTTTGTCACAACTAGCATTTTGAGCTAGGAAATTCTGTCATCATGTAAACATCAACTATTGTGAGACTTGTATTAACACGTTAAAGTTACATTATGGTTCCTAATGAACCATGTATTGTTATAATGAAAAGCATATATGTCTCTCTATCTCTCTCAAATCTCTCTATGTACCTCAAATCTCTCTCAAATATCCCTATGTAGTTTCCTTAGTCGAAACTAACTCGAAACGAAAGGAGAAAACTTGAAAGAGCAAGCCCAATTCGGAACCCCTTAAGTGACTTCGAACCATCCCACCGGACATCTGCTGATCCGGAACTGCCGACTTCGGAAAGCTTCGCACCACTCCAGAAGATCTCGCAGCTTCGGACCGGAAGCCTTTGCTGCCTTGGAACCCTCACAGCCTCGGAAGGAAAGGACTTCGGATAGGAGCTGACTTCGCAACCCTTGAGTTCGGAAACTGCTGTGCGACTCCGGAAACTAAAAAGGGACTTCGGAACTAATGCTTGACTCCGGAACTCACCATTTGACTCCGGATTTTTGACCATTTCGGACCATTTTATCATTTTAAGATATTTTGACGCCGGGAATCCCACAAAACTCGTATTTTCATAACTTAGACCCCTTAAACCCTTATTTTATGCCAAAATTAAATGTTAAAACATAATTACACAAAAATAATATATTGATTTGACAAGGATATTATTTTAAGATCATAAAGTGATAAGAGGGTTTGACTTTATGATTTGATGTAATTCCCATTCTCCATGCAATTCACAGTAACCCATGCATTATCCACCAAATAACAATGCTTTGAACCTTCAGGTTTCCAAGCACACATTTCCCCCTTTATCCCTTAAAGCAACGATAGTAAGAGGGTTTTAAACTCCACCATTTCTCTCACTTCTCTCATATTCTCTCCAACAGTTCTCTCAAAAGTAAGAGCAAGGATCTTGTTAAAGGCTTAACTTCTCAAGTTCTCCTTAGAGTTTTAAGTAAGTTTTTTCCACTCATATAATATTTTATATAATTTTCAAGATAAATTCACATTATTTGTAACATCCCGAAATTCAGGTATATCTATTTAACCCTTCTTCTTTTCCAAGTTGTTAAGTTTAACCCTTAAAGGAAATATTAAGGCAAATGAGTACGCTGGGCGTACTGAAGAGTACGCTGCGCGTACTCATGCACTTAAGTTGGACGCGGACTCGCCTAGGTACGCTGGGCGTACCCAGGGTTACGCTGGGCATATCGGGCCCAGATGCAAACCCTAATTTGTGGCTTGTACACTATAAAAGGAATGCTAAGGCCTTATCCTCAGCCACCATTTCAGAGAGTGAAACCCTAATAGAGAGTTACCCTTCGTTCCTAGCTTGTGTGTGTGTGTTCTAAGCTTCAAAGTGCCATTTTAAGGTGGTAAAAGAGAAGAGGAGGCCATTTTAGGAGCTAGAAGTTGGTGGACAAGAGTAGATCTGAGTTCTACAGAGGTTGGAGCTTCTTTCTGTGGTAAAAAGGTCAAAGCTTTCCTTGTCATTTGTGATTTGTGCTTCTTGGACCAATTTTTTGGGTTTTTGGTCCCAAGGTGGAGACTTTATGAGCAAATGGTCTCTATTGGCCTAGATCTGCCATATTTCAGGGTAATATGAGTTGTATGTTCATAAAAATCCAATCTTGGACGTGGATATTAAGTCATGCATGAGTTTTGGCTTAATGAGGAAAGAGGAAAGGTGTTTGGAGTGTTTGGTTACCTTTATAGCCATGCAAAGGCTTAAAGGTCTCGACTTTATGGATTAAGTGATCTTAGAGAAGTCAGATCTAGAGTTTGAGTTTATGTCTTAACCGTTTAAGACCAAAATCCAAGAAAGGCTGAAATTGAGACTTACGATGGGCGTAAATCTCAGTACGCCAGCGTAAGGGTCTGAGACCCCGATTCTGGATCGCCGGAGTACACCCCGAGTACAAGAGCTGGTACGCGCCGCGTACTGCCCCTGTTGACTTTCGTTGACTTTTAGGGTTTTGGTTAACATTTGGACTTTTGGGTCAAGGAGGGGTAAAATGGTCTTTTAACCTTCTGTGGGATTGTAGAAAGGGATTTAATCTAGCCGTTGAGAGCCATTATTTATTTGAGGATATTGTGTATGTGATTAGGCGGGGGCTAGATCAGGATATTCGTGTGCGAGATTATCCGAGTTACCCGAGGTGAGTCTTCTCACTATACTGTACCTGGAAGGGTACCTATGTGTGACCGGAAGTTCTTATATGCTATGAGATGTATGTGCTGTATGTTGTTATGTGATATGTATATTCTATGAATGTTATGTATGATAAGGACCGGAAGGTCAAGATGATATGGACCGGAAGGTCGGGAGGTTACGGACTGGAAGGTCGATACGGGTAGGACCGGAAGGTCTATCGGGATTTAAGCCGGAAGTCCCCTGAGACACTTGGACTGGAAAGGCGTATGTGTTGTATGTGGTATTTTGGGGAACTCACTAAGCATTTATGCTTACCGTGTTATGTGATATATGTTTCAGGTACTAGCGAGGATCGCGGGAAGGCGCCGACACGATCCATACACACTTATGGAGTTTATGTTTTGTGATCATGGGATAGGTTTTGTTTGATGACATTTGTTGAACATGAGATTTGAGAATGTTTAAATGAAAATCATGTTGTTTGAAAAATGAAAAATTGTTTTGAAAATTTATGTCGTTACATTATTCCACCCGTAATGATATCTGAGAAAAACTCTTAGGACAACATTCCTTCCAAGGAAGTTCCTCAACTCGTCCAAAAGTTTAGGCTTGAGATCTTCACCCCATCACTCCAATCAACTCATCAGCCAACTCAAGGTGAGCTTCATACCCCTATTTTTGAGTTTTTATTGTTTTTGGGGGAGAATACAAGTCAAAGCCTTGTTTAAATCTTGATATATTTGCTTGATATGCATGTATGCTAAGGTATATGTGCTAAAGTTATGAAAACTCCAAGAACTCGAAATCTTGAGCAAGTCTCAAGAGCTTAAACCATATTTCACAAATTATGTATAGAAATAAGAACTAGTACGTTACAAAGTATAAGTCACAAAATGTTATGACAAAAACCACAAGGATTTGCTTCAAAAATTGCTTAAACAAGTATTTTAGAAGAAATGGTCCATTTTCAACAATTCACATAGTTTTGAACCACTTGTGACACCTTTTGACAAATATGAGTCTTAACTGATCACTTATAAAATGAAGGACCATTTTTGCCAACATCGATAATATTGGGTCATTTTTGACAAGCCTGATTCAAAAGGAGTATTTTCTATAAACGAAAACGAAATATCTAGTCAACGAGTACACTGTTGTTATTTATGTAATAAATTACGGATTACAACGATTTTTGTACAAACACCTATTAGTATTCTAGTCAGACGCATCTTCACAGTACATTTATATATATATATATATATATATATATATATATATATATATATATATATATATATATATATATATATATATATATATATATATATAATAGCGTACGCTTAAAGTCCTGTAAGAGTTATAACCAGAGTCTTCTGGAGGGGGAGCGGGAATTTGTGTATAGATCTATATGGGGTTGACACCCCGCACCTTCGTTGTTCGCTACAGCTAGACCGGCCATTCCAGGGTGACAAATGTCATAAACAAAATTGACGCCTGAAGAACATCAGAACAGGCACTCTGTCATATTAGTATGGTTATAACGACTCACTTAGAATATAACAGTTATTATTTAGAACTTTACGCAAGTTACACCTTTCGATTATAAACAACTATTGGTTGGATATGTTAAATGAAGCTTTTACCACATAAGTCTTAGGGTCCTAAGACTACTATTTTATACATCAGAAAATATAGGATTTTCTGCGGAAAACGATTTTATACGATTTCGAAAACGATAAAATAAAACACACAGGCAACTATACTTGATTAGAAACAAGGCTCACAACTATTATGATAAGAAAATATGGGATTTTCTTTTTTCCAACTATCACATATTTTTATACAAAATGCTTATGAACTCACCAACATATTTTATGTTGACGCTTTTCAAACGACTTGTATTCTCAGGAAATCAGTAAGCAGGTTAGTGGAATGCGGATTCAAGATTATTTTGATGTAGTTTGGAATTTACTCAATGTTTTCTCTTTTGTGTATTTCAAGAACATAAACAAGATGTAAAACAATGTAAGTTTGATATATTGATGTATGATGTTTGGATTTGCTATGTTTCATTTATATTCAATTGTTATGATACTGCACAATGATGTCACCCGCCTCCGGACGTTTCCGCCGTTCTGGTCTGGGGGTGTGACAGAGTTCATGAAACTTCCAACCGTTGGTCGGCGTCTCCTTTATTATGCATAGCAGGCTCATGGTTGATTCCAGGTTGAGGAATTCAGAATTCGAAGTATGACCCAAACACCTGATTGAATGCAGGTTCGACTCAGGGTGCATGGGGTTGTGATGGATAGAGTGTGGTAAGACCATGGGTGGTAACCATGGTTGGTTAGAAGTGTTGTAAGATTGCGATGGGATCGTAGCATTCACTAGTTTGAGGTGGACTATCATTGGAGGTGGTCATGAGCGTAAAGGGGGAATCAGTTCGTGCCTTGGACATGCCGATCAGGATTAAGTGGGTGGTTAGTGTGTGATGCAGAGGGGTTTATAGGCTGGGCAGCCTTGTTATTTGGACTCTTGGTGTTGGGCTATATTTTATGGTTTATTCTTTGTTTTGAATGTATTATATGGTTCTCGGTTTTGGACCGAAATCATCTAGTGATTTCGGTGGGTTTTGTGCGTTTTCGGTGGGTTTTGTGCGTTTTCGGTGGGCTTATTATCTTGGGCTTCAGGTTATCGGTTTAGTATATATATGGTATGTGTATAGTTTGTTAAGGGTAATGTGTTTTTGGTGAACTCTAGCGATTGACGGCTGAAGAGTGATTGAATGTACTAAACAATTATTCAATACATTTGTGTGCATTCTTATTATTGAAACGTGTTCTTTATATATCCAATAGATTGTTTCGCATCATTGTTTGATTAAGATTCCACATTAATTCAAACAATAGCATTGATACTTTGATAGATCTGAGTTCAGGGACTTACAAGTGGTATCAGAGCCTTAAAACAGACGTAAGGCTGGTTTGGTATCAATTGCTTTCGAAACAATAATTTACTTGTGGTGTTTTTGGGTTGTGTTGGGAAAAAGAATTTTTGCTGCTCATCGTGGTGATGTTCTTCGCGTTCATCATTTTCTTAGTGTTCTTCACTAATTTTGGAGGATATTGCGTTGGAAATCGCTTTTGGTAATTCACCAAATTTAGAATTCATTGGATAAGGAAACACGATCAAAACCTCGATTTCGGCTAGGTTTCAGCGTTCTCGGTGGCTGGTAAATGTTCTCGGTAAAAAGTAAGAGTTCTTAGCCAAGACATATAGCTCTCGGCCAACTGTTTTCGGTCAAACAGTTGACTTTCAAGGTTTTCGGTCAAACTGGTTGACTTTCTTCGTTTTCGGTCAAAATCAATTTACACAATCAGATTCTTTTTGTTAGTAAATAATGAGTCCTTATAATAGTACCAAGGAGGTTAGTGAAGCCTCATGCTTTCAGTCCTGTGAAGGTAAAATAAATAAATACCATGAACAAAATGAATTATTAGTTAGAGAGGTTTTTAACCTTAAAAATGAAATATATGAAATTAAGAAAGTAAATAAACCGCTTAAGGAAAAACTAGAAGCACAAACTAAAGACTTAAGCAGGATTAAAGAAGAATATAGCACCAAATGTGTTCACTATCGTTTTGCCAAGGAGAAAATTGCAAACTTAACGACTGAACTTGATGCTTTAAAAGCTAAATTTAAAGATGTTGAATTTAATTTTAAGAAATTCGATGTGTCAAGTGAGATAGTTGAGTCAATGATTGAAAATAGTTAAAGTGGAAGAGTAACCAGAAAGAGGGTCTGGGGTATCACAGTGTACCACCTCCTTTCAATGATAACTATACTCCGATTTTTGAAACCATGGAGACAGAAAAATCTGTTCAACATGGTCAGCCTACTGTAAGTGCTTCGGTTAAGACTGAACAAGCCAGCAGAACTGAAAATATTGAGGTGAACGTGATGAATCATGGAATCAAGTATAAAACGAATCAGAGTATGAAATCAATTAAGAATGCGAGATTGAACACCAGATGTAAATATGATCTTGTTTCAGCTCTATTACGCTTTCGAATGTTTACAGAGTACAAAGACAGGTCTGTAAAAACTCTTATCTAACTCTAGTAAATATCCCTATTTATAGGGAACTGAAAGCGTACAAAAAATATAGTAAGGCATAGACACTTACGCTTCGAATAAAAGCGCCTCAGTAAAATAGATTACAAAACATTCGAAGAGTTTAAAATACATTTCGACTAATTACAACAATTTGACCCCTACAATCTCCCCCTTTGTAATCATAGTCGAACTACTTAATTTGTAAGAAGCTGGATGGAATACAACATCACTCTTCGAATCTCTGTGTACCAGGAGATTATCTTCTTCAGCTCTTTCTTATCTCCTTCATTATTCTTCCTACAATGATTCATACGAACAATTAATTTCGTATATTGAGACGTTGAATATCTCTCCACTTCGCATGCTTGGAATAAGAAACGTTTAGCTTTTCCAGCTTTGTCTTTTCCCGCGAAGACCATTCCAAAAGACTTCAAACAGATTTCACCATCATCATACTTTTTCAATTCTGCTTGAGTCTTCGTAGGAGCCATTGGTGCTTTTATTTCCATTCCTTTAGCTGTAGCTAACTCCACATCTGTTAGTGCCAAGCACTCATAATAATTTTCGATGAAAATCTTGATGTGAGCAACCCCAAGCTTGAATTCATCCAGTTCAGTGTTTTGAAGATACGAAAATGATTTATCTTTCAAAATCAATGCAACTTGTATAAGATCATACAAGTTCATTAATGGAAAATCTGCAATTGTAAATTCGCAATTATTTCCATTTGCCCTGGCAACCACATACTTGATGTTCTGTACTGTGTTTTCGAACACCACATCCTTTTTCATACTTATAACTTTCTTGATCTTTATCAAAGACCAAACTTCCTCAGGGGCTTTTGCAAGAACAGCATGAAATCGAATTTTCATGTGTGTACCTTCATCCTTTTCTTTAAAATTTCCTTCTGCTTTGAACTGAGGCATGATGAACATCATTTCGTTTATTGGAAAATCCAGCTGGCTTGTATTAGTATTCATGACCAAATAACTTTGTTTTGGTTTCTTCTCAAACGAAAACATGTGATTAAACGCTACCTTGGCCTTAATTGTTTCGTAATTATAGTGTTTGGATGGATCAACTTTGTCCATTCCCTTCGGATCACTAGCACGCTGAGTCATAATGCTTTGAATCAACCTCAGTTTTTCAATTTCAACTTCTGCTTCAGCCTTCTTTTCTTCTTTCGACTTTTCCACAACAATCGATTTCCCTTTATCTTTCAAGGCTGAATTATCAATTACCTCTTTTGGTTTCGAACCACTCTCACCAGTCTCCGTAGTTTTACCAATCACAATTCCTTTCGAAATAGGTCTTGTAATAGGTATCGTTGTAACGACTGTTGAAGTAACCAGCCCAACAGAAACTATAACTGGCTTTGTTGTTGGGATCTTTGAAGAAAATACCTTTCCTACAACTTTCGCATCTTCATCACTCACCTTCGACTCACCAGTTTTTCTTTCTCCCCCTTGCACCCCTGTGAAAACAGGTGGGGCATACGTTGTTGGAAGAAGGCTTGTAATGCAAAATATAGGAGCAAGTTGCTTGTTGAGAAGTGCTTCGAATTGTAAGAATTTTTGAGATAAAAATTCAGGAGTAATCAGGGAAGAAGAAACCGGCTGGACTGATAGATCTTTTAACTCCTTTAACAAAGTAATCACTTCCAAAAAGTTGGCATTTTCGTTTGTTGAAAGTTGAGTAATTTGAGGACTCAAACTTTCATATAATTTGACAAACTTGGTGACAGCATTACAAATAATATCAACCTTCTGATGCAGAGATGCATAATCTTGTTGAACAATTGCAATCTCTTTTTGCATATCTTCGCGGAGTTCACAAATTTGCAAATTGACATCCTCCCTGACTTTCTTCACTTCTTGAACAAAGAGAACATGCCTTTCCTTTGTTACATTCTTCAATTCTTTCACATCTCTGGCAAACTTCGAATTTTGAGAATTGATCCGTAGTTCATTATTTTGATCACTATGATCAACCTTCTCCAAAATTCATGATTCAGAGTCGGTAAGCATCGCAGATACTTCACTCATAACTCTGGCTTCGAACAATTTCAACATAGACTCAACCTCCAAAGTTGAAACAGACGAACCACCCCCAGATCAGCTTGAGATTGAATTATAGAATTCAACTTCTGATTTAGAATTTTAAATTGCTTCATGGTCATCAGCATATGATCTGGAAACGCCTCTTCATCTTCATGAAACTCCAATTCCTCAAACATGCCTCCAAACCCCTCAGTATCAGTTTCTGTCTCCATAAGAATGGTTTCTTGAACAGTCGAATTAGGTTTGGGTGTGTCAGTGGATTGAGAAGAAAAAATAGAAGTAAATGGTTGATTGATAATATTTTCGAATGTAGGGGAATCAGTGGTTGATGTAATGGGAATAATGGATGGTGGTAAAGAAACAATACTTTCAAAGGGAGCAGAAGTAGATTGACCTTGAGCTTCATTCTTCGCATCTCCGTCACCCATATTAACATTTGCATCCGTATCAGATACGTTTGCAGGGATGCCTGAAGTTCGTACCTCCTCAGAAACTGATTTGGCAACCGAATCTTCGGGTGGTATGATGATTGTCTGCTCAGGAGTTGAACTTTGTACATGAGGAGTGACGTCTGGTGTTTCAGGAATTCTTTCATCATCATCTTCTGTAGACTCAGTAGAAAGCATAAGCTTTCGTGTCTTCTTCTTCTTCTTCTTAGATATGTGTTTAGCCATATCTGTAGCCCTTCGCTTCTTTGACGATGGAGAAACAGGCGCTGGCATTTCACAAATCAAAACACCCTGATGAGTAACCCGAGGCTTTCGTACTACATGAGATGTTGGAGACTTACGTAGATGCGAAGACATCTTTTTGATTCTTCGAAACATACCAGTCTTCGAAGGAATAACCACTTGCTCTTGAGACTCAGGAACAACAGGTTTAATTATTTGAGTCTCTGCAATTGATATTTCTTGAACCACAGACTCTTCAACTGTAACTGGCTTCTTCTTTAGAGATTTCAAAGATTGCGAATCCTTGGTTTGCTTTTCGGAAGAATCCGGTTCAGGCTTCTTCGATCGTTTAGATTTCTTTTCTTCCCTTGGCAACAATTTCCCAGTTGGAATAGTAGAATCAATAGTTTGCAAATATGCCACTAAGACTGAATTCGAAGGATCAACTCTTTTAAGCATAACATCAGGAATACGAGCAACAGATGAAAAATCCTCAGCACTATCTGTGACTTCCTTCGGATAGTGATACGATTGAAAAACAACTTTTTCCTCATCATTGGGTACCAAAATCCCTTCCTTGTTGTAAAAGTATTGCAAAATCAAGCTCCAGTATCTTGCACACGAAATATCATGAATAACATTCGTGTGTTCTACACTCTTTTGGAATTCCTTCCACAATTGTGTAGAATAGTCCACTTAAAGATCATAATATATACCAGCAACCATTGCATAAACCTCCATTCTTCGTTTGTCAAGACCAACTGTTCTCCCAGTTAAACATCTTAGAAAAATACCAAATAGGAAATTCCATAGTCGTGGAAGATCAGGTTTCTTAAAATCACTGATCTTTGATAGTGGAGGCTGATATCCCATCTCATTAAACATATTAACGATTTGAGGGAATGTGAAAGCAACATATGGAGGTGAATTCGGAATTTCAAGAATTTGACAAAAGAGTTTCTTGGATAGCCTGACCTTTTTGTCATTCACCAGATGGAAAGTAATTGTATCAGAAGCTTTGTTGTAAGTAGCAGTTGATCCTGCTTGAGAAAGCCATGACATTGGAACAGAGAATGAACTGAACATCGCCTTAGACAAAACAGAGTTCTTAAGATGATACGTTTCGAAGACTAAAATTTCTTTTCATTTTTATTTAGTATTTCTTATTTTCTTCTATTTTGTTTTATCTTTAGAAAAGCAAATTTTGTGACAGTCTTTTGGGTAGTGATATGAGTTAGTGATAAAGGGCAAACGATATACGTGTAAAGCACTAAAGCTGAATTGTCTAAACTATGTGTTCAATGTGTTGGTAGGGATAAAGGACTAAGGCTAATGGACTAGACAATGTGGATCCATTTGAACTTAGAAAACCTCATTTGGACTGACTATACGACACTTGGATAGATTTAACAGTAAAATAGACAATGAGGCCTATGACATAAATTGAAGCTAACTATCATCTAGATCTGTGACTCAACACTTCATTGGCGTATGGATTCGTGTCCTTAATTCTTGTATTGATAGGGGGTGACTTAGGGGTTCTGATAAATTGGGTCTGTTTAAAATCATTATTCTTTCTTTCTTAGTCAGCCACATGCTGTCCCCTCTGCGTGATCGGAAGATACGACCTGGGACACAACATGTGCACACGGATATGTATTCTTTCTCACTCTTAGTCAGTCATATGTTGTCCGCTCTGTGTGACTGGAAGATCCGACCTAGGACACAACATATGCACTCAGATGATATTCACTGCTTTTAAGTTAGTATATTGTTTTCTACATATATCCTACTTTCTATGTTAGTCATATGTTGTCCCCTCTGCGTGATCGGTAGATCCGACCTGGGACACAACATATGTATTCCACAATGATTATTTACTCACCTAAAGTAAAGGATTCCGAAGAAATTTCCTTGATTACCAGGGTATGCCATGAAGTGGGGAACATGTTCCAGTGTACTAACATTAACTGCACCCATAACTAAAGGCTCACTGGTAGATTTTACTGGCTAAATTTAAGTGGACAACAATATCCCTGGTCGTCGTCAGACAAAATGGTCTATCTAGGAATACAGTAGCTATATATTGTCACTCATGATCTATCCTGAAAAATGTTCTTTGTGTTTAAGTGGATCACAATATCAATGATTGACCATAGCTTTTCATGAACGTGTGTGGTGATAAACCTCATTAATTTGCTTCATAACGTTTGATTCCAGAAGTTTTTGTTCTGGATTACATTTTTGTTTTTATTTTTATTTGAATTTGTACATATTTTCATTGTTATGCACAGATTTAGGGGGAAAAATTATACCAAACAAAAATAAATAATAACAATAAAAAAAATTAAAAAATAAAAAAATAATAAAAAATAAAAAAATATGTTTAATTTTATTCTCATTTTGGTTTTTGAAACGTAAAATCGAAGGAAATTTTTTTATTATTAAAATTGTGTTATTTTTCTTTGGGCCGAAATCGGTTAAGTGGACCAATTTTTTTCGGTAATATATATACCTCGTTTTCGGCTGATTAGGGTTTTTCGCCAAAAACCCCAAACAACCATCATCTTCGTTTTTCTTCTCTCCCAAAAGCTTCGAGTTCTTCTGCTAAAAACTATACATTCGTTGTTTTGTTGCAAATTGTTTGGTGAATAAGGTATTGTTTAGATTTTCGATCATGACAATGACATTTAAAGTTGTTTTTGGTGTACTCGATTTCATAGGTTTGTAGGTTTTCGAGTGGATTTTTCAAGGTTTTCGAAGAACTGAGTTGAAACAGGTTCCGATGAGATTTCGGGTTTTCGATTCAACTCGGATTCGACCGAAATCAGATGAAGATCTGACTGAAAACTGGGTTCTCGGCCGAAATCATCCAGCGTTGACCGAATTCGATTGTTTTTGACCGAAATCGTTCAGTTTTGACCGAAATCGAATGAAACCTTGACTTTAACCGAAATCGACTAAAACTTTGACTTTAACCGAAATCGACTAAAATTTTGACTTTAACCGAAATTAGATTTCAGACTCAATTTAATTATTTTTTAAGTCAATTCTCACTTGGCTAGTTTGGTGCAAACACATGGTAGAGAAACTTAAATTCGCAGACTCTCACAACATTGTTGGATATCTCATGGATCCACCTGCTGCTCAGCAAGAATTCAAATCCACGATGGTGGGTTTGAACAACTGCAGGATTTCTCAAGCCCTTCTTGCCAATCCAGTCATTCACAAAGACTTGATCACTGATTTCTGGAGAAATGCCTCGATCAACAAGCTAGGAGCAGATGGAGCTGGTACTGTGGAATAATTGGTGAAAGGAACACAAATGATTATTTCTGAACAAGTTATCCGAGAGGTACTTGAATTTGGTGATGCTTCTGCATTCCTAATTGAGTACTCTGCTGATCAAGTCAAGGAAGTTCTGGAAAAGATGTGTTATGAAGGAACTTATCCTCCCACTATTAAGAAGTTATTGCCACCTTACTGGAGGTTCCGGGTACACTCCTTTGTGATTTGCATTTCTGGAAGAATGGGAGGCTCTGATGAAATTAGTCAAACTGTGACTTCAGCTATTGTTGCTCTGGCTATGGACTGGGATTACAACTTCTCAAAGTTCGTTTTTGAAGAGATGAAGAGCAACCTTCCGGGAAAGAAAAAGGACCTATTTTTAATGTACCCCAGTTTCCTTCAAATGATCCTAAATGAAAAATATCCTCAAATAGAGAGGTCGTCTGATACTTTGGATATGAAAGCTTTGGGTCCCAACACTTTTGGACTCATGAAGCAATCAAGAAAGGCTGCCAAAGTTGCTTATCAAGGATTGAAGGAGTTGGTTAAATTTGGAAAGTTTTCTGAAGTTGAAGACACTCCTGCTGTTAGTTACATAAATGTTGAGGTTGTCGAGGAACACGTGGCAGCCAAACCAAAGTTTCAATTTGCTTTTGAATAAATTGAAGTATCTGATGATGAAGAAGATCAAGAGGATCAATGAAATTAATTGTTAGAAAATGAGTTTGAAGAGTTTATTCAGTAAAATATCTCAATCCCTAAAAAGGATGTAGCTGTCACACCTCCGATTGTGACTGAAAGGGAAAGTGACACAACGATGCAATCTTCTTTTCCAACCTCTGAACAGATGGATGCTCTTATTGCAGAACTTCAGCGAACTGCAAGGAAGCCTCCCCAAACAGTTCCTGTTGATACTGAACCTCCATCTAGAAGTGATCCAGAAGACTCAGCCAACGCTTTACTCCCAAGGAAGCGAAAGAGAAGAGATCCAAGGCCAGGAGTGCTTAACACAGACCCAGTTCACAAGAAATCTACACCGATTGAGTCTGGTTCTATGGCTCAAAACATGCAAAGCCCAGTTACTGAGACCTCTCCAGTGACTCAAGAAATGTCAAGCCCGTTCACTGAATCCATTCCTATGGATCAAGATTTTCAAAGCTCGGTTATTGAAGAAGATGTCATACCTTCAGAAGGAGCTCAAGCCTCAGGAAGCTCATTTGAAATACATGAGCTGGACATCTCCAAAGGCAAAATCAAGTTTCCTAAATCCAAATTAGTTGATGTGGTTCTGCTTCAGAACAGAGTCTTTAATTTGGTACCAAGCTCTGCTGAAAAAGATTTGATTATTGGAAAGCAGGACATTTGAATCAACAAGCTTGAGAAAGAAAACTCAATTAAAGATTCAAAGATCTAAGAACTTCAAGAAAATCTCGATGGTCTAACTGCTCTATTCTTTGACCTGAAACAACGCCTATTTCAAAAGTTTGATGATGAATTTCAACCTTTGAGCGCTGAAGGAGAAAAGATCACTGCTTCTAGTTCAGGTCCCGCCAATCAAGCTTCTCAATCTTCAAGTGAAAGAGCTACAACACCTGCTCTGGATGCTAATATTGATTCATTCTTATCCTTCGGCCTTCCTTCTGCTTAAGAAAGAATAGAGAAGCAAATTAGGGTTGAGCAGCTGAAAGGGAAAATGCTCGTGATGAAGCATTCAGATCAAAATTCTCCAGGTGATCACCTTGAGATGTTTTTCAGGGAAACAGGGAAGAAATTCATAATTAAATATGGGGATCGTTCTGGTATCATCATGTGGGGACATGATGCTGATAAAAAGACGTGGGTCATGAAGCGGAAAAGTGGAAGAATTGAATATTATGAGAAGGAAGTTGACTTCTTATCCTTGACAAAAGTTGATCTTTCTGAACTCATCCACGCGCCTTTCCACAATCCAACTAATGATACCATGGCACCTGCTCCTTTAAGAATTTTCTTGAGATTAAAGAGAAAAATAACTTTGAAGACTTAAAGAGTGCTTCATCGTTTACTAAGAAGGCCAAGGGTCTCATTGATCAACGCACAAAAAAGCCATGGTGAATGTCATGTGGTCCCCCACAAAGCAAGCCAAAAGGATTCCTCTTCCCAAGCGTTTACCTGAAGGCACTTTGGATACAATGCAATTCTGGGTTTATTGTGAAGCTACTGCAACTATGGTGATCAAGCTGAAGAAAAACCAGTGTCGTATTGTTGATCCAAAAGATTTGTTAAAGTTTGGAGAACGTGATATCGGCACTTTATCAAACTTTTAGATTATTGTAGAGAATGAACTGTTTGAAGCTGCAGGAAAAGGCTTCACTGGAATGGTAGCTACAATAATTGACAAGAAGTTGTGGGCAGGGGCTTTTGATATAGCAGACGTGCATCTCGTAGAGAAACCTTGAGGAGACCAGAAAGCAATAAAACAAGGGGGAGATTGTTGGGCTATATTTTGTGGTTTATGCTTTGTTTTGAATGTATTATATGGTTCTCGGTTTGGACCGATATCATCTAGTGATTTCGGTGGGCTTTGTGCGTTTTCGGTGGGCTTATTATGTTGGGCTTTAGGTTATCGGTTCAATATATATATGGTATGTGTATAGTATTTTAAGGCTAATGTGTTTTTGGTGAACTCTATAGATTGACGGCTGAAGAGTGATTGAATGTACTAGACAATTATTCAATAGAAATGTGTGCATTCTTATTATTGAAACATGTTCTTCATATATCCAATTGATTGTTTCACATCATTGTTTGATTAAGATTACGCATTAATTCAAACAATAGCATTGATACTATGATAGATCCGAGTTCAGGGACTTACACTTGGGAACCTGGTGGTTGGAACAAGTGCAAGACTGGTAGTCTCAGCGATGGTTGGGAACCTTTATATCTCTGGTCAGTGAGGGACTGTCATAGCTCAGAAGGTTTTGGGTGAGATCTCGAGTTGGGTATCGCAGGTGTTTATGTGCAGAATTTTTTTTTCTTTTCAGTGGGATAAGAATTGGGGTATCTATATGCTGAGGTCATCAATCGAAGGGTTCAAGGGTAAGGAATGGGTTCAGTTTTACTGACAGATCAAGCTATTGTGATTGTGTCTTGGATTGGTTCCATCTGTGAAGGGCATCAAGATAAGTCAAGGCAATATTATTGAGTTGGAACTCGTGTGTGGAGTCGCTTGTTATTTTGAGAATATGTTAGGTCACTTGTAGTTTGGATTAAATAATCCCAGAGTAAATGATTTGACCCTGTTGTGCAGCTCTCGTCTGAGGCTAACTGTTGTAGGGTTGAGTCTTCTACTCGAAGGATTATCTGAGCCTTCTGTCAAGTATAAGCGTTCCGCAACAATAATTTAAAGGAGGAATCAGTTCGTGCCTTGGACATGCCGATCAGGCTTAAGTGGGAGTTTGTCACAACTAGCATTTTGAGCTAGGAAATTCTGTCATCATGTAAACATCAACTATTGTGAGACTTGTATTAACACGTTAAAGTTACATTATGGTTCCTAATGAACCATGTATTGTTATAATGAAAAGCATATATGTCTCTCTATCTCTCTCAAATCTCTCTATGTACCTCAAATCTCTCTCAAATCTCCCTATGTAGTTTCCTTAGTCGAAACTAACTCGAAACGAAAGGAGAAAACTTGAAAGAGCAAGCCCAATTCGGAACCCCTTAAGTGACTTCGAACCATCCCACCGGACATCTGCTGATCCAGAACTGCCGACTTCGGAAAGCTTCGCACCACTCCAGAAGATCTCGCAGCTTCGGACCGGAAGCCTTTGCTGCCTCGGAACCCTCACGGCCTCGGAAGGAAAGGACTTCGGATAGGAGCTGACTTCGCAACCCTTGAGTTCGGAAACTGCTGTGCCACTCCGGAAACTAAAAAGGGACTTCGAAACTAATGCTTGACTCCGCAATTTGAGGATTGACTCCGGAACTCACCATTTGACTCCGGATTTTTGACCATTTCGGACCATTTTATCATTTTAAGATATTTTGACGCCGAGAATCCCACAAAACTCGTATTTTCATAACTTAGACCCCTTAAACCCCTATTTTATGCCAAAATTAAATGTTAAAACATAATTACACAAAAATAATATATTGATTTGACAAGGATATTATTTTAAGATCATAAAGTGATAAGAGGGTTTGACTTTATGATTTGATGTAATTCCCATTCTCCATGCAATTCACAGTAACCCATGCATTATCCACCAAATAACAATGCTTTGAACCTTCAGGTTTCCAAGCACACATTTCCCCCTTTATCCCTTAAAGCAACGACAGTAAGAGGGTTTTAAACTCCACCATTTCTCTCACTTCTCTCATATTCTCTCCAACAGTTCTCTCAAAAGTAAGAGCAAGGATCTTGTTAAAGGCTTAACTTCTCAAGTTCTCCTTAGAGTTTTAAGTAAGTTTTTTCCACTCATATAATATTTTATATAATTTTCAAGATAAATTCACATTATTTGTAACATCCCGAAATTCAGGTATATCTATTTAACCCTTCTTCTTTTCCAAGTTGTTAAGTTTAACCCTTAAAGGAAATATTAAGGCAAATGAGTACGCTGGGCGTACTGAAGAGTACGCTGCGCGTACTCATGCGCTTAAGTTGGACGCGGACTCGCCTAGGTACGCTGGGCGTACCCAGGGTTACGCTGGGCGTAGCGGGCCCAGATGCAAACCCTAATTTGTGGCTTGTACACTATAAAAGGAATGCTAAGGCCTTATCCTCAGCCACCATTTCAGAGAGTGAAACCCTAATAGAGAGTTACCCTTTGTTCCTAGCTTGTGTGTGTGTGTTCTAAGCTTCAAAGTGCCATTTCAAGGTGGTAAAAGAGAAGAGGAGGCCATTTTAGGAGCTAGAAGTTGGTGGACAAGAGTAGATCTGAGTTCTACAGAGGTTGGAGCTTCTTTCTGTGGTAAAAAGGTCAAAGCTTTCCTTGTCATTTGTGATTTGTGCTTCTTGGACCAATTTTTTGGGTTTTTGGTCCCAAGGTGGAGACTTTATGAGCAAATGGTCTCCATTGGCCTAGATCTGCCATATTTCAGGGTAATATGAGTTGTATGTTCATAAAAATCCAATCTTGGACGTGGATATTAAGTCATGCATGAGATTTGGCTTAATGAGGAAAGAGGAAAGGTGTTTGGAGTGTTTGGTTACCTTTATAGCCATGCAAAGGCTTAAAGGTCTCGACTTTATGGATTAAGTGATCTTAGAGAAGTCAGATCTAGAGTTTGAGTTTATGTCTTAACCGTTTAAGACCAAAATCCAAGAAAGGCTGAAACTGAGACTTACGATGGGCGTAAATCTCAGTACGCCAGCGTAAGGGTCTGAGACCCCAATTCTGGATCGCCGGAGTACACCCCGAGTACAAGAGCTGGTACGCGCCGCGTACTGCCCCTGTTGACTTTCGTTGACTTTTAGGGTTTTGGTCAACATTTGGACTTTTGGGTCAAGGAGGGGTAAAATGGTCTTTTAGCCTTCTGTGGGATTGTAGAAAGGGATTTAATCTAGCCGTTGAGAGCCATTATTTATTTGAGGATATTGTGTATGTGATTAGGCGGGGGCTAGATCAGTATATTCGTGTGCGAGATTATCCGAGTTACCCGAGGTGAGTCTTCTCACTATACTGTACCTGGAAGGGTACCTATGTGTGACCGGAAGTTCTTATATGCTATGAGATGTATGTGCTGGATGTTGTTATGTGATATGTATATGCTATGAATGTTATGTATGATAAGGACCGGAAGGTCAAGATGATATGGACCGGAAGGTCGGGAGGTTACGGACCGGAAGGTCGATACGGGTAGGACCGGAAGGTCTATCGGGATTTAAGACGGAAGTCCCCTGAGACACTTGGACTGGAAAGGCGTATGTGTTGTATGTGGTATTTTGGGGAACTCACTAAGCATTTATGCTTACCGTGTTATGTGATATATGTTTCAGGTACTAGCGAGGATCGCGGGAAGGTGCCGGCACGATCCATACACACTTATGGAGTTTATGTTTTGTGATCATGGGATAGGTATTGTTTGATGACATTTGTTGAACATGAGATTTGAGAATGTTTAAATGAAAATCATGTTGTTTGAAAAATGAAAAATTGTTTTGAAAATTTATGTCGTTACATTATTCCACCCGTAATGATATCTGAGAAAAACTCTTAGGACAACATTCCTTCCAAGGAAGTTCCTCAACTCGTCCAAAAGTTTAGGCTTGAGATCTTCACCCCATCACTCCAATCAACTCATCAACCAACTCAAGGTGAGCTTCATACCCCTATTTTTGAGTTTTTATTGTTTTTGGGGGAGAATACAAGTCAAAGCCTTGTTTAAATCTTGATATATTTGCTTGATATGCATGTATGCTAAGGTATATGTGCTAAAGTTATGAAAACTCCAAGAACTCGAAATCTTGAGCAAGTCTCAAGAGCTTAAACCATATTTCACAAATTATGTATAGAAATAAGAACTAGTATGTTACAAAGTATAAGTCACAAAATGTTATGACAAAAACCACAAGGATTTGCTTCAAAAATTGCTTAAACAAGTATTTTAGAAGAAATGGTCCATTTTCAACAATTCACATAGTTTTGAACCACTTGTGACACCTTTTGACAAATATGAGTCTTAACTGATCATTTATAAAATGAAGGACCATTTTTGCCAACATCGATAATATTGGGTCATTTTTGACAAGCCTGATTCAAAAGGAGTATTTTCTATAAACGAAAACGAAATATCTAGTCAACGAGTACACTGTTGTTATTTATGTAATAAATTACGGATTACAACGATTTTTGTACAAACACCTATTAGTATTCTAGTCAGACGCATCTTCACAGTACATATATATATATATATATATATATATATATATATATATATATATATATATATATATATATATATATATATATATATATATATAATAGCGTACGCTTAAAGTCCTGTAAGAGTTATAACCAGAGTCTTCTGGAGGGGGAGCGGGAATTTGTGTATAGATCTATACGGGGTTGACACCCCGCACCTTCTTTGTTCGCTACAGCTAGACCGGCCATTCCAGGGTGACAAATGTCATAAACAAAATTGACGCCTGAAGAACGTCAGAACAGGCACTCTGTCATATTAGTATGGTTATAACGACTCACTTAGAATATAACAGTTATTATTTAGAACTTTACGCAAGTTACACCTTTCGATTATAAACAACTATTGGTTGGATATGTTAAATGAAGCTTTTACCACATAAGTCTTAGGGTCCTAAGACTACTATTTTATACATCAGAAAATATAGGATTTTCTGGGGAAAACGATTTTATACGATTTCGAAAACGATAAAATAAAACACACAGACAACTATACTTGATTAGAAACAAGGCTCACAACTATTATGATAAGAAAATATGGGATTTTCTTTTTTCCAACTATCACATATTTTTATACAAAATGCTTATGAACTCACCAACATATTTTATGTTGACGCTTTTCAAACGACTTGTATTCTCAGGAAATCAGTAAGCAGGTTAGTGGAATGCGGATTCAAGATTATTTTGATGTCGTTTGGAATTTACTCAATGTTTTCTCTTTTGTGTATTTCAAGAACATAAACAAGATGTAAAACAATGTAAGTTTGATATATTGATGTATGATGTTTGGATTTGCTATGTTTCATTTATATTCAATTGTTATGATACTGCACAATGATGTCACCCGCCTCCGGACGTTTCCGCCGTTCTGGTCTGGGGGTGTGACAGAGTTCATGAAACTTCCAACCGTTGGTCGGCGTCTCCTTTATTATGCATAGCAGGCTCATGGTTGATTCCAGGTTGAGGACTTCGGAATTCGAAGTATGACCCAAACACCTGATTGAATGCAGGTTCGACTCAGGGTGCATGGGGTTGTGATGGATAGAGTGTGGTAAGACCATGGGTGGTAACCATGGTTGGTTAGAAGTGTTGTAAGATTGCGATGGGATCGTAGCATTCACTAGTTTGAGGTGGACTATCATTGGAGGTGGTCATGAGCGTAAAGGAGGAATCAGTTCGTGCCTTGGACATGCCGATCAGGATTAAGTGGGTGGTTAGTGTGTGATGCAGAGGGGTTTATAGGCTGGGCAGCCTTGTTATTTGGACTCTTGGTGTTGGGCTATATTTTATGGTTTATTCTTTGTTTTGAATGTATTATATGGTTCTCGGTTTTGGACCGAAATCATCTAGTGATTTCGGTGGGTTTTGTGCGTTTTCGGTGGGTTTTGTGCGTTTTCGGTGGGCTTATTATCTTGGGCTTCAGGTTATCGGTTTAGTATATATATGGTATGTGTATAGTTTGTTAAGGGTAATGTGTTTTTGGTGAACTCTAGCGATTGACGGCTGAAGAGTGATTGAATGTACTAAACAATTATTCAATACATTTGTGTGCATTCTTATTATTGAAACGTGTTCTTTATATATCCAATAGATTGTTTCGCATCATTGTTTGATTAAGATTCCACATTAATTCAAACAATAGCATTGATACTTTGATAGATCTGAGTTCAGGGACTTACAAGTGGTATCAGAGCCTTAAAACAGACGTAAGGCTGGTTTGGTATCAATTGCTTTCGAAACAATAATTTACTTGTGGTGTTTTTGGGTTGTGTTGGGAAAAAGAATTTTTGCTGCTCATCGTGGTGATGTTCTTCGCGTTCATCATTTTCTTAGTGTTCTTCACTAATTTTGGAGGATATTGCGTTGGAAATCGCTTTTGGTAATTCACCAAATTTAGAATTCATTGGATAAGGAAACACGATCAAAACCTCGATTTCGGCTAGGTTTCAGCGTTCTCGGTGGCTGGTAAATGTTCTCGGTAAAAAGTAAGAGTTCTTAGCCAAGACATATAGCTCTCGGCCAACTGTTTTCGGTCAAACAGTTGACTTTCAAGGTTTTCGGTCAAACTGGTTGACTTTCTTCGTTTTCGGTCAAAATCAATTTACACAATCAGATTCTTTTTGTTAGTAAATAATGAGTCCTTATAATAGTACCAAGGAGGTTAGTGAAGCCTCATGCTTTCAGTCCTGTGAAGGTAAAATAAATAAATACCATGAACAAAATGAATTATTAGTTAGAGAGGTTTTTAACCTTAAAAATGAAATATATGAAATTAAGAAAGTAAATAAACCGCTTAAGGAAAAACTAGAAGCACAAACTAAAGACTTAAGCAGGATTAAAGAAGAATATAGCACCAAATGTGTTCACTATCGTTTTGCCAAGGAGAAAATTGCAAACTTAACGACTGAACTTGATGCTTTAAAAGCTAAATTTAAAGATGTTGAATTTAATTTTAAGAAATTCGATGTGTCAAGTGAGATAGTTGAGTCAATGATTGAAAATAGTTAAAGTGGAAGAGTAACCAGAAAGAGGGTCTGGGGTATCACAGTGTACCACCTCCTTTCAATGATAACTATACTCCGATTTTTGAAACCATGGAGACAGAAAAATCTGTTCAACATGGTCAGCCTACTGTAAGTGCTTCGGTTAAGACTGAACAAGCCAGCAGAACTGAAAATATTGAGGTGAACGTGATGAATCATGGAATCAAGTATAAAACGAATCAGAGTATGAAATCAATTAAGAATGCGAGATTGAACACCAGATGTAAATATGATCTTGTTTCAGCTCTATTACGCTTTCGAATGTTTACAGAGTACAAAGACAGGTCTGTAAAAACTCTTATCTAACTCTAGTAAATATCCCTATTTATAGGGAACTGAAAGCGTACAAAAAATATAGTAAGGCATAGACACTTACGCTTCGAATAAAAGCGCCTCAGTAAAATAGATTACAAAACATTCGAAGAGTTTAAAATACATTTCGACTAATTACAACAATTCGACCCCTACAATCTCCCCCTTTGTAATCATAGTCGAACTACTTAATTTGTAAGAAGCTGGATGGAATACAACATCACTCTTCGAATCTCTGTGTACCAGGAGATTATCTTCTTCAGCTCTTTCTTATCTCCTTCATTATTCTTCCTACAATGATTCATACGAACAATTAATTTCGTATATTGAGACGTTGAATATCTCTCCACTTCGCATGCTTGGAATAAGAAACGTTTAGCTTTTCCAGCTTTGTCTTTTCCCGCGAAGACCATTCCAAAAGACTTCAAACAGATTTCACCATCATCATACTTTTTCAATTCTGCTTGAGTCTTCGTAGGAGCCATTGGTGCTTTTATTTCCATTCCTTTAGCTGTAGCTAACTCCACATCTGTTAGTGCCAAGCACTCATAATAATTTTCGATGAAAATCTTGATGTGAGCAACCCCAAGCTTGAATTCATCCAGTTCAGTGTTTTGAAGATACGAAAATGATTTATCTTTCAAAATCAATGCAACTTGTATAAGATCATACAAGTTCATTAATGGAAAATCTGCAATTGTAAATTCGCAATTATTTCCATTTGCCCTGGCAACCACATACTTGATGTTCTGTACTGTGTTTTCGAACACCACATCCTTTTTCATACTTATAACTTTCTTGATCTTTATCAAAGACCAAACTTCCTCAGGGGCTTTTGCAAGAACAGCATGAAATCGAATTTTCATGTGTGTACCTTCATCCTTTTCTTTAAAATTTCCTTCTGCTTTGAACTGAGGCATGATGAACATCATTTCGTTTATTGGAAAATCCAGCTGGCTTGTATTAGTATTCATGACCAAATAACTTTGTTTTGGTTTCTTCTCAAACGAAAACATGTGATTAAACGCTACCTTGGCCTTAATTGTTTCGTAATTATAGTGTTTGGATGGATCAACTTTGTCCATTCCCTTCGGATCACTAGCACGCTGAGTCATAATGCTTTGAATCAACCTCAGTTTTTCAATTTCAACTTCTGCTTCAGCCTTCTTTTCTTCTTTCGACTTTTCCACAACAATCGATTTCCCTTTATCTTTCAAGGCTGAATTATCAATTACCTCTTTTGGTTTCGAACCACTCTCACCAGTCTCCGTAGTTTTACCAATCACAATTCCTTTCGAAATAGGTCTTGTAATAGGTATCGTTGTAACGACTGTTGAAGTAACCAGCCCAACAGAAACTATAACTGGCTTTGTTGTTGGGATCTTTGAAGAAAATACCTTTCCTACAACTTTCGCATCTTCATCACTCACCTTCGACTCACCAGTTTTTCTTTCTCCCCCTTGCACCCCTGTGAAAACAGGTGGGGCATACGTTGTTGGAAGAAGGCTTGTAATGCAAAATATAGGAGCAAGTTGCTTGTTGAGAAGTGCTTCGAATTGTAAGAATTTTTGAGATAAAAATTCAGGAGTAATCAGGGAAGAAGAAACCGGCTGGACTGATAGATCTTTTAACTCCTTTAACAAAGTAATCACTTCCAAAAAGTTGGCATTTTCGTTTGTTGAAAGTTGAGTAATTTGAGGACTCAAACTTTCATATAATTTGACAAACTTGGTGACAGCATTACAAATAATATCAACCTTCTGATGCAGAGATGCATAATCTTGTTGAACAATTGCAATCTCTTTTTGCATATCTTCGCGGAGTTCACAAATTTGCAAATTGACATCCTCCCTGACTTTCTTCACTTCTTGAACAAAGAGAACATGCCTTTCCTTTGTTACATTCTTCAATTCTTTCACATCTCTGGCAAACTTCGAATTTTGAGAATTGATCCGTAGTTCATTATTTTGATCACTATGATCAACCTTCTCCAAAATTCATGATTCAGAGTCGGTAAGCATCGCAGATACTTCACTCATAACTCTGGCTTCGAACAATTTCAACATAGACTCAACCTCCAAAGTTGAAACAGACGAACCACCCCCAGATCAGCTTGAGATTGAATTATAGAATTCAACTTCTGATTTAGAATTTTAAATTGCTTCATGGTCATCAGCATATGATCTGGAAACGCCTCTTCATCTTCATGAAACTCCAATTCCTCAAACATGCCTCCAAACCCCTCAGTATCAGTTTCTGTCTCCATAAGAATGGTTTCTTGAACAGTCGAATTAGGTTTGGGTGTGTCAGTGGATTGAGAAGAAAAAATAGAAGTAAATGGTTGATTGATAATATTTTCGAATGTAGGGGAATCAGTGGTTGATGTAATGGGAATAATGGATGGTGGTAAAGAAACAATACTTTCAAAGGGAGCAGAAGTAGATTGACCTTGAGCTTCATTCTTCGCATCTCCGTCACCCATATTAACATTTGCATCCGTATCAGATACGTTTGCAGGGATGCCTGAAGTTCGTACCTCCTCAGAAACTGATTTGGCAACCGAATCTTCGGGTGGTATGATGATTGTCTGCTCAGGAGTTGAACTTTGTACATGAGGAGTGACGTCTGGTGTTTCAGGAATTCTTTCATCATCATCTTCTGTAGACTCAGTAGAAAGCATAAGCTTTCGTGTCTTCTTCTTCTTCTTCTTAGATATGTGTTTAGCCATATCTGTAGCCCTTCGCTTCTTTGACGATGGAGAAACAGGCGCTGGCATTTCACAAATCAAAACACCCTGATGAGTAACCCGAGGCTTTCGTACTACATGAGATGTTGGAGACTTACGTAGATGCGAAGACATCTTTTTGATTCTTCGAAACATACCAGTCTTCGAAGGAATAACCACTTGCTCTTGAGACTCAGGAACAACAGGTTTAATTATTTGAGTCTCTGCAATTGATATTTCTTGAACCACAGACTCTTCAACTGTAACTGGCTTCTTCTTTAGAGATTTCAAAGATTGCGAATCCTTGGTTTGCTTTTCGGAAGAATCCGGTTCAGGCTTCTTCGATCGTTTAGATTTCTTTTCTTCCCTTGGCAACAATTTCCCAGTTGGAATAGTAGAATCAATAGTTTGCAAATATGCCACTAAGACTGAATTCGAAGGATCAACTCTTTTAAGCATAACATCAGGAATACGAGCAACAGATGAAAAATCCTCAGCACTATCTGTGACTTCCTTCGGATAGTGCCTCAGTAAAATAGATTACAAAACATTCGAAGAGTTTAAAATACATTTCGACTAATTACAACAATTCGACCCCTACAATCTCCCCCTTTGTAATCATAGTCGAACTACTTAATTTGTAAGAAGCTGGATGGAATACAACATCACTCTTCGAATCTCTGTGTACCAGGAGATTATCTTCTTCAGCTCTTTCTTATCTCCTTCATTATTCTTCCTACAATGATTCATACGAACAATTAATTTCGTATATTGAGACGTTGAATATCTCTCCACTTCGCATGCTTGGAATAAGAAACGTTTAGCTTTTCCAGCTTTGTCTTTTCCTGCGAAGACCATTCCAAAAGACTTCAAACAGATTTCACCATCATCATACTTTTTCAATTCTGCTTGAGTCTTCGTAGGAGCCATTGGTGCTTTTATTTCCATTCCTTTAGCTGTAGCTAACTCCACATCTGTTAGTGCCAAGCACTCATAATAATTTTCGCTGAAAATCTTGATGTGAGCAACCCCAAGCTTGAATTCATCCAGTTCAGTGTTCATCCTAGTTACCTTGGAATTCCAGGGTACATGTTCTCAGCATATCCTCCAATGTTTGAATCATTTATTCGCTCTGACCATCGGTTTGCGGATGGTAAGCCGTATTCAAACACAACTTGGTACCCAATTCCTCTTACAGACTCATCCAACACCTTGAGGTAAAACGACTGTTACGATCGGATACAATCGTTAACGGAACACCGTGAAGCCTCACAATTTCTTTCACATAAGAATTCGCAAGTTTATCCATAGACCATTTCTCGTTGGCTGCTATGAAATGCGCACTCTTAGTGAAGCGATCAACGACCACCTAAATCATGTCGTGACCATTCCTTGTTCTGGGCAGTTTAGTCACAAAATCCATAGTGATATCTTCCCATTTACCCATGGGTATAGGTAAAGGTTCTAAACTCCCATATGGTTTCTGATGTTGCGCCTTAACCCTAGCACAAGTTACACACTCGGCCACATACTTAGCAACATCGAGCTTCATCGTCGGCCACTAGTAATAGGGTTTTAGATCCCTATACATTTTCGTACTACCGGGCTGAATCAAGTACATGGTTTTGTGAGCTTCTTCCATCAGAAGACCTCTTACTCCTCCCGCCTTAGGTACCCAAATCCTATCTTTGAATACCTTCAGTCCTTGACCGTTTATATCAAACACCAACGTTTTGCCCAAACGTTCCTCCTTTCGGTCATTTCTTTCTAAGGCTTCCTCTTGAGCTTTCACAATTGTCGAGACTACTTCAATTCTCAACGCTCTTGGCCTTTTCTTTTCAAGATTTACCTTCCGACTGAGAGCATTAGCAACAACATTTGCTTTACCAGGGTGGTAAAGTATCTCACAGTCGTAGTCCTTGAGTAACTCTAGCCAGCGCCGTTGCCTCATGTTCAATTCCTTTTCCATACCTTTAAGGCAAATACTACCGCTGCCAACTCCAGACCATGAGTGGGGTAGTTCCTTTCATGCTCCTTCAATTGCCTCGATGCATTCGCTATCACTTTATCCCTTTGGGTCAGAACACAACCTAACCCAACTCTAGAGGCATCATTATAAACTGTGAAGTCATCAACTCCTTCAGGTAACGAAAGAATCGGTGCTTCACACAACGTCTTCTTTAACTTCTCAAAGCTTCATATGCTTCTCATTCCGAGTATAGACAGCTCCTCTGTGGGTCAAAGCTGTCAATGGAGTCGCGATCGAAGAAAAGCCTTGGATAAATCAGCGATAATATCCAGCTAATCCTAAAAAGCTTCAGGTCTCCATAGGACTTTCGATCGTAAGCTTCGAGTTACAAAATAAATCCTTATTGAGGACTCCTTCTTCTTCTTAGAATAAGTATTTTCCCTCGTTTATTGTAACAGACCGATGGGTCATGTTCTAATGATCTCTCATTGTATACTACACTACTTAGACTCAGATCTCCTAGGGACAAATTTCAGAACAAACTATACCTTGCTTCATGTTCTAATGTGATACAATCACATTTCAACATGTATCATTTCTAACTACCAACTTCTTTAATAATGAGTGTGATACTTCTATTGATCGCTTTGATCATCTTTCACTTCAATCTTCTGGCTTAAGTCAACTACTACATCAAACTTGGTTCTCTGAACCACATAATAAACTTATCTTAGTCGGACTTGATTCGATATGACCTTTAAGGCCGGAATAACAATCATCTTCTTAGTCATTACCGAAACGATGGTAACGACAAACTAGAACAAGACGGAATCAAATAATAGCTCCTTGGTAACCTTGTGACTTTCCCTGATCCAAGTGTGAGTCCTGTGCTTCCAGTAATATAGATCTCTACTACTATTCACACCTACTCATACTCGTCCCAAGTACTGTCTCGCAGTCTCCAAGTCCTAAAATCACAAAACAATTTAACACATACGAATGTGTCCAATTAATCATAAAATTTTCCTAGACTCTACTAGGACTTCTTCCATGCGTATCTTCAATCATCAATTCTGCTTCAACTTGGTTGGTGATGGAAATTCCAGACGATTGGGACAACTTCAAGAATTACACCAATCATTCCATTCATCAGATAACAAAACCAGGGTTTATATTATTTCCTTGAAACGATTACACAAAGGTTCAAGTTTACCCTATACTATGCCTCTAATAGGCTAAACCACTTGTTACTATTCACATTATTACTTCGTAACTTGATCTTTGGGTATCAAGTCTTTACTTCTACTTCCTAGCGTTATTAATCGCTTCGTCAAGGGTATTCTGAAATTCCCTTGGCGTTGGCGGTGCACTTGGCCTTGTTACTTCATTGTTCCTCGGACAGTTCTTAGAAATATGGCCTTCTTCTTTACATATATAACACACCCCCTTGAGAATCGTACACTGATTCGCGTAATGCCCTATTTCTCCACACCTAAAGCACTTCACCTTCCCATCACAATTCCCAGAGTGTTTATTTTTGCACTTCCCGCACCATTTTCCTTTATCTCTTCTTTTGCCAGACTTTGAGGATATGTTGCTCTTGTTGGGCCTTGAAGACCCCTCAAGTTTCCTCTTTTTGTCAACTTCAACCTTGTTGGCGGTCCTGTCATTGATCATTTCTTCAATAGACTTAGCAACCCTAATAGTTGCCTCAAGAACAGATGCCTGACATACTGGCACAGTAAGTTCATCCTTACTTTGTTGAAGTAAACGTTTTGTTTCTTCCATCTGTTCATCTAACATCGTACACACCATTGCCTGCACCCCAACCATCGTGATTGGCTCAGGCTGTGGATTATCGCTTCCGAACCCACTTTGAGTACTCGTCATTTCGATCTATACACCAATCGTAGGTGAATTTAGATCTTCATTTTCGTTAGACGTTAAGTCTTCGTTATTACTCCGAAACGTTTATATGTTAGTTCTAATATCGTAGTCATACGTTTAGAATCCTACACACATAAGGTTTCCAGATCCGGTCGGCAACAGACCATAGATCCGAACAAATAATGGCATATATGGCAAACATATAGCATTTAGCACATAAAAGCATTTTAGGCATCTTTCCTAAAATAAACTAGTGCTCGTGTCAATTTAGGTGTACTACTTAAAATATAATAAACACACTCAACTCACAATCATCGCTTAGCATTCTAAGTTTAAGTCTAGAAATCCTACAAATTTCCTAGTTCGCTTAAACTAATGCTCTGATACCAACTGTGACATCCCCTAATTTCTCGGCCAGAAAAGACCGATTTAATTTATGCTTTTTAAAATAAAATCAGAGAAATCTTTTCAAAAGATATTGCGGAATAGGTCCCCAATATAAAACATGATAATGTTTATTAAAACCTTTCTTTAAGAAATATATAATTTCCTTTTATATTAAAACCTCGGGATGTCATGTTCCGATACAGATCAAAAGCATAAACAAGACATTATAAGCCTTATAACAGTTATTTATAACTACTGGCCTATAATCCATAAATCACTCATCATCATCATCATCCGACTATGCTCGGGGTCCACTACCTGTAATCATAAAAAGCTGAGTGGGTCAGGCTTGGAAGCCTGGTGAGCATATAGGGTTTTCAACCCACAATACATAATTTAATATGCTTAAACATCAATCAATCAAATTACCCCAACCCCGTTATCTTATTTATTTCTTAAGGGTTTACCCTAAGAATCAACTATCACTCCTTCCTAAGGATTCATCCTAAGGAATAGACACAAAGTCACCTTGTCACCGGGGTTTATACCACGGGCACTAAGTCCATAGCTACCAAGGTTTATTCAACATATGCTAAGTTCATAGCTCTCATTTATCGGCAGTATTATTTACAGGTATTCCCCCTGCAATACATGTCAATGGGTTTTTAGAGTACATCAAATGAACATATAGTTCATTACACCTACAGGTTGCGGGCCTGCTAGTGTTCCACAGACTGTCTAGAATAGTCCATGAATGTCATCCATACTCTGCTGAATGACGGGGGCCCACGTTTGGGTAAGGGCTTTTCTCATATTGCACCACTCACGCCAACGTTTGGGTAAGGGCTTCACCCCTCACTATCAACTCATGATCTCATTTCACCACTCCCTCTCAACTCATGATCAATATTACTGATCATCTCCTTTGTCCAACTCACCTTTCATCACACCCACTATTTCATCTACCCATGTTTTACCCAACATTTTTCGTAGATAAAAATACATATACAGTTTAAATTATTTAAAAACCTGTATAAATCATTCCTTCAACACCCATCTCAAATAAAGAAACAATATATATTCACATAACACGTATTTTATGTAAAATACTTCATATCTATGTGTAAGGTGAAAGTAACTACACACTCACCTGATTTAATGAAAATCGGGCAGCAATTCGTTTCCTAAAACGATCGTTTCTAATAAAACCGGGAGTTTTATTGAGAAACCGGGCTCTGCGAAAGGTCGGGCTTTGAAACCGAAAAGATAAATTTTTCGGGCTTCACGGGCACTTCGTGGCTTATTCCGGGCTTTATAATTGATACCGGGGCTTCGGGGGGTGATAATATGAAAGAAATATGAGTTTAGGGGCTAAAATTGACAATTTTCAAAAGTACCCCCGGGAGGTCTCGCACCCTTGTATTTATAGGGCCGAGCCTCCTGATCCAATGGCTGAGAAGTGGCCACGCTCCGTGGATCCGACGGCTCGCACGAGGGCTGCACGTGGGTCGCACCTGCGAAGGCTCGCTGGCAGTCTCCTATTGGACCGAGGTCTACTGGTCCGAAGCCTAGGCACCGTGGCAGTCAGCGAGGGTTCGGTGTCGTGCTAAGAGGGTATGTGTCGCATGGCTACTGGACCGCTTCGGATAAGGCCATGTGCTCGGATGACTCAGCAGCTTCGCCACGTGGCTTCGCATGAGTCACAGATTTCGGACACGTGTCACATTCTAAGCGAGGGTGACGTGGCAATTGTGACTATGCGAATTTTCTCGGTTTTTGTGCAAAAACTTCTAAAATCCATAGCTTTCGCATACGAGCTCCGTTTTTGACGTTCTTTATATGCACGCGTAGGTAAAATTACGCTCTACAACTTCCGTTTAGACTTTGTCAGCTAGTTTTGACTTTAATTTTTATATTATTATTTTTAACAGACCGGGATTGGAATTCCGTTAAAAATTCATAACTTCTTCATCCGACCTCCGTTTTCGTCAGACTTTTTACCGTTGTGCTACTAATGACGAGACCTACGATTCTTGTTTAGGTCATGTCGGCTAAAAATCACTCGATCTAAAATTCGAGTTTTTAGCTGTCTACTGCTAAGCTGAAACTTCGAAAAATCATAACTTCCTCATACGAAGTCAGATTTTGGCGTTCTTTTTATCGAACTTCTCGGTTTAACGAATACTACGAGTTTCGTTTAGATCGCTAAGGCTAAAAAGTAGTTTATCAAAAACTCACTTTTTACGACATTCGGCACCGTGCCGGTTTATCGCGAAACTTCGACATGTCATAACTTCTTCGTTATAACTCGGATTTCGGCATTCTTTATATATCCGTAATCCTTGTCACACCCACTACAAGTTTCTTAATAGATATCGGCTTTATCTAAAATTTAATTTTTGACGCTCATTTTTATTCTTAATTAATTAAACCCTAATAATTAAGCATAAAACACATAATATTCACATAATTCCTTTTCATTTCTTCTAAATGAGTTACAAAGGTTAACCTAGACCATTATGTCAATATTAATGCCTAGCCTAGAAACACGGGCGTTACAGTGACATCAGGGAGTTTGTGAGCAGGTCCAGCTGCAAGAACCTGAAGGATATGATTACCCGGGCCAGGGAGAGGGAGATCGATCTGGAGCACCTTAGGAAGAGGAAGCCGGAGGAGGTCCAGGTAGCCGCAGGTTTAGGCAAGAGACCCAAGGGGTAGGATGGGAGATCGAGGGATTATCAGGGCCGCAGTCGTTGTGGCAAGTGTGGCAGGACGCACGAGGGTGTGTGCAGGGGTGGTAGTGGTGGTGATTCTGGCTGCTTCAAGTGCGGTCGGACTGGTCATTTCAGCAGGGATGGTACAGCTACCACCACTTAGGGATCAGACCTGATATGTTTCCATTTCAGTCAGAGGGGCCACAAGAAGGCCCAGTGTTCGAGTTTGTTTCCAGCGAGACAGGTGATGGCACCTGCCCCTGCGACCTTGAGGATCACCGACGGCCGTCAAGGCCGAGCGGAGGCACCTGCGGTGGGGAGCAGGGCTTTTCAGTTGTCTACAGTGGAGACGCGAGCAGCACCGGACGTTGCAGGTGTGTATCTTTTGCTTTCCTGCCAATTTTTATTCATGATTATATTGTTATGGTACTGCATCTATGTTAGTGAATGTATGTTAGAATTTTATTTCTGTTCGTGTTCGGATCATATGCCATCTACATACCATGGATTTTCGGGCGGTAGTTCATAGTAGTACCCCCCTTTTTGAGCCGGTTCCCAGGATGCAGTCACGGTAGCAGATATGAGTGGGGCTTAGGAAGTGTTCTGTTAGTCTTCAAAAGTGGTTCAGACTTGGTATTGGCTGGTTAGAGCGCTAGCAGTGGTAAGCGTTGGATGACATCAGATCGACCCTTTAGATGGAGAGGAGGATTGGGAATCCTTCCCAAGCTGGGAGTTGTAGAGATCTAGTCGAATCGAAGTGGGGGAGAACTATCCCAGGGGTCAGGATCAGGAGTAAGTGCAATCGGGATGAGTTTGCAACTTTGTTGGTTAGGAAAGCAGCCCCAGTGGCTGTTGGGATAGAGGAGCGCGCGAGTTGGGAGTTTGGGAAACTTCTTAACATTGTATTCGTGTATGCGTGGTAGATGATACCTGGGTGGGAACCAGGTGGGAGATTTTTTCGGCAGGATGCGAGGTTAGCCAGGATGTAAGACTACGGGGTCGCCGTAGCAATCTCCAGCAGTTAGGCGGAGCGGGAAGAGTAGTAAGGCTGCGGGATAGCCGTAGCATTTCGTCAGCAGCTAGTAGAGGAGTGTGGGCGAGGGCCCGTATCTCCTAGTTAGCAGAGTATAGGCGAGGCCTATATATCCTAATTAGCATGTTGAAGACCGATAGAGAGAGTAGTTCGTTGAATTTTAGGATTGAGTGTGGCCTGCATAGCCAAGATTGGCGAGACCTGTGGGAGAGGCCACTCCGAGAGGTAGTTTGGGCGAGGCCTGTGAGATTTTAGCAGCGCAAGTGGGACCTGGTAGAGACCCTAGAGTCAAGATAGGGGATCGAGGATCCCATGACTTATGGGGCCAGAATGGTAAGGTATATAGAGCAGTTTTAGTCAGCCGAAGTTTTCTTCGGGAGTCGCTGAGAGAGATCGAGCGATTGAGCTTGGGAGTAGTAACCAGTGGGAGTCCGGTAACCCAGTTATGGCATATTAGTTGGGACCAGGGTGGTCTCGGTTCGTCCGGAAAGCAGACAGGAGATAGAAGGACCTTCGGTCGGGGATAGCAAGAAGAGAATTCCTGGTGGAGCAGCTAGTTGACCGAGAGGTGCTACGCCACTCAGAGTAGGGTTGAATAATCTCAGAAGGAAGGGTTTGAACCTATTTAGCAGCTCTTGTATGAGTCTAACCGTTGCAGGGATGAATCTTTTACTCGAAGGATTATCTGATCCATTCACTGGGTTGGGTGTTCAGCACTGTGATATAGTAAGAGGAAGCATTCAATGAGTATCAGTGAACGCGCAGGAGAAAGGGGCAAACTCGTAAAATGTCCAACATAAGTACTTGGGGAGTACTGGAGGAATTGTCGGCTGGATTAGAGTCATGTTCTCAGGATTGCTGGTGATCAGAGTGCTCTTGAGGTTTTTATCTTCAAGGATTAGTTTTGGCTGAATGACCGTGCGGAAGGCCAATGGAAGTGACCCCTCGAGGATCAGACTCAGTAAGAGATGTATTCACCGGGCAGAAATGTTGTGAACAGATTGCAGGAGAGTTGGCCGTAGCGGACTTCGAGGACGAAGTCTAGTTTAAGTGGGGGAGAGTTGTAACACCCCGAATTCAGAAGACCTAGAAAGGAAAAACCCCAAGTCAAGAGGTCTACTCGTAGAGTCCAGGGAGGAACTCGACGAGTAGGAGGGAGTTCCGTGTCGCGGATTAAGTGGCCAACTCGGCGAGTCGGGGGACTGACTCGGCGAGTCTGGCCTGGGTTGGGAAACCCTAATCTCGGGACTTGGTACCCTATTTAAGCATCTCATTCTCATTCTATCAGCCTCATTTGTAGCCTCCATTGTCCAGAGCCTAACCCACGAAACCCTAGTGTTCTCTTTGAGTGTGTGAGTCATTATTGAAGGATTTAGAGTGTTCTTGGAGACTAAAGGAAGGAGAAGGAGGTTAGAGGTTCAAGGAGAAGGTGGTAGATCCAGGAAGTTTGTTTCATCTTCATCATTTTCTGGTAATCAAGTTTCTACCTTGCCTTGTGGTTTCATAGATCTCTTCTTTGTCACTTTTGGGGGTTTTTGGTCCAAGAACCCTAGCATGAGAGGAATGGACGTCCCAAGGGCTTGTGTTTTCAGATCTAGCACCATTAAAGGCTGTTATGGCATAAAGGTGAAGCTTTATGCCATTAGAACTCCCAATGCAAGGTTTGAGAGGTTGTTATGGCCTTTTGAGCAAAAAGGGCCATGCATGGATGTAAAGGCAGAGGCTTTGCGTGTTATTTCGACCCTTGAAGGTTAGATCTAGGTCTTGGATGCCTTGTGCTCGACTGAGATCGTCTGAATAGAATTGGACATAGAGTGACTCGGCGAGTCACTTATGGGACTCGGCGAGTCAGACCGTGTTTTTGCCCCAAAACCCTTCTGTTGAAGGGTATGAGTTGAGTTGGAAAGGGGCTCGGCCAGTCTGGGTTCTTAGGGGACCTGGAGATCATAGTACTCGACGAGTTCAAAGAGGACTCAACGAGTTGCTTATACAACTCGGTGAGTCACAGACTAGTCACACTCATATGATGAAGATGGACTCGACGAGTTCAAGGATGAACTCGGCGAGCCAGATGAAGATAGTCCCGATGTTATGTTGAAGGGGAACTCGTCGAGTTCTTGCTAGACTCGACGAGTAGAGTCGGGTCTGGGAACAAATGAAAGAATAGGAACTCGACGAGTTGGTTGACCAACTCGACGAGTCAGGTCAACCAGGAAGTGTTGACTTTGTCCATGGACCGTTGACTTTGACTTTGACCAGAGTTGACTTAGTTTGACATCTGGAGGGAATTTTTGGGACTAAGTGTTATGTTGGTATTGGTAGCTCGGGAAGGTAGGGGAGCGGCGGTTCGAGGAATTGTCGGATAGCAGCCAGAGGTTTCAGCCAGTCTTCAGCAGTGCGAGGTGAGTCTCCTCACTGTGTGAATGGGTCTATGGCCACAATGCCAGCCCATGTAGTTTATGAATAGGAAGACCCGGGGGTTAGCCCTAGGCACTGTATGCTAGTATGTTATTCCGGACCAAGGTTTGATGCCGGGTGGGAGCCCGAGGAATGTTTGCATAATAGTTTATACTTGTTGTCTTTGTGATACTTGTATGTGCCTGGTAGGGAGGTGAGTGTGGGCGAGGTACCGTATCTCATCATTAGCAGAGTATGGACGGGGTTCCGTATCTCACTAGTAGTAGAGAAGGGGCGAGGCCCGAGTTAGGAGAGAGGTGAGTGTGGGCGGGGGCCCGTATCTCACTATCAGCAGGAGTATGGACGGGGTTCCATGACTCACCAGTAGCAGGACAGGGGCGGGGCCCAAGATAGGCGAGGCCTTAGTACCGGACTTCAGTAGAGTAGGTTTATCTTAAGTGTTATGTGCTATGATTATGTGTTGTATATGTTTAGCGGGCGGGACCTGGAGACAGGCGGGGCCTAAGAAAGACAAATCTGTATACCGAGCGGGGCTCGATGCCAGGCGGGGCCTGATGCCGGACGGGGCCCGATGCCGGAGCTAGTCCGATGCTGGGCAAGTCCCGATGCAGCGGGCGGGGCCCGATGCTGGAGCTAGTCCGATGCCAGGCAAGTCCCGATGCAGCGGGCGGGGGCCCAGTATGTGGTATGTGGTATGTGGTAGGTTGGGGAACTCACTAAGCTTCGTGCTTACGGTTTTCAGTTTTGGTTTCAGGTACTTCCGGTAGCGGAGAAAGGAGCTCGGGGTGATCGTATGGCACACACCATTGTTGTTTAGCATGGGATGTTTTACTCTGATAAAAAGGAATATGTTTTGGAGATTATACTCTGATTTGATATAACAGTCTTGTGTATATATGAAATGGTTGATTGTGATGGCTTTCGCTAATGATTTAAAAATGAAATTTTCGGACCGTGTTCTTGGGATGTTACACTACATATGATTGGCAGGGTTCACCCCCTTGTATTCCTAAAAAATATAATCCAGTGGGCCGACATTGGTGCATTCGACCCACAAGTATAGTGAGGAAACTCACCTGACTCACAAAGCCTACTAAAACTCAGCTTGATACCACACTGACCACATCTAACAGCTCTCACCACCAAATGATGAGTGCTAAAGAACTCCTAACAATCCACACAAGGTAACCCTAAGTCTACTGTAACGTCCTGTTTTAAATCGATTCATATTCGGGACCGTGACCCGAATATATGTTACCAGGAGGCTTCAGATCTTAGGGAAGAAAGGTTTAGACCCCTTTAAGTGTGGGTAATGTAGCTTAGATGATCTGAGAGTTCATTTTGTGTATTTGGAGACCAATGGTATATCGGTAGAATGACATTTCAGGCCTTTTATAGAATTAGATTTTTGTTCGGAAAATTTTATGGCATGGGATAATTTATAGAAAGGTAGAGCTCTTCGAGGCATTTCCGTGGATATAAAGAACATCGAAAATGAATTTGAAACAAAGAAGTTATGGTCATTTGAAGTTGGAATGGTTCGAGTTAGTGATCGTTGACTTGTTGACCAAGCTCATTTAAGACCCACGACGTGATCATGAAGAGCTCATGATGTAAAAGGCACCCGATGCCCCAAAACCCTAATTTTCGGGTATTTAATGGTATGAGATGATTAGGGTTGCTCCTCCCCAGCCTCCTTCACTTCCAAGGCCTCTCGAAACCCTAATCTTGACCCCCATTGAAGTTCTTGGTCATTCTTGGTGTTATCCAAGAGCTTTTGGGTCTTTGAAGCTCATTGAGGGAGAGGAAGATCATTTGTGGTGCATTTGTTAGTATCTTGGCTTCATCATTAGCTAGTTGTGGAGCTTTTGGACTTCTGTAAGTCCTCAAGATCATGGCTTTCCTTTCCTTGCTTGCTAGATCTAAGTTTATGTGCATATTATGGCTTGTATTGTTGTTTATCATGCATGGAATCCATAAAGTTGGCAACTTTATGGATCATGGTGGTATCTTAAGTCTTATAAGTCTTAGATCTGGATTTTGTTCATGGTTTTGGACTCCAAGCTTGAGTCTTGGTCCTTTTCCTCCGTTTTGACCTAAGTTGATGTTCGAGTCATGTATTGGATATACATGTCTGAAAAGCTTCGATTTTTATGGTCCTTGGGGTCATGGAAGACCCTCTAGACTGTCCCATGTTAAGGCTTAATGGATTAGGAGCTTAATGCTCATTTGTTTGGTCAGATCTGGCCTCACGACGTGAGGAATAAGACCCTACGATGTGGGAACGTGTTCAAGGGAGTTTCTGGGCAAATGTCACGACCTCAGGACATGAGCATAAGGTGCTCACGACACGAGAATCTCCTGTGCAAGTTTGGGCACTTTGATTGTTGGCTAGCTTGGTCTTGGAATTATCCTTTGGTTTGGGCTCACAATGGACTAAGGATTTTAGAGTAATGGACTTCTGTTTGGGCTTGCCTTGTTGGGCTTGCCCTAATGGGCCTTGGATGGTGAATTGGGACTTAGTGGGCCTAATGGAGTTGGGCCTTAATTGGGCCCAATGCGCTTGGGCCAATTGTGCGCTTGGGTAGTTGGGTCATTAGTGGGCTTAGTGCTTGGGTTTAGACATGTGTATTGATGGAGTTTAGTTTTGGGGTTTTGGTTCAGTGTTTGGAGCCTGTTCGCAGCAGAAGCAGTTGTAGGGTTCGTCTTTCTTTTGAGGTGAGTTACCTTCATTGTATTCTTGGGTCGAAGTCACTAATGCCGACCCACTTGTTGATGTTTATATTAAGATGATTATCTTTGTGATAATTGTCTGGTATGCCAATATTTGTTGAGGATTCTGTTATTATTTTCTTATGATGTTATGTGGTAGTGGTAGGGGTGAAATAGACCCGGTATCCAAATGAAATAGACCGAAGGGGAGGACAACATCCATATATGCTCGACAATATCCGATTGAAATAGACCGAAGGGGAGGCCATCACCCATATATGCTCAGAAGGGTAAGTCGAGCACCTAGATATGCTCGGCAGTACGTTTACTTTGTATGGTATGTTAGGGGAACTCACTAAGCTTTGTGCTTACAGTTTTCAGTTTGTGTTTCAGGTACTACAATTTTCAAACAAGGGAGCTCCATGTGATTGCAAAGCACGCACTACATGTTTCCGCATTTTACAATTTACTCTGATTTAAAATAATATTGATACACTTGTTTTGTTAAACTTGTATGGATAAGGTTTGGAGCACTGTTTTTATTTGATTAAAATGAAATTTTATGGTCTTATTTTTGGGACGGTACAAGTTGGTATCAGAGCCTTAGTTTGAGGGATTCTGACTTACTCTCGGGTGTGTCTAAACTCAAACTGAGGATTTGGTAAAGTTTTTCAAAAAGGAATACATTTTTGAGAAAAGAGTTTTCTAAGACAAGAAAGGGTGTGGTGCATGCAATTAGCCGAACTCAAGTAAGTTTTCCTAAAATACCATACATGTTTGTTATGATATATGATATGATTATGAGAATTTCATTGTAGATTAGGGCTAAGGATCTGCTCAGGATTTCATGATAAGAGAGATGCCTTTATATGCCTGATTGTATGAGCTTTTAGAATTACATGCTAGTATGATTTTCAGATCAGTGGATAGAATGGCTTGATTAGTGTGTGCTTTAAAAATTGTATACGGTTAGGATCTTATAGCCATAGAATGATTGATTCAGCCTTATTTCCTGTTCATCGTTTGGTTGTGGTCCTAGGGTAGAGTCTTTTATTCGACTGTCTATTTGATATGTATTATGTATAATTTGCATGCATAAGACAATCGACAGTAAGAGTGGAAGTTTCCTGCATGAGTTGTAGTTTATGAGTTTGAATGTTCTTTGGTTATTCTATGGATTAGAGTGCTACTGCACGAATGCTGCCTGCTTTGTGCTTTGTGGGACTCTTAAGTGATGTGAGTTAGCTATTAAGTGAATATGTTAAGTCACATGTAATAAAGGTCGAATAATCTCAGAGTGATGGATTTGACCCTATTGCTATTGTTTGAGTCTTACCGTTGTGGGGATGAGTCATTTACTTGAAGGATTATCTGAGCTTTGTTGCACGTGACTATATTCATGAGGTAGCTAACTGACATTATGGGGAGTTCTTCAGCAGTTAATGGCAGGGTGAGGTCGGAAACCTACGAAAGCCTAGGAAATGCTTCAGTGGGTTTAGTTGCGCTGTTAGTGAGCATTTGGAGTATTAGTTTGAGAGAGTGACTTGGAGGATTCAGGACGATTCTTGAGGAAAGTATGGATAGGTGTGGAAGGTAGTATTGGGCCCGTACTACTGAAAGCACATGATTCATACTCGAATCGGGGAGAGTCCTGGAGAATCTAGGAAGCTTGTGGGAGGATGATTCTTGGGTATGTTCTGATCATTTCATGATGTATATCAGTTTGGTGATGAGCATTCAGGAAGGAGGTTCTGGTTCTGGTTTTGGCTCATGTGCAGGTACTTAGCCGATTAGCGAGCAGATGCGGGAGTTCATCTCGTCGGAGATTACCCATGGTATTTTGGAGGAGGCTCCTGTGATATTTGGTCCAGCCAAGGATGTGATTTTGGAGTTATTGGATAGTTGTCTTGGGGCCTTTTGGACCGAGATCGTTGCGGGGCAGTTGGGGGCTCATCTGGAGGCCAAAGCTTATGGATCTCTGGGACCCTTCAGGAGGGAGGATCCTATTGTTAGCTCTTGTCAATCGGGATCAGAGGTGGGTTATGCACCTTGTTTTCAGGAGAGTCGACCACATGATTGGATTGCTGTGGAGGTTTCGCAAGCCCTACATGCGGAGTTACCCGACATCATTGGGCGTGTCACTGATAGATTGGTCGCCAGGTTTGAGTGTCGGACCTCGGCTGTTCAGGCGGTTGATGGGATGGTCGGGGTAACCCGGGAGCAGTAGATTGGTTTGGATAGGCAACTAGGGAAGAGGAAGCGGAATCATGGTCTGCCTCAGTGATCTGAGCAGTTGGACGTTGCCATAGCTGGTGTCAAAGACCCGAGGAGTCGTGGTGGTTGCACGAAGGATGAAGGGCACATGAGGATGTGCACAGCAGGTCTAAGTACGACAGGTGCGGATGGAAGGGTCATCGCCGCCAAGAATGCACATTGGAGGTAGAGTTGTGCCATATTTCTCATAAGCCTTGTCATATCAGGGCGAATTGCCCACACTCAGTGGTTGGGGCGGCTCAGGTTTTGTCGCATGTACTTCGGCAGGGAGAGAGATTCAGGGTTTCTTCAGATGATACTGCGTGTATGCTATCTTTTGCCTTCTTCTTGGTTATCCGAATTTATATTTCTTTGAATTTTGTTTAGGTTTGGGTAAGCGTTATCTTTGGGTTGGTCCTCTACTTATTGTCTGGGTTATTTTATCAATGATTGTTTCATGCCATTCTGCATGCCATTTTGCATTAGTGGGTCAGTAAGGGAAGGTGCCTTGCTTAGCGGGTTTCAGTGTGTTCGGGTGTTGTTCTGGTTCTTTATTGGGTTCAGTTCAGGGATATCTATTGGAAGGTCTATGGCCAGGTTCAACATGTTAGCTCTCCATTCTAGTCAATATTTAGTGGTTTTAGTATTTGACTAGGTGGGGGTGACAGTTGTCCATGGAAGAACTGTTGGGTTCAGACACTACCGTTGCTAGGGGCAGCGATAATAGGAATATGGTGGTGTTAGTTTCATGAGTTGTTGGTCATTGGAAATTTCAGGGAAATTTTATATTCGCATAGTTTGTAGTCGGCGAGAATTCAGTGGCTCCTTGAGAAAGGAAGTTGAGGTGAAGATTTGTCAGTCAAGGGTTATGGTTTTTATTCGCTAGCATACGAATTCAAGGAATTGGTTGGTATCATGGGAGGTGATTTGTATTATCAGACTGGTTAAGATTTCAAGAGTATTCTTCAGGACTTCAGGAGTTGGACGATCATTGAGATTGTCCAGTAATGAAACACTAGGATTGGTAAGCGCAGTTGATAGGCGGTTCATGCTATATGAGGATTGTTGGGTTGGGAATCCATTGGATTGATGGGATGAGAGAGAGAGAGAGAGAGAGAGATTCACTTAATCTAAGTGGTGGAGAATCGATTAGAATTCCGGGAGTTCGATCGGGTGTGGAACTAGGCAAAGTTTCACAACCTAGTCAGGAGGGAGCCGACCCAAGTGGCCGTTTAGAATGAGGTTGTGTAAGTGGGAGTTTGTCACAACTAGCATTTTGAGCTAGGAAATTCTGTCATCATGTAAACATCAACTATTGTGAGACTTGTATTAACACGTTAAAGTTACATTATGGTTCCTAATGAACCATGTATTGTTATAATGAAAAGCATATATGTCTCTCTATCTCTCTCAAATCTCTCTATGTACCTCAAATCTCTCTCAAATCTCCCTATGTAGTTTCCTTAGTCGAAACTAACTCGAAACGAAAGGAGAAAACTTGAAAGAGCAAGCCCAATTCGGAACCCCTTAAGTGACTTCGAACCATCCCACCGGACATCTGCTGATCCAGAACTGCCGACTTCGGAAAGCTTCGCACCACTCCAGAAGATCTCGCAGCTTCGGACCGGAAGCCTTTGCTGCCTCGGAACCCTCACGGCCTCGGAAGGAAAGGACTTCGGATAGGAGCTGACTTCGCAACCCTTGAGTTCGGAAACTGCTGTGCCACTCCGGAAACTAAAAAGGGACTTCGAAACTAATGCTTGACTCCGCAATTTGAGGATTGACTCCGGAACTCACCATTTGACTCCGGATTTTTGACCATTTCGGACCATTTTATCATTTTAAGATATTTTGACGCCGAGAATCCCACAAAACTCGTATTTTCATAACTTAGACCCCTTAAACCCCTATTTTATGCCAAAATTAAATGTTAAAACATAATTACACAAAAATAATATATTGATTTGACAAGGATATTATTTTAAGATCATAAAGTGATAAGAGGGTTTGACTTTATGATTTGATGTAATTCCCATTCTCCATGCAATTCACAGTAACCCATGCATTATCCACCAAATAACAATGCTTTGAACCTTCAGGTTTCCAAGCACACATTTCCCCCTTTATCCCTTAAAGCAACGACAGTAAGAGGGTTTTAAACTCCACCATTTCTCTCACTTCTCTCATATTCTCTCCAACAGTTCTCTCAAAAGTAAGAGCAAGGATCTTGTTAAAGGCTTAACTTCTCAAGTTCTCCTTAGAGTTTTAAGTAAGTTTTTTCCACTCATATAATATTTTATATAATTTTCAAGATAAATTCACATTATTTGTAACATCCCGAAATTCAGGTATATCTATTTAACCCTTCTTCTTTTCCAAGTTGTTAAGTTTAACCCTTAAAGGAAATATTAAGGCAAATGAGTACGCTGGGCGTACTGAAGAGTACGCTGCGCGTACTCATGCGCTTAAGTTGGACGCGGACTCGCCTAGGTACGCTGGGCGTACCCAGGGTTACGCTGGGCGTAGCGGGCCCAGATGCAAACCCTAATTTGTGGCTTGTACACTATTAAAGGAATGCTAAGGCCTTATCCTCAGCCACCATTTCAGAGAGTGAAACCCTAATAGAGAGTTACCCTTCGTTCCTAGCTTGTGTGTGTGTGTTCTAAGCTTCAAAGTGCCATTTCAAGGTGGTAAAAGAGAAGAGGAGGCCATTTTAGGAGCTAGAAGTTGGTGGACAAGAGTAGATCTGAGTTCTACAGAGGTTGGAGCTTCTTTCTGTGGTAAAAAGGTCAAAGCTTTCCTTGTCATTTGTGATTTGTGCTTCTTGGACCAATTTTTTGGGTTTTTGGTCCCAAGGTGGAGACTTTATGAGCAAATGGTCTCCATTGGCCTAGATCTGCCATATTTCAGGGTAATATGAGTTGTATGTTCATAAAAATCCAATCTTGGACGTGGATATTAAGTCATGCATGAGATTTGGCTTAATGAGGAAAGAGGAAAGGTGTTTGGAGTGTTTGGTTACCTTTATAGCCATGCAAAGGCTTAAAGGTCTCGACTTTATGGATTAAGTGATCATAGAGAAGTCAGATCTAGAGTTTGAGTTTATGTCTTAACCGTTTAAGACCAAAATCTAAGAAAGGCTGAAACTGAGACTTACGATGGGCGTAAATCTCAGTACGCCAGCGTAAGGGTCTGAGACCCCAATTCTGGATCGCCGGAGTACACCCCGAGTACAAGAGCTGGTATGCGCCGCGTACTGCCCCTGTTGACTTTCGTTGACTTTTAGGGTTTTGGTCAACATTTGGACTTTTGGGTCAAGGAGGGGTAAAATGGTCTTTTAGCCTTCTGTGGGATTGTAGAAAGGGATTTAATCTAGCCGTTGAGAGCCATTATTTATTTGAGGATATTGTGTATGTGATTAGGCGGGGGCTAGATCAGTATATTCGTGTGCGAGATTATCCGAGTTACCCGAGGTGAGTCTTCTCACTATACTGTACCTGGAAGGGTACCTATGTGTGACCGGAAGTTCTTATATGCTATGAGATGTATGTGCTGTATGTTGTTATGTGATATGTATATGCTATGAATGTTATGTATGATAAGGACCGGAAGGTCAAGATGATATGGACCGGAAGGTCGGGAGGTTACGGACCGGAAGGTCGATACGGGTAGGACCGGAAGGTCTATCGGGATTTAAGACGGAAGTCCCCTGAGACACTTGGACTGGAAAGGCGTATGTGTTGTATGTGGTATTTTGGGGAACTCACTAAGCATTTATGCTTACCGTGTTATGTGATATATGTTTCAGGTACTAGCGAGGATCGCGGGAAGGCGCCGGCACGATCCATACACACTTATGGAGTTTATGTTTTGTGATCATGGGATAGGTATTGTTTGATGACATTTGTTGAACATGAGATTTGAGAATGTTTAAATGAAAATCATGTTGTTTGAAAAATGAAAAATTGTTTTGAAAATTTATGTCGTTACATTATTCCACCCGTAATGATATCTGAGAAAAACTCTTAGGACAACATTCCTTCCAAGGAAGTTCCTCAACTCGTCCAAAAGTTTAGGCTTGAGATCTTCACCCCATCACTCCAATCAACTCATCAACCAACTCAAGGTGAGCTTCATACCCCTATTTTTGAGTTTTTATTGTTTTTGGGGGAGAATACAAGTCAAAGCCTTGTTTAAATCTTGATATATTTGCTTGATATGCATGTATGCTAAGGTATATGTGCTAAAGTTATGAAAACTCCAAGAACTCGAAATCTTGAGCAAGTCTCAAGAGCTTAAACCATATTTCACAAATTATGTATAGAAATAAGAACTAGTATGTTACAAAGTATAAGTCACAAAATGTTATGACAAAAACCACAAGGATTTGCTTCAAAAATTGCTTAAACAAGTATTTTAGAAGAAATGGTCCATTTTCAACAATTCACATAGTTTTGAACCACTTGTGACACCTTTTGACAAATATGAGTCTTAACTGATCATTTATAAAATGAAGGACCATTTTTGCCAACATCGATAATATTGGGTCATTTTTGACAAGCCTGATTCAAAAGGAGTATTTTCTATAAACGAAAACGAAATATCTAGTCAACGAGTACACTGTTGTTATTTATGTAATAAATTACGGATTACAACGATTTTTGTACAAACACCTATTAGTATTCTAGTCAGACGCATCTTCACAGTACCTATATATATATATATATATATATATATATATATATATATATATATATATATATATATATATATATATATATATAATAGCGTACGCTTAAAGTCCTGTAAGAGTTATAACCAGAGTCTTCTGGAGGGGGAGCGGGAATTTGTGTATAGATCTATACGGGGTTGACACCCCGCACCTTCTTTGTTCGCTACAGCTAGACCGGCCATTCCAGGGTGACAAATGTCATAAACAAAATTGACGCCTGAAGAACGTCAGAACAGGCACTCTGTCATATTAGTATGGTTATAACGACTCACTTAGAATATAACAGTTATTATTTAGAACTTTACGCAAGTTACACCTTTCGATTATAAACAACTATTGGTTGGATATGTTAAATGAAGCTTTTACCACATAAGTCTTAGGGTCCTAAGACTACTATTTTATACATCAGAAAATATAGGATTTTCTGGGGAAAACGATTTTATACGATTTCGAAAACGATAAAATAAAACACACAGACAACTATACTTGATTAGAAACAAGGCTCACAACTATTATGATAAGAAAATATGGGATTTTCTTTTTTCCAACTATCACATATTTTTATACAAAATGCTTATGAACTCACCAACATATTTTATGTTGACGCTTTTCAAACGACTTGTATTCTCAGGAAATCAGTAAGCAGGTTAGTGGAATGCGGATTCAAGATTATTTTGATGTCGTTTGGAATTTACTCAATGTTTTCTCTTTTGTGTATTTCAAGAACATAAACAAGATGTAAAACAATGTAAGTTTGATATATTGATGTATGATGTTTGGATTTGCTATGTTTCATTTATATTCAATTGTTATGATACTGCACAATGATGTCACCCGCCTCCGGACGTTTCCGCCGTTCTGGTCTGGGGGTGTGACAGAGTTCATGAAACTTCCAACCGTTGGTCGGCGTCTCCTTTATTATGCATAGCAGGCTCATGGTTGATTCCAGGTTGAGGACTTCGGAATTCGAAGTATGACCCAAACACCTGATTGAATGCAGGTTCGACTCAGGGTGCATGGGGTTGTGATGGATAGAGTGTGGTAAGACCATGGGTGGTAACCATGGTTGGTTAGAAGTGTTGTAAGATTGCGATGGGATCGTAGCATTCACTAGTTTGAGGTGGACTATCATTGGAGGTGGTCATGAGCGTAAAGGAGGAATCAGTTCGTGCCTTGGACATGCCGATCAGGATTAAGTGGGAGTTTGTCACAACTAGCATTTTGAGCTAGGAAATTCTGTCATCATGTAAACATCAACTATTGTGAGACTTGTATTAACACGTTAAAGTTACATTATGGTTCCTAATGAACCATGTATTGTTATAATGAAAAGCATATATGTCTCTCTATCTCTCTCAAATCTCTCTATGTACCTCAAATCTCTCTCAAATCTCCCTATGTAGTTTCCTTAGTCGAAACTAACTCGAAACGAAAGGAGAAAACTTGAAAGAGCAAGCCCAATTCGGAACCCCTTAAGTGACTTCGAACCATCCCACCGGATATCTGCTGATCCAGAACTGCCGACTTCGGAAAGCTTCGCACCACTCCAGAAGATCTCGCAGCTTCGGACCGGAAGCCTTTGCTGCCTCGGAACCCTCACGGCCTCGGAAGGAAAGGACTTCGGATAGGAGCTGACTTCGCAACCCTTGAGTTCGGAAACTGCTGTGCCACTCCGGAAACTAAAAAGGGACTTCGAAACTAATGCTTGACTCCGCAATTTGAGGATTGACTCCGGAACTCACCATTTGACTCCGGATTTTTGACCATTTCGGACCATTTTATCATTTTAAGATATTTTGACGCCGAGAATCCCACAAAACTCGTATTTTCATAACTTAGACCCCTTAAACCCCTATTTTATGCCAAAATTAAATGTTAAAACATAATTACACAAAAATAATATATTGATTTGACAAGGATATTATTTTAAGATCATAAAGTGATAAGAGGGTTTGACTTTATGATTTGATGTAATTCCCATTCTCCATGCAATTCACAGTAACCCATGCATTATCCACCAAATAACAATGCTTTGAACCTTCAGGTTTCCAAGCACACATTTCCCCCTTTATCCCTTAAAGCAACGACAGTAAGAGGGTTTTAAACTCCACCATTTCTCTCACTTCTCTCATATTCTCTCCAACAGTTCTCTCAAAAGTAAGAGCAAGGATCTTGTTAAAGGCTTAACTTCTCAAGTTCTCCTTAGAGTTTTAAGTAAGTTTTTTCCACTCATATAATATTTTATATAATTTTCAAGATAAATTCACATTATTTGTAACATCCCGAAATTCAGGTATATCTATTTAACCCTTCTTCTTTTCCAAGTTGTTAAGTTTAACCCTTAAAGGAAATATTAAGGCAAATGAGTACGCTGGGCGTACTGAAGAGTACGCTGCGCGTACTCATGCGCTTAAGTTGGACGCGGACTCGCCTAGGTACGCTGGGCGTACCCAGGGTTACGCTGGGCGTAGCGGGCCCAGATGCAAACCCTAATTTGTGGCTTGTACACTATAAAAGGAATGCTAAGGCCTTATCCTCAGCCACCATTTCAGAGAGTGAAACCCTAATAGAGAGTTACCCTTTGTTCCTAGCTTGTGTGTGTGTGTTCTAAGCTTCAAAGTGCCATTTCAAGGTGGTAAAAGAGAAGAGGAGGCCATTTTAGGAGCTAGAAGTTGGTGGACAAGAGTAGATCTGAGTTCTACAGAGGTTGGAGCTTCTTTCTGTGGTAAAAAGGTCAAAGCTTTCCTTGTCATTTGTGATTTGTGCTTCTTGGACCAATTTTTTGGGTTTTTGGTCCCAAGGTGGAGACTTTATGAGTAAATGGTCTCCATTGGCCTAGATCTGCCATATTTCAGGGTAATATGAGTTGTATGTTCATAAAAATCCAATCTTGGACGTGGATATTAAGTCATGCATGAGATTTGGCTTAATGAGGAAAGAGGAAAGGTGTTTGGAGTGTTTGGTTACCTTTATAGCCATGCAAAGGCTTAAAGGTCTCGACTTTATGGATTAAGTGATCTTAGAGAAGTCAGATCTAGAGTTTGAGTTTATGTCTTAACCGTTTAAGACCAAAATCCAAGAAAGGCTGAAACTGAGACTTACGATGGGCGTAAATCTCAGTACGCCAGCGTAAGGGTCTGAGACCCCAATTCTGGATCGCCGGAGTACACCCCGAGTACAAGAGCTGGTACGCGCCGCGTACTGCCCCTGTTGACTTTCGTTGACTTTTAGGGTTTTGGTCAACATTTGGACTTTTGGGTCAAGGAGGGGTAAAATGGTCTTTTAGCCTTCTGTGGGATTGTAGAAAGGGATTTAATCTAGCCGTTGAGAGCCATTATTTATTTGAGGATATTGTGTATGTGATTAGGCGGGGGCTAGATCAGTATATTCGTGTGCGAGATTATCCGAGTTACCCGAGGTGAGTCTTCTCACTATACTGTACCTGGAAGGGTACCTATGTGTGACCGGAAGTTCTTATATGCTATGAGATGTATGTGCTGTATGTTGTTATGTGATATGTATATGCTATGAATGTTATGTATGATAAGGACCGGAAGGTCAAGATGATATGGACCGGAAGGTCGGGAGGTTACGGACCGGAAGGTCGATACGGGTAGGACCGGAAGGTCTATCGGGATTTAAGACGGAAGTCCCCTGAGACACTTGGACTGGAAAGGCGTATGTGTTGTATGTGGTATTTTGGGGAACTCACTAAGCATTTATGCTTACCGTGTTATGTGATATATGTTTCAGGTACTAGCGAGGATCGCGGGAAGGCGCCGGCACGATCCATACACACTTATGGAGTTTAAGTTTTGTGATCATGGGATAGGTATTGTTTGATGACATTTGTTGAACATGAGATTTGAGAATGTTTAAATGAAAATCATGTTGTTTGAAAAATGAAAAATTGTTTTGAAAATTTATGTCGTTACATTATTCCACCCGTAATGATATCTGAGAAAAACTCTTAGGACAACATTCCTTCCAAGGAAGTTCCTCAACTCGTCCAAAAGTTTAGGCTTGAGATCTTCACCCCATCACTCCAATCAACTCATCAACCAACTCAAGGTGAGCTTCATACCCCTATTTTTGAGTTTTTATTGTTTTTGGGGGAGAATACAAGTCAAAGCCTTGTTTAAATCTTGATATATTTGCTTGATATGCATGTATGCTAAGGTATATGTGCTAAAGTTATGAAAACTCCAAGAACTCGAAATCTTGAGCAAGTCTCAAGAGCTTATACCATATTTCACAAATTATGTATAGAAATAAGAACTAGTATGTTACAAAGTATAAGTCACAAAATGTTATGACAAAAACCACAAGGATTTGTTTCAAAAATTGCTTAAACAAGTATTTTAGAAGAAATGGTCCATTTTCAACAATTCACATAGTTTTGAACCACTTGTGACACCTTTTGACAAATATGAGTCTTAACTGATCATTTATAAAATGAAGGACCATTTTTGCCAACATCGATAATATTGGGTCATTTTTGACAAGCCTGATTCAAAAGGAGTATTTTCTATAAACGAAAACGAAATATCTAGTCAACGAGTACACTGTTGTTATTTATGTAATAAATTACGGATTACAACGATTTTTGTACAAACACCTATTAGTATTCTAGTCAGACGCATCTTCACAGTACATATATATATATATATATATATATATATATATATATATATATATATATATATATATATATATATATATATATATAATAGCGTACGCTTAAAGTCCTGTAAGAGTTATAACCAGAGTCTTCTGGAGGGGGAGCGGGAATTTGTGTATAGATCTATACGGGGTTGACACCCCGCACCTTCTTTGTTCGCTACAGCTAGACCGGCCATTCCAGGGTGACAAATGTCATAAACAAAATTGACGCCTGAAGAACGTCAGAACAGGCACTCTGTCATATTAGTATGGTTATAACGACTCACTTAGAATATAACAGTTATTATTTAGAACTTTACGCAAGTTACACCTTTCGATTATAAACAACTATTGGTTGGATATGTTAAATGAAGCTTTTACCACATAAGTCTTAGGGTCCTAAGACTACTATTTTATACATCAGAAAATATAGGATTTTCTGGGGAAAACGATTTTATACGATTTCGAAAACGATAAAATAAAACACACAGACAACTATACTTGATTAGAAACAAGGCTCACAACTATTATGATAAGAAAATATGGGATTTTCTTTTTTCCAACTATCACATATTTTTATACAAAATGCTTATGAACTCACCAACATATTTTATGTTGACGCTTTTCAAACGACTTGTATTCTCAGGAAATCAGTAAGCAGGTTAGTGGAATGCGGATTCAAGATTATTTTGATGTCGTTTGGAATTTACTCAATGTTTTCTCTTTTGTGTATTTCAAGAACATAAACAAGATGTAAAACAATGTAAGTTTGATATATTGATGTATGATGTTTGGATTTGCTATGTTTCATTTATATTCAATTGTTATGATACTGCACAATGATGTCACCCGCCTCCGGACGTTTCCGCCGTTCTGGTCTGGGGGTGTGACAGAGTTCATGAAACTTCCAACCGTTGGTCGGCGTCTCCTTTATTATGCATAGCAGGCTCATGGTTGATTCCAGGTTGAGGACTTCGGAATTCGAAGTATGACCCAAACACCTGATTGAATGCAGGTTCGACTCAGGGTGCATGGGGTTGTGATGGATAGAGTGTGGTAAGACCATGGGTGGTAACCATGGTTGGTTAGAAGTGTTGTAAGATTGCGATGGGATCGTAGCATTCACTAGTTTGAGGTGGACTATCATTGGAGGTGGTCATGAGCGTAAAGGAGGAATCAGTTCGTGCCTTGGACATGCCGATCAGGATTAAGTGGGTGGTTAGTGTGTGATGCAGAGGGGTTTATAGGCTGGGCAGCCTTGTTATTTGGACTCTTGGTGTTGGGCTATATTTTATGGTTTATTCTTTGTTTTGAATGTATTATATGGTTCTCGGTTTTGGACCGAAATCATCTAGTGATTTCGGTGGGTTTTGTGCGTTTTCGGTGGGTTTTGTGCGTTTTCGGTGGGCTTATTATCTTGGGCTTCAGGTTATCGGTTTAGTATATATATGGTATGTGTATAGTTTGTTAAGGGTAATGTGTTTTTGGTGAACTCTAGCGATTGACGGCTGAAGAGTGATTGAATGTACTAAACAATTATTCAATACATTTGTGTGCATTCTTATTATTGAAACGTGTTCTTTATATATCCAATAGATTGTTTCGCATCATTGTTTGATTAAGATTCCACATTAATTCAAACAATAGCATTGATACTTTGATAGATCTGAGTTCAGGGACTTACAAGTGGTATCAGAGCCTTAAAACAGACGTAAGGCTGGTTTGGTATCAATTGCTTTCGAAACAATAATTTACTTGTGGTGTTTTTGGGTTGTGTTGGGAAAAAGAATTTTTGCTGCTCATCGTGGTGATGTTCTTCGCGTTCATCATTTTCTTAGTGTTCTTCACTAATTTTGGAGGATATTGCGTTGGAAATCGCTTTTGGTAATTCACCAAATTTAGAATTCATTGGATAAGGAAACACGATCAAAACCTCGATTTCGGCTAGGTTTCAGCGTTCTCGGTGGCTGGTAAATGTTCTCGGTAAAAAGTAAGAGTTCTTAGCCAAGACATATAGCTCTCGGCCAACTGTTTTCGGTCAAACAGTTGACTTTCAAGGTTTTCGGTCAAACTGGTTGACTTTCTTCGTTTTCGGTCAAAATCAATTTACACAATCAGATTCTTTTTGTTAGTAAATAATGAGTCCTTATAATAGTACCAAGGAGGTTAGTGAAGCCTCATGCTTTCAGTCCTGTGAAGGTAAAATAAATAAATACCATGAACAAAATGAATTATTAGTTAGAGAGGTTTTTAACCTTAAAAATGAAATATATGAAATTAAGAAAGTAAATAAACCGCTTAAGGAAAAACTAGAAGCACAAACTAAAGACTTAAGCAGGATTAAAGAAGAATATAGCACCAAATGTGTTCACTATCGTTTTGCCAAGGAGAAAATTGCAAACTTAACGACTGAACTTGATGCTTTAAAAGCTAAATTTAAAGATGTTGAATTTAATTTTAAGAAATTCGATGTGTCAAGTGAGATAGTTGAGTCAATGATTGAAAATAGTTAAAGTGGAAGAGTAACCAGAAAGAGGGTCTGGGGTATCACAGTGTACCACCTCCTTTCAATGATAACTATACTCCGATTTTTGAAACCATGGAGACAGAAAAATCTGTTCAACATGGTCAGCCTACTGTAAGTGCTTCGGTTAAGACTGAACAAGCCAGCAGAACTGAAAATATTGAGGTGAACGTGATGAATCATGGAATCAAGTATAAAACGAATCAGAGTATGAAATCAATTAAGAATGCGAGATTGAACACCAGATGTAAATATGATCTTGTTTCAGCTCTATTACGCTTTCGAATGTTTACAGAGTACAAAGACAGGTCTGTAAAAACTCTTATCTAACTCTAGTAAATATCCCTATTTATAGGGAACTGAAAGCGTACAAAAAATATAGTAAGGCATAGACACTTACGCTTCGAATAAAAGCGCCTCAGTAAAATAGATTACAAAACATTCGAAGAGTTTAAAATACATTTCGACTAATTACAACAATTCGACCCCTACAATCTCCCCCTTTGTAATCATAGTCGAACTACTTAATTTGTAAGAAGCTGGATGGAATACAACATCACTCTTCGAATCTCTGTGTACCAGGAGATTATCTTCTTCAGCTCTTTCTTATCTCCTTCATTATTCTTCCTACAATGATTCATACGAACAATTAATTTCGTATATTGAGACGTTGAATATCTCTCCACTTCGCATGCTTGGAATAAGAAACGTTTAGCTTTTCCAGCTTTGTCTTTTCCCGCGAAGACCATTCCAAAAGACTTCAAACAGATTTCACCATCATCATACTTTTTCAATTCTGCTTGAGTCTTCGTAGGAGCCATTGGTGCTTTTATTTCCATTCCTTTAGCTGTAGCTAACTCCACATCTGTTAGTGCCAAGCACTCATAATAATTTTCGATGAAAATCTTGATGTGAGCAACCCCAAGCTTGAATTCATCCAGTTCAGTGTTTTGAAGATACGAAAATGATTTATCTTTCAAAATCAATGCAACTTGTATAAGATCATACAAGTTCATTAATGGAAAATCTGCAATTGTAAATTCGCAATTATTTCCATTTGCCCTGGCAACCACATACTTGATGTTCTGTACTGTGTTTTCGAACACCACATCCTTTTTCATACTTATAACTTTCTTGATCTTTATCAAAGACCAAACTTCCTCAGGGGCTTTTGCAAGAACAGCATGAAATCGAATTTTCATGTGTGTACCTTCATCCTTTTCTTTAAAATTTCCTTCTGCTTTGAACTGAGGCATGATGAACATCATTTCGTTTATTGGAAAATCCAGCTGGCTTGTATTAGTATTCATGACCAAATAACTTTGTTTTGGTTTCTTCTCAAACGAAAACATGTGATTAAACGCTACCTTGGCCTTAATTGTTTCGTAATTATAGTGTTTGGATGGATCAACTTTGTCCATTCCCTTCGGATCACTAGCACGCTGAGTCATAATGCTTTGAATCAACCTCAGTTTTTCAATTTCAACTTCTGCTTCAGCCTTCTTTTCTTCTTTCGACTTTTCCACAACAATCGATTTCCCTTTATCTTTCAAGGCTGAATTATCAATTACCTCTTTTGGTTTCGAACCACTCTCACCAGTCTCCGTAGTTTTACCAATCACAATTCCTTTCGAAATAGGTCTTGTAATAGGTATCGTTGTAACGACTGTTGAAGTAACCAGCCCAACAGAAACTATAACTGGCTTTGTTGTTGGGATCTTTGAAGAAAATACCTTTCCTACAACTTTCGCATCTTCATCACTCACCTTCGACTCACCAGTTTTTCTTTCTCCCCCTTGCACCCCTGTGAAAACAGGTGGGGCATACGTTGTTGGAAGAAGGCTTGTAATGCAAAATATAGGAGCAAGTTGCTTGTTGAGAAGTGCTTCGAATTGTAAGAATTTTTGAGATAAAAATTCAGGAGTAATCAGGGAAGAAGAAACCGGCTGGACTGATAGATCTTTTAACTCCTTTAACAAAGTAATCACTTCCAAAAAGTTGGCATTTTCGTTTGTTGAAAGTTGAGTAATTTGAGGACTCAAACTTTCATATAATTTGACAAACTTGGTGACAGCATTACAAATAATATCAACCTTCTGATGCAGAGATGCATAATCTTGTTGAACAATTGCAATCTCTTTTTGCATATCTTCGCGGAGTTCACAAATTTGCAAATTGACATCCTCCCTGACTTTCTTCACTTCTTGAACAAAGAGAACATGCCTTTCCTTTGTTACATTCTTCAATTCTTTCACATCTCTGGCAAACTTCGAATTTTGAGAATTGATCCGTAGTTCATTATTTTGATCACTATGATCAACCTTCTCCAAAATTCATGATTCAGAGTCGGTAAGCATCGCAGATACTTCACTCATAACTCTGGCTTCGAACAATTTCAACATAGACTCAACCTCCAAAGTTGAAACAGACGAACCACCCCCAGATCAGCTTGAGATTGAATTATAGAATTCAACTTCTGATTTAGAATTTTAAATTGCTTCATGGTCATCAGCATATGATCTGGAAACGCCTCTTCATCTTCATGAAACTCCAATTCCTCAAACATGCCTCCAAACCCCTCAGTATCAGTTTCTGTCTCCATAAGAATGGTTTCTTGAACAGTCGAATTAGGTTTGGGTGTGTCAGTGGATTGAGAAGAAAAAATAGAAGTAAATGGTTGATTGATAATATTTTCGAATGTAGGGGAATCAGTGGTTGATGTAATGGGAATAATGGATGGTGGTAAAGAAACAATACTTTCAAAGGGAGCAGAAGTAGATTGACCTTGAGCTTCATTCTTTGCATCTCCGTCACCCATATTAACATTTGCATCCGTATCAGATACGTTTGCAGGGATGCCTGAAGTTCGTACCTCCTCAGAAACTGATTTGGCAACCGAATCTTCGGGTGGTATGATGATTGTCTGCTCAGGAGTTGAACTTTGTACATGAGGAGTGACGTCTGGTGTTTCAGGAATTCTTTCATCATCATCTTCTGTAGACTCAGTAGAAAGCATAAGCTTTCGTGTCTTCTTCTTCTTCTTCTTAGATATGTGTTTAGCCATATCTGTAGCCCTTCGCTTCTTTGACGATGGAGAAACAGGCGCTGGCATTTCACAAATCAAAACACCCTGATGAGTAACCCGAGGCTTTCGTACTACATGAGATGTTGGAGACTTACGTAGATGCGAAGACATCTTTTTGATTCTTCGAAACATACCAGTCTTCGAAGGAATAACCACTTGCTCTTGAGACTCAGGAACAACAGGTTTAATTATTTGAGTCTCTGCAATTGATATTTCTTGAACCACAGACTCTTCAACTGTAACTGGCTTCTTCTTTAGAGATTTCAAAGATTGCGAATCCTTGGTTTGCTTTTCGGAAGAATCCGGTTCAGGCTTCTTCGATCGTTTAGATTTCTTTTCTTCCCTTGGCAACAATTTCCCAGTTGGAATAGTAGAATCAATAGTTTGCAAATATGCCACTAAGACTGAATTCGAAGGATCAACTCTTTTAAGCATAACATCAGGAATACGAGCAACAGATGAAAAATCCTCAGCACTATCTGTGACTTCCTTCGGATAGTGATACGATTGAAAAACAACTTTTTCCTCATCATTGGGTACCAAAATCCCTTCCTTGTTGTAAAAGTATTGCAAAATCAAGCTCCAGTATCTTGCACACGAAATATCATGAATAACATTCGTGTGTTCTACACTCTTTTGGAATTCCTTCCACAATTGTGTAGAATAGTCCACTTAAAGATCATAATATATACCAGCAACCATTGCATAAACCTCCATTCTTCGTTTGTCAAGACCAACTGTTCTCCCAGTTAAACATCTTAGAAAAATACCAAATAGGAAATTCCATAGTCGTGGAAGATCAGGTTTCTTAAAATCACTGATCTTTGATAGTGGAGGCTGATATCCCATCTCATTAAACATATTAACGATTTGAGGGAATGTGAAAGCAACATATGGAGGTGAATTCGGAATTTCAAGAATTTGACAAAAGAGTTTCTTGGATAGCCTGACCTTTTTGTCATTCACCAGATGGAAAGTAATTGTATCAGAAGCTTTGTTGTAAGTAGCAGTTGATCCTGCTTGAGAAAGCCATGACATTGGAACAGAGAATGAACTGAACATCGCCTTAGACAAAACAGAGTTCTTAAGATGATACGTTTCGAAGACTAAAATTTCTTTTCATTTTTATTTAGTATTTCTTATTTTCTTCTATTTTGTTTTATCTTTAGAAAAGCAAATTTTGTGACAGTCTTTTGGGTAGTGATATGAGTTAGTGATAAAGGGCAAACGATATACGTGTAAAGCACTAAAGCTGAATTGTCTAAACTATGTGTTCAATGTGTTGGTAGGGATAAAGGACTAAGGCTAATGGACTAGACAATGTGGATCCATTTGAACTTAGAAAACCTCATTTGGACTGACTATACGACACTTGGATAGATTTAACAGTAAAATAGACAATGAGGCCTATGACATAAATTGAAGCTAACTATCATCTAGATCTGTGACTCAACACTTCATTGGCGTATGGATTCGTGTCCTTAATTCTTGTATTGATAGGGGGTGACTTAGGGGTTCTGATAAATTGGGTCTGTTTAAAATCATTATTCTTTCTTTCTTAGTCAGCCACATGCTGTCCCCTCTGCGTGATCGGAAGATACGACCTGGGACACAACATGTGCACACGGATATGTATTCTTTCTCACTCTTAGTCAGTCATATGTTGTCCGCTCTGTGTGACTGGAAGATCCGACCTAGGACACAACATATGCACTCAGATGATATTCACTGCTTTTAAGTTAGTATATTGTTTTCTACATATATCCTACTTTCTATGTTAGTCATATGTTGTCCCCTCTGCGTGATCGGTAGATCCGACCTGGGACACAACATATGTATTCCACAATGATTATTTACTCACCTAAAGTAAAGGATTCCGAAGAAATTTCCTTGATTACCAGGGTATGCCATGAAGTGGGGAACATGTTCCAGTGTACTAACATTAACTGCACCCATAACTAAAGGCTCACTGGTAGATTTTACTGGCTAAATTTAAGTGGACAACAATATCCCTGGTCGTCGTCAGACAAAATGGTCTATCTAGGAATACAGTAGCTATATATTGTCACTCATGATCTATCCTGAAAAATGTTCTTTGTGTTTAAGTGGATCACAATATCAATGATTGACCATAGCTTTTCATGAACGTGTGTGGTGATAAACCTCATTAATTTGCTTCATAACGTTTGATTCCAGAAGTTTTTGTTCTGGATTACATTTTTGTTTTTATTTTTATTTGAATTTGTACATATTTTCATTGTTATGCACAGATTTAGGGGAAAAATTATACCAAACAAAAATAAATAATAACAATAAAAAAAATTAAAAAATAAAAAAATAATAAAAAATAAAAAAATATGTTTAATTTTATTCTCATTTTGGTTTTTGAAACGTAAAATCGAAGGAAATTTTTTTATTATTAAAATTGTGTTATTTTTCTTTGGGCCGAAATCGGTTAAGTGGACCAATTTTTTTCGGTAATATATATACCTCGTTTTCGGCTGATTAGGGTTTTTCGCCAAAAACCCCAAACAACCATCATCTTCGTTTTTCTTCTCTCCCAAAAGCTTCGAGTTCTTCTGCTAAAAACTATACATTCGTTGTTTTGTTGCAAATTGTTTGGTGAATAAGGTATTGTTTAGATTTTCGATCATGACAATGACATTTAAAGTTGTTTTTGGTGTACTCGATTTCATAGGTTTGTAGGTTTTCGAGTGGATTTTTCAAGGTTTTCGAAGAACTGAGTTGAAACAGGTTCCGATGAGATTTCGGGTTTTCGATTCAACCCGGATTCGACCGAAATCAGATGAAGATCTGACTGAAAACTGGGTTCTCGGCCGAAATCATCCAGCGTTGACCGAATTCGATTGTTTTTGACCGAAATCGTTCAGTTTTGACCGAAATCGAATGAAACCTTGACTTTAACCGAAATCGACTAAAACTTTGACTTTAACCGAAATCGACTAAAATTTTGACTTTAACCGAAATTAGATTTCAGACTCAATTTAATTATTTTTTAAGTCAATTCTCACTTGGCTAGTTTGGTGCAAACACATGGTAGAGAAACTTAAATTCGCAGACTCTCACAACATTGTTGGATATCTCATGGATCCACCTGCTGCTCAGCAAGAATTCAAATCCACGATGGTGGGTTTGAACAACTGCAGGATTTCTCAAGCCCTTCTTGCCAATCCAGTCATTCACAAAGACTTGATCACTGATTTCTGGAGAAATGCCTCGATCAACAAGCTAGGAGCAGATGGAGCTGGTACTGTGGAATAATTGGTGAAAGGAACACAAATGATTATTTCTGAACAAGTTATCCGAGAGGTACTTGAATTTGGTGATGCTTCTGCATTCCTAATTGAGTACTCTGCTGATCAAGTCAAGGAAGTTCTGGAAAAGATGTGTTATGAAGGAACTTATCCTCCCACTATTAAGAAGTTATTGCCACCTTACTGGAGGTTCCGGGTACACTCCTTTGTGATTTGCATTTCTGGAAGAATGGGAGGCTCTGATGAAATTAGTCAAACTGTGACTTCAGCTATTGTTGCTCTGGCTATGGACTGGGATTACAACTTCTCAAAGTTCGTTTTTGAAGAGATGAAGAGCAACCTTCCGGGAAAGAAAAAGGACCTATTTTTAATGTACCCCAGTTTCCTTCAAATGATCCTAAATGAAAAATATCCTCAAATAGAGAGGTCGTCTGATACTTTGGATATGAAAGCTTTGGGTCCCAACACTTTTGGACTCATGAAGCAATCAAGAAAGGCTGCCAAAGTTGCTTATCAAGGATTGAAGGAGTTGGTTAAATTTGGAAAGTTTTCTGAAGTTGAAGACACTCCTGCTGTTAGTTACATAAATGTTGAGGTTGTCGAGGAACACGTGGCAGCCAAACCAAAGTTTCAATTTGCTTTTGAATAAATTGAAGTATCTGATGATGAAGAAGATCAAGAGGATCAATGAAATTAATTGTTAGAAAATGAGTTTGAAGAGTTTATTCAGTAAAATATCTCAATCCCTAAAAAGGATGTAGCTGTCACACCTCCGATTGTGACTAAAAGGGAAAGTGACACAACGATGCAATCTTCTTTTCCAACCTCTGAACAGATGGATGCTCTTATTGCAGAACTTCAGCGAACTGCAAGGAAGCCTCCCCAAACAGTTCCTGTTGATACTGAACCTCCATCTAGAAGTGATCCAGAAGACTCAGCCAACGCTTTACTCCCAAGGAAGCGAAAGAGAAGAGATCCAAGGCCAGGAGTGCTTAACACAGACCCAGTTCACAAGAAATCTACACCGATTGAGTCTGGTTCTATGGCTCAAAACATGCAAAGCCCAGTTACTGAGACCTCTCCAGTGACTCAAGAAATGTCAAGCCCGTTCACTGAATCCATTCCTATGGATCAAGATTTTCAAAGCTCGGTTATTGAAGAAGATGTCATACCTTCAGAAGGAGCTCAAGCCTCAGGAAGCTCATTTGAAATACATGAGCTGGACATCTCCAAAGGCAAAATCAAGTTTCCTAAATCCAAATTAGTTGATGTGGTTCTGCTTCAGAACAGAGTCTTTAATTTGGTACCAAGCTCTGCTGAAAAAGATTTGATTATTGGAAAGCAGGACATTTGAATCAACAAGCTTGAGAAAGAAAACTCAATTAAAGATTCAAAGATCTAAGAACTTCAAGAAAATCTCGATGGTCTAACTGCTCTATTCTTTGACCTGAAACAACGCCTATTTCAAAAGTTTGATGATGAATTTCAACCTTTGAGCGCTGAAGGAGAAAAGATCACTGCTTCTAGTTCAGGTCCCGCCAATCAAGCTTCTCAATCTTCAAGTGAAAGAGCTACAACACCTGCTCTGGATGCTAATATTGATTCATTCTTATCCTTCGGCCTTCCTTCTGCTTAAGAAAGAATAGAGAAGCAAATTAGGGTTGAGCAGCTGAAAGGGAAAATGCTCGTGATGAAGCATTCAGATCAAAATTCTCCAGGTGATCACCTTGAGATGTTTTTCAGGGAAACAGGGAAGAAATTCATAATTAAATATGGGGACCGTTCTGGTATCATCATGTGGGGACATGATGCTGATAAAAAGACGTGGGTCATGAAGCGGAAAAGTGGAAGAATTGAATATTATGAGAAGGAAGTTGACTTCTTATCCTTGACAAAAGTTGATCTTTCTGAACTCATCCACGCGCCTTTCCACAATCCAACTAATGATACCATGGCACCTGCTCCTTTAAGAATTTTCTTGAGATTAAAGAGAAAAATAACTTTGAAGACTTAAAGAGTGCTTCATCGTTTACTAAGAAGGCCAAGGGTCTCATTGATCAACGCACAAAAAAGCCATGGTGAATGTCATGTGGTCCCCCACAAAGCAAGCCAAAAGGATTCCTCTTCCCAAGCGTTTACCTGAAGGCACTTTGGATACAATGCAATTCTGGGTTTATTGTGAAGCTACTGCAACTATGGTGATCAAGCTGAAGAAAAACCAGTGTCGTATTGTTGATCCAAAAGATTTGTTAAAGTTTGGAGAACGTGATATCGGCACTTTATCAAACTTTTAGATTATTGTAGAGAATGAACTGTTTGAAGCTGCAGGAAAAGGCTTCACTGGAATGGTAGCTACAATAATTGACAAGAAGTTGTGGGCAGGGGCTTTTGATATAGCAGACGTGCATCTCGTAGAGAAACCTTGAGGAGACCAGAAAGCAATAAAACAAGGGGGAGATTGTTGGGCTATATTTTGTGGTTTATGCTTTGTTTTGAATGTATTATATGGTTCTCGGTTTGGACCGATATCATCTAGTGATTTCGGTGGGCTTTGTGCGTTTTCGGTGGGCTTATTATGTTGGGCTTTAGGTTATCGGTTCAATATATATATGGTATGTGTATAGTATTTTAAGGCTAATGTGTTTTTGGTGAACTCTATAGATTGACGGCTGAAGAGTGATTGAATGTACTAGACAATTATTCAATAGAAATGTGTGCATTCTTATTATTGAAACATGTTCTTCATATATCCAATTGATTGTTTCACATCATTGTTTGATTAAGATTACGCATTAATTCAAACAATAGCATTGATACTTTGATAGATCCGAGTTCAGGGACTTACACTTGGGAACCTGGTGGTTGGAACAAGTGCAAGACTGGTAGTCTCAGCGATGGTTGGGAACCTTTATATCTCTGGTCAGTGAGGGACTGTCATAGCTCAGAAGGTTTTGGGTGAGATCTCGAGTTGGGTATCGCAGGTGTTTATGTGCAGAATTTTTTTTTCTTTTCAGTGGGATAAGAATTGGGGTATCTATATGCTGAGGTCATCAATCGAAGGGTTCAAGGGTAAGGAATGGGTTCAGTTTTACTGACAGATCAAGCTATTGTGATTGTGTCTTGGATTGGTTCCATCTGTGAAGGGCATCAAGATAAGTCAAGGCAATATTATTGAGTTGGAACTCGTGTGTGGAGTCGCTTGTTATTTTGAGAATATGTTAGGTCACTTGTAGTTTGGATTAAATAATCCCAGAGTAAATGATTTGACCCTGTTGTGCAGCTCTCGTCTGAGGCTAACTGTTGTAGGGTTGAGTCTTCTACTCGAAGGATTATCTGAGCCTTCTGTCAAGTATAAGCGTTCCGCAACAATAATTTATATGTGATTCTATTTTCTAGTGGGAACCTTAAGTTATCAGAAGTTGAGTAGTCAGATGAGAGATAAGTGGAATGGATTTACCAATGGTTCAGTATGGGCGGTCTGTCAGGGAGTCAGACCATCTCGAGACTTCATATTTCAGATTGAGTAGACGTGGCTATTTTGCAAGGGATTATTTGTTAGGTGTAGAGAGGATTTGTTCATCTTCGGGTTAGAGAGCCCTACTAGGGTTGGTTTCGGTTTCCTTAGAAAGGTTGTGGTATGCTCGGGGCATGGTTGTGTGGCTCAAGTTGTCTGGTGTGTCGGGGATGGTAATGAATGATTTCGAGGACGAAATCTAATTTAAGTGGGGCAGAGTTGTAACATCCTTTTTCGATTCATATTCGGGACCGTGATCCGAATATATGTTACCTGGAGGCTTTAGATCTTGGGGAAGAAAGGTTTAGACCCCTTTGAGTGTGGGTAATGTAGCTTAGATGATCTGAGAGTTTGGTCTGTGTTTTTGGAGACCAAGGGTATATCGGTAAAGTGAAAGTTCAGGCCTTTTATTGAATTAGATTTTTGTTCGGAAAGTTTTATGGCAAGGGGGAATTGATAGAAAAGTAGATCTCTTCGATACCTTTCCGTTGATAGAAATAACGTCGAAAACGGAGTTGAAACGAAGAAGTTATGGCCGTTTGAAGTTGGAGTGGTTCGGGTGAGTGATCGTTGACTTGTTGACCAACCTCATTTAAGGCTCACGACGTGAGCATGAAGAGCTCACGACGTGAGAGGCACCTGATGCCCAAAAACTTTAGTTTTCGGGTATTTAAAGGTATGAGATGATTAGAGTTGCTCCTCCTCAACCTCCTTTGCTTCCAAGACCTCTGGAAACCCTAATCTTGGCCCCTATTGAAGTTCTTGGTCATTCTTGGTGTTATTCAAGAGCTTTTGGGTCTTTGAAGCTCATTGAGGGAGAAGAAGATCATTTTTGGTGCATTTGTTAGCATCTTGGCTTCATCATAAGCTAGTTGTGGTGCTTTTGGACCTCTGTAAGTCATCAAGCTCATGGCTTTGCTTTCCTTGCTTGCTAGATCTAAGTTTCCGTGCATATTATGGCTTGTAATGTTGGTTAGCATGCATGGGATCCATAAAGTTGGCAACTTTATGGATCATTCATGGTGGTATCTTAAGTCTTTTAAGTCTTAGATATGGATTTTGGTCATGGTTTTGGACTCCAAGCTCGAGTCTTGGTCCTTTTTCCTCCATTTTGACCTAATTTGGTGTTTGAGTCATGTATTGGACGTACATGATTGAAAAGCTTCGATTTTTATGGTCCTTCGAGTCAAGGAAGACCCTCTAGACTGTCCCATGTTAAGGCTTAATGGATTAAGAGCTTAATGCTCTTTTTTTTGTCAGATTTGGCTTCATGATATGAGGAATAAGACCCAATGACATGAGAGCGTGTTTGAGGAAGTTTCTGGGCAAAACTCACGACTGCACGACGTGAGCATAAGGTGCTCATGACGTGAGAATCTCTTGTGCAAGTTTGGGCTCTTTGATTGTTGGCTAGTTTGGTCTTGGACTTATCCCTTGGTTTGGGCTCATAATGGACTAAGGATTTTAGAGTAATGGACTTCTGTTTGGGCTTGCCTTGCTGGGCTTTCCTTAATGAGCCTTGGATGGTGAATTGGGCCTTAGTGGGCCCAATGGAGTTGGGCCTTGATTGGGCCTAATAGGCTTGGGCCAATTTTGGGCTTGGTTAGTTAGGCCATTAGTGGGCCTAGTGGTTTGGTTTCGACATGTGTATTGATGGAGTTTAGTATTGGGGTTTTGGTTCAGTGTTTGGATCCGGTTCGTAGCAGAAGCAGTTGTAGGGTTCGTCTTTGTTTTGAGGTGAGTTACCTTTACTGTATCTGTGGGCCGAAGGCACCCATGCCGGCCTAGTAGTTGATGTTTATAGTAAGATGATTGTCTTTGTGATAATTGTCTGGTATGCCAGTATTTGTTGAGGTTTCTATGATTATTTTCTTATGATATTATGTGGTAGTGGTAGGGGTGAAATAGACCCAATATCCGGTTGAAATAGACCGAAGGGGAGGCCAGCACCCATATATGCTCGACAGTATCCAGTTGAAATAGACCGAAGGGTAGGTCGAGCACCCAGATATGCTCGGTAGGGTAGGTCGAGCACCCACATATGCTTGGTAGGGTAGGTCGAGCACCCAAATATGCTCGGTGGTATGTTTGCTTTGTATGTTGTATGTTGGGGGGAACTCACTAAGCTTTGTGCGTATGGTTTTTCAGTTTGTGTTTTAGGTAATACAGTTTTCAAACAAGGGAGAACCAGATGATTGCAGAGCACGCACCACATGTTTCTGCATTTTACAATTTACTCTGATTTGAAATAATACTGATACACTTATTTTGTTAAACTTGTATGGATAAGGTTTGGAGAACTGTTTTTATTTGATTAAAATGAAATTTTATGGTCTTATTTTTGGGACGTTACATTTACCTTAAAAAAATAGAAGTTTGACCAAAAGTCAACCCATGCCAAAGTCAATGGTCAAAGTCAAAGTCAATAGCCCACATTGTCCACTAATGACTCTCACGTCGTGAGGGCACATTCGACCCGATTCCAACTCGACTCGCTCTAACTCAGCCAACTCAGTCATGGACAATCCATTCGGCATACCTCACGACGCGAACATTCCTCTGTCACCCCATGAGCCCAAAAGACTCAGCAGATACAAGTTCTTTCATGGTCATTTCATGACACCCTTAGTGTCACGTCGTGACTACAATCTGAAGCAACAATCCAAAGATTTGAGTCCTTAATCCATTAAGTCTTTCACTCTAACTTTTCCAAAAGCTAAAAGAGGTTCCAAAAGTCCATAAAAATGATTACTTTATGGACAAGCAAGGCTCATATATTTCCTCCATCCATTCTAGGTTAAAATGAAGAGATTATACCAAAACTCACATGTATGGATCCAATAATCAACCAACTTCTAGATCTGAACATTATCATACTTAAGGGACTCTTAGAATGCATGAAGTTGCCAACTTTATGAATTTCTTCCATTCAAACTTTCTAAAGCATGAAAGACATGGGACAACAACTTAGATCTAACCGATTTAAGCAATAAAGTTTGAGCCTTTGACACTTACAAAGGTCTAAAAAGAATATGGGATGGTGATGATGATGTTTCCTTGCAATCTCCACCAATAGATTATTAATTAAGGTATTATTTGATCATATTTAGTGAGAATTAAAGTCTCGGTTATGGTCTATGACCTAATTATTAATTAAGGTATTATTTGATCATATTTAGTGCGGATGTAACATCCTATTTCTTGTAATTTCTTATTTCAGGGTCGTGGGTCGGGATTCGATTGTGTAAAGGCTTTGGGCCTTAAGGAGGTAAATATTAGACCTTACGGAAGGAGGTAATGTTAGCTAAAAGATTTAACAATTGAATTGTGTTTTGGGTCGAAGGGTAGAAAGGGAAATGTCATAGGCCGGGTTCACCTTGACCTTTCTTCTGGAGGTATAAAGTTTGAATCTTGAAGATGAAATTGTTAGATCTAGCTAGTTTTGGGTGTTATGAGCTTTTGGTAACTTTAAGTGTAACATCCAAAAATATGGTCCCAAAAATTTTCGATTTAATAATAGATAAAATAGTAATTTTCCATATCATCCAAACATTTGAAATGAACCAGTGTATCAATTTGTCATAAATCAAAGTAAACATCATAACAAAATCCCAATGGTGTGTCCGAAGCAGTCATCCTGAGCTCTTCCCCTTGGAACCAGAAGTACCTGAAACATAAACTGAAAACCATATGCACAAAGCTTAGTGAGTTCCCCCAAAATACCACATACCAAACATACAGTAAACATACAGTGGGCCCCGCCCAACCATCGGGCCCCGTCCGGTCATCGGGCCTCGCCCGGTCATCGGGCCCTGCCCGGTCATCGAGCTGAGCTCGAAAAACATATAAACACATACACATGCAATATACATAGCATACAGATAGACATCAGGCTTCGCCCGACGTTAGACCTTAGTCCAATACCATATAAACATAGGTACATGCAAGAGTCACAAAGACAGCTAGCATTCCATCAGTATAACATAAACATGGGCCGACATTGGTACCTTCGACCTGCTAAACCTGGCAAGGAAACTAACCTCGAATGTTGAATGATAACTGGATAAATCCCGGGCCCCGAAAATCAGCTCTACACAACCCCTAAACAGAAACAGTCCCTTAGATACCGATTAATATTTCTAAACCCCCCTTAAAGGTCAAACTTGGTCAAAGTGAAAGTCAAAGTCAATGCTCTGAGTTGACTCAATTCGCTGAGTTATCCTTAAACTCGTCGAGTTCCATCAAACAATAGAATCGCGAAAGGTCGATCCAACTCGCCGAGTTGTCCTTCAACTCGTCGAGTTTCCCCTTTTGTCAGCAGGATCGGGAAAACCCAGTCCAACTCGCCGAGTTCTTCAATCAGCAAGGCCACTTAACCTAGTAAGTCATTATACTCCAGACTAAAAGCTCTACCGTTCAGATCCCAACTGAAACTAGAAGGGTAAAGTTTCCAACTTTACCCTTAAGAACCATCCAAATGGGTTTAAAACTTTAACCCTAAGCTTAAGAGGTTAAGGGCTCAATAAAAAATCACCAAATCATCAAGATAAAGCTCATGGGTGCAGATCTGTACCTTGAAGGCCGAAACGTCACGTAAAGTTTCCAACTTTACTCACATGCAAGGCTAGAGGAAACTTAAAAGCTTAAAAGAGAACATAAAAAGAGCTTAATGGATGCATGGAGCCCTTAAGACCATAAAGTTGGTACCTTTATGCTACAAGAGCTCCATAGAACCATAGATCTGAAAGGGTTATCTCAATGGGACGAACAACTCCAATCAAACACTCAATCTCGACTATGCATACAAAATAATCCTAAGAAGGAGATCTAAGCATAAACTAAGAAAGGTTGAGACTTTATACCAGAAATGTGCTGGAAATGGAGTAGGAAATCGAGATCTGAAAGCTCCCTCTTGAATCACCAACTTGCACCAAGCTCCTCTTCCTTCCAAGAGCTTCAAACACACCAAAATGCACTCAAAATGGGCTCACAACACTCAAAATGCTCTAGGGTTTCGAGATTAGGTTTAGGGACAATGGAGGCTGGAAATGAGGCCAACACCTGGGGTTTAAGGTATTAAAATAGGGTGCAAAACCCCGAAATTAGGGTTTCATTCCTTGCCACCAACTCGTCGAGTTGAGGCATCCCAACTCGCCGAGTTGGTCAGTCAAATCACGCGACCCATCTACATTCCAACACGAGGAGTTGGTGCATCCGACTCGTCGAGTTCTTCTATAAATTCCTATAATTTTAAGGTTAAAATACATACCAGAAACGAGGTGTTACAATTCTCCCCCACATGTCTCAAACTTTGTCCTCGAAGTCCGTTGTCCCAAACAACTCTGGGTAATGCTCCCTCATCTCCTCCTCTGGCTCCCATGTCCATTCTGACCCCCTGCAGTGCAGCCACTGCACATTCACTAACTGCACAACCTTTTTCCTCAAGGTTTTCGTCTTCCAGTCTAATATCGCCACTGGTCTCTCAACGTAGTTCAGGCGGTCATCCACCCGAATATCCTCCAAGGTTACCACTGCGGAATCATCTACCAAACACTTCCGTAGCTGAGAGACATGGAATGTGTTATGAATCTGGCTGAGCTCGGCTGGAAGATCTAGACGATACACAACCCGGCTCACCCGAGCCAAAACCCTGAAGGGAACGATATATCTGGGACCCAGCTTGCCCCGCTTCCTGAACCGAATGACACCTTTCCAAGGTGATACCTTCAGAAGAACCATGTCTCCAACCTGGAACTCTAAATCTGACCGGCGGTTGTCGGCATAGCTCTTCTGCCGACTCTGAGCTGTCTGAAGCTTGCTCCGAACCTGCTGAATCACCTCAGTAGTCTTGAGCACCACCTCAGTACTCCCCATGAATCGCTGACTGACCTCGCCCCAAGAAATTGGGGTCCTACATTTCCTCCCGTAGAGCATCTTAAAAGGAGGCCAGTCAATGCTAGAGTGATAGTTGTTGTTATACGAAAATTCCGCTAACAGAAGATACGTATTCCAACTCCTGCCAAAATATAAAACGCACGCACAAAGCATATCCTCAAGAGTCTGAATCGTCCGCTCACTTTGCCCATCGGTTTGTGGATGAAAAGTTGTATTGAAGTGGAGACGAGTGCCCATCTCGTCATGAAACCGCTTCCAGAACCTTGAAGTAAAGCGAACATCCCGGTCTGAAACTACTGATACCGGCACCCCATGACTTGCCACCACCTCCCGAACATAAATCTCAACTAGCTTCTCTACAGAAATACTCTCCTGGATCGGAATAAAATGTGTGCTCTTGGTCAATCGATCCACAATGACCCAAATAGAATCCACACCGCACACTGTCCTGGGAAGCTTCATGATAAAATCCATCGTGATGTCTTCCCATTTCCATACGGGAATCTCCAACGGCTGCATCTTGCCATGAGGTCGCTGATGCTCGGCCTTGACTTTCCTGCAAGTCAAGCACCGCTCCACAAACCATGCTATATCCCGCTTCATACATGGCAACCAATAATCAGGGCGAAGATCCCGATACATCTTCGTCGCCCCGGGATGAATAGAGAATCTCGACTTGTGAGGCTCATCCATCAGAACTTGGCACACACCGCCCCAATATGGAACACAGGCCCTCTGATGCAAGGTCAACAATCCGTGGCTATTAAAATCGAAGGAAGCCAGTTGACCCTTAATCCGCTCACACTTTCGGCGCTCCTCCTTCATAGCCTCGACCTGAGCTTCCCGAATCTGTTCCAGCAATGGAGTAATCAATGTCATCCTCAAACATATATCCTTGATTGGAGTCGCGACCGCCTTGCGGCTGAGAGCATCAGCCACCCCATTGGCCTTCCTCGGATGGTACAAGATCTCACAATCATAATCCTTCACCACATCCATCTAACGACACTTCCTCGTATTCAGATTCGATTGATCCATCAAATACCTCAGGATCTTGTGGTTCGTGTAAATAGTACAACGAACCCCATAGAGGTAATGTCGCCAAATCTTTGAGGGAAAAAACCATAGCTCTCATCTCCGAATCATGTGTCGGGTAATTCGCCTCATGAGGCTTCGGCTTCCTCGAAGCATATGCAATCACACGCCCCAGCTGCATCAGAACTGCACCCAAACACGAGATCGAAGCATCAAATTAGACTACAAAATAATCGACACCCTCCGGCAAGGTCAGAATCGGCGCCTCACACAATCGTTGTCTAAGAGTCTCAAAAGCTGCCTGCTGCACAAGCCCCCAACGAAATGTCACCGACTTCTTGGTCAGTCAAGTCAATGGAACAACCATCTTGGAGAAATCTTGGATATATCTCCGATAATAACCCACTAAACCAAGAAAACTTCGAATATTAGATGGAGACCTCAGAACCTCCCACTGCATCACGGCCTCGACCTTGGCCAGATCGACTAGAATACCCTTCTGATTGACAAGGTGCCCCAAGAACTGCACCTCGCACAACCATAACTCGCACTTGGAGAACTTTGAAAAAAGTCTCTCCCTCCTCAAAGTGTCCAACACTTCCCTCAAGTGCTCGTCATGCTGCTCCTGCGTCTTGGAATAAACCAAGATATACGATTCATGAGATCCATGAACATGGCAGGAGCATTGGTGAGCCCAAATGGAATCACCACAAACTCATAATGGCCATATCGAGTCCGGAAGCTGTCTTCTGCACATCCTCGTCCCTGACCCTCATCTGATGGTAGCCCGATCGCAAATCAATCTTGGAAAACCAAGATGCGCCCTGAAGTTGGTCGAAGAGATCATCGATCCTCGGGAGTGGGTAACGTTCTTCACCGTTACCTTATTCAACTCCCGGTAGTCAATACACATCCGATGGGATCCATCCTTCTTCCTCATAAACAAAATCGGGGCTCCTTAAGGTGAATTACTCGGTCTAATGAATCCCTTGTCTAAAAGCTCCTGCAACTGTGTAGACAACTCCTGTATCTCAGGAGGAGCGAACCGATACGGTGCTTTGGCTATCAGAGCCGTACCTGGAATCAAATCGATCCTGAACTCCACCTGCCTCTCCGGAGGTACCCTAGGCAAGTCCTCCGGGAACACATCCGGATACTCCCGCACAATCAGAACAATGTCCACGGTCGCCTTAACTTTATCCCGGGTATCCATGACATAGGTAACAAAACCTACACAACCCTGATGAAGGTAACGTCTGACCCTCGCTGCAAAACACATAACTGATCCACTCTACGGTCTCTCACCCTGGATCGCCAACTCTCCCCCACTTGGGGTCCTAACCCGAACCAACTGCTGCTCACAGTCGATCACTTCCCCATTAGGGCTCAACCAATCCATGCCCACGATAACCTTGTTCCCGCGCAAAGGAATGGCAACCAAATCCAAGGGATACTGTTCGCTTAACAACTAAAGAGTACAATCCCTATGAACCCTCGTGACCCTAACCGTCCTATCATCAGTAATCTCCACATCTAAAGGACGATCCAGCTCCCCTGGAGCTCCAGTAAATTTCTTGCTAAGCGCAAGAGATACAAAAGATCGGGTAGCCCCCAAATCGAATAATACCAAGGCAAAGATACTGTTCACGAGGAATGGTCCTGAAATAAAACACATAACCATAAGCAATAATTCAATATAAATAAAGAAATTAGGAGAAGATACATACCCGCCACAACGTCGGGAGCTGCACGCGCCTCCTCTGCCGACAACTGGAATGCCCTGCTCTTCGCCACTGGAGCATCTGCCTGGCCCTGACGGCCGTTAGTAATCCTCAATGTCGTAGGAGCGGGTGCTGAAACCGGTCTTACTGAAGCCAAACTCGGACAATGGGCCTTCTTGTGGCCCCTCTGATTGCACTAAAAGCAAATCAAATCATATACTGGAGTGTCGGGGGTGGTAGCAGTACAATCTTTGCTGATATGACTAGTCCGACCGCACTTGAAGCAGCTAGAACCACCTGCTTTGCACGTTCCCTCATGCACCTTGCCGCACCTACCACATCGGCTACGACCTTGTTGGACTTTCAGCCTGGAATCAGATACCCTGGGCCGCTTGCCCGAACCCTCAACACTCACAACAGAATCTGGCTTCCTCTTTCTCTCCATCTCCAAGTCAGTATCCCTCTCCCTAGCCCTCGCTATCATGTCTTCCAGCTTCTTGCACCTGGATCGGCTCACAAACAGCCGGATATCGCTCCTCAACATCTCGTGGTACCGGGCCTTCTTCATCTCTTCGTCCGCTACATACTGCGGAACTAGAAGGGCCCTCTCCCTAAACATAGCGGTGATCTCGGTCACCATCTCAGTAGTCTGACGGAGATCCTGAAACTCTCATGCCAGCTACTGCACCTCGATTACCAGTGCAAACTCGGCTTGGAACCTGGTAAAGAAATCACTCCAGGTCATCGAATGATTAGCATCACCTCCCACAACATGCCCTACCTCCTCCCACCATTCACAAGCCCTGTCCTTCAGGAGGCAGGATGCTACTCTGACCTTGTCCCCCTTGGGACAATGACTGGTACGGAAGGCATTGGCAACATCTGCCAACCGCCTGCTGCTCGCAATGGGGTCCCTAGCCCCATGATAGTCTGGCACTCTGCAAGCCTGAAACTTCCCGAAGTTCAGAGAGCGCGTCCCAATCAAAGCCACAATCTCTGTGCGAAAGGCGCTAAATATCTCATCCAGAATCTCCAAAATACACTCCTTGACCGTACCAAAGATCACATGAGTCTGATCAAGGATGATGCATGTAATATTAGACGAGATGAACTCCCTTGTCTGGTTGTCAAGCTGCCCGGCTCCAGAACCCGAGCCTGAACCCTCCCCGGCACCGGAACTTCCCAATGGCACCATACTGAAAATAGACCATAAAACTATCTGAATAAGCATCAATGTGCATATCGGGGAAATCATAACTACACAAGCTCCATGGCTTCATTACAACCCTCCTTGAATCGAGTACATATTCTCTGCTTCCAGTAGTACCGACCCATACTACCTTCCACATCTATCCGTACTTTCCTCAAGAAGTGCCTTCACTCAACCAAGTTACTCTATAACCAACAGATCCCTTGCAACTGGGGCTCTCATCACTAAATCTCATGCTAGGTTCTCCTAGGGCAGACTCCACACCACTCTCCTCCATCAACTGCAGAAGGAACTCATGATAACCATCTCTAATTAGCTCACGAATACAATTACATATTACAAAGACTAGATAATTCTTCGAATGAGAGGTCTCTCCCTACAACGGTTGGACTCAAATAAGAGTTTTGCAATAGATCTAAACCTAACCTTATGAAATTATTTAGCTTTCATAATATGTAACTTAGCATATTTTCTTACTAGCTAGCTGTGATTATGTCACACCCCCAAACCAAGGACGACGGAAACGTCCGGGGGTGGAGGACTTCATGTATAGTATCACAACAACGAGTATAATAGTGCTCATAGTAAATACAACCATCATAAATATAATTGAAAAACTTATACAATAGTATGTGTTTACATGTTTCCAATCAATTACACTTATGATGACAAAAATGAAATGTTTGACGATTTAACGTCCCATCCTCAAAAGCAGTTGATTTCTTGTTTCACTGAATTCCTGAGAATACAAGTAGTTTGAAAAAGCGTCAACAATTAAGTTGGTGAGTTCATAAGAGTTTTATTTGAGAAAGAAGCCGTTTTACCTTGTAAAAAGCGATAGAGTATGATTTCAGAAAATTCAATATTTTCTTTATTAAACGCGAAATGAACTCTCCTATGTTATGCAATAATGTACCCTAGAAAGACCTGTAGATTCCTTCTATAATCTGCCCTAGGTCCACAACCAAACAAGCAATAGGAAGTAAGGCGGGCCCACCAATTCTAAGTTGATTGTGACTAGACTCTTATATAACTCTAGCATATACACTTAGCAATTATAGCTGAAGTCTAACAATTCTAGATGAAATGTAGTTTTGATAGAAATATGTTTCCAAAGAAAATCCAATATTTCCTTATAAAAGTCACGTAGTCTTAAATGTCAAGACAGACAATATGTGTGTGTTTTGTACTTATAATGTTCATAATGGTAATGTGTTTCCAAAGAAAATCCAATATTTTTCCTTATAAAAAGTCATGTAATCTTAAATGTCAAGACAGAGAATATGTGTGTGTTTTGTACTTATAATGTTCATAATGGTAATGTGTTTCCAAAGAAAATCCAATATTTTCCTTATAAAAAGTCATGTAGTCTTAAACGTCAAGACCGAGAATATACAAGTATTTTTCCATACTTAAAGTAATTCATGCAAGTTTAAAACGGCATAAACTCGTTTAATTTAGAAGTAAAACCCCTTTTCAAAGTATAATTTTTTCTGTAAACTTGAAAGATTGTTAACTCCCTATGTGAGTCGCTATAACCATACTACGACAGGATCACCTGCTGCGACGTTCTTCAGGCGTCGGAAACGAAATGACATTTGTCACCCCCGATCGGCCGATCGGACTTAGGCAAGCAGCATGGGTGTGGGTTGTCAATCCCAATATAGATCTATACACAATTATCACGGTCTCCCTACAAGAGACTCTGGTTATAACTAATTCAGGATTTTCTGTGGTACTTAAGAGTACCCCGAAGGAGAATGTCTCACAACTTACGTTAACTAGTTTACATATAGTTTTGAGTATAAAACCTCTTCCGTGGAGGAAGTGAAATCACCTTTTATGAAAATACATTTGTGATATAAATCCATAAACTATTACTATTATAGTTTATCAAGTAGTATATGAAAAACCCATTTGTTTTGAGAGTAAAACCTTTTCCATGTAGTATACTTTTATCGAAAATTCATAAACTATACTTAATGTAGTTTATTATATGTTTTCGAAATGAATGGAGGAAAAACCTTAACATGAATGACTAATTTCTATTTATGATGATAAACTAACAAGAATGCATCCAAACATTGAGAAACTTATCGTTATGCACTTTGCTCAACATACTACAAAGTGTTGTTAATATGGTAAACTATGTAACTATTTTTTATCCTTTCTGCACTGTTTTGAAATTATCATAGAAAAATCATACGAAGTCGAAAAATAACTCCGTAAACTCTGAAAGTTAAGAAAATGTGTCTATTTTATTCATAATTTTTGTTATGATTTTTAGGAGTCTCTAACTTATGTGAAAGTGTTCATAATCATAGACTGTTCCGAATTCGTTTCTGAAATGATAGGCAGTTTTGTAAAAATCACCATGAATCGTAGAAAAATCATATGGACATGTGCAAGTAGTCATTTTAAAGTTATAAACCTGAACTACTTGCATATTAAACAGTTTTGAAAGATATTAAGTTTAAGTTGGGTAAAACAGTTCGTGAACAGGTCACAACTTTTCTGTTGTAAGCTTTCAAGTTGAGTTTTGAATATGTTTTGGTGTTTTAACTTGTATTCCCCCCCTGAAAACTGAAGAAAAATAGAAAATGTAGGGGTATGAACTCACCTTGAGTGATTTCTTGAAGAGTGGAAGGTTGAAGATGATGAGTTTTAAGTCTAGATCACTTGATGAACACACAAAGTTTTGGATGATCCTAAGAACGATTTTTGGTGTTAAGATATGAGTTGATGATCCAAGAGTGTTATGAAAACATGTAATAGCACTTGATTTAGAAGGAAATACTTACCCATAAGTGAATAAATGACTCAAGAACACATCAAAAGTGTGGCTGAAAGTTGAGAGAAAAGAGGCCCGCTTGATGGTTTAAGAAGTGTATAATGTTTGATGGTGAAGCAAATGATCAAGGAAATCCAAAGCATTTCCTCATATGGAGGGTTGCTGGAGCAAGTGGCTAGGGTGAAGGGATGTTTGCCTTGGTTTGTGTGATGTGGATAAGGTTGGACCAATGAGAAAGTGACACATAGGAGACAAGTGGGCACACTTGACCTACTTGTGGTGTAGGATACTCTTCTTAATGTAAAATAATGATTTATAATTAATAAATCCTTGAAAAATAATTAAAATAAGAATTCTAGGGGTTAAAAATGATAAAAATATGAATTTGATGAAAAAATCCCGTCAAAAACGGGCTTAGGAGGCGAAAGTAGTCGAAAACCGGCATTAGGGACCGAACCTGCGAGGTTCGGCTCTTAGAAGTGTGAGAACCGAGAGGAGGGGAGAAGGAACCGAGAGAAGGAGGAGAAGACCGAAGGTCCGAAGGGAGGGTGCGAGGGTCTCGGATGGGGGGCCGAAGTTCGGTCCTCGCTGCTGGCTTTGGTCCGAGATGGCTTCTGACAATTTCGCTTCTGACATGTTCGACTCCTAAGAGGTTCGGCTCCTACGAGGTTCGGCTCCTAAGAGGGGTTTCGGTCCTATATAGCTGGTTTTTGAGAAATGTTTCCGTTTTGCGTGATTTTTGACCAAGTTATGGGTCGGGATGACCCGGATGACTATAAAAAGTTTGAGAGAGATTTTGGGAGAGATTTAGGAGAGATTTCACATACTTGGAGAGATTTCGCATTCTTGGAGAGATTTGGGAGAGATTTAACATACTTGGAGAGATTTCACATACTTAGAGAGATTTGGGAGAGATTTCACATACTTGGAGAGATTTCACATTCTTGGAGAGATTTGGGAGAGATTTAACATACTTGGAGAGATTTCACATACTTAGAGAGATTTGGGAGAGATTTCACATACTTAGAGAGATTTGGGAGAGATTTCACATGCTGGAGAGATTTGGGAGAGATTTCACATACTTAGAGAGATTTGGGAGAGATTTCACATACTTGGAGAGATTTGGGAGAGATTTAACCTTAGCCATTATTATCGCATAATCTCGCAAATGCAAGGTTCGTGAACCTCGTTATGCTTCGTTAATGATCGTTTTAAGTCCCCGAAAGGGTCCTTAGTCGTGTTTTGATGCGTTTAACTCCCTTTTTAGGGTTTTTACATTGTTAACACATAGATTCTTCGAGACACTTGAATTTTTGACATACAAATACACATTTTTATATATAGATTAACTTTTTAACATACAAGTATTAGTTAAGTTTGACCGGTTTGACTTGTTGACTTTGACTTTGACTTTGACTTAAATTTGGCGGTTGTCACATTATCCCCCCGTTAGAAGGAATTTTGTCCCGAAATTTGCATTTTGAGTGGGACATCAAGGGTTGGGGAATGGATGTGGGTATTTTTGCTTCATTTGGTCTTCGCGTTCCCAGGTGAACTCGGGTCCTTGTTTCACGATCCAACAGACCTTCACAACAGGGATGCGTCTTTGGTTTCGTCGGGAGGTATCACAAGAGTCTCGTCGGACATACATTTCTTTAAATTTGACGCGCGGATGGTTGGATGTACATTATTAGGTTTTTGGGGCAGTCGGAGTTTGTATGCTACTGGGCCAATTCTAGCAAGGATTTCGAATGGCCCGATGTACCTTGGGTTTAGTTTCCCATGTTTTACCGAAACATATCATTCTTCTTAATGATGAGGCCTTCAGTAGAACTCGGGCACCAACCCGCAATTCCGAGGGTTTGTGTCGCTTATCTGTGTAGTTCCTTCGTCAGCTTCGAGATGCTTTCAGCCTTTCTCGAATTTATACTAAGTCATAAGTAATAACTTCCCCTCGGAGCGCTGCATAGGGTCTGCTTTAGTGTTTCTCGTTTGATTAGGTCGGTAGGGAGCATATGGGTTCGGTTTTCGAGACTAGACTTATTCGGATGGTAGAACGTTCATTCGCACTCCTGGGTAGCCTTGTCCCGAAGTTCATGGTAGGACTCGTACCTGGTCCATCTATCATTAATTTGCGCATATAGGTCGTATGTAATTAGGGTTGGTAAGACAGTTGGATGGGTGACTCCGCCCCAAGTCCACAGCCAGACAAGGAAAAGGAAATAGGGCGTAAACACACATCCAATGTCCATAGAATCTTAATTATATATTATCCTCGCGTATATACTTAGTAGTGATAGACTAACCGTATTCGTCCCAAGCTTCTGTGCTTGATCTTGTCCTGTTATACGTGTGATATCCTCGAAGGGTTTACTAGGAATAATTTGAAAAGGTGTGGAAAGTGTAATACTCATTTGGTGAGTGTTTTGAGGTTTCACAGCGAGAGATGGCCAGGAGGTCCGTGTCGGATTTGCGTTTATAAGAGACGAGGGTTTCGAGGTTAGGTGAAGGGTCTTTTCGTAGCCGTTTAATCGGGAAAGTGAGGACTATACCAATCGACATCGAATGACGACAACAGATCTTTTTAGTAATACATGCATTAAGTTGTATTCGTACGAATTATTCGTTAGGGAGATAGAGTATCATGTGATTCTTGTTAGTGTGCTCTGTTTTGATCGGTGTTATTGTTACTGCAATGATTCATACCACAACAGCTAGCACTAGTAGTAAGTGTGTTCTGAATACTAGTAGTGATTCCTTATATCATGATCCCCGACAAATCATTCCATGATCGATCGGTATATGCAAGTCGTATGTAAATTCGTATTGATGAACCCGTCGAGTGGGTGGCTCTACCCTTAATCCCACTACTAGACATGGAATAGGGGCAGGACGAAATTTTTTGCTTTAGGTCTGTAGTATTTTGATTATGATTAACCCAGAGGTATATACCAAGTTATCCCAGCTTACTCGTAATGATCCTAAGATTATATATAAGTGTCTTTGATTTGATTGAACGAGAGAGTATTTTCACTACTTTTTGATATACGGAAATTTTAGCAAACATACCAAATTCATTACAAACACATGGTACATAAACGTTTTTGTTGTTGGAAACATTACAAAAGTCCTAATAAGGTTCCTTGTTGCTCCTGCTGGTTTGTTTGTCACGTTCCTCTTGTTCCCCCGTAATTCTTCTCAGTTGGACAGTCTCTCTTGAAGTGTCCCGTTTCGCCGCATAGGTAGCATACTGGACTTACACTTATGTTGGTGATTGAAGCGATGTGCTGGGTCTGTTTCCTGCAGAAGCGGGCAGTATGTCCGTCCTTGTTGCAGTTTTTACAGTGCAACACCCGGCAAACCCCATTGTGATGGTAGCTACACTTGATACACTTTGGAAGTGTTCCCATATATTGTCTGACCGGTGTTTGAGTGACAGACGTTGTGGCTAGTGTCGAGGCATGAGTCGGGACTGGTGTTGTAATTACAGGGGCAGCCACGGGTTGTTGTCTTTTAGCGTGTTTTTGAGATACGTTGCACTTCTTTTTGTCCCAAAATTTTCGTTTCTTGTTCTTAGGTTTGTGGTCTGAGGCGTCTTCGTGGGTGGACACCCGCTGATGTTCTTGTTTGATACTGCGGTTAGAATCGCCAACACCGCCTTCAGCTCTGCTGGCGTTGTTAGTATTGAGTTGCGCCATGACGGCCGTCACAGCTGCCGTGACCGTAGCTTGGAAAGTAGCAGAGTCTATCTGCAGGATTGCTGCATCGTTTGTTGGCTGGTTACCTCCTTGTGAAAAAATAACTCTGTTGCTTGGGGAGCAACGCTTTCGTGAGTGGGGATGATTCTAATTATACCCTTATCATTTATATACACATATATAAATTTCGCAATTTACTGAGCTATTCTTGATGTTCCTGCTAACGTTCCGGAGACGGAGTTCATGGTAGTGGGTAGAAGTAGGTTTTGTACGGGCGTTAAGTTTTTTTTTCCTAGGATTAGGTTTGTCCAAACACACTTAGTTGAGGAGTTCTGATGGGATCCGGTGCATTAGTGTTGGTATGGCCGCACCCTATAGGTCTACGGAAAGGCTCCTTTCAACCATGAGGTTTTAAAAAGGAGAGATGATAATGAGTATTGAATAAGGGTTTATACGTCAGGAGTTATCTCACTCAGTTTATCTTAGTTCTGAGTGTGTCGTGTTCCAATGTTTTTGGTGTCCTTTGAAAAAAATTCATAATGAGAGTCTATATATAATAAACTTATGAATTCTTAGTAGTATTGCTCCCAATGAAATAATACGCATGCCCCTTTCATTTGTATGATTCTAGTATATTTAGTTTTTGAGAAAATTTTTGTGCCTGATGCAGGTCTACACCACATTATTGCAAGGAAAAGTTTGGACCGCAAATAAACCTCTCGACTAGTGTAATCACTAACTCGCGGGGTCGGGCCTACACATGGAGGGGAGTAGCACCAACACATACTCATAGACCTAATCTACAAGGTCTTGTGAGTAAAATGCACTCTGCTCACGACAATTCCTCCCTAAATGGCGATTGTTGTTGCTGATGGCGACTCCATCCCTTGATCAATGCTGCCCAAAGGGGCACATGTTCGATGTATTCGAGGCGGTTCGCGAGAGCCCTGGCTATGTAAGGAGAGTTTTCGAGCTCTGGCTCGATCTTCGACTCTTTTCCTCATCACCCACTAACTTTCCGGGTTCGGAAAGTAGGGGTCTCCCGGTAAGTAAGATCTTGTCATGGTGTCCGTGCGAGAATAGGGGTGAGGTAAGAGGCATATAATAATTATATTCCTAGAAATACTTATAGGGGTTTGATCCTCTTTAATTACTTTTATGATGACATGGTGCATATCAGTTACATATCTAGGTTATATATAACTTTAGCGTATCCATTTAGTGATTGTGACCTACTAGCAAGAATCAATTTTGTTTTCACATAAGTTATACTACTACAAAATACTCCTATAGTATTTTAAATGTTATGTTTGGTTGTTAGCGATTTTCTGGTATGGGTGTTGGTAAGTTGATAGACTTGTTGTCCACTATGACTATCCCCCGGCACATACTAGTCACTTCTCGGACGAATATAGTTGATCAGGCTATATTCCTCCCAGACTTGATTGCATATCCTAGGGGATATTCACATTGCACAACTCTTCTATTTTTAACTTTTGTGTTTTCCTTAGACGTGGCACTAAACCGGTATGCATGTATGTACTTATACTTATAACAAGAAACTATTTATTTCTAAAAGTATAGTTATTTGAAAATGTTTAAATCAGAGACTTAAGTCCCAATGCATTTATAGTTTGTATATCTTATGTGGTTCGATATACTTAGTTCACTATAAACAAAACTCTGATACCAATCTGTCACACCCCCAAACCAAGGATGGCGGAAACGTCCGGGGGTGGAGGACTTCATGTATAGTATCACAACAATGAGTATAATTGTGCTCAAGGTAAATACAACCATCATAAATATAATTGAAAAAGTTATACAATAGTATGTGTTTACATGTTTCCAATCAATTACACTTATGATGACAAAAATGAAATGTTTGACGATTTAACGTCCCATCCTCAAAAGCGGTTGATTTCCTGTTTCACTGAATTCCTAAGAATACAAGTAGTTTGAAAAAGCGTCAACAATTAAGTTGGTGTGTTCATAAGAGTTTTATTTGAGAAAGAAGCCGTTTTTCCTTGTAAAAAGCGATAGAGTATTATTTCAGAAAATTAAATATTTTCTTTATTAAAAGCGAAATGAACTCCCCTATGTTATGCAATAATGTACCCTAGAAAGACTTGTAGATTCCTTCTATAATCACCCAGTGTATATAAGTTATATAAAATTTAAGTTAAATAAACTGTCGAATATAATGGGTCTGCCCTAGGTCCACAACCAAACAAGGAACAAGAAGTAAGGCGGGCCCACCAATTCTAAGTTGATTGTAACTAGATTGTTATATAACTCTAGCATATACACTTAGCAATTATAGTTGAAGTCTAACAAATCTAGATGAAATGTAGTTTTGATAGAAATATGTTTCCAAAGAAAATCCAATATTTTCCTTATAAAAGTCATGTAGTCTTAAAGGTCAAGACAAAGAATATGTGTGTGTTTTGTACTTATAATGTTCATAATGGTAATGTGTTTCCAAAGAATTCTAGATGAAATATAGTTTTGATAGAAATATGTTTCCAAAGAAAATCCAATATTTTCCTTATAAAAGTTATGTAGTCTTAAATGTCAAGACAGAGAATATGTGTGTGTTTTGTACTTATAATGTTCATAATGGTAATGTTTTTCCAAAGAAAATCCAATATTTTTCCTTATAAAAAGTCATGTAATCTTAAATGTCAAGACAGAGAATATGTGTGTGTTTTGTACTTATAATGTTCATAATGGTAATGTGTTTCCAAAGAAAATCCAATATTTTCCTTATAAAAAGTCATGTAGTCTTAAACGTCAAGACCGAGAATATACAAGTATTTTTCCATACTTAAAGTAATTCATGCAAGTTTAAATCGGCATAAACTCGTTTAATTTAGAAGTAAAACCCCTTTTCAAAGTAGAATTTTTCCTGTAAACTTGAAAGATTGTTAACTCCCTATGTGAGTCGCTATAACCATACTACGATAGGATCACCTGCTGCGACGTTCTTCAGGCGTCGGAAACGAAATGACATTTGTCACCCCCGATCGGCCGATCGGACTTAGGCAAGCAGCATGGGTGTGGGTTGTCAATCCCAATATAGATCTATACACAATTATCACGCTCTCCCTACAAGAGACTCTGGTTATAACTAATTCAGGATTTTCTGTGGTACTTAAGAGTACCCCGAAGGAGAATGTCTCACAACTTACGTTAACTAGTTTACATATAGTTTTGAGTATAAAACCTCTTCCGTGGAGGAAGTGAAATCACCTTTTATGAAAATACATTTGTGATATAAATCCATAAACTATTACTATTATAGTTTATCAAGTAGTATATGAAAAACCCATTTGTTTTGAGAGTAAAACCTTTTCCATGTAGTATGCTTTTATCGAAAATTCATAAACTATACTTAATGTAGTTTATTATTTGTGTTCGAAATGAATGGAGGAAAAACCTTAACATGAATGACTAATTTCTATTTATGATGATAAACTAACAAGAATGCATCCAAACATTGAGAAACTTATCGTTATGCACTTTGCTCAACATACTACAAAGTGTTGTTAATATGGTAAACTATGTAACTAGTTTTTATCCTTTCTCCACTGTTTTGAAATCATCATAGAAAAATCATATGAAGTCGAAAAATAACTCCGTAAACTCTGAGAGTTTAGAAAATGTGTCTAGTTTATTCATTATTTTTATTATGATTTTTAGGAGTCTCTAACTTATGTGAAAGTGTTCATAATCATAGACTGGTCCGAATTCATTTCTGAAATGATAGACAGTTTTGTAAAAATCACCATGAATCGTAGAGAAATCATATGGAGATGTGTAAGTAGTCATTTTAAAGGTATAAACCTGAACTACTTGCATATTAAATAGTTTTGAAATATATTAAGTTTAAGTTGGGTAAAACAGTTCGTGAACAGGTCACAACTTTTCTGTTGTAAGCTGTCAAGTTGAGTTTTGAATATGTTTTGGTGTTTTAACTTGTATTCCCCCTGAAAACTGAAGAAAACTAGAAAATGTAGGGGTATGAACTCACCTTGAGTGATTTCTTGAAGAGTGGAAGGTTGAAGATGATGAGTTTTAAGTCTAGATCACTTGATGAACACACGAAGTTTTGGATGATCCTAAGAACGATTTTTGGTGTTAAGATATGAGTCGATGATCCAAGAGTGTTATGAAAACATGTAATAGCACTTGAGTTAGAAGGAAATACTTACCCATAAGTGAATAAATGACTCAAGAACACATCAAATGTGTGGCTGAAAGTTGAGAGAAAAGAGGTCCTCTTGATGGTTTAAGAAGTGTATAATGTTTGATGGTAAAGCAAATGATCAAGGAAATCCAAGGCATTTCCTTATATGGAGGGTTGCTGGAGCAAGTGGCTAGGGTGAAGGGATGTTTGCCTTGGTTTGTGTGATGTGGATAAGATTGGACCAATGAGAAAGTGACACATAGGAGACAAGTGGGCACACTTGACCCACTTGTGGTGTAGGATACTCTTCTTAATGTAAAATAATGATTTATAATTAATAAATCCTTGAAAAATAATTAAAATAAGAATTCTAGGGGTTAAAAATGATAAAAATGTGAATTTTATGAAAAAAATCCCGTCAAAAACGTCGAAAACGGGCTTAGGAGGTGAAAGTAGTCGAAAACCGGCATTAGGGACCGAACCTGCGAGGTTCGGCTCTTAGAAGTGTGAGAACCGAAAGGAGGGGAGAAGGAACCGAGAGAAGGAGGAGAAGACCGAAGGTCCGAAGGGAGGGTGCGAGGGTCTCGGATGGGGGGGCTAAGTTCGGTCCTCGCTGCTGGCTTCGGTTCGAGATGGCTTCTGACAATTTCGCTTCTGACATGTTCGGCTCCTAAGAGGTTCGGCTCCTAAGAGGGGTTTCGGTCCTATATAGCTGTTTTTCGAGAAATCTTTCAGTTTTGCGTGATTTTTGACCAAGTTAAGGGCCGGGATGACCCGGATGACTATAAAAAGTTTGAGAGAGATTTTGGGAGAGATTTGGGAGAGATTTCACATACTTGGAGAGATTTCACATTCTTGGAGAGATTTGGGAGAGATTTAACATACTTGTAGAGATTTCACATACTTGGAGAGATTTGGGAGAGATTTCACATACTTGGAGAGATTTCATATTCTTGGAGAGATTTGGGAGAGATTTAAAATACTTGGAGAGATTTCACATACTTAGAGAGATTTGGGAGAGATTTCACATACTTAGAGAGATTTGGGAGAGATTTCACATACTTGGAGAGATTTGGGAGAGATTTCACATACTTAGAGAGATTTGGGAGAGATTTCACATACTTGGAGAGATTTGGGAGAGATTTAACCTTAGCCATTTTTATCGCATAATCTCGCAAATGCAAGGTTCGTGAACCCCGTTATGCTTCGTTAATGATCGTTTTAAGTCCCCGAAAGGGTCCTTAGTCGTGTTTTGATGCGTTTAACTCCCTTTTTAGGGTTTTTACATTGTTAACACATAGATTCTTCGAGACACTAGAATTTTTGACATACAATACATATTTTTATACATAAGTTAACTTTTTAACATACAAGTACTAGTTAAGTTTGACCGGTTTGACTTGTTGACTTTGACTTAAATTTGGCGGTTGTCACATTATCCCCCCGTTAGAAGGAATTTTGTCCTGAAATTTGCATTTTGAGTGGGACATCAAGGGTTGGGGAATGGATGTGGGTATTTTTGCTTCATTTGGTCTTCGCGTTCCCAGGTGAACTCGGGTCCTTGTTTCACGATCCAACAGACCTTCACAATAGGGAGGCGTCTTTGGTTTCGTCGGGAGGTATCACAAGAGTCTCGTCGGACATACATTTTCTTTAAATTTGACGCGCGGATGGTTGGATGTACATTATTAGGTTCTTGGGGCAGTCAGAGTTTGTATGCTACTGGGCCAATCCTAGCAAGGATTTCGAATGGCCTGATGTACCTTGGGTTTAGTTTCCCATGTTTTACCGAAACATATCATTCTTCTTAATGGTGAGGCCTTCAGTAGAACTCGGGCACCAACCCGCAATTCCGAGGGTTTGTGTCGCTTATCTGTGTAGTTCCTTCGTCAGCTTCGAGATGCATTCATCCTTTCTCGAATTTATACTAAGTCGTAAGTAATATCTTCCCCTCGGAGCGCTGCATAGGGTCTGCTTTAGTGTTTCTCGTTTGATTAGGTCGGTAGGGAGCATATGGGTTCGGTTTTCGAGACTAGACTTATTCGGATGGTAGAACGTTCATTCGCATTCCTGGGTAGCCTTGTCCCGAAGTTCATGGTAGGACTCGTACCTGGTCCATCTATCATTAATTTGCGCATATAGGTCGTATGTAATTAGGGTTGGTAAGACAGTTGGATGGGTGACTCCGCCCCAAGTCCACAGCCAGACAAGGAAAAGGAAATAGGGCGGAAACACACATCCAATGTCCATAGAATCTTAATTATATATTATCCTCACGTATATACTTAGTAGTGATAGACTAACCGTATTCGTCCCAAGCTTCTGTGCTTGATCTTGTCCTGTTATACGTGTGAAATCCTCTAAGGGTTTACTAGGAATAATTTGAAAAGGTGTGGAAAGTGTAATACTCATCTGGTGAGTGTTTTGAGGTTTCACAGCGAGAGATGGCCAGGAGGTCCGTGTCGGATTTGCGTTTATAAGAGACGAGGGTTTCGAGGTTAGGTGAAGGGTCTTTTCGTAGCCGTTTAATCGGGAAAGTGAGGACTATACCAATCGACATCGAATGACGACAACAGATCTTTTTAGTAATACATGCGTTAAGTTGTATTCGTACGAATTATTCGTTAGGGAGATAGAGTATCATGTGATTCTTGTTAGTGTGCTCTGTTTTGATCGGTGTTATTGTTACTGCAATGATTCATACCACAACAGCTAGCACTGGTAGTAAGTGTGTTCTGAATACTAGTAGTGATTCCTTATATCATGATCCCCGACAAATCATTCCATGATCGATCGGTATATGCAAGTCGTATGTAAATTCGTATTGATGAACCCGTCGAGTGGGTGGCGCTACCCTTAATCCCACTACTAGACATGGAATAGGGGCAGGACGAAATTTTTTGCTTTAGGTCTGTAGTATTTTGATTATGATTAACCCAGAGGTATATACCAAGTTATCACAGCTTACTGGTAATGATCCTAAGATCATATATAAGTGTCTTTGATTTGATTGAACGAGAGAGTATTTTAACTACTTTTTGATATACGGAAATTTTAGCAAACATACCAAATTCATTACAAACATGTGGTACTTAAACGTTTTTGTTGTTGGAAACATTACAAAAGTCCTAATAAGGTTCCTTGTTGCTCCTGCTGGTTTGTTTGGCACGCTCCTCTTGTTCCCCCGTCATTCCTCTCAGTTGGACAGTCTCTCTTGAAGTGTCCCGTTTCACCGCATAGGTAGCATACTGGACTTACACTTATGTTGGTGATTGAAGCGATGTGCTGGGTCTGTTTCCTGCAGAAGCGGGCAGTATGTCCGTCCTTGTTGCAGTTTTTATAGTGCAACACCCGGCAAACCCCATTGTGATGGTAGCTACACTTGATACACTTTGGAAGTGTTCCCATATATTGTCTGACCGGTGTTTGAGTGACAGACATTGTGGCTAGTGTCGAGGCATGAGTCGGGACTGGTGTTGTAATTATAGGGGTAGCCACGGGTTGTTGTCTTTTAGCGCGTTTTTGAGATAGGTTGCACTTCTTTTTGTCCCAAAATTTTCGTTTCTTGTTATTAGGTTTGTGGTCTGAGGCGTCTTCGTGGGTGGACACCCGCTGATGTTCTTGTTTGATACTGCGGTTAGAATTGCCAACACCGCCTTCAGCTCTGCTGGCATTGTTAGTATTGAGTTGCGCCATGACGGCTGTCACGGCTGCCGTGACCGCAGCTTGGAAAGTAGCAGAGTCTATCTGCAGGATTGCTGCATCGTTTGTTGGCTGGTTACCCCCTTGTGAAGACATAACTCTGTTGCTTGGGGAGAAACGATTTCGTGAGTGGGGATGATTCTAATTATACCCTTATCATTTATATACACATATATAAATTTCGCAATTTACTGAGCTATTCTTGATGTTCCTGCTAACGTTCCGGAGACGGAGTTCATGGTAGTGGGTAGAAGTAGGTTTTGTACGGGCGTTAAGTTTTTTTTCCTAGGATTAGGTTTGTCCAAACACACTTAGTTGAGGAGTTCTGATGGGATCCGGTGCATTAGTGCTGGTATGGCCGCACCCTATAGGTCTACGGAAAGGCTCCTTTCAACCATGAGGTTTTAAAATGGAGAGATGATAATGAGTATTGAATAAGGTTTTATACGTCAGGAGTTATCTCACTCAGTTTATCTTAGTTCTGAGTGTGTCGTGTTCCAATGTTTTTGGTGTCCTTTGAAAACAATTCATAATGATAGTCTATATATAATAAACGTATGAATTCTTAGTATTATTGCTCCCAATGAAATAATACGCATGCCCCTTTCATTTGTATGATTCTAGTATATTTAGTTTTTTAGAAAAATTTTGTGCCTGATGCAGGTCTACACCACATTATTGCAAGGAAAAGTTTGGACCGCAAATAAACCTCTCGACTAGTGTAATCACTAACTCGCGGGGTCGGGCCTACACATGGAGGGGAGTAGCACCAACGCATACTCATAGACCTAATCTACAAGGTCTTGTGAGTAAAATGAACTCTGCTCACGACAATTCCTCCCTAAATGGCGATTGCTGTTGCTGATGGCGACTCCATCCCTTGATCAATGCTGCCCAACGGGGCACAGGTTCGATGTATTCGAGGCAGTTCGCGAGAGCCCTGGCTATGTATGGAGAGTTTTCGAGCTCTGGCTCCATCTTCTACTCTTTTCCTCATCACCCACTAACTTTCCGGGTTCGGAAAGTAGGGGTCTCCCGGTAAGTAAGATCTTGTCATGGTGTCCGTGCGAGAATAGGGGTGAGGTAAGAGGCATATAATAATTATATTCCTAGAAATACTTATAGGGGTTTGATCCTCTTTAGTTACTTATATGATGACATGGTGCATATCAGTTACATATCTAGGTTATATATAACTTTAGCGTATCCATTTAGTGATTGTGACCTACTAGCAAGAATCAGTTTTGTTTTCACATAAGTTATACTACTACAAAATACTCCTATAGTATTTTAAATGTTATGTTTGGTTGTTAACGATTTTCTGGTATGGGTGTTGGTAAGTTGATAGACTTGTTGTCCACTATGACTATCCCCCGACACATACTAGTCACTTCTCGGACGAATATAGTTGATCAGGCTATATTCCTCCCAGAATTGATTGCATATCCCAGGGCATATTCACATTGCACAACTCTTCTATTTTTAACTTTTGTGTTTTCCTTAGACGTGGCACTAAACCGGTATGCATGTATGTACTTATACTTATAACAAGAAACTATTTATTTCTAAAAGTATAGTTATTTGAAAATGTTTAAATCAGAGACTTAAGTCCCAATGCATTTATAGTTTGTATATCTTATGTGGTTCGATATACTTAGTTCACTATAAACAAAACTCTGATACCAATCTGTCACACCCCCAAACCAAGGATGGCGGAAACGGCCGGGGGTGGAGGACTTCATGTATAGTATCACAACAACGAGTATAATAGTGCTCAAAGTAAATACAACCATCATAAATATAATTGAAAAAGTTATACAATAGTATGTGTTTACATGTTTCCAATCAATTACACTTATGATGACAAAAATGAAATGTTTGACGATTTAACGTCCCATCCTCAAAAGCGGTTGATTTCCTGTTTCACTGAATTCCTGAGAATACAAGTAGTTTGAAAAAGCGTCAACAATTAAGTTGGTGAGTTCATAAGAGTTTTATTTGAGAAAGAAGCCGTTTTTCCTTGTAAAAAGCGATAGAGTATGATTTCAGAAAATTCAATATTTTCTTTATTAAACGCGAAATGAACTCTCCTATGTTATGCAATAATGTACCCTAGAAAGACCTGTAGATTCCTTCTATAATCACCCAGTGTATATAAGTTATATAAAGTTTAAGTTAAATAAACTGTCGAATATAATGGGTCTGCCCTAGGTCCACAACCAAACAAGGAACAGAAAGTAAGGCGGACCCACCAATTCTAAGTTGATTGTAACTAGATTGTTATATAACTCTAGCATATACACTTAGCAATTATAGTTGAAGTCTAACAAATCTAGATGAAATGTAGTTTTGATAGAAATATGTTTCCAAAGAAAATCCAATATTTTCCTTATAAAAGTCATGTAGTCTTAAAGGTCAAGACAAAGAATATGTGTGTGTTTTGTACTTATAATGTTCATAATGGTAATGTGTTTCCAAAGAAAATCCAATATTTTTCCTTATAAAAAGTCATGTAATCTTAAATGTCAAGACAGAGAATATGTGTGTGTTTTGTACTTATAATGTTCATAATGGTAATATGTTTCCAAATAAAATCCAATATTTTCTTTATAAAAAGTCATGTAGTCTTAAACGTCAAGACCGAGAATATACAAGTATTTTTCCATACTTAAAGTAATTCATGCAAGTTTAAATCGGCAGAAACTCGTTTAGTTTAGAAGTAAAACCCCTTTTCAAAGTAGAATTTATCCTATAAATTTGAAAGATTATTAACTCCCTATGTGAGTCGCTATAACCATACTACGACATGATCACCTGCTGTGACGTTCTTCAGGCGTCGGAAACGAAATGACATTTGTCACCCCCGATCGGCCGATCGGACTTAGGCAAGCAGCATGGGTGTGGGTTGTCAATCCCAATATAGATCTATACACAATTATCACGCTCTCCCTACAAGAGACTCTGGTTATAACTAATTCAGGATTTTCTATGGTACTTAAGAGTACCCCGAAGGAGAATGTCTCACAACTTACGTTAACTAGTTTACATATAGTTTTGAGTATAAAACCTCTTCCATGGAGGAAGTGAAATCACCTTTTATGAAAATACATTTGTGATATAAATCCATAAACTATTACTATTATAGTTTATCAAGTAGTATATGAAAAACCCATTTGTTTTGAGAGTAAAACCTTTTCCATGTAGTATGCTTTTATCGAAAATTCATAAACTATACTTAATGTAGTTTATTATATGTGTTCGAAATGAATGGAGGAAAATCCTTAACATGAATGACTAATTTCTGTTTATGATGATAAACTAACAAGAATGCATCCAAACATTGAGAAACTTATCGTTATGCACTTTGCTCAACATACTACAAAGTGTTGTTAATATGGTAAACTATGTAACTAGTTTTTATCCTTTCTCCACTGTTTTGAAATCATCATAGAAAAATCATACGAAGTCGAAAAATAACTCCGTAAACTCTGAGAGTTTAGAAAATGTGTCTAGTTTATTCATAATTTTTATTATGATTTTTAGGAGTCTCTAACTTATGTGAAAGTGTTCATAATCATAGACTGGGCCGAATTCTTTTCTGAAATGATAGCCAGTTTTGTAAAAATCACCATAAATCGTAGAACAATCATATGGAGATGTGCAAGTAGTCATTTTAAAGGTATAAACCTGAACTACTTGTATAATAAACAGTTTTGAAAGATATTAAGTTTAAGTTGGGTAAAACAGTTCGTGAACAGGTCACAACTTTTCTGTTGTAAGCTGTCAAGTTGAGTTTTGAATATGTTTTGGTGTTTTAACTTGTATTCCCCCCCCCCCCCCCCCTGAAAATTGAAGAAAACTAGAAAATGTAGGGGTATGAACTCACCTTGAGTGATTTCTTGAAGAGTGAAAGGTTAAAGATGATGAGTTTCAAGTCTAGATCACTTGATGAACACACGAAGTTTTGGATGATCCTAAGAATGATTTTTGGTGTTAAGATATGAGTCGGTGATCCAAGAGGGTTATCAAAACATGTAATAGCACGTGAGTTAGAAGGAAATACTTACCCATAAGTGAATAAATGACTCAAGAACACATCAAAAGTGTGGCTGAAAGTTGAGAGAAAAGAGGCCCTCTTGATGGTTTAAGAAGTGTATAATGTTTGATGGTGAAGCAAATCATCAATGAAATCCCAAGCATTTCCTTATATGGAGGGTTGCTGGAGCAAGTGGCTAGGGTGAAAGGATGTTTGCCTTGGTTTGTGTGATGTGGATAAGGTTGGACCAATGAGAAAGTGACACATAGGAGACAAGTGGGCACACTTGACCCACTTGTGGTGTAGGATACTCTTCTTAATGTAAAATAATGATTTATAATTAATAAATCCTTGAAAAATAATTAAAATAAGAATTCTGGGGGTTAAAAATGATAAAAATATGAATTTGGTGAAAAAATCCCGTCAAAAAAGTCAAAAACGGGCTATGGAGGCGAAAGTAGTCGAAAACCAGCATTAGGGACCGAACCTGCGAGGTTCGGCTCTTAGAAGTGTGAGAACCGAGAGGAGGGGAGAAGGAACCGAGAGAAGGAGGAGAAGACCGAAGGTCCGAAGGGAGGGTGCGAGGGTCTCGGATGGGGGGCCGAAGTTCGGTCCTCGCTGCTGGCTTCGGTCCGAGATGGCTTCTGACAATTTCGCTTCTGACATGTTCGGCTCCTAAGAGGTTCGGCTCCTAAGAGGGGTTTCAGTCCTATATAGCTGTTTTTCGAGAAATTTTTCCATTTTGCGTGATTTTTGACCAAGTTAAGGGTCGGGATGACCCTGATGACTATAAAAAGTTTGAGAGAGATTTTGGGAGAGATTTCACATACTTGGAGAGATTTCACATTCTTGGAGAGATTTGGGAGAGATTTAACATACTTGGAGAGATTTGGGAGAGATTTCACATACTTGGAGAGATTTGGGAGAGATTTCACATACTTGGAGAGATTTCACATTCTTGGAGAGATTTGGGAGAGATTTAACATACTTGGAGAGATTTCACATACTTAGAGAGATTTGGGAGAGACTTCACATACTTAGAGAGATTTGGGAGAGATTTCACATACTTGGAGAGATTTGGGAGAGATTTCACATACTTAGAGAGATTTGGGAGAGATTTCACATACTTGGAGAGATTTGGGAGAGATTTAACCTTAGCCATTATTATCGCATAATCTCACAAATGCAAGGTTCGTGAACCCCGTTATGCTTCGTTAATGATCGTTTTAAGTCCCCGAAAGGGTCCTTAGTCGTGTTTTGATGCGTTTAACTCCCTTTTTAGGGTTTTTACATTGTTAACACATAGATTCTTCGAGACACTTGAATTTTTGACATACAAATACACATTTTTATACATAGATTAACTTTTTAACACACAAGTACTAGTTAAGTTTGACCGGTTTGACTTGTTGACTTTGACTTTGACTTTGACTTAAATTTGGCGGTTGTCACATTATCCCCCCGTTAGAAGGAATTTTGTCCGAAATTTGCATTTTGAGTGGGACATCAAGGGTTGGGGAATGGATGTGGGTATTTTTGCTTCATTTGGTGTTCGCGTTCCCAGGTGAACTCGGGTCCTTGTTTCACGATCCAAAAGACCTTCACAACAGGGATGCGTCTTTGGTTTCGTCGGGAGGTATCACAAGAGTCTCGTCGGACACACATTTCTTTAAATTTGACGCGCGGATGGTTGGATGTACATTATTAGGTTCTTGGGGCAGTCGGAGTTTGTATGCTACTGGGCCAATCCTAGCAAGGATTTTGAATGGCCCGATGTACCTTGGGTTTAGTTTCCCATGTTTTACCGAAACATATCATTCTTCTCAATGGTGAGGCCTTCAGTAGAACTCGGTCACCAACCCGCAATTCCGAGGGTTTTTGTTTAGGTTCGATTCATTTACTCCTATGGTTAATTTTATGTCAATGCAATGGATTAATTGTTATTGGTTACCGGCTAAGATGATTAGATTCACATTCGCTATTACCAATCCTTAGAAAATAAATTAATTTAAGCAGTGATCAAGTGATTAAACTAATAAATTCCCTAGTTTAATTATTCAGATTAAATAAGACTTGTATTTAGTTAATCAAATTAATAATTCAATTAACCTCTTGTTGATGGTTTATCACACAAGCTCACACATTAATTTACCCATTCTCTAGTTAATCCTAGTTTCACATTCACTATTCCTAGGCATATAACAATGTTTTCTCATAAATCAGATAAGGTAAGCAATTAAGAGATGTTCATGCAACTTAATTACTTGGCAATTAACAGAAAATAGTTATGGTTAATGTATAAGGGTCTTTAACAAGCTTAATTTAACAAAGTTCACCAAATAACAATCAATCCAAACATAAATTAATCCATAGGAGCAAACTTATCTACCCTAAATAGAAACTAACGAAATTAGTTCATAATTACAGCAGATAAAAACCTAAAAACAAATTCAATCAAACCAAACATAGTTCTATTCAAAGATAAAGTGAAAAAGTAAACTTATGTTGCCTTAATCTTCTTAGAATTGAGAATTAGGGTTCTTCACGATTTCCAAGGCTCCAGATGTATTATTGATCGCAAGGTAAGTCCACCAGGATTCCCTAACCAGCCTCAATTCGGGAATGTGACTTCTATTTATAGTTTTCGGAAAACAGGGTCTACTCGTCGAGTAGATAACCGACTCGCCGAGTCCCATTTATGGAATCCGTATACGGCAAGGACTTTATGTATTGCTTCGCGATCCTTCGTGGGTACTCGTCGAGTAGACGTTCTTACTCGCCGAGTAGCTTCAGGATTTGACTCTTTTCTTCGTTCTTTAGTTCTCGAGCTTCCGATCGCCTCTCCTACTTTCTTTCTACTTTGGAGCATATCTTTTGGACTGAAAATACAATTTAAACACTATTAAGTACCTTTTGTCCATAATTTGCAAATAATTAGCTAATAAATAATAGAAATCTATACCAAATATATAGCCAAATATGCACATATCAAAATACCCCACACTTGACTTTTGCTTGCCCCCAAGAAAAACAAAATTTTAGCACACTAATATCATAAGACAATCCCAATTGAACCCAACCATTATGCCAAGACCGCAACGCATGCATTTGTGTCTAAAATTTTTCCTAAGGAGCCCCCTCAATTTTAAATACTAACAATCCTCATAAACACTTGCCCACTTCTTTTGAACAATGCTCATTTTATGCATCCCTCCGAATCCATCCGCAGAGAACCTCCTAACCTCAAGGTATTTTTGGTTGAGCAACACAAGCATACATAAACTAGACAATTATAACTTTTTTGATACCACTATGGAGCTTAGTTGGAATTCTTCACTTCTTTGATAACTTGATCTTTAATTCTTTGAATTCACCAACTTTTGGTTTTTGGTATCTTCAACTTTTTGATTCTTTCGGAATTTTGATCTTTTGATCTTCACTTTAATTAATCCAAAATTCTTCAAACTTTTCTTGTAATTCTCTCTTTTTTTTCACATGTAACTCACTTTATTTTTTCACTCAAACCCTACATGCTTAAGCAAGGGCGCTCAACTTCAACCTTTATTGATTAAAGATAAAAATTTTCCTGGATACATTTCTGGTACACGATGCTAAACTTATTGCATCCCTCAAACTAAGCGAGGTTGAGTTTTTGTCCCATGATTTCACTAGAATAAAGGAGGCCACAAATGCATTATAACGTATATTGGCTCAACTAAACATTTGGGTCTTCATGCAATCATCAAACATAACACTAGCATGGAATCCTAATTGCTTTACCATAGTTTTCTATATTAAGTCCTAGCAATTTTGATGCAAAAATAAAAAGTTTTAAAATTAAGCCTAGGTTTCTAATGTAACTAATGTAACCAACCCCCTACCCCACACTTAATTCATGTAATGTACCCATTGCATGTTATGCATGATAAAAAACATAAAAGTAAAGAGAGAATTGGAACAGACTCCCCTGGGATAGAAGTTGCGAGGTTGATTTTCTTTTTTTGAGCTCCATCTTCAGCTGACTTTAGACATGGGAACAACTCATCCATGCCTTGGGTGTCATATATTGTGTGGTACGGCTCCAAATATGCAGGAAATTGGCCTAAAAAATCTTTAGGAATGAATCTTCATAGAGTAGGAGTAAGGCCCTTATCGAATGCAGTCAAAATGTAAGTATTGAGAAGGGAATATTAAGTGACTCGTAGAGTATATATGAAAACACGGCGAGCAGAAGTGTTTGTAGCAAAAAAGTCGCAGTTTTGCAAAGGGACTCGTCGAGTCCAAGTTATGCACTCGGCGAGTACGACGCTGAGTGGAAAAATAAAGCTTCTGCTTCGAATCCGTTTCTGCTGTGGTTGGTAATGGCAAGTTAGTGTCCCTCCTTCATTTTTCTTCAACAAATGACACTCTTTAACCCTCTTTACTAACGGACTCGACCTTAAACTCAAAACTTGAACATTCTCATCTAGACCTAACCCTTACTTTAGCCTTGACATTGAGACTCTTGCATATATCCTAGCTTCAATATGAAAATATAAGACAAACACAAGTGATAATAAACAAATTCCTACTTTAACGTCCTAAAAAGTTCCAAAACCCACAAAAGAAATAAAAATAGTTTTCAAACATCCAAATTAAAAACAAAACCAAACATTAATCTTCTTCCTCCTCTTCGTTTTCTCCAACTCCACTTCCACCAGCTTGGTTTCTTCTCTAATTTACTCTCTCCTCCCAACTTGGAATGTAGGGATATCTGGGCCCGGGACTAGGCGCAATGTTCATTTGTTCAAATAAATAAACAAATGATTTGTTATGATAGTTCATGCTTCATCCAAGGTCGTCCTGGTACCTTCTCATTTCCATGTTATACCAGTCCATTGGTAGCTCATCATCCACCGGAATGACCGGTGGGTCTTTATGGACGTGTTTCCTTCTTTGCCTTACCCTTCTTCCTGGCTCCTCGGGCTCCAAAACTGCATCCGCATCCGGGATTCGAAAATGTCCCCCACCATAATCTTCAACGATCCTTGCCCTCCTATATAAAGTGGTGCTAAATGGAGGAGAAAGGATCATTGTCAATGCTCTTGCTACCCCTTGGTCCAAAATCCCATATGACCTAGCCAACTTTGTGACAAACATACCACCATTGATTTTTGAAGTGATCCACTCCTTGACCGCTCCTTCTGCTAAATATTTCGCCAAGCAATATGACAAATTGCAGAAAACATTGGGAGTGATAATGCTCCACATATAGAAAATATCAAGAGTGGGCACCTTATCATCATCCTTTCGCATATTAATAGTGCTTGCGATAAGACGATGTATCAGGCGATGAATTGGGGAACGGATACTCTCCTCTTGAGCAGACGAGGGAATGTAAACCCGTTGGCAATTGTGTTCCACCAAGTGGATGCAACCACCTCTTCGGGCATGTCCTTGTGGCATTGCTCCAGGAATGCTTCAAAGTTTTCGGACATGATCACATTTTGATCATAAATTCCCAATCTCCATGCGAGCTCTGCGATGCTGCATTGGTGCAGCTCCCCTCTGGATTATAATAATCACTACCACCTCGGAAGGAGATGGTAGCAAAGAACTCCCAACATAGCTCTTGAAAACTGGCTCTTGAATCTGGAACAATCGACTCCAACCGTCACAAACTATTGTCACCCCATCATTTTGGAAAGACTTGACCAAATAAGGAGTCAACTCTTCCTCCAATCTAGTTTGACCTATCCATTGCCAGTCGATTGCGTTGGGAACATATATTTCCTTTCGTCTGAGTGTTTCTATCTTGTTCTTCGCGCGAGCGAGTGAAGATTTGGAGGTTATTCGTGGAAAAGTTAACCATGGGAGGTCCCCATAGCCGCCTCCCCTTGAACTTTGTCCCCGCCTAGACATATTTCCTGCAAAACCAAACCAAGAAAACCACAAACAAAACACAGAGACATTAAAAGCATCAAAATTCTGGGCATCTGCAGCCTGGACTCGCCGAGTCCACGAACCGACTCGGCGAGCAGGATGAACTGCCCGAGTTTTTCCTAGATTATTGCCATAAAACTGCCCAAGATATGATTTTTAACAAGAATTAGTAGAAAAAACGTTACCTTTTTGGTTGAGGATGCAAGATCTAGCAAGAATTGAAGATGAAAGCTTGAGAGTAAAAGAATGCTCGACGAGCGGCTGGTGGCTGCAAATGATCTTGTGTTTACCAATTAGGGTTAAAACCCCTTATTTAGAGAATGTGAAAAATAATTTTTTTTCGGGTAAATACGTGGACTCACTGAGTAGCAGTGCCTACTCGCCAAGTAGATACGCGCATCCGCGACTTTTCATGATTTTCAAAATGGACTCGCCGAGCAGATATATGGACTCTACAAGTTTTCCGTTTTGTTTGAAAAAAATTTGAGTTCTTAAATTTTATGCCACCAACCCCACACTTGAGCATTGCTTGCCCTCAAGTAATCATTTTAAGCACATAAGAAGATTGATAAAAGCAGATTCTAACAAAAACAAAAGTAAAACGAAAAAAGAAAAGTAAAAGAAAGCAAACTCTAAACTCGGGTTGCCTCCCGGAAGCGCTTCTTTTTAAGGAGTCATTAGTTGGACTCCTTCCCGCTTTACGCTTCTGTAGCTTCTTCCAAATGCAACCCTTCTTTAAGTCCTTCCTGTTTTGGGATTCCCTTTTCATATTTCTTTACTCTATGACCATAAACCTTAAAAGGAGTCCCATCTTTTGATATAAGCTCAATAGCTCCATGTGGAAAAACTTGTTTTACCAAAAAAGGACCATCCCACCGTGTCTTCAACTTGCCCGGAAAAAGCTTTAACCTCGAATTGACAAGTAACACCTTTTGTCCTTCATGAAAATCTTTATTACCCTTTAGTCTTTTGTCATGCCAATTCTTGGTCTTTTCTTTGTATATTAAGGAACTAGTGTAGGCATCATTTCTAAGTTCTTCAAGGGCATTTATTTGCATCAACCGGTTTGTTTGAAGTTCAGCCAAATCAAAATTGCACATCTTTAAAGCCCAAAAAGCTTTATGCTCCATTTCAACTGGTAAGTGACAATGTTTTTCCATAAACTAGCCTATATGGTGTAGTGCCAATAGGTGTTTTGAAAGCCGTTCGAAAGGCCCAAAGTGCATCATCTAGTTTATCCGACCATTCCTTTCGATTTCCTCCAACCGATCTCTCCAGAATCCTTTTCAATGCACTATTTGTCACTTCAGTTTGTCCACTAGTTTGTGGATGATAGGATGTGGACAACCTATGATGCACCCCATATCTTTTTAAAACTTTGGCTAATTGATCATTTGCAAAGTGAGTGCCCCGGTCACTAATAAGAGCTTTAGGAACTCCAAATCTTGAGAATAGCTTTTTCAAAAATCGCACCACCACTCGAGCATCATTTGTGGGTAATGCTTGTGCCTCCGCCCATTTAGACACGTAGTAGACCGCCACCAAGATATATTTATTCCCTTTTGACGTTGGGAAAGGTCCCATAAAATCAATTCCCCAAAAATCAAATATTTCACAAACTTGGATATTATGTTGGGGCATTTCATTTCGGGATGATATGTTCCCCGCTCGTTGGCATGAATCACATTCCTTGACATATTGAGCAGCATCTTTGAAAATTGTGGACCAATAAAACCCAATATCAAAAATCTTTTTAGCTGTGTAATGTGCTCCATGATGTCCCCCAGCGGGCCCGCTATGGCAGTGTTCCAAGATTTCCCGATTCTCTTTCCCGAATACACATCTTCTTATCATTCCGTCTGCACAGCTTCGGAAAAGGTATGGCTCGTCCCAAAAGTAGTACTTGATTTCTGAGAAGAATTTCTTCTTTTCTTGGCGGGTTAAATCTTTTGGAATATATTCAGTAGCTAAGTAATTAGCTATATCCGCAAACCATGGCACCTCTCCTGCTATTACTAAAAGATACTCATCGGTAAAATCGTCTCCAATCTTGTCTTCTTCTAACTCCTCCAAATATGGGTTTTCCAATCTTGACAAATGGTCGGCAGCTACGTTTTCCATTCCCTTTTTATCTTTTATTTCAATATCAAATTCTTGTAAAAGTAAGACCCAACGTATCAATCGGGGCTTAGCATCCTGTTTAGCAAAAAGATACTTTAGGGCAGAATGGTCGGTAAAAACTATGGTCTTGGATAATACCAAATAAGGGCGGAACTTATCAAAAGCATATACCACCGCTAGCAATTCCTTCTCGGTAGCAGTCTAGTTCTCTTGAGTTGGGTTCAAATTTTTGCTTGCATAGTAGATAGGTTGAAAATGTTTATCAACCCTTTCCCCTAAAACAGCACCCACAGCATAATCACTCGCATCACACATCAGCTCGAAAGGAAGATTCCAATTTGGTGTTATCATTATAGGAGTGGTGGTCAATCTTTCCTTTAGTAAATGAAATGCCTCATGACATTCTTTAGAGAAATCGAATGGAGCATCCTTCAAGAGTAGTTGTGTCAAAGGCCTAGTGATCTTCGAGAAGTCCTTAATGAAGCGACGATAAAATCCCGCATGTCCACATATAGAAAATATCAAGAGTGGGCACCTTATCATCATCCTTTCGCATATTAAAAGTGCTTGCGATAAGACGACGTATCAGGAAATGAATTGGGGAACGGATACTCCCCTATGGAGCAGACGATGGAATGTAAACCTGGTTGGCAATTGTGTTCCACCAAGTGGATGCAACCACCTCTCCGGGCAAGTCCTTGTGGCACTGCTCCAGGAATGCTTCAAAGTTTTCGGACATGATCACATTTTGATCATAAATTCCTAATCTCCATGTGAGCTCTGTGATGCTGCATTGGCGCAACTCCCCTCCAAGACAGAAAGTGATAATGCTTGGATTATAATAATCACTACCACCTCGGAAGGAGATGGTAGAAAAGAACTCCAAGCACAGTTCTTGGTAAACTGGCTCTTGAATCTGGAACAATGTTTTATGTGCTTAATAATTATCACTACCACCTCGGAAGGAGATGGTAGAAAAGAACTCCCAATGTTTTCTGCAATTTGCCATAAAACTAATTAAGCACATAAAAATAGTAAAAAAAAGGGAGAAAAAGGAACAGACTCCCCTGGGGTAGTTGTGGCGAGATCGAATGGGGCTGCTAAAAGTTGCTCCATAAATGTGCTGGAAGACAGAAAACTAGAACTGCTGCTTCTGAATTTGCCGGAAAATAAAATCAAGAACACCGACTTCTTTAAGGTGGTGCAAAAAAAAATTGCAAACTAATGCAATGTGTAGTAACCATGACGTGGGAAAGTGTCGACCACGTCGTGTTGTCGAGTGAGGTGAAATCTATATTACGAACAATAGCATGGACACGACGTGGTAATTGGTGGTCACGTCGTCATATCGAGAATGGCACCCTCCTATCACGATGAAAAACTCCCCCATGACATAGGAAAGTGTTAACCATGTCGTGGCAGTCGGAATGATACTTCTACCTCGTGTCGAAATAAAACTCTATGGTGTGGGAACAGCTCATCCATACCATAGGAATCAATATATGGTAGAAACTCCACTCTTCTAAATAATAAACTCTTACGAAATCGACGTGTACCCCACACTTATTAAAAATCATGGGTCTTGATTATAAACTTCAAATTCTCACATGGCTTTCTCTCTCGTGACAAATCAGCATTTGACCCCAATTGTTGAAATTTCTGAAAGAAATCCGAAGGGCAAAAATTCTGCAAAGATCTGAATCATCAAGAGCATCAACATGGAAAACAAAATTTAAACAAAATAAAAATAAAAATAAAAACTCACTAAAATAACTAAAAAAATAGCAAACCAAAATAACTAAAAAGGATATCACGATCACTCGTCTTCGTCGAAATCAATCTACAATTGTTGATTAAATCCCTTGCATGCAAGAAGCGGTTTGTGAAAACAAAACCTTTCGGGACCCGTTAGACTATTTCCTTTGTTTTCTTTGCACCATTAACTAATAAGTAGAACAAGAGTTGACCCAACTAGTCAAGAGTAGCAAGAGTTCGGTCTTCCACTTAACCACCTCGATAAACCTTGCTATACTACGCCTTGTGGATTGAGTTGGACAAATCACCAAAGTGGTAGACTAAACAAGTCAATAATTCCCTAATCGCTTGCAATCTCGAAACCCATGCAAAAAGTAAAACCAAGCAATGCGTATCATCACGAATTCCTGCAAATAACAACAAGAACCTTCCCTACAAATGACATGATATCAACGAAAATAAAAAAGAAATAAAATAAAACTAAAAATTAAAAACAAATAACGAATAATCAAATAAACTAAATTAATTGAAAATCGTTCCCCGGCAACGGCGCCAAAAACATGATGTGTATTTTTAATGCACTAGTTTTTTATTTATAATTCCTAATTTATCGCATCTAAACCACACCTTACAGGCAGTGAACCCGATCGAGTATAGTATAGCTTTGATAAGCAAGGGTGTCGAGCACAATGGGAACGGTAGTGAATTAATTTAAAATATTTGATTATAGGTTACAAAACACACGAAAGGAATTAATAAATGTATTATTAAATCTCAAACGAATAACTAAATAGCAAATCTCGATAGACTGACAGGAAGACAAATCTCTTTAGGTACTTTGGTTTAGACAAATTACACCTTAAAATCATAGACAATTGTACACACAAATTTATTTATTCATGTTCACCGATTTCTAAAATGATTAGATTCACGTTCGCTATTACTAATCCTTTACCAAACAAGTCAATTCAAGCAGTGATCAGTTGATTAAACTAACAGGTTTCCTAGTGTTCAGTTCGTATCAAGCAAGACTTGTAATAATAATTAATCAAATTGGTCGTTCAATTAACCTCTTGTTGATGGTTCGTCACACAAGGCTCAAACATTAACTTATTTATTTCCTAGTTAACCCTAGTTTCATGTTCACTATTCCTAGGCATATAATCTTGATGGTCATCAAAATCATAAGAGGCAAACAATCAAGCAAATGTTCATACAGCTCGATATACTTAATAATTAACAGAAAATAATTGTCATTAACATATAGGGATCTTTTAACAAGCTTAACAAGATAAATTAAACATGAATAAAACAATCAAATATAGCAATTAATCCAATAATCAAGGTTTCATCTAATCATAAACTCAAAGCAAATGGTTTTGACACTAAAATCAGAAAGTAAAAACATAATAGTATCACAGTGGAATGCTAAACATGATCACGATAACAAACCACATGATTACTGACACGAATCTGCTCTCTAATCCTTCAGATATTCGCTCCTGTTAGCTTAACGTCCTTCCGACCGCCTTCTAGACCCTCAAAACGGTAGTTATGAAGTTTTCTTGTCGCACAAGTCGAAGTGGAATATCATAGATTATGAAAATGGGTGAATGATATGGGGCATTTATAGTTGAATGGAGATGGAATTAATATGGAATATTAGAGTTGGATAGGAATAAGGAAACTAATGGTGGCTTAGGGATTAAGCAAATAAAAATAAGGTAAGTGGTGCTTGGGGAATAAGTAACTTGGAGGGAATTTCCTTTCACCTTTTATGCTTCATCTTCAAGGCCGATTTTGGATAAGATAAATGCGGAAATAGCAAAAAGGCCCTCTCACATAAGTCGTAGGAAATTTCGTCTAGTTTTTTAGAACAATTTGAATCTCGTCAATTGGACTTACAAGTCAGCAGATATACCCGAAACACTGAAGAGGGGTCAATCTGCCAGTAATATCCTTTTTGCATCTTTTTAGCTCCATTCTCTTCCTTTTGTATTCCAGCTCCCATTTTAACTGTAAATTAATATTTATAAACATATTAAGTATCTTTTAGTTCTAAATAACATAAAAACGTAGTATAAAATAATAAGAAAACATCATAAATATATGCATAAAATAGATGTTATCAACAGGTATCGAAAATAGGGAGCGAGATATTCAACTAACTCTTATCTACTATCTAACTATATTATTGTAACGTCATGTTTCAAATTTTTTCCCATTTTGGGGTGGTGATCAAAGATTAGGTATTAGAAGACATAGGAACCTTGAAGAAAGTTTTAGACCCATTTGGATATGGGTAAGGTTGGTTATGTGATGAAAGAGTTCGGTTTGTGTTTTAACGGCGAATGGTATCGGTAAAGGCGTTGGTTTTTATGAAATTTGGATTTAATTCCGGTTGGTTTTGAGACTAAATAAGTTTTATATAAGTATAGGGCTTCTCGTTACCTTTCTGTGGATATAAAGAACGTTGAAAACGGATAAGAGATGCAAAAGTTATGATCATTTAAAGTTAGAAGGGTTTGGACCAAACCGGGTACGCATGGCGTACAAGGGTGGCACACATGGCGTACACAGGAATTTGGACGCGGGAGCATTTGGGAACACCCTGCGTTCCCCAAGGGAATGCGCTACGTTCGTCAGGCCAGATTAAAAACCCTAATTTAGGTCTTGGGCCCTATTTAAAGACCTTAAGTCACCTCCAACCCTCATTTCATTCAACCTCCATCCTCTCTAACCCTAAGAACGAAAACCTAGCCTCCATTTGAGTATTTCTTAAGCTTCATTGTGATTTTTTGTGTTTTTGGTGCTTGAGGAGGAAGAAGGAACTTCTTGAAGAGTCATTTCTTGACTTAGGGCTTTTGGATCCAGGCCTTGTGCACCTAGATCTATCTTCAGCTATTCTAAAGTCTCAACCTTGATAACTTTTTCATATAGATCTAGCTAAGTGTTATTTAGTTATGGTTTTGGTCCCTTTAAGGTGGTTCTTGTGAGTAGAAGTTATTCCAGAACCTTTAAGCTTCATATTTGGTTCTTGTTGGTTCTATGGAGTCATAAAGTTTGGATCTTAATGAGTATAAACCTTCCATGCATAAGTTGGTAGTCTTTAGGTGAAGCTTGGGACATAGGGTTTTGATTTGGGTCCCATTAATTCATGCTAAGTTATAAAGTCAGAAACTTTATGACTTAAGAAGTCCCTTTTAATAAGATCTGGAAGTTTGGACTGCGGTCTTAAGGTATTAAGACATTTGGTGTGATTTTTGGGGAATGGTCGGGAACGTCATGCGTTCATCTCGGGAATGCGGCGCATTCAAGCAAGGGGTCCCGATCTGTGGTCTGGAAATGAACGCCCAGTGCTGCACCAGGGAACGCAACGTGTTCGGTTCATAAGTGGGCTTTTTGGACTTTTGGTTATGGACTTGTTTTGGGGTTTGGGCTTGTTTCTTGGGGCTATGAATTATCTATTTGGGCTATGGTTGGGCCTAAAGACTTTGAGTGGGCCTTAGGTTTGGTTTGGACCTCGAGTTGTGTTGTTGGGCCATTAGTGGGCCTGGGGCCATGTGACAACCGTCAAAATTCAAGTCGGTTCTAGACTTAGTTGCACATATAGGCACAACACATATTAGACTTAGTAACTAGAAGCTAAGTTATAACCTAGTAGAAACTTGGAAACAAATAGAAACAATGGATGGTGTACTTAGATTTCATATTGATATGTGAATTCTGCTACTACTTAAGTGTAGTGACTATCCATATTTGGGTCACTCTTTGACTCAAACAACATTTCATGAATCATATACACACATCATGCACTTGACCTAGAAGTAGAAGTTAGTTCAAAGTCTCATAGAAACTTAAGTCAAAGTTGAAGAGTAGGACTAGTATACTTGATTCCTCAATTTCGCTTGAATCTTGGAATCACTACATAGAGTGCCAATAAACCGGTAAAAATAAATTAGAAGCATTATTTCTAACTTGAATAAGAGTTAGAAAACCCAAAAATAATTTGAAGTCTCAAAAATTTAATTAATTTTGATATCCAAAGACTTACATACTCTCAAAAACCCTAAATGCCCTAAAACTCACATTTATAAACTTTAACCTTAAAAATTCTATAAAAATAATTATGAAACTTATAATATGATCTTATAATAATTAAAATTATGAAAATGCATTTAAGGAAAATAAAATTTAAGTCATTAACAATTGCCCTAAATTTATAAGTCAAAAATCAAGGTTTCATGAGCAAAAGCTTGGTTAGGGTGTATATTTTATAAAAAGTTTGATATTTTTATAAAATAATTGAATTTTTTTATAAAATTAAAAGAGAGGGAGGGCATTTTACACTCAAAACCGTCCACCCTCTTCCCAAGATGCTTCCCATCTTCCCAAAACACATAATCACTCCTCTCTCACACTCCATCTCCTTCACTTCTCTCTCTCTCTACACTCTCTCTCACACTCTACCATTTACCACACTCAAACTCTCTCTTTCCCTCTCTAAAACCACGAAATTCTCCAGCCAAGAACATCTCTTAACCTTAAAATGTTCATCTTCTAGGGTTGTTCTTCATGGTAATCACGAAAATCCTTCAATCTCCTTCACTTTTCTTTCTAGTTTTAAAGGTTTTTCTTGCATTTCCTTGTTCTTCTACACCATTCTCTTAGAAAATTTGTGTGAATGTTCATTCACTTCAGTTTTGATGATGATGGTGGTAGATTTTCACCAAAAACATCTTGCATGTTACAAAATGGTGAAGATCCATGACCTAAACCTAAGTCAAAACCATGGAAATGCACTTTTCTACACGTTTTGGTGGAAAATCACCACATGCATCCAAAGTTTTCTTTCAAAAACGATTTTTGAATATTTCAAACTCATGAATGGTCTTCAAACAAACATGCATTTGATGATCTTCAAGCTTAGATGCTAGATCATCAAAGTATGTTGTTAAAAGCTTTCAAATATGTTCATGAAGGATTTATTTCCAAATAAATATCTAAAACTCCTTTTCTGACCAAATCCGATTTTTCCCAGATTCCCATCAACAAAATAAGATGCTCTGTAAAGTTCCAGAAGATAATTCATTTATCTCGAATTACTATAATTAATGCAAGAAAATAGGGCAATAAATCATATAAAATACTTTCTGGGGTCTATAAATCCTAGTTAAATTCGTGGATGACCCATATGCTAAATAATGATCCCTCATTAAGTTTCATCGATTTTTGCTACTGTTTAATATGGTTTTGAATTTTCTTTTTGTTTGGCTCCAATAAATCATAAAAGCACTTTACTAAATCTTAAAATGATATATACAAATTTTCGCAGTTACTACCAGAGGTATAAGACTCAGAAACATATTTTCAGAATTTTTCATAATGCATTCCTATTTTTCCCCGATTTTTGTATTTATAATGGCCTAAAAATAGAAAACAATAGTTCTGCTCACCCAAAATTCATGAAAATTTACCAGAACACTTTCTAGTACATTAGGAGGCTACATAAAAACTTTGATGATTTTTCTCTTCTGTATACTATTTTTCTCCTATTTTCTAAGATTAAATACACTTAAATACACAAAATCGGATTTCAGTATATAAAAACCACATTTGGTATTTTTCCCAAATTATTTACTCTGTAAATGAAGTGTACAAAAATTTTGGTAATTTACTTTAACTGTTTAATAATTATTCTCCAATTAATGATTATTTAAGAGGATAAAACAAAGAAAAATAGAAAGTCTAATTGAAAAATATCTTTTACATTTTTCACAGCTTCTACATGTATAATAAAAGTGTTACAAAAATTTTGGACAATTTTGGAAACTGTTTTCTATTTATTTCAATTTTTATTAGAATAAATGCTCAAAAATCATAAAATTGGGTTAAACAGTTTAGAAATCAATTTTTATATTTTTCCCAACTTAAGAATGTTTAACAACAATATCACAAAAAGTTTGGGTAATTTTTGGAAACTGTTTTGTATTTATCCCCATTTTTATTAGAATAAATGCATAAAAATCATAAAATTGGGTTAAACAGTTTAGAAACCCCTTTTTATATTTTTCCCAGCTTAAGTATGTGTAATGCCATTGTTATAAAGAGTTTGGGGTATTTTCATAACTGATTTCTATTTTTCATGAATTTGTATCTATTGGTAATTTTTATTAACTGTTTAATATTTTTCATGATTTTATGGTTATTCAAGAAACTAAAATCGTGAAAAATAGTCAGACAAATCAAAAATTCAAGAAAATTTATCTTAAGGTCTTTGACTTCAATTAAAACTTAAATGCAAAGTTTGGGAAAGTTTAGAACTAAATTGATTTAGTTTTGAATATTTAATCATTGGAACACCTCTAAAATGTTAAATATTAACATTTCAATAATGGAAATTTTCCACTTAAATTGTTATATAACAATTGATTCTTTGAAACTTAATTTCCACAGAAAAATGTTTGTAACTTATCAATATTAAATTTTGACACATTATTGGCATAATTCTATTGTAGTAGTAAGTATACTAGTGTTAAATTTCGATTAGAGACTCACTAGCGAATACCATTATTGTAGGAATCGGTAGTGGTACACGTGGAACGTAGTTCAAGGCACCATTTGCATCATCTAAATGCATTGTGAGTATTCACGCACTCCCCTATTTTCAGTTTTTATGTTTTGGGGTGGAAAAGCATGTCCCGAAAAACTATTATTTGAATGTTGTATTTAAATTGATTTGTATCAAACATGATTGCTATTTTATTGCTATGTCTCTCTATGTATGTCTATGCAACACGGAACATGAGAACTTATCGTACTAAGGCCCTTCCCTTATCTCTAACCATTAACTCTTTGAGCCAATGGTCATTATGGGTAGCGCTATTAGGAATTGACAACTCCTCACTCGCCCTATTGCTGGAGTGCATGATACCATATTCATCTATGGAACGATAAGCATAGATCTTGATAGGGCTTCAATCATAGGTTTGGTTGAGACTCATTGTTTGCTCATACACATACAAACTCGTTACTTATTATAGCAATAAACTTGTTTATTAATTATAGCAATGAACTTTGTTTCTCATTACAACAACGAACTGTTATTACTGAAAACTTATATACATGTTTTAGCAATGAAATTGTTTGCTCCTTGTAGCAACGAAATTGATTGCTCATTTTAGCAATGAAACTTGTTTACTCGTTTGAGTAACGAACTTTATCTTCCATGAGAATATGAATGTTGCATCTTATTTGGGCAACATACCTTATCTCTCATGATAACAAAGAACTTTGTTTTTACAAACTTATTTACTCATTTTAACAATATACTTTTATTATTGGAAACTTTTATCAAAACTTTGATTTCAATTCATGGAACCAGTATTATTTTGTTTATCTGTGAGTACTCACCAACTATTTTTATAGTTGACGCTCGTTTTACATGCTTTTTCAGGAATCATCGAGTAAGTGGCACTTAGGGACACTTCACTTTTAGGAGCATTCGCATGTGTTGTATTTCAATTTACATTCTAATTTCTTTTAAAAGTTGTTCAAACCCATTGTAAATTTGTAATGATTTTTAATACTATGGTTGGTGTTGTCTTTTAACTTTTTCTATGAAACCCTTTATACAGCCACGCCTCGTGTTTCCGCTTTAGCGGGGTGTGACAGGCCAAGTTTGGGTTGGCCCACTAAGGAAAGGGTAAAATGGTCTTTTACCCTAGGAGTCGGGACTTATGAGTTAAGACCACGGTTAATGGATTATGGCATTGGGTTTTATTTGTTGCTAGTGTGTGAAGTCGGTGCGCAGCAGTAGCAAGTGTAGGAGTTATTATCCATCATCGGAGGTGAGTTTCCTCACTGTATTTAGCGGGTCGAAGGCACCAATGCTGGCCCATGCTTTGTAATGCTTAGTACGCTTGTTGTCTTCGTGACTCTTGCATGTGTTATGTCTTTATGTTTACCGAGCGAGGCTCGATGTCGGGCGAGGCCTGATGATCATTCTGTATGATATGTATCTTTGTGATTATTTCATATGTTATGTATTGATGTGTCTGTATGATTATATGTTTGTATGTTTTATATGTATACTGGGGGGCCCAGCGATTTACAGATCTGTATACCGAGCGGGGCTCGATGCCGGGCGGGGCCCGATGTTGGACGACGTCCGATGTCGGGCGGGGCCCCATGACAAGGCGGGGCCTATTTTATTTTTATTCATGTATGTATGGTATTTGGTAGTTTGGGGAACTCACTAAGCTTTGTGCTTACGGTTTTTAGTTTATGTCTCAAGTACTTTGGTTTTCAAAAGGAAGAGCTTGGGATGATTGTAGAGCACACACCACATGTTTCCGCATTCCGTGATTTACTCTGATTTGATAATGTTTTGATAAATCTCAATTAACTTGGTTTCATGGAAATGTTATGTATTAACAATTTGCTAATCCGAAAACAAAAATTTTATGTCATTATTTTTGGGACGTTTCAATTATTAATAAATTTAGAAAATGGGTTTTTTCTAGTTTTGCAAGACTAGAAACTTAATTAACTAAGCTAAACTAACAATGAACTAAATCAATTATCAAACTAAAGCAATAAACAAAAAGAGATGATTTAAACCAAGGTATTTGAGAGACTTTCGTTTAGCTTCAATTCACTTGCTATTATGGTTGATTTATGGAAGTGCAATGGATTAATGTTCAATTGGTTACCGATTCTTATGACGACCAAGTTAATGTTCACTAATTTAATCCTTTAGCAAACAAGTTCATTCATACGGTGATCAGGCGGATAAACTAACAAGCTTACTAGTGTTCGGTTTGAGTTAAATTAGACTTATAATAGATTTATCAAATTGGTTAATTGATTCAATTCAATATATGATAGGTACTTATCCACTTTTCTATCTAATTCTAGGTTTTAGTCAAAACTCCAGTTCTAAAATTTTTGCAATCCACAAAGATCATAAGATTCAAGTTCAATTAAGCAAGATAGTCATGCAAACTTAATTAAACTCAACAATAAATAGATAAAGCAGTTATCATAATCACAAAATGTTCTTTAATAAGCTAATTCAACAAATAACCAATAAAAACTTAATCATACCATAAATCAAACCATAGATAGTCAAGTAAACCTACACCAAACGAAAGTCATAGGGTTTTAGCCCATGATTTCAACAACAAGAGTTAGAAAAACGAAATTCATATTCATAGACATGATTAAACTAGAATAGAAAATCGTAATTAAGAGTTTTATTGCCTTAATGCTCTCAATTCCCAAGCTACAATCAATTTCTTCACTTCCAAGCTTCAATTTAGATCCTTGGCCTTCAAAAATCGTCAATAGCTCCAACCAAAAGTTCCCAATTCGGAGAAGAATGGCATATATTTATAGTTTCTCAAAAACAGATCACCACGACGTGGTTGGGCCACCACGTCGTGGTCTTCGTGATTATCCCATATCCGGCAAGTCTTCGAAGTCAATCGGGAAAGGTCAAAACACCATGTCGTGGGGAAGTCACCACGACGTGTTGAGTGCATTTTTTCTTCATTTAAAAGTCTTCATTAAAATTCCTAGCTTCCAGCTTCCTGCTTCCTTTCTGCTCCAAGCACATCTTTTACCCCTTCAACATAATACATAACAAATTAAGTACCTTTTGTTCTATAAAGGGCATAAAAGTAATTAAAAATATTAAGATATGATGTACGATTATACGTACGGATATGCACATATCAGTATGTTGTAGTGACAAGTTAGATCTATATCCTAGTAGTTGGTATGTTTCTATGTTGTAGTGACCTGTTAGATCTATATCCTGGTAGTTGGTATGCTTCTATGTTGTAGTGATCTGTTAGATCAATATCATGATATTTAGGATGTTGCTATACGGTAGTGATCTGTAAATCTGTATGTCTACTTGTATTTGCTGGTTATCATCTAGTGGAGTGCCTTAGGGATTGTATGCGGTCATGTAGGATAGCCTGAGAACTCTCGATCTAGGCTTTCTTTCATGTTCATTGTTTAGTTGTGGCTCTAGAGTAGGATCATCTGTTCGGGTGGCTATCTCACCTCTGGTTACTTATGGTTACACATTTCATGGATGATAGCTGGTAGTGGGAGAGTGTGCGGTGTGAGGACTAGTAGGCGGTAGTGAGCTGTATGATTGTTGTTTGCATGTATTATGTGCCTACTTGATCCTGATTGTTTATATGTTGACAAATGGTGGTAGTGGGTAAGGCGGTCTTGCTTTGTGCTGTAGGCCAAGATACCCGGTGCGGGCCGACTATAAGCCGAAGTCACAGAGGCTCAGGAGGAGCGGTTGGGTTGAGGCGGTCAGCCAACAAACCTTGGGTATTCCAGCTCGATGGCTGAGTGGACCAGATGCATGCTTGTATATTTATCGTATGGGGTATTTTGGGGGAAACTCACTAAGCTTTGTGCTTACCCAGTTTTGTATTGTTTTAGGTATCATCGGTCGTCATGGGAAGGAGAAGGCGTGACTGTACACATTCATCAGCAACAATGAAGATTTCGCGCTTTAATATTAATTTGATTTTTAATCAATGTGTTTGGAATAAACGATTTTCTTCATAAATGGATTTATAAATGGGAAGCTTTACTTAAATAAAATGAAAATATTTGGTTGTGAAAATGGGACGTTACAAGTTGGTATCAAAGCCCCGGTTTGAGCGAATTGCAAGAAAACTTGTGTGAATCCAGTCTCAAACTAGGATCCGAGAGTTTTTGCAAAATGTTTTTGAAAAATAATTTATAATAAAAGGGTTGGGTTAGGGACATGGGCTCGGTCTCTTGTCATGTTCTTGTTTGATTGTTGGCTTGGGATCGGGAACTTGGGCCTTGACTAAACATTGACTTTTTCAAGAAGATGCGGTGTGTATAGTGAGCCAGAGCCCAAACAGGAGAGTGGTTCCCAAAATACCCATACTTGTTATGTTTGTTGAGTTTTGATTTGGCTGATATATGAATTGTTAGAAAAGCATGCTAGTGGATAAGGTTCTTATAGAAGCTATTGAATAGAAGTGCCTGAGTTCACTATTGCCTTATGATATAGGGAGTTGCTTGCTATAAGTTATGATATCGCCATATTTATACATATTTTTAGGCAATATTTTAGTATATTTTATTTAATATTTCGGTTATTTGCAAAGATATTTGGTACTTATTGAATTAAATTGTATTTTGCAACCAAAAGGAACACTCTTGAAGATAAAGGACCGAAATTGACAAGAATTGGAACTTTGGAGGATGGAAGCTTAAAAGAAAGAAAATTCCAGCTAAAAACCCAACTCACGACGTGAGGAGGGAATTCTAGAAGATTAAGATACGGGATCCAGTTTCCTTGGAAGATAAGGATAACTACCGAGCTCACGACGTGAGACACCAATGCTCACGACATGAGCAACGTATTTTCCCAAACTATAAATATACCTTCACTCTTACGACTTTTGAAGGATTCTGGAGGTTTTTCTAGAGAAAAGGTATTCTGAGGAACCGATTTTGGAGTCCAGAAAGTGCACAAAACATTTTGTTGAAGAAGAATTGCTTGGAGATCAAGAGATTGAAGAACACATCATTACATTGGTTTGATTACTTGAATTATGTTGATTTCTATTGAGAATTTGTGTATGTTTTCAACCATGCGTATATGAATTTAGTTGCTTTTCTTTAGCTAGATGAAGCTTTAACTCTATGGTTTAGTTATCTAATTTATGGATTTTAATAGTTGGTTTTATGCTTGTGTTTGATTATCATTACCTAGCATGTAAATATTTGTGACTTTGATTGCTTGAATTCAGGTCCTGTGTAGTTTAGTGACCATTAACTTACATGAACTTATTACCTAGTAGTTTAGTAACTATTAAATTGCTAGAGCTGGGATCCACCAAATCTTAGATAAGTGATAAAAGTAACTAAGTTAGCTGTGCTGGAGACCATAAACTATGACCACAATTGTGTTTGTTAGATAAATCTTACATAGCCCATCTATATTTTATAACTAATTCTGTGTTTTGCTTATGTAATACCATACAAGGTAGTTCATGAACTGCTGAAGATATTAATAATTTTTACTTGAATTGCTAATTACATAATAAATGGTAACCAACTTTAATAATCCATAACTAGTAACTAACCATAGAGGAGAAGTGGATTCGAACTATACGGAAGTGTTTTTAGAATATTAATTAAAATCGTTAGTTAAGTACTTAAGTTTGTCTGAACTTGAAAAATCAGAAAAAAAAATTAGTTTAACTTTTGCTTGTTTCTAGATTAATTTAGTAGTAATTAGGTTAGAGAATTAAATTTGTTCCCTATGATCGACACCCGAATTACCTAAACTATTCTATAATTCGACTAGGTACACTGCCTAGGTGCATTCTAGCTAGTTAAGTTCGTTAAGTTATAAATTTAAAACTAGAAGGTACATATAAGTCACATCAAGTTTTTGGCGCCGTTGCTGGGGAGCGGCTATTTTAGTTTTTAAATTAATTGCTTTAGGTTAATCGATCCTTTTTGTGGGTATCATTACCACGTCGTGTCAATCGTTCAATAGGAAATTTTAATTAGTTTTCGTTCGTTTTTATGTTTTTATTTTTGTTTTTGTTGAAGTTGTATATGACCCGTGGATCAAACACACTTTTGACACCACCACTTGAAGATCCAGAGTCAACTTTTTATAAAAAGAAGCACATAGGAGAATCAAACACACCAAAGAAATCACCATTCAAGGATCTTAAATCTGTTTTTCATAAAAAGAAGGGCAAGCAGGTAGGAGAATCAAGCAGCACCCCGAAAGACGAAGGCACTTTTGAAGGCATTGAGAACACTCATAATAAAAAGGAAGCTGGTTACAAAATAGACAAAAGTAGTGAACATGAAAGCGAGCCAAAAGACAAAATGACGGACATTGGTGAGATGACGATGGAGGCCTACAAGAAAAGAATACGAGAGACACCGGTCCTGGACTTGTGCAACCCGCAATTCCCGCTACTGCTACATTCGAGCTTAAGGGACATATCCTTACTTCACTAAAGGATATTCCATTTTACGAAAAAGACCATGAAGATGCATACAATCCCCTCGATGAAGTCAACGACATAGCCGACTATTTCAACATTCCTAATGTTCTTGAGAGACTTTCTTGTTACGAATGCTTCCGATTGCTTTTAAAGGAGCAGCTAAAGACTGGTTGAAGGAATTTTCACCAGGTTCAATCACCACTTGGGCACAAATGTGTGAAAAATTCCTCCAACAATTTTGCCCACCATCTAAGGTTTTTAAACTCAAGAAGGCCATAGCAAACTTTGAGCAACAAATGGGGGAGTCTTTGTACGAGGTTTGGGAATGATACAAAGGTTTAATCTGAAATTATCCCCAAAATGATTTAAACGAGCAACAAGAGGTTTCGATCTTCCATGATGAAGTAAACTTCACGATGAGGAAACTCCTTGATTCGAAAGGACCTTTAACTAAGAAGGATCCTACTAAAATTAAAGAATTAATCGAAGAATTTTCAGAGCATTCACGAGAATATCACAACCCTCGCAATGTTGGAAGTAGGGGGATCGGGAAAGGTGCATCGGAAGATATGGCGGCGGTAATGGCAATTTTAAGTAAAAAGGATAGAAGAATGACCAAGATTGACCAATCCATACACGCAATACGTGTGGGTTGTGAAAATTGTAATGGTCCACATTTGACAAAAGATTGCCATCTAGACGAGAACGGGAATAGAAAAGCCCAAGTCTTCTACTCAAGTGGAGACCACTACGATAAAGATTGGAGGAAGCGGAAGAAAGAATGGTTGCCTTACGATGAATACAAAAAGAAAAAATAAGAAAAGTACAAGCAAAAGGCAAGAGGATTTTATCAAAAAAAAAAAAGAATCGGCTCCCAAAAAGAAAACTGATTTTGAAACAATGCTCGCCCGCTTTGCAGCTACATCAGAAAAGAGGCATGATGAAACTGAGGCAACGATAAGAGATCAGATAACTCTAATAAGAGATCAACAAGCTTTACTTAAAAATCATAAAGCGTCAAGCAAAAAATATTAAAGCTCAACTCGGGCAATTAAGTACGTTGGTTAACGAGCGGTTACCTCCCAAAAATCCCGAAAATAAAACGCAACCACATATCATGGCGATTGATACTGAACAAAACACTATCTCTGAGTTCTTAGATGCCTTGGAAGATGAGACAAATGAGCCCAAATCACAACCAAAGCGAATGAAAGTCGAAGATAAAATTATGGCTGAAACACCGACCTCACGACGTGAGGATTCTATCCTCACAACGTCGGCTCGGTCTGAACATAAAACTTCTTCGTGTGCTCAAGATTTTCAACCTCCTTTACTATTTCCTTCTCGAGTCAAAATTCACCCACTGGAGCAAGAACATATTAAATTTATGAGGCAAGTAAAGGGTATTCCTATTAATACCCCTTTTATTGAGTCCTTGGCATAAGTACCCGAATACGCCAAATGTCTTCGAGACTTAATTGACACTCGCCAACAACTAGAGAAGACCCCTAAGGTAGTCCTTAGTGATCAAAATTCTAAGGTTATTATGGAAGGGATACCAAGGAAGTTGGTAGATCCTGGACGCCTTACACTTCCATGTGAATTCGGAAATAATATGAAGACATATGCTTTAGCCGATTCTGGAGCAAGTATAAATTTGATGCCCTATTCATTTTATCAAAATCTCAACCTTCCAGAATTGAAGGCTACTAGAATGACAATTCATATGGCCAATCGTTCAGTGACTCATCCTCGAGGCATAGTTGAGAACATTTTGGTAAGAATTGGAAAATTTATTTTTCCAATAGATTTCGTAGTGCTAGACATGAATAAGGATAAAATGTCTCAATTATCCTTGGATGCCCTTTGCTTAATACCACATGAGCCTTGGTTGATATTCGTCAGTCTAAGCTTACATTGCAAGTGGGGAATGAAGAAATGCCATTTGGAGTGAAAGATGGATTCAAAGGAGATTGTGCTCAAAATGAAGTATTTTTATGGATGAAGAAAACGAGCTTGAAGAGTTGGAGAAATTAATGGAAGAAGAAATTCAAATAATAGAAAAAGTCAAGCATACTAAGCCTAGAGCATCACTTCCAATGGTTTTTGAGGTCTTTGCTTATAAACTCCGAAGTCTCTAGTTAACGAGGAAAGTGAAGAAAGTTTGGTGTCAAGTGATGAAGAAGAAGTTACACAAGACTTGAGGCAACCAACTTTGGGCAAGGTGGATTTTGAAGATGAGGAGCTAAAAAGTGAAAAAGAAGGGACTAAACTTGTTTTGAAAAATAAGGGGGTGAAACGAAAGCTCGAGGAAGGCGATTCTAAGGTAAAAAAGGAAAATTCTAAGAAAGCATATCTAAGGAGGATGCAAGCGTACGAGAAAAGTTGGAGGGAAGAAAAGGTGCAATTAGTGATCAAAATTCCAAACGATACAATGTAGGGTGGCACAGAGTCTGGCTCATGACTCCAACAAAAAGAAGCGCTTCTCGGGAGGCAACCCGAGCTCGGTTTGCATTTTTCTTTTTGTTTTTCTTTTTAGTTTTTGCATCTTTTTCATACTTTTTCAATTTATTAAGTTTTAGGACAAATAATCATCAAAGTCACCTTACTCTTTAAAAATAAGTAAATATCAAGTGTGGGCTTAAAATTATAGAGTGGTGGAATTTTTTTTACAAAAAATTGAATTTTTGGTCAAAAAAACCTCGACACCACGTATCCCCCACGACGTGGTAAATTAATTTTTGCTCGACAACAACACTCATTTTAAAACTCACGGCGTGAGAGTTACAACTCACAACATGAGTCAGAAAAACATGGGGGGGGGGGGCATTTTTATAGCTGACTTCAGCATTTAAACTATCATTTTCAACCAAGTCGCACGTACGGACGAACTCAGCCCCACAATTCGATTTTGTGCCTTTCTTCCTCAATCTTCTCTCTATTTCGTGTTTAATCTCCTATTTCGGTAAGATCTTACACTCTAATATTCTTAATGTTGCTAATTTTATGCGTTTAGGGGATTGGGTTTGTTCATAATGGAAATTGCCAAAATTGGGGTCGATTCTTAGTAAAATAGCTAATGCATATGTGATTTATGAGCGTTAGAATGTTATCATCAAAAACCCTTGGCGAAATTTTGGATTTTTGTTGCCTGATTTTGGTGCGATTGCGTTTTTTGTTCATGGATCACGACGTGGTGCTCGAGCTCATGACGTGAGCTCGGTTCAATTAAACTTCTATGATTTTTTTTGCTAATTGTTAATATTTGTTATTTCCTTTGGCTTTGTTTATTGTTTCTTTTGCAAAAAATGGCCTCAAGGGGAACCAATGAACAATTTCACGGGAATGTTTTTGACCTTCACCCATTGTACCGACTTCTAGTCAACATGGCTCAAAGTTTTGTGACAAATTTTAAGAACAAGATGGGGTGGTTATATAGCATGGAATTCTCTATTTCTCCTAAGATTGATTGGGTTAAATTAGGAGAACTAGGATTCACGGAAGGATGACCCCATATTTAACAAAGTCATTTACGGGGGACGAGTTTTCTTTCACTTGTAATGGGTGGAAGAATATATTTGCCACTTGCGCGCCTGTTTTTTCAAGAATTATGTGTTGAGTTTTTTGCATCGGTATCATTTGAGGATGCTACGGTAGATCCATATTTTGCGCGAGCTTTAGTTTTTCGCCTCGGGGGCGAATATCGAGAATGCAGTTTAGCAAAATTTTCTTGGAGGATGGGTATTTATGACGAAAATGAAACAAGATCTCCGGTTTTTGATATCTTTCTGAGGCCGGCGGTTTGATAATATTTACTGGGGGTGAGTGGTTATGATGTTTGGACTACCATTGCGAACGGGGCATTCCATTCGGGTGTCTCGCAAGAGAACCATATCCGGTCGCCAATTCATTGACTACTTCATCCATTTGTTACTTTTTCCATCAACCATAAGAAGCATGGAGACAAAGTTACAAGTTTAAATTTGTTCTTTTTATGGTCTATTATTGCACCGACGGTTTTCTGCAATATCCTATACCATCTTGCTAGTTACTTGGGTAGCAAGGCGTAATATCACGATCGGGGAGCCCTATAGCGGGAGGATATTTTGTTACTCACTTGGTAAGGTCTTATCGTCTTTTGACGCCTCGTTTGACTCGTACATTGACATACAAGGCAGAGGAGATCTTTATTTGGGATATTTGGAGTCCATGAATGTTATTGTTAACATGGGATAGCATTGGAGTATTCCTTCTGATAATGACGGTGATCAATTTGGACAACCCGAGCAGCAACCACATCGAAGAGGAAGAAGAAATGTTAGGGGGCGAGGAGAGAGAGAGGTCAACTGGTGCAACAAAATGCACCTATGGGCGGAGAACCATCTCGCGATGAGATGATGGCAGGTTATTTTGATCAAATGAGCTTGAGTATGAACTGGATAGGTGGAACCATGGAAAACATGATTCAACACTTCAACATTAATCAACCACCTAACTTGGGAATTCAATACCCGATTTTCCCTTCATGGAGCGAGTATTGGTCGTGACAGGCAGACAGAGCAGGAACTGGTGGAGCACGGGATGATGAAGATGAAGAATGATTATCTATCCTTTTATTTTTAGTAGTTTTTAAGTCATTTTTATTTTCATTGTTATTTTTAGTGTGTTTTTGGTTTTTGAGTTTTGATTTGGTTTGTTTTGAAACTTGTAACCAAACTATGTGATGGTTGTTTTTTTTTTCTACCATATGTTTGTTTTGATACAGATTTACTAAAGTATTGTGAGAGAAAGAAGAGAAAAAGTGAGATAGGAGCGTATGAGAACAATCGTGTGATTTAGAGTTATGAGTCGAAGTCCATAATTTTTAATAAGTGTGGGGTCAATATCGTGAGAGAAAAGATACTAGATATGAGGGAAGAGTCAAGAAAAATAAAGTCTTAGCAGGGTCTTAATATATTTAGACGTTCAATTACATTTCACTTGGAACGAAGAATTATTGCACCACGGCAATCTGTGAAGACCCAGTTCTCACGATGTGAGCCATTACTCCTCACGTCGTGAGCACTATGCCATCCAGCTTCAACCTCCAATTAATTATGAAACCACGACGTGATTTTTCTTTCCACGTCATGAGCAGTTAAAAAATGGCATTTCTTTTACTCTTCCAACTTTACAATGTGGCGTATACTTTCCCACATTGAGATGTTTTGCTTTGAAGATTTTCAGCACCACACTTGTTGAAAATGCAAGTTTCTGATTCTCATTTTGTCGGCACATTTACATATCTCAGAAGATCCAAGTTCCAATCATTTACTCAATGTGTTAAAGTTTTCCACACGTGCTTATAAATCGATCTCGCTACTACTAAACCATGGGAGTTTGTTCCTTTTTTTCCCTTTTATTGCTTTTAAATTATTTTATGCATACAATGAGGGCATTGTATTTCATAATTGTGGGGTAGGGGGTCGGAAAAGTAAATTGCTATAAAATTAAAAAAATTAAAAATAGATTTGAAATAATAATCTAAAAATTGAATCTAGTGATAATAAAAACTTAAGTTTCTAGTGTTGCGTGGGATGATCCAATGCAAGCTCAAATGTTTAATTGAGCCAACATATGTTATAGTATATTTGTGGCTTCCCAAGTTTTAGTGAAAAGTCATGAGATATGAAAGGTAATCGAGTAGTTTATATGGTATAATAAGTTTTGCAGCATGTACTTGAAATCTATCCAGGAGAGCTTATGTAGTCATTTCACTTAGACTAATACCTCTAACTAATAAAAGTTGAAGTTAAACTCCCTTGCTTAAGCATGTAGGATTTGAAAGGAAAAAGTGATATATATATATATATATATATATATATATATATATATATATATATATAAATATATATATATATATATATATATATATATATATATATATATAGAGAGAGAGAGAGAGAGAGAGAGAAATTACCAAAAATTTGTAAGAATTTTGGAGCTATTAAGTATGAAGATTTAAAAGAACAAAAATTCTGAAGAATCAAAAGTTGAAGATACCAAAAATCAAACATAAAGGTGGTGAATTCAAAGAAATCAAAGATCAATTATTAAAAAAGTGAATAATTCCAAGAGCTCCATTGTGGTATCAAAGTTGTAATTTTTTTAGATTATGTATGCTTGGGTAGCTTAACCAAAAATACCTTGAGGTTAAGAAAGATTTCCGAGGATGGATTCAGAGAGTTGCAAAAATGAGTGTCGTATAATCTAAGCGGTGAATGTTCATAAGGATTGTGATTATTTAGGATTGGGAAGTTGTTAGGATCTTTAGATACAAATATACGCATTGAGGTCTTGGTATAACGGATGAGTTCAAAATTGATTGTCTTATGTGATGTTGGTGATGAAAGTTTAACCTAAAATTAATTTGTTTTGCATGAGGGCAAGCAAAGGATAAGTGTGAGGTATTTTGATATTGCCATTTTATACACATTTTTAGGCAATATTTTAGTACATTTTATTTAATATTTTGGTTATTTGCAAAGATATTTGGTAATTATTGAATTAAATTGTATTTTGCAGCCAAAAGGAACACTCTTGAAGATAAAGGACCGAAATTGACAATAATTGGAACTTTGGAGGATGAAAGATTAAAAGAAACAAAATTCCAACTAAAAACCCAACTCATGACGTGAGGGATCAATTCTCACGACGTGAAGAGTGCATTCAAGAAGATTAACATACGGGATCCAGTTTCCTTGGAAGATAAGGATAACTACCGATTTTGGAGTCCAGAAAGTGCACAAAACATTTTGTTGAAGAAGAATTGCTTGGAGATCAAGAGATTGAAGAATACATCATTACATTGGTTTGATTACTTGAATTATGTTGATTTCTATTGCGATTTTTTTTATGTTTTCAGCCATGAGTAGCTGAATTTAGTTGCTTTCGTTTAGCTAGATGAAGCTTTAACTTTATGGTTTAGTTATCTAATTTATGGACTCTAATATTTGGTTTTATTCTTGTGTTTGATTATCATTAATTAGCATGTTAATATTTGTAACTTTGATTGCTTGAATTCAGGTTATGTGTATCTTAGTGACCATTAAACTACATGAACTTGTTACCTAGTAGTTTAGTGACTATTAAATTGCTAGAGCTAGGATCAACCAAATCTTAGATAACTGATAAAAGTAACTAATTTAGCTTTGCTTGAGAACATAAATTATGACCATAATTGTATTTGTTAGATAAATCTTACATAGCCCATCTATAACTTATAACTAATTCTGTGTTTTGCTTATGTATGACCATACAAGGTAGCTCATGAATTGGTGAAGTTATTAGTAAATTTGGACTTGAATTGCTAATTACATAATAAATGGTAACCAACTTTAATAATCCATAATTAGTAAGTAACCATAGTGGAGAAGTGGATTCTAACTAAATGGAAGTGTTTTTAGAATATTAATTAAAATCGTTAGTTAAGTACTTAAGTTTGTCTGAACTTGAAAAATCAGATAAAAATTAGTTTAACTTTTGCTTGTTTCTAAATTAATTTAGTAGTAATTAGGTTAGAAATTTAAACCCGTTCCCTATGATCGACACCCGACTTACCTAAACGATTATATAATTCGACTAGGTACACTGCCTAGGTGCATTCTAGCTAGTTAAGTTCCTTAGGTTATAAATTTAAAACTAGTAGGTACATATAAGTCACATCAAGGTTTTGGCGCCGTTGCCGGGGAGCGGCTATTTTAGTTTTTAAATTAATTGTTTTAGGTTAATCTATCCTTTTTGTGGGGTTAAACCTGCAAAAAGTTAATTTTTAGCATTAGTTTTTTTTCTGAATTATTGAACTCACAATGTGAGCTCTTAAAGCTCATGACATGAACTCAGCCATTTCACGTTTTCTTCATTTTTGCTTTCTGTTTAGATTATCTGCTTCACCACGAGGAGGTATCATTACCACGTCATGTTAATTGTTCAGTAAGAATTTTTAATTAGTTTTTGTTTGTTTTTACGTTTTTGTTTTTGTTTTTGTTGCAGTAGTATATGACCCGTGGATCAAACACACCTTTGACACCATCACTTGAAGATCCAGAGTCAGCTTTTCATAAAAAGAAGCACGTAGGAGAATCAAACACACGAAAGAAATCACCATTCAAGGATATTAAATCAGTTTTTCGTAAAAAGAAGGGCAAGCACGTAGGAGAATCAAGCAGCACCCCGAAAGACGAAGACACTTTTGAAGGCATTGAGAACACTCCTAATAAAAAGGAAGTTAGTTACGAAACAGACAAAAGTAGTGAACATGAAAGTGAGCCAAAAGACAAAATGACAGACATTGCTGACACGACGCTGGAGGCCTACAAGAAAAGAATACGAGAGGACACTGGTCCTGGACTTGTGCAACCCGCAATTCACGCTACTGCTACCTTCAAGTTTAATGGACATATCCTTACTGAACTAAAGGATATTCCATTTTCCGAAAAATACCATGAAGATGCATACAAGCACCTCGATGAAGTCAACGACATAACGACTATTTCAACATTTCTACTGTTCCTCGAGAGACTGTCTTGTTACGAATGCTTCCGGTTACTTTTAAAGGAACCGCAAAAGACTCATTAAAGGCACTTTCACCAGGTTTAATCACCACTTGGGCACAAACGCGTGAAGAATTCCTCCAACAATTTTGCCCACCATCTAAGGTTTCTAAACACAAGAAGGTCATATAAAACTTTGAGCGACAAATGGGGGAGTCTATGTACGAGGCTTGCGAACGATACAAAGGGTTAATCAGAAATTGTCCCCAAAATGATTTAAACGAGAATCAAGAGGTTTCGATCTTCCATGATGGAGTAAATGTCACGACGAAGAAACTCCTCGATTCGAAAGGGCCTTTAACTAAGAAGAATCCTACTAAAATTAAAGAATTAATCGAAGAATTTTCAAAGCATTCATGGGAATATCACAACCCTCGTAATGATGGAAGTAGGGGATCGGGAAAGGTGCTTCGGAAGATATGGCGGCGGTAATGGCAATGTTAAGTAACATGGATAGAAGAATGACCAAGATGGACCAATCTACACACGCAATACGTGTGGGTTGTGAAAATTGTAATGGTCCACATTTGACATAAGATTGCCATCTAGATGAGAATGGGAATAGAAAAGTTCAAGTCTTCTACTCAAGTGGAGACTGCTACGATGAAGATTGGAGGAAGCCGAAGAAGGAATGGTTGCCTTACGATGAGTACAAAAAGCAAAAACAAGAGAAGTATAAGCAAAAGGCAAGAGGGTTTTATAAAAAAGAAGAACCGGCTCCCAAAAAGAAAACTGATTTTGAAACAATGCTCGCCCGCTTTGCAGCTGCATCAGAAAAGAGGCATGATGAAACTGAGGCAGCTATAAGAGATCAGCTAACTACAATAAGAGATCAACAAGCTGATGGGTTTGAGTATTCTAACACTCCTATGGTGTACATGCAACCCTATAAACCTTGGATCTATGTTTTCTCTAATATTCATGCAAATAAGAATTTTCCAAGGTTTACATCCTAACTAGCATGACATGGGGTACTTGTAATATAAAAGCTAGTAGAATGACATAACTTTGTTGTTGCTTGGATTCCTTAAGACTTTGTGAGCCTAGCACCCCAAATGTGATGCCTCAAATGTTTCACACAACACCCACAACTCTTGGAATAACTTGAGAGAAGAACACTTTTATCACAAAATCGGCTAGCCCTCCTTGTCTTATATTAGAGGCAGATTTTGCTCCTTATGAGGTTGCTTATATAGTGTGCCACATGTAGGGGTATACCAAGTAAACCCTAATGTGCATGGCTTTTCATTTCCCTCATGATCCATGGGTTTTAACCTCCATGGAGCATCCATGGAGCACCCAATAGGTCTTAGCCCAATCTAGTGAATCATGGACCATAAGCCCACTATATAAGAATGAATGATTTACAAATCAATCCCTATATATTTAATTAGTCTCTTTTTGATCACATAATGAATTCCAAATTAATTCTTGATCAATACTAATTAAATAATAAGATTTAATATTTATATATTAGAACTTATAATATATTAACAAACCGTAAGTGTCCTTTTTCTCATTTTTTCTATCCAACAGTTGAGATGAAGATGCAACCCAAATGGACCATGCCAAGCCGGGTCAAGTACATACTAAATATAGTTATGGACTTAGACACCTTATCCAACACAAGCTTTACTTAGAAATCATCAAGCGTCAATTAAAAATATTGAAGAACAACTCAGGAAATTAACTATGTTGGTTAACGAGCGGTTACATCCTAAAAATCCCGAAAATAAAAAACAACCACATGTCATGGCCATTGATAAGTCTAATAACTATATGTACGACTTCAATAACCGACCAGCAATCGTAGCTCTTTCAAAGTCTCGCGGAACTATGATGATGATGCGCCATTTAAGATAAGTGATCATATAATCCTCTGTTCTAGATATCAGCCGGACAAATACATGGAACAATGTCGTACTTATTGTCTAGCAGTTTGTTTCCCAATTTTCGATTTGTTTGACATAGAACTAAACTCAACACATCAATTTGGTTATGACCGGGCCCGGTACATAGGTCAAAACACAATCATCGAGGGGCCCAAATATCGCTTCTAATCCTCCAAGGACTAAAAGGAACAGATAAACTTCGACTCGTATGCTTGTTCTACTACTTGTTGAATTATACACAGAGGTACGTTTTATAACATCGAGTTACCAATGCGTTTTCGTACAATCAATTTATAACCAACTCATAGTCAACAAATCATATATCTATGTTTGAAGACTTATATGATATTACCGTCTCACGATCACTCGAGATAAATTCCATGAAGTGATACAAGTGAGCATGGGTTGGATCCAATACTCAGAACTTATGAGCACTCATGAATGTTGTAGCAACCATTTGCTATGTCTAGCACCTTAGGCATCTACAAACCCAATTCATGACAGTCTTGATTCATATCTACTTCGAACATATGACTGACTGTGGAGAGTTTGAATAATCTAGTTATTCGGGAAGTCAAAACATGCAAAGTAAAACACAAGAATAATACTAATCCTATATGGTACCAAGCACCTTTGAGAGTAAATAAAACATCCTTTTATTTAAACACCATATTGATTACACATTATACATTGTATAATGTTTCGATTTATCAACCTAATACTTGAATTAAAACAATAGTCATGCCATGCTCCAAGCATGCAGATTATGTTTGTCTAAACAATAGTTCTGCCATACTCCAAGTATGCACACTATGTTTGTCCAAACAATAGTTATTCCATACTCCAAGTATGCACACTATGTTTTTCTATGATCCTTACATTGTGAAATAGATCACTTGAACATGATTTCAATGATGTTCATTTCACAATCCAAATCCTTATCGTAAATGTAAGAATTCCAAATTCCTACCATTTACCGAAATCTGTTAGATTCTAAACTTATATGCATTGATCCTCTTGTAATGACTATGCACAAAGTCACAAAGATTTGTCAACATACATTACAGAGTATTCCAATGGAGATCAATTCCATGGAAACGAAGTCTCAAGTTCAAAGTACATTCCTTCAAACATCCTTCTTGCATAAAAGTTTCCAACTTTCTCATAGATTCTTAATATCCAACTCCCAATATCGAAAAACATTTCCATATTCCCATTTTGACTATCACAAGAGTCGCCTCCTTTCAGAATATGTCAATATGGTCCTCTCCAAAATTTAACACCATACTTCCAACTGTCCATGAGAGGACAATCTGAGGTTTACAATTGCTTAATCATTTTAGTCATATCCAAATTCTAATACTTTTCCGTCTTAATGCCCTAGGCATTTGGAAAATTTAGAAAGGATAAATATTATAGCACATGTAATCGATCCTATATCTGAATCATATGGGACACGATTCATGATGTCTCACATAAAGACATGATCCTAGACCAGCCTTTTGCTACAATATTTTAATTTTTTTATTTGCCATGTTTTCATAATTTGACTATGAAGAGGGATGCCGTAATCATAATCAAATTCTGAGAACACAATATATATTGAATTTTCTTATGTTGAACCATTCCAACATAAAATATATATATATATATATATATATATATATATATATATATATATATATATCCTTGACTAAAGGTGATTGAAATCTCAATCTAAGCTTTTAGAATTGAAATGAAGTATAATTTCCTCTCCCATAATTATTGCAAAACAACTTTTCCCAATTGAAGACTTTTGTTTTCTATAATTAACATTGCTAACTTGCAACACCTATCATAATTGATTATGCTCCCACTAGCATAATAATTACTATTAGCATAGCACTTATGCTCCCACTAGCTTTGACATGTATCCAGAAATCAGCTGGACTTCTAGAAATCAATACTTTATTGACTTTCTTACCAAAGTTCAGATTTCTGATACGAGATGCTTTGATATGACTTTATCAAAATCATACACCTTTCCTTAGACAGCCCATATGAGTGTCTAAACAAGTTTTAGAACTATGAAAAGGGATGCTGTAATCATAGTCTCAATTGTTTAGACCTTTGCCATTTCTGACAAGTCCATGTTAGTGTGCCTGTTACCCACACATGCTCCACTAACGACTTTGAGAATGCAAATATCATAATTGCTATCTACTTAGTGAAAGCGTTTCCTCACCATCATTTTCATGAATCGGAGAGAAACCTTACGACACTTAGATTTTATGGTGTATGTGTTCCTATCCATGTGAATTTGTCAAAACCATAATCACAAGACAAGATTAGTAACAAATCCAAACTCATATGGATTGAACTTGATCATTCTTAATTTCTTGCCATCTGATAGCACAAGGGCCTACCATTGCTTCCAGTTTGTTATGCAACCAATTTAGAACTCTCAGAACTCATATGCAAAGCCAACTTTAACTGGAATGGGCACAAAAACTAGAATATGTCAACATGATGGGCTATAAACCTCAAGTCGTGTGCTAGTGATAAACTACATGTTTTTATTCTTGATTAGTTCTTGAACCTTTTTCAAGATCTTTAAGACTCCCACTGTCCTCTTGACATATAAGACTCTCTTGCCAATAATCATTCCTTGACAAACAAATATTCAAGAGATAGTGCGGATTCTTATCAAGACAAACACTTCACATAATTGGCCTTAGTTGGTCTCTGTTTTATCCAAAACATCACAACATACCAATTTCAAATGTACAAGAGTAGAAAACATTTTACTCTTCATTAGTTAAGTGTTATCAACGTTCTTTAAGATATGTCACTCAAGTTACAATCTTGGAGTATGACTCTAAGAATTGTTTTGGAACGAAGTATGACTCATCTTCTTGATTTAACTATTTCAATAATTCATGACTCCTCTTCTCAGCCATAAGAATGCACTAAGATGTCCTTAGAGGACCAATTGTGATATGGTTTCAATAAGATGATCATAAAACATGATACTAAAGTACTCTCCCATCTTTTCAGATTTGAGAAACTTTTATCTTTCTTCCTAATTTGATTCTTCTCATTCGTTATGCCATACACTGAAACTTTTCCAACGTTTCAGAATTATACTTAAACTTGTAAGTATAACCATATTTACTAAACTTTAGTAAATCATGACGAATAGTCTTATTGATGTTTGTGGTGGACTTGACCAGTGCACAAGAATGTGTACTCGATCCCTTAGTCCTTCACTTGACTCACATATACATGTGAACAAGGAATTAGTCTTAATTTTCCAAAGATGAAAATTCTCATGCATCATACAATACAACTTGCATGATTCCAAGTTTCTGTCCAATTGAAACTTGGGTGACGAGAATCTTTCCTTATTTGGTAAATTTAGACACTACCATAAAAGAAGGAATCAAATTCATATTTTCAATATTGCTATCAATGGAATCATATAAACAACAATTTTTCACAAATGCCACTGTAAGGATATTTAAAATAAATAAAATTAATACTTTTTCCTTTTATTTTAAAAATTTGCGGAAAAAACTTATCCTTACAATGCAAATGCATATGAAAACAATGTTGTTATTTATTCCTAGGCAATCTATCACAACTCTTAAGCAACAGCTCAAAATTCTGATCTTCAGATTATGCGATTGAAATCCATCTTCGCGATCAAAATCAACATATTCTTCCTTTAAGCTTCCTCTTGTCTTTGATTCTTAAAACATCAATATGCGACCTAGTCACATCATGTAAAAAGAATTTCCAAATAGGAACTTAATAGAGTTAGATAGTGGACTTTACCCGAAGTAGAGTCAAACTTTTTGACTTTACCAACCTGATGATCTTTCAGGTAAATAGGGAAGCTTCGCAACCAATCCCCTTTCCTTTGGCAATAGAAACATATGGACTCTTTGGGAATGGTACACGGGACTATCTCAGACTTAGCCTTTCTCTTTACCATTTGGTCAACCGAGTTGACTATGGTAGATCCCTTTCCATTTGGAAGAGAAAGCTTTTCTGGATTTCCAATGTTACCATTGTCAATGTCCATGGAAGTTTGGGAAGTCGATATTACAATCAAATTTGCTTTACCAGTGCTCCAAATCATTTCTGATTCAGCAGCATCAAGCAAATAGGTAAGATCATTAAGGGTCATGTCATGGTCTGTCATATAGTAGTCCTAAAGGAACTCACTATGTGACTTAGAAAGTGATTGAAGAACCTATTCAATAACCAACTTCCTCAAGACTTTGACACCCAACTCTCCCGGCTTGTCAATATATGACTTCATCTCCAAGATGTGAGCACACATAGACTTTGCTTGCCAATAGGGCTTGAGTGACCTTGAACTATTCAAGAACTTGTGGGTTAGGGAGAATAATTGGAGGAGGTGGAGGAGTTGAAGTATAATTTCCATGATCCAACTGATGGGTTTTGAGCATTCTAACACTTCCTAAGTGTACATGCAACCCTAATAACCTTGGATCTATGTTTGTCTAATAATCATGAAAAGTTGAATTCCAAGGTTATATTCCTATCTAGCATACATGGGGAACATTTTTAACTTGAATGAAAGATAGAATAACTTACCTTGTTGTTGATTATGATCCTTGAAACCTTGTGAGCCTAGCACCCCAAGTGTGATGCCTCAAATGCTTCACACAATACCAAATGCAAAGGAGTAAACTTTGAGAGAATCTTACACTTGCAAAATCGGCTCTAGCCCTCTTGTTTCTTAGTGTCGCCGATTTTGGTGGAGAACATGTTGCTTATATAGTGTGTCACATCTGGGGTTACACCATGTAAACCCTAATGTGGCATGACTCTTCATTTCCATGACCCATGGGTTTGTAACTCCCATGGAGCCTCCATGGAGCATTCAATGGGTTTAACCCAACTTGATTATCGATGGAGCCTTTTAGCCCACTATACAAGTTATGGATGATTTACATGATCAACCCATATATTTAATTAGTCATCTTTTGATCACTTAATTAATCCTAGATTAATTCTTGATCAATACTAATTAAATAATACTATTAATATATTAGAACTTATAATATATTAATAAACCACAAGTGTTATTTCTCTCATTTAGTCTATCCAAATGCATGATGCCATGCAACCCAAATGGACCATGCCGGGTCGGGTCAAGTACATACCAGAAATAGTTATGGACTTAGACACCTTATTCAACAGTCTCCCACTTGGATAAGTCTAATAACTATAACTGCAAGTATGACTTCAGGAACCGATCAGCAATCGTAGCTCTTTTCAAGGTTTCTCGGAACTGAGAAGATGATGATACGCCATTTCAGATAAGTGATCATATAATCCTCTGTTCTAGATATCAGCCGGACAAATACATGGAATAGTGTCTTACTTTGTGTCCAGCAGTTTGTTTCCCGATTTCCGATTTGTTTGACATAGAACTCAATTGAACACATCAACTTAGTTCTGACCGGGCCCGGTACATAGGTCAAAACAAAATCATTGAGGGGCCCATATATCAGCTTCTAATCCAAGAAGGAACAGATAAACTTCGACTCATATGTTTGTTCTACTACTCATTGAATTATAGACAAGAGCACGTTTTATAACATCGAGTTACCAATGCGTTTTCGTACAATCAATGCATAACCAACTCATAAGTAACAAATCATATATCTAGGTTTGAAGACTTATATGATATTACCGTCTCACGATCACTCGAGATAAATTCCATGAAGTGATTCCAGTGAGCGTGGGTTGAGTCCAATGCTCAAAACTTATGAGCACTCATGAGTGTTGTAGCCATGTCCAACAACTTAGACCTCTGGAACCAATCATGACAGTCTTGATTCATACCTACTTCCGACATATGACCGACTGTGAAGGTTCGAATAATATGATATACCAAACATAATTATTCTGGAAGTCAAAACATGCAAAAGAAATATAGTAAACGATCGACAAGAGATAGCAACACTTTACTCATAAATAAAACACCTTTTATTCATCATCTAATGTCAATTACACTTTACAAATTTCAAGGTTATCTAACTACTAAATCTAATATCATCCTTCAGCCCTATGCTCCGAGCATGCTGGAGATGCTTAACCCGAGTCAGTCCCTTCGTGAGGGGATCTGCTGGATTCTCATCCGATGATACCCTCTTTGCCACGAGGAGTCCTTCTTCTATTCGATGTCTGGTGAAATGGTATTTTCTGTCGATGTGTCTTGATCTCCCGTGATCCTTTGGTTCCTTGGCTAAGGCAACTGCACTTTCACTATCACAGAAAATTTCCATTGGCTTTTTAATAGCTGGTACAACTCCAAGGTCTCCAATGAAGTTCTTCAGCCATATCGCCTCCTTTGTTGCCTCGCTAGCTGCTATATACTCTGATTAGCAAGTTAAATCAGCCACTGTCTCTTGCTTGGAACTCTTCCAAGAAATTGCTCCTCCATTTAAGGTAAAGACCCAGCCTGACTGAGAGCGGAAATTATCCCTATCAGTCTGAACGCTAGCATCACTATACCCTACAACTCTCAAGTCTTCACTCCCACCGAGGGTAAGGACCCAGTCCTTAGTCCTCCGTAGGTACTTGAGGATATTCTTTACCGCAGTCCAGTGTGCCTTGCCAGGGTTCCCCTGATACCTGCTAACCATGCTCAAAGAAAAGGCTACATCAGGTCGAGTACACGTCATAGCATACATGATCGATCCTACAGCCGAAGCATAAGGTATTCGAGTCATTTCTGCTATCTCAGCCTCAGTACTAGGGCTTTGTGTCTTACTCAATCTGGCGTTACTCTGGATGGGTAACTCTCCTTTCTTGGAGTCCTGCATGCCGAATCTCTTCAGCACCTTATCCAAGTAGGTACTCTGACTAAGTCCAATTAGTCTTTTACTCCGGTCTCTCAAGATCCTTATCCCTAGAATATAGGCAGCTTCTCCTAGGTCCTTCATAGAGAAACACTTCCCAAGCCAGGACTTAACTTCCTGCAGAGTTGGGATGTCATTTCCTATGAGTAGTATGTCATCCACATACAATACCAAAAAGCTAACTATACTCCCACTAGCCTTGACATATACACAAGATTCATCTTCACTCCTAGAAAAGCCAAATTCTTTGACTTTCTCATCAAAGCAAAGATTCCATCTGCGAGGTGCTTGCTTTAACCCATAAATGGATTTCTCAAGCTTACACACTCTATTAGGGTACTATGTATTGACAAAACCCTCTGGCTGACTCATGTAAACATCCTCAGCCAACTTTCCATTAAGGAAAGCGGTTTTGACATCCATTTGCCATATTTCATAGTCATGAAATGCAGCTATGGCTAACAGAACCCTAATAGACTTAATATTGGCCACTGGAGAAAAGGTCTCATCATAATCAACTCCCGGAGTTTGTGAGAAACACTTTGCAACCAGTCGTGCCTTATAAGTGTGTACATTACCATCCATGTCGGTCTTCTTCTTGAAGATCCATTTGCACCCTACAGTCTTACGACCTGGTACATTCTCAACCAAGTTCCAAACTTGATTGTCATACATGGACTATATCTCGCTGTCCATTGCCTCTTTCCACTTGGCTGACTCAGGGCCTGCCATGGCTTCCGCATAACTGTTAGGTTCATCCAGACCTATCAGTGTCTCATCACTGATAAGTGTATCACCTTCCGCAGTAATATGGAATCCATAGTAATGCTCAGGTGCATTCCTAACCCTTGTGGAACGCCTCAGAGGTACAGACTTGTCAATTGGCTCAACTGGAGTTTCCTCCTCAAGTTGAGTGCTAGGGTTTGAAGTTCCTTCACCACTTGACTCTTGAATTTCTTCAAGGTCAACTTGCCTCCCACTGTCTCCTTGGCTTATGAACTCTCTCTCTTGAAAGAAAGCCCTCCTAGCTACAAAGACCACATTCTCACTAGGTCTGTAGAAGAGGTAACCAAAGGATTTCTATGGGTAGCCGATGAAAATACACCTCTCACTTCGAGGTTCGAGCTTATCATGAGTCTCGCGTCTCACGAAAGCCTCGCAACCCCAAATCTTAATGTGGTCTAGTTTGGGTACTTTACCAGTCCACATCTCATGAGGAGTTTTGGCAACTTTCTTTGTGGGAACTAGATTAAGGATATGGGCTGCAGTCTCTAAGGCATACCCCCAAAATGAGACTGGTAGCGAAGCTCGACTCATCATGGAACAAACCATATCCAACAAGGTTCGATTACGCCTCTCAGCTACACCATTCAACTGCGGTGTCCTGGGAGGTGTCAATTGTGAGACAATCCCACATTCCCTAAGATAGTCGAGGAACTCTGAACTAAGATACTCACCACCTCGATCGGATCGAAGCATCTTAATGTTCCTGCCCAATTGATTCTCGACTTCCTGTTTAAACTCTTTAAACCTCTCAAAAGTCTTTGACTTATGCTTGATTAAGTAGACATATCCATATCTACTGTAATCATCAGTAAAAGTCAAATAATAACGATTAGCATCCCTTGTGGCATGTTTGAAGGGCCCACACACATCCGTGTGTATAAGATCCAACAAACCTTCACCCCTCTCACAAGAACCTGTGAAGGGTGACTTTGTCATTTTTCCAAGTAAGCATGATTCGCAACTATCATCTGACTTTAGGTCAAATGACTCCAATACTCCATCCTTTTGGAGTTGGCCTATGCGTTTCTTGCTTATATGTCCAAGACGACAATGCCATAATGATGCTTTATCCAAGTTATTATCATTAACAGAATCAATACACAATACATTATTTCCTAAGTTATCAACCACAGATACAGTTTCATACACACCATCACAAGGTAATGCTTTAAAATAAAGAACATTATTAAAGAAAGCATTAATCGAACCAACTTCATTATCAAATGAAAAGGTGAAACCTTGTTTATACAATGCATGAAAGGAAATAATATTTCTTGCCATTTCTGTCAAATAACAACATTTATTCAAATCTAAACTAAACCCACTACTTAGCGATAAAGTATAAACTCCAATCTTGGTGACATGTAAAGCTTTCCTATTCCCCATGATTAAGTTTATTCTTCCATGCTCCACATTTTCACTTCTTCTTAGTCCCTGCAAATCAGAACAAATATGAATACCACAACCGGTATCAAGGACCCAAGAGTTAGAATGGGGTGAGTTATTAGATAAGATAGTGTAAATACCTGCATGGTTGGGTTTAACTTTCCCATCCTTCACATCTTGCTGGTACTTTGGGCAGTTCCGCTTCCAATGTGACTTTTCATGGCAATAGAAGCATTCAGCCTCTTTAGGGTCAGAAGAAGGAGTGACAAAACCTTTCTTGGTTCCACTTGAAGAAGAGCCATCAAGGGTCATAGCCTTGGTACCCTTCGAAGAGCTCTTCCTCTTCTTCCCTCTACCTTTCCCGATTGCCAAAACCGGGGCGGAGTTTGGAGTAGGAGTGTTAACAACCGACTTATCCTTAAGACCTGTTTCTGCGGTCTTGAGGAGTCCCTGAAGTTTGCTGAGTGTGACCTCTTCCTTATTCATGTGATATGTCATGCGGAATTGATCATAGCACGATGGTAAGGAGTGCAAAATGATATCTATTGCAAGCTCCTCAGGGAAGTTCACATTAAGCTTCAGCAACCGATCCACATACCTTTGCATTTTCTGCATGTGGCTCGTGACGGATTCCCCGTCCTTCATCATGGTTGTTATGATAGAGCATATGATTTCATACCTCTCTTGTCGTGCACTTTGATGGTATCTTTCCATCAGATCTTAGTGCATTTCAAAAGGGTAGAAGTCCTCATAGGACTTTTGGAGTTCCGTTGTCATGGTGGGCAACATGATGCATGCCACTTTTGTAGCATCCCTTTCATGTGCCCGGAAGTCAGCGATCTCCTGGGGAGTTGCAGTGGTCTCATCAATCTCCTTAAGCTCCTTGTCAAGGACATATTCTTTGTCCTCGTAGCGGGTAATCATCCTGATGTTTCTGATCCATTCATTGAAGTTGGATCCATCAAAAGTGACTTTCCCACACAAGTTCATAAGGGTAAAGGAGCCATTAGGATTAGAGCCAGAAGCAGCATTGTTTGAAGACATCTGAAAGAAGAGGACAAGATTAGTTTAGATATTAAGAGAGTCCTTAATAAAACACACAAATGTAATATTAAGGCTAGGATCCAATCACAATATATTATAACTTAGAAGAGGTATGCCGTAATCCAAGCTATAACATATTTGAAAGGTAGGTGAATAACGATTCACCAATTTCCACCATGAAAAACGAAATAAAAATATTAGGTTTTTAATTGGTTCTTAGAAACTCCTAGATTCTTTTGAGATTCAATGAACTTTTCAAAGGCATGTTTCAATCTCGAGTGTGCCCTCCAAGTTTTGTGACTGGGATACCGAGGATCACAAAACGAGGTGTAAAGTAACCATGCAAATCACTTGGTACCCTCAAGGTTTATCACTCAATCGATGTGCTGGTAAACCACACACGCTCCACCGATGTTATGGTAAACCTTAAGTCACCCTTTACCTACCTAGTTAAGTCCAAGTTAGTGTGCCGGTTAACCACACACGCTCCACCAACGACTTAAACAAAGTGTAAAGTGTAATTTCATGGATTAGCACCTTATTCACATTTTCCTAAAGTAACTAAGATTGGGAATTTAATAAAAGCATTTAGTTACTTTATAATATTCATCATACTTTTAATGAGAATTTATAAGTCCTTGTCTTACCCGTTCGGCTAACGACCCTCCACCGATCAAGGAAGCGCTGGGTGAGAGTGGACACCCATTAAGTTGCCATTTTATAGGCAACAACCTTATACCCCCCTTATAGACCGGCTTCGTGAATGAGGCGTACTAGCGGTAAGACGACTTGACGTTATACATATATATATTAGTAACTTATAATATTATAAAGTATAAGGGTTGAATTTTAACTTTTAAAATTCTAAGGGTTGGAACTAAAGTTTTAATCAAGACTTTACATGTTCCAAAACTTGAGGGCAAGTTTTGTAAACTTCCAAAACTTTTCATTTCTTATAACTTATGAATTAATTGAGTAATAAAAATGAAGACTCTTCATTTTTATAACTCTTGTGTTCTTTTAATGGCTTTAATAAAAGTGAGACTTTTGGTTTTCCATAACTTGAGGACAAGTTATTGACTCCATTAAAACACATTATGATCATGAATTAAACTACCATGAAGGTTACAAACAATTCCTATGATCATCTAATCTTCATAAGTTCAAGAACATTAATATGAACACTTTCAAGAATCAAAAATTACACTTAAAAAAACTTGTAATTTTAATAATTGCCATTGTAAATGGATTAGCATAAACATTACACCATCTAAAACAAGCTTTAAAACATCAAAACAGTTTTGGGTAATGTTTCTAGTCCATTTCCAGCAACAAATGTGCAAACTTTCATACGAGCAGAAAACAGAAAAACGATTTTTTTCAAGCTGTTTGCACACAAAAAAAAACAACAAACAAACCTAGGCTCTGATACCACTGATGGGTTTTGAGCATTCTAACACTTCCTAAGTGTACATGCAACCCTAATAACCTTGGATCTATGTTTGTCTAATAATCATGAAAAGTTGAATTCCAAGGTTATATTCCTATCTAGCATACATGGGGAACATTTTTAACTTGAATGAAAGATAGAATAACTTACCTTGTTGTTGATTATGATCCTTGAAACCTTGTGAGCCTAACACCCCAAGTGTGATGCCTCAAATGCTTCACACAACACCAAATGCAAATGAGTAAACTTTGAGAGAATCTTACACTTGCAAAATCGGCTCTAGCCCTCTTGTTTCTTAGTGTCGCCGATTTTGGTGGAGAACATGTTTCTTATATAGTGTGTCACATCTAGGGTTACACCATGTAAACCCTAATGTGGCATGACTCTTCATTTCCATGACCCATAGGTTTGTAACTCCCATGGAGCCTCCATAGAGCATTCAATGGGTTTAACCCAACTTGATTATCCATGGAGCCTTTTAGCCCACTATACAAGTTATGGATGATTTACATGATCAACCCATATATTTAATTAGTCATCTTTTGATCACTTAATTAATCCTAGATTAATTCTTGATCAATACTAATTAAATAATAATATTAATATATTAGAACTTATAATATATTAATAAACCACAAGTGTTATTTCTCTCATTTAGTCTATCCAAATGCATGATGCCATGCAACCCAAATGGACCATGTCGGGTCGGGTCAAGTACATACCAGAAATAGTTATGGACTTAGACACCTTATCCAACACCAACCACAGGACATCATCTTCATTAGGAAAGCTTGTTCCAAGGGATTTGGGAAGATCATAGTTGTCTGATCTAGACATCTACAATGGGAGAAATTCAAGTTAGTTGATTAAGTCCTTAATACAACACCCAATATGAAATATTAAGGCTAGGACCCAACACAATATTTTATAACTTGGAAGAGGGATGCCGTAATCCAAGCTACAAAATATTTGAAGGTAGGCGAATGACGATTCACCAGTTTCCACCATGAAAAACAAAATGGGAATTAGGTTTTAATTGGATTGAAACTCCTAGATCTTTTGAGATTCATTGAACTTTTCAATGGCATGTTTAAATCTCGATTGCGCCCTCTCAAGTTTGTGACTGGGATGCCGAGGATCACAAACAAGGTGTGAATAACCATGCAAATTAACTTGGTACCCTTAATCTTTATCACCTAATCGATGTGCCGGTTACCCACACGCGCTCCACCGATCTATGATAAACATTAAGTCACCATTTGCCACTCTTACTAGTCCATGTCAGTGTGCAGGTTACCCACACACGCTCCACCAACGACTTGGTAAGGTACAAAGTGCAATTTCATGGGTTGTTTCCTAAGTAACTAAGATTGGGAATTTATAAGTGTTTAGTTACTTAGTATTTATCATTATACTTTTAATGAAGGGAGAATTATCGTCCTTGTCTTACCCGTTTGGTTAACGACCCTCCACCAATCAAGGAAGCGATGGGTGAGAGTGGACACCTATTAAGCTGCCGTTTTATAGGCAACAACCTTATACCCCCCTTATAGACCGGCTTCGTGAATGAGGCCTACTAACGGTAAGACTGACTTGCTCTTATACATATATAAATATTATTAACTTATAATACTATAAAGTATAAGGGTTGAATTTTAACTTTTAAAACTCTAGGGTTTGGAATTAAAGTTTTCTAAAGTGACTTTACAAATTCCAAAACTTGAGGGAAAGTTTTGAACAATTCAAAAACTTTTTGATTTTCATAACTTATGAGTTTAATTAAGGTTTTAAAAACTTTTAATGGAGAGACTCTTGAACATCCATAACTTGAGGACAAGTTATGGAGTCCATAAAACTATTTATGAGAAAGACTCTTCAATTATGTAACCTATGACTCTTTAATGGATCTTTAAAAGATATGAATTTTGGTAATCCATAACTTGGGGACAAATTATGGACTCCATTAAAAAAACATTTAGATCAAGAATTACTTCATCAAACAATTTGCAAATAATTCCTATGATCTACCAAAACTTATAAGCATGAACATCCATATCAACTATTTCAAGAATCATATAAACATACATAAAACTTGAAAATTTGATAACAACCATTGAAAATGGATTAGTATAATCAATACCACATCAAAAACAGGTTTTATAAGTCCAAATCAGTTTAGGGTAATGATTCTAGTCCATTTCCAGCAGCAAAACTCGAAAAAATACACACAGGGCCTTCTACTCGTCGAGTGCAAGAACCTACTCGACGAGTAGGATGCTTTTACACTTGGACTCGTCGAGTCCCCCCATGGACTCGGCAAGTTCACTCAGCAGAATGTAGTTTTTTTGATTTTTTCAAGCAGTTTGCATCAAATATTAAGAAAACAAGCCTAGGCTCTGATACCACTGATGGGGTTTGAGCATTCTAACACTCCTATGGTGTACATGCAACCCTATAAACCTTGGATCTATGTTTTCTCTAATATTCATGCAAATAATAATTTTCCAAGGTTTACATCCTAACTAGCATCACATGGGGTACTTGTAATATAAAAGCTAGTAGAATGACATACCTTTGTTGTTGCTTTGATTCCTTAAGAGTTTGTGAGCCTAGCACCCCAAATGTGATGCCTCAAATGTTTCACACAACACCCACAACTCTTGGAATAACTTGAGAGAAGAACACTTTTATCACAAAATCGGCTAGCCCTCCTTGTCTTATATTAGTGGCCGATTTTGCTCCTTATGAGGTTGCTTATATAGTGTGCCACATGTAGGGTTATACCAAGTAAACCCTAATGTGCATGGCTTTTCATTTCCCCCATGATCCATGGGTTTTAACCTCCATGGAGCATCCATGGAGCACCCAATGGGTCCTAGCCCAATCTAGTAAATCATGGACCATAAGCCCACTATATAAGAATGAATGATTTACAAATCAATTCCCATATATTTAATTAGTCTCTTTTTGATCACAGAATTAATTCCAAATTAATTCTTGATCAATACTAATTAAATAATAAGATTTCATATTAATATATTAGAACTTATAATATATTAACGTCCGTTTTCTCATTTTGTCTATCCAACAGTTGAGATGAAGATGCAACCCAAATGGACCATGCCAAGCCGGGTCAAGTACATACTAAATATAGTGATGGACTTAGACACCTTATCCAACACAAGCTTTACTTAGAAATCATCAAGCGTCAATTACAAATATTGAAGCACAACTCAGGAAATTAACTATGTTGGTTAACGAGCGGTTACCTCCTAAAAATCCCGAAAATAAAACATAACCACATGTCATGGACATTGATACTGAATAAGACACTATCTCTGAGTTCTTAGAAGCCTTGGAAGATGAGCCAAAGTAGCCCGAATCACATCCAAAGAGAATGAAAGTCGAAGATAAAATTATGGCTGAAACACCGACCTCACGACGTGAGGATTCTATCCACACGACATGGGCTCGGTCTGAACAGAAAAATTCTTCGCGTGCTCAAGCTTTTCAACCTCCTTTACTATTTCCTTCTCGAGTCAAAGTTCACCCACTGGAGAAAGAACAGATTAAATTTATGAAGCAAGTAAAGGGTATTCCTATTAATACTCCTTTTATTGAGTCCTTGGCACAAGTACCCGAATACGCCAAATTTCTTCGAGACTTAATTGACGCTCGCCAATAACTAGAGAAGACCTCCAAGGTAGTCCTTAGTGACCCGATTGTGGCAATGAGATGGCTGTCTGATGTGGAGGGTTGTTTCTTCACACGTTCTTGTCCGGGTGACCAGAAGGTCAAGTGCACCCTAAACCTTCTCAGGATGGGGGGCGAATGATTGGTGGAGATTGATGACTAGTTCTTACACTCCTGAGCAGAGGGTTGCGGTGACTTGGGAGCAGTTATCGGAGATGTTCTGTATGAGATATGTTCCCCTGGTTGAGAGGGAGAGACTGGACCAGGAGTACTTGGATTTGAGGCAGACGACCATGTCGGTGACAGAGATCACCAAGATGTTCACTGAAAGGGATTTGTTCAATCCTGAGTTCGCTGCTTCAGAGAAGGCTCAAATGACTTATTATTTTAGTATGCTAAAGACGAACATTCGACAGTTTGTGTCTACCCAACGATACAGTACCGACGCTGAGCTTCTGGATGCCGCGATGAGATGAGAGATTAGGATAGAGACCTAGACGAAGGAGCAACATCAGGCTCCAGTTTCGATACAGCCTGCAGTGAAACAGTTCAAGTCTGTCGGCCAGAGTTCGGGATCAGCGGAGGGGAGGTGCAAATCTTTTTTATGCCACAGGTGCGGCGATGAGGGTCATTTTGGTATAGATTGTAGACAGAATGTGCGAGTTTGCTTCCATTGCGGCCACGAAGGCCATATGAGAGCTCGTTGTCCTTTTCTTGTTTTCGGTGAGGTGCTGGATCCTATACCCTTGGCTTGGCAGTTACCTGACGTTTGTCATGGGACGACCGGAGTCCCACGGACCAGGAGTTGAGTTGGCAGATCTCTATTCGGCAATTTTGGTGTTATTGGTATTCAATTGTAATTTCTGTTGTGTTTTAAAGTTTAGTTGTAATCTTGGATGATCAATTAATGGAATTATCTTATTTAGATTTGTTTAAATTGATTTCTTTTTATGAATGGATTAATCATCTTTTTCCTCGGTTGTATGTACATTGAAATTTATGAATGTTGTGTGGGTTCAGATTTTCATTCATAGTGGATATCAGTAGTTGGGGTCAAGTGGTAGGGTTCAAGTTAGTCTAGGTATCGAAGGATTGTGAAGTTGTCGGACTCTAGCATATCTCAAGTGGGGGAGAGTGGAACCTCATAGCAGGAAGACCTTGTTCCAATATTTGGTTCTTAGTCAGATTTCTCAAAGTTCAAGACTTTCGCGCAGCTGCTGAATATTTCGGTTTCGCGTCAAGATCATCGTCAACTGCTGGATTTCCCTTTAAGTCATATTTGTTTTAGTTGTGGCATCATATGTAGGGCGTGCTTATGCTTTAGACTCTAGGGTGTTAGGACCTCAGGTTGAGGGATGTGATGAGCGATTCCTTGCATGTTCTTGTTTGATTGGGGCTTGGAGGTTTGAGCCACGGCCCAAAAACCTGGAAGGATCAGGTAAGTCTTGTCACACCCCCGGACCAGAACGGCGGAAACGTCCGGAGGCGGGTGACGTCATTGTGCAGTATCATAACAATTGAATATAAATGAAACATAGCAAATCCAAACCTCATACATTGAGATAGCATACTTACATAGTTTTACATCTTGTTTATGTTCCTGAATTACACAAAAGAGACAACATTGAGTACATTTCAAACTACATCAAAATAAACTTGAGTCCGCATCCCATTAACCTGCTTATTGATTTCCTGAGAATACTAGTCGTTTGAAAAGCGTCAACATAAAATACGTTGGTGAGTTCATAAGCATTTTCTATAAAAATATGTGATAGTTGGAAAACAAGAAAATCCCATATTTTCTTATCAAATTGTTGTAAATCTTGTTTCCAATCGTGTACAGTTGCATGTGTGTTTTAGTTTATCGTTTTCGAAATTGTATAAAATCGTTTTTTCCCTAGAAATCCTATATTTTCTGATGAATAAAATAGCAGTCTCAAAACCCTAAGACTTGTGTGGTAAAAGCTTCGTTTAACGTATCCAAACAATAGTTATTTATAATCGAAAAAGTGTAACTTGCGTAAAGTTCTAAATATTAACTGTTATATTCTAAGTGAGTCGTTATAACCATACTAATATGACGGAGTGCATGTTCTGACGTTATTCAGGCGTCGGTTTCGTTTAAGACATTTGTCACCCTAGACTGGTCGGTCTAGCTGTAGCGTACAGCGAAGGTGCGGGGTGTCAACCCCGTATAGATCTATACACAAATTCTCGCTCCCCCTCCAGGAGACTGTGGTTATAACTCTTACAGGACTTAAAGCGTACACTATTATATATATATATATATATATATATATATATATATATATATATATATATATATATATATATATATAGGTACTGTGAAGATGCGTCTCACTAGAATACTAACATGTGTTTGTATAAAAAACCGTTGTAATATGTTATTTATTATATAAATAACAACGGTGTACTCGTTGACTAGATATTTCGTTTTCGTTTATGGAAAATACTCATTTTTAATTCAGGTTTGTCAAAATGACCCAATATTCTTGATGTTGGCAAAATGGTCCTTCATTTTATAATTTGTCAAATGAGACTCATATTTGTCAAAAGGTGGCTCAAGCCATGTGAGTTATTGAAAGTGGTCCATTTCCTCCAAAATACTTGTTTAAACAATATTTGACGTAAATACTTATGAGTTTTGTCATAAAAACTTGTAACTTTTATTTTGTAACATACTAGTTCTTTCTTCTTTGTATAATTTGTGAAATGTGATTCAAACACTTGAGACTTGCCCAAGGTTTTGAGTTCTTGGAGTTTTCATAACTTTAGCACGTATAATTTAGCATACAAGAATAGCAAGCAAATAAATCAAGGTTTAAAACAAGGTTTTGACTTGTATTCTCCCCCAAAAAACAATAAAAACTCGAAAAAGTAGGGGTATGAAGCTCACCTTGGTTTAGCTTGTTGGATGATTTGAAGAGGTGCTAAGGAGTTTCCAAGTTCTAACACTTGAAGGGTTTGATAACTCTTTGAACTTTAGAATTTCCTAAGAATATGTATCCATAATTTTTATGTGTAAATATAATGAAATCTACAACATAATGTGGAGAATCACAAATCAAGAAAATGAGATACTTACAAGAATCTAGTAATTGCTTTGAAGGAATAAGACTTGAATCTTGAAGGAGTTTGAGAGCACACTTAGGAGTTCACAGAATATGGATATGAGAAGTGGAATATGGGAAAGGTGGTTCACGTTTCTAAATAGAGAGGATAAGGAGTGACTTGACACTTGCTTGGAGTACTGATGGAAAAAGTCTTGTTTTCTATGGTTATTTTGTGTTTTACTGGGATTTGCATGGGAAATGGGGGTTCACATCAAATCACAAAGTCAAACTCCCTTATCACTTTATGATACAATATATTACTTTTATAAATATTAAATATTATTTTGTGTAAATATGTTTTAAATACTCAATTTTGGCCTAAAATAAAGGTTTAAGGGGTCTAAGTTATGAAAAATACGAGTTTGGTGAGATTCCCGATGTCAAAATTCGTTAAAATGAAGAAAAGGTCCGAAATGGCCTAAAATCCGGAGTGTAGTCGGGACTCTGCGAGGGTACGAAATGCTTAGGGAGTTCCGGAGTCGTTTGGAACTATCCGGAGTCAAAGGAGCGAATTCTGAAGTCATTTACTCACTTCCGGAATGGGTCAGCAGCTTCCGGTGCGGATCAGAGGCTTCCGAGGTGCGAGGCTGTCCGGGGCGAAGTCTTCCGAGGCGTGCGAGAATGATTTTGGAGCGAAACCTTCCGGAGTGAAGGTGTTCTGAAGTGAGCAAGGTCTAGAGTATGCGAAATCTTCTGGTTCAACTTAGGAGGTCTGAAATCAACATGCTCCGGACTCAAAAGGCTCCGACCAAGAGGGTTCCGGATCAAGAGAGTCCTTTTGGTTTTTCTCATTCTGTTTTGAGCTGTTTTCAACAAAGGAAAGGATTGGGATGGTACGGATGCTTATAAAAATTTGAGGGAGATATGAGAGAGATTTGGGAGAGATTTGGGAGAGAATTGAGATACATAGAGAGATTTGGGAGAGATTGAGAGGCATATATGCTTTGCATTATAACAATACACGGTTCAATAGGAATCATAATGTAACCTTTAACGTGTTATTACAAACCTTACAATAGTTGATGCTTACATGAGAACATAATTTCCTAGCTTAAAAATGCAAGTTGTGACATCATCCCCCCGTTAGAAGGAATTTCGTCCAAAAATTCTTCTGAAAGATAGGATCATGGACGCGAGAATAAGTGAGGGTACTTCTGCTTCATCTGGTCTTAAGGTTCCCAAGTGAATTCCGGTCCACACTTAACGTTCCATCGAACCTCCACAATCGGAATGCGATTCTGTTTCGTGCGCTTCACTTCCCTATCCATTATCTCGACTAGTTCTTCGACGAACAGGAGATTCTCGTTTATCTCAATCTCCTCTAGAGGAATAACAAGGGTTTCATCCAATAAGCACTTCTTCATGTTTGATACATGGAATACGGGGTGTACGTTACTGAGCTCCGAAGGTAGCTGTAGCTTATAGGCCACCGGACCAATTCGGGCAAGAATCTTGAACGGTCCAATGTATCGTGGGTTTAACTTTCCTCGTTTCCCAAAACAAATCATCCCTTTCCAGGGAGAGACATTCAATAGCACTCGATCTCCGACTTGGAACTCCAGGGGTTTTCATCGTTTGTCAGCGTATCTCTTTTGTCCGTCACGCGATGCTTGGAGTTGGGCTTTGATTTGGATTATCTTCTCTGTAGTTTCTCGAATGATTTCTGGTCCTGTAAGTGTGCTGTTCGGTGATTTCCCTTTTTCCTGTTGGGTGTCACCCACTTCGGCCCAAGAAAGGGGCGATCTGCACTTCCGGCCATATAAGGCCTCGAAGGGAGTGACTCCTATGCTCGTGTGGTAGCTGTTGTTATATGAAAATTCAACTAGGGGCAGGTGGGTATCCCAGGATTTGCCAAAATCTATTATGCATGCTCGGAGCATGTCTTCTAGAGTCTGAATAGTTTTCTCGCTTTGGCCATCAGTCTAAGGGTGAATCTACTATCCCGATCCGAGATAATAGATATGGGGACTCCATGAAGTCTCACCACCTCCTTAAGGTATATTCGCGTTAATATTTCCACTTTGTACGTCTCCTTTATTGGCAGGAAATGGGCGGATTTTGTTAATCGGTCAACGATCACCCAGATAGCATCCAGACCGTCTGCCGTCTTGGGTAATTTGGTTATAAAATCGATTTATATCCTCTCCCATTTCCACTCGGGTATTTCGGGTTGCTGAAGTAGACCCGAGGGCTTCTGAAATTCTACTTTAACTTTGGCACAAGTGTGACATCCCCATTTTCACGGCCAGGAAAGACCGATTTTTTTTATGCTTGTTTGAAAATCAGAGTAACATTTTAAATAAAAGTGTTGCAGAATTTGTCCCAAAACAAAATATGATAAAGATTTATCAAAAGCATTTCCAAAGAAATGTATTTCATTAAAAGACTCGGGATGTCATGTTCGATACAGATCAAAAGCATAAACAGTACAACATAAGCCTTACTACATTATTTGTATTTACAGGCCTATAATCCCTTATCTCTCATCCAAACATCTATGCTCATGCGCCACTACCTATAATACAAGAAACTGAGTGGGTCAGGCTTGGGAGCCTGGTGAGCACATAGGGTTTTCAACCCACAATAAATAAGTTTATTAACTTTATCAAACCAAACAAACCTGATTACCTGTTCCCGTTATCCTAACTTTACGTCCCTAAAACATCTAACATAAGGGACCTAGTCTAAGGACTTTCATCGGGGTGACAACACATGCTTCGGGGATTCCTCAGCAATTCATGTCAAATAAGGCAACCATGTGGGGGATGGAGTACTGTTGGTAAACACACAGTTCAAATAAACACCTACGGGTTGCGAGCCTGCTAGATGATTGGATCATCAATAACATCTATAACGAGGCCTCTCATTATTTTATTTTGTCACACAGCAACTATTACATCTACACATGTTTTACCCAACACATTTTGTAGATATAAAATACATATACAGTTTAAAACATGTATAAAATCGTTCATCCAACATAGATAGCAGTATACAGATAATATGCACACACATCACGTAATTTATATAAAATACTTCATATCTATGTGTAAGCTGAAAGTAACTATGCACTCACCTGAAAGGTGGTGACTCTGCACTCGAACATCACTTCGTTATCTCAAAATAATTTTCCCTCGACAAAACCTAGTATCAATACCACTAGGGTTTAGTATAACGTTAACTGCGACTAATTAATAGTGTAGCTATTATTATTATTATTATATAAGTGTTAAACAACATTCTATATAACTCATAATAATAGCCCAAATAATTATTTTAAGGTCCCAATAATGTTACTATAATTAATTAGAAGCTATATTAAAAATTGCGTAGGCGTAGCTCACTTACAGCGGGTTTTCTTAAAAACCCGGCTTTGCTCGGAGCAGCGTTTCCGAACCGAAAGACCCTTTTTTCTCAGGACTCCGGGAGCCTCGGGGCTTCCTTCGGGTGCTAAGGGTTCACCTAGGCTTTAGGGGGTTAGAATGGGTTAGAGAGAGAAAGTATTTAGAGAGAGAAGTGGAAATGTGTGAAAAATCCGAGAGATTTCGCACCTATTTATAGGGTCAGCAGCTTCGGACTACGCTGCGCGTTCAGCAGCACTACGCTGGGCGTAGTTCGGATGAGGATGCCAGCTGCGTCCAGCTGTCTCGCACTTCGGAACCGGATAAGACCGGAGTACGTAGGGCATACTCGTCCTCGGACGTGGGGTGTAGGTGAGGCGACGTGTCACTCATCCGATGCGAGGCTTGATCATCATCGGACGGTTGTGGTGCTGCCACGTCACCAAATTCGCATCAGACTTCGCATTTTGCCTTCCCGACTTCTAAAATTCGTAACTTTCGCATACGAGCTCCGTTTTCGACGTTTTTTATATCCACGCGTAGGCGGGAATGTACTATACAACTTTCATTTAGACTCCGTCAGCTAATTTTGACTTTATTTTAAAGGTTATATTATTAACAGGCCGGGACATGATTGGTCCGTTAAAATCTCATAACTTCTTCATTCGACGTCCGTTTTCGTCTGTCTTTTCATCCTTACACTACTATTAACGAGCTCTTCGATTCTCGTTTAGGTTGTGTCGGCTAAAAACCGCTCGATCTAATACGCGAACTTCGGGCTGTACACCGCTAAGTCGAAACTTCGAAAAATCATAACTTCCTCATACGAAGTCAGATTTGGGCGTTCTTTTTATGGACGCTCTCGGTTTAACATATTCTACGACTTTCATTTAGGTCACTAAGGCTAAAAGTCGCTCTATCATAAATTCACTATTTACGCTTCCCGGTGTCGTGCCTGTTCCATCGCGAAACTTCGACGGGTCATAACTTCTTCGTTATAACTCGGATTTCGGCGTTCTTTATATCCCCGGAATCCTTGTTTCAACCACTACAACTTTATGTAAAGATATCGGGTTTATCTCACACTTTAATTTTGACGCTTATTTTTATCCTTTATTTATTATTCATTTATAGTTAAGTAATAAGCACATAATTCACATAGTATTCAAATATTTCATTTTTATTATTTCGAAAGAGTTACAATAGTTGAACTAGACTATTACATCGTCTAAAATGCTTAGCCCTGAAACACGGGAGATACAATTCTCTCCCCCCCCCCCTTAGGATGATTCCGTCCCGGAATCATGCATCAGCAAACAGATGCGGGTAGCGACTCATCATGTCACTCTCTGTTTCCCAGGTGAGATTCGGCCCATTCGAATGTTTCCACTGGACTAGCAGTAAGTAGACCATCTTACGTCGTAACTTCTTAGTCTTAGGGTCAACAATTGCCTCAGGCTCTTCGATCAGCCTCTTATTCTCATCCATTCTTAACTCTGAGATTGGAATAATGTCGGGAACTTCTCCCGTGAATTTCCTTATATAACACACATGGAAGGTGTTATGAATACGATCGAGTTCTTCGGGCAATTCCAGCTTGTAGGCTTGGTTCCCAATCTTCTGAAGAACTTTGAAAGGTCCAATAAACCTTGGACTCAACTTTCCCCGTTTTCCGAATCTTATAAGTCCCTTCCATGGTGAGACTTTAAGCAAAACCGAATCCCCAACTTCGAAGGTCATCGGTCGTCTTTTCTTGTCAACATAGCTCTTCTGACGATCCTGAGCTGCTAACATTCTTTCCCTAATCACCTTCAGCTTCTCAGCAGTCTCATGGACTATCTCGGGGCCCATAAACTGCTTCTCTCCGGCCTCAAGCCAACAAGACGGCGTACGACACTTCTGTCCGTACAAAGCTTGATAGGGTGCCATCTTGATGCTCGAGTGGAAACTGTTATTGTAGGAAAATTCTACCAGAGGTAAGTGCTCATCCAGTATTTGACACATTATTTGTACATTGACAGATTAGTTATACATAATATCTCAACAATGAAGTTCTTTTATTAATTGGGCTCAAAATTGGAGATATATGGTAAATCCATTTCATATAGTAATTACTAAAAATTATAAAAAATTATAAATTAAGAAGTCATAAAGTTATCCAAAATTTTTTACCATGTAATCCATTAGTTTCAACAATCCATTAATTTGAACTAAAAATATTATATCTGCCCTTCCCGAGAAAGAGAAAAATTGTTCATTATTGTAAAGGTCGATGGGGAAAATAAGACTCCCCACCATAAAAATATTAGTGAAAATATACTACAAAGAAATAAAAAATCTTGTATTTGTTTCTTTATTCTTTTTTTTTTTTTTAGAATTCAGAAAACAGAAGAATTTTTTTTTAGACATCTTATAAGATGGAAACCTGGTCTATTTCTTATTGATTAGAATAGGGACTGCCCATTGTTAATTTCATATTCAAAAAGTATTGAGCCAAATTTATGAGTCAAATCCATTCCGATTATTCCAATATTTTAGGACTTATTTGTTTGTCGTACAAAAAAACTTTTGGAATTCCCAGTAGAAAGAGATTTCCCTAATGACAAAGCTTTTAACGCCGCCCAATATCCTTTCCTTTTCCAAATATTTTTACGAATACGCTTTTTTGATATAGAAGTACGTTTTTTTGGAACTGCCATTTGAAAATCATTGTTATAGTTGGATGTGAAAGACATCTATTATTCAAAACAAATTATTATTTCTTATTCATTATCTATTTTTTCTATAAATAATATTCTCTTCATAAAAAAGAAATATAGATATGTAAAAGATCCGTTAAATTGGATCAAAAATTACTCGAAATAATAAAATTTTGATTCCATACAAGATTTGTCAAACCAAAAATTTTTGGTTTGGAACTCTTAGTTCTCCTCTCAAATTTATATCTTTAGAATCTGCTAGGTCATAGAAATGAAACTTAATGATTTAATAAAAATAAAGAAAGAACCTAAAAGACCTTGATTTTCGTCATTCTAGACTTTATTTACAACTAATAAAATACCTCAATTGTAAACTTTTGCCTACTAAAAAACTTGAGTCTTTTTTTAGTCAAACTCGAGAAAAGAATACACCTAAATTCAATTTTGAAATTCGAATCAGATTACTAATAAATCTGTTAAAGGATACGTGGTTTGATAAAAAAATATCTCAGGCGTTTTTTACCCTTTCTCGATAAAAAAAGTTCATTTTAGATCTATAATATTCTAACGTTTACTAAGAAATCGTTTTGATTGAAATGGAAAACAATCAATCCCATAATGAATTAGTTAATGCGTTGAAAGAAACTAACTAAACTCAAGAGTTTTTATTTCATTAGACCGATGACCTTAGTTAATCCTATAATTCATATCAGCATCAAGTACTCTTTTTAGCGTAATTTTTTATCCTTGCTCTATGAATATAAATTATTATTACGAGAAATCCTCGTAATAATAATTTAGATTTGCATTTTCATGTTATAAGTATTCATTTTTATATCTAACTTGGTCATCTCATTTGACCAATTGTAACTTCTTGTTTTGAATATTTGATTTGAACGATTCTGAAAAGACTCAGAATAAATACTAATCTAAAATTATTTAAAATGATTAAATAAGTTAGTGCATATCTTGATTTTTTATTGTCTTTTTTCGAACGAGGTAAGATCCGGTGAATCGGAAACAATTAATTAAGAATAAAAAACTTTTTTTATGGAACAGACATATCAATATGTACCTTGGAACTCTAGGGTACATGCTCTCAGCATATCTTCAAGCGTTTGAATCGTTCTTTTGCTCTGACCATCAGTCTGCGGATGGTAAGCTGTACTCAGACACAACTTCGTACCCGGTTCCTATTGTAGACTCCTCCAAAACCTCGACGTGAAACGACTATCACGATCGGATACAATCGTTAGAGGAACACCGTGAAGTCTCACAATTTCCTTCACGTAAGAATTTGCAAGCTTATCCATAGACCACCTTTCGTTGGCAGCTATGAAGTGTGCACTCTTTGTGAAATGATCCATGACTACCCAAATCATGTCGTGACCGCTCTTCGTCCTGGGTAGTTTAGTCACAAAATCCATGGTGATGTCTTCCGATTTGCCCATGGGTATAGGTGAAGGTTCTAAACTCCCATACGGTTTCTGATGTTGTGCCTTAACTCTTGCACATGTCACACACTCGACCACATACTTCGCAACATCGAGCTTCATCGTCGGCCACTAGTAGTACGGTTTTAGGTCCCTATATATTTTAGTGCTACCGGGATGAATTGAGTACATGGACTTATGAGCTTCTTCCATCAGAAGATCTCTTATCCCTCCCAACTTAGGTACCCAAATCCGATCTTGGAATACCTTCAGTTCTTGACGGTTTGTACCGAATACCAACGTCTTTCCCAAACGTTCTTCCTTTCGGTCATTCTTTTCTGAAGCTTCTTCTTGAGCTTTCTTGATACTTTCCACAATTGTCGAGACAACTTCAATTCTCAACGCTCTTGGCATTTTCCATTCAAGATTGACTTTCCGACTGAGAGCATCAGCAACAACATTTGCTTTACCGGGGTGGTAAAGTATCTCATAGTCGTAGTCCTTGAGTAATTCTAGCCAGCGTCGTTTTTTTATTTTCAATTCTTTCTGATTAAAGAGATACTGGAGACTCTTATGATCAGTGAAAAGCTTGCACTTCGTGCCATAGAGGTAATGCCTCCATATCTTTAAGGCGAATACTGTGACACCAGTCAAATTTTGGTCAAAAATAAATTGATCAATAATCGTAATTGGGATGAACCAAGTGGTAGAGTTTGTAACAAGGTTTCCAAAAACATAAAGAACACTGAAATCCGAGTTATAACGAAGAAGTTATGACCAATCGAAAATCCGCGATAAAACCGGCAAAACACTGTTCAGTGTAAAAAGTGAATTTTCGATAAAAGGCTTTTTAGCCTTAACAATCTAAATGAAAGTTGTAGAATATGTTAAACCGAGAACGTTCATAAAAAGAACGTAAAAATCCGACTTCGTATGAGGAAGTTATGATTTTTCGAAATTTCGGTTTAGCAGTAGACAGCTAAAAATTCGAAATATAAATCGATCGATATTTAGCCGATGCAAATTAAACGAGAATCGAAGGTCTCGTCAAAAGTAGCACAACGGTAAAAAGACAGACGAAAACGAACGTCGGATGAAGAAGTTATGAATTTTTAACGGATTTCCTGTCCCGGTCTGTTAAAAATAATAATATTAAAAATAAAGTCAAAATCAGCCGACGAAGTCTAAACGAAAGTCGTAGAGTATAATTTTACCTACGCGTGCATATAAAGAACGCCAAAAACGGAGCTCGTATGTGAAAGTTATGATTTTCGCAAGTTTTTGGCACGAAAATCAAGAAAATTCGCAAGAGTCAGCTTCGGACACGTCACCTCGCATGCGAGGCCTCCACGTGCTCGCTTCTCATTGGACTAAAACCTAACATGTCGTCTCCTGATTGGCCCAAAGTCGTCACCCTCTTTCCCCATTGGACCGAAGTCTGGTCCACTTTGAAGACCCCACCTGTCCGAAGCATGTGCCTCGCACCGGGTCCGAAATCTGCACCGACTTAGCCTTCGCACGTGGCCTACGCAGGGGCTGCCATGTAGCTGCTGTCTCTTCTCTTCGGAGTCGTGGCTCCCTGCGGACCGAACACATGGCTTCCATCCCTCGCTGCCACCTCGCAGATGACACCTCCCCCTCGCCACCTGTCCTCCTCGACCGAACCCTCGCACCCCTATATAAAGGGTGCGAGCCTTCTCGGATGGAAGGACTTTTTCACCCCAAAAATCACCCAAATTCACATTTTCACCCCCTCGACTTTCGCACGACACACCAAGGCCCCGGTATCATGTCTAAAGCCCGAAGCAAGCCCCGGAGCCCCGGAATTCTCGAGAAGTTATCCTCTCTCCTGCCGAAACTCTGCCTGATTTGAGCCGGTTTTTCTTCAAATAAACTCTTTCCGGGAAACGAAACGCTGCCCGAATCACCGCTTATCAAAGTGAGTTCATACCCCTATAATATACCTTTTCAAATGGTTTTATATGCTTTTTAGGGGGGGGGGGGGGGAATACAAGTTTAACACAATAATAAATTGTGTTAATAACTGTATGTGATAATAATCACACAAAGTGTTTCCCTATGCTTTTAAAAATTACCAAATACTTTCAAAATAACGTAAAGCCATGTTAAATCTTTAAAGTCATGTAAACTCCGTTAAATTCTTTGAAAAATGTTTTATAAGCTATTTCAAAGTATAAATGCGAAAATCATGTTTATATATGTATAAATATATAAATAAGATTTGAAAGGCTTTGGACTAATGAATTATCTTATATCATTTTCCTTGTTTGGATGTGGAATTAAGGTTGTGTTATTTGTCCGAAGGTCGTTTCCTTCTTAATTATATATATATATATATATATATATATATATATATATATATATATATATATATATATATATATATATATATATATATATATATATAATTAAAACATATAAATTATAATAGGTATAATTTATGATTCAAAACTAAATATACAAGTATGATTCACGACTGTATACTTTCCAAGGAAATTACCAAAATTCATTCAGCTATACCAAGATATGTAAAATAATTTTAATATACGAACAACATATTAAAGAAGTAAAGATACATCATATCGGGTTTGCATTAACAAAGGTACTATACAGAGTACTAGAGTTAGCAAACATGAGGTAATGTCGGGTTTGCATTAGCAATGGTACTATACAGAGTACCAGAGTTAGCAAACACGAGGTAATAATACACAATTCCGGGTTTGCATTAGCAATGGTACTATACAGAGTACCAGAGTTAACAAACACGAGGTAATAATACATAATACCGGGTTTGCATTAGCAATGGTACTATACAGAGTACCAGAGTTAGCAAACACGAGGTAATAATACATAATACCGGGTTTGCATTAGCAATGGTACTATACAGAGTACAAGAGTTATCAGACACGAGGTAATAATACATCATACCGGGTTTGCATTAACCGAGGGTACAATACGAAGTACCAGAGTTAGTATTCACAGGTTAATAATAATACATCGTAAATCTCGTTGAAACAATAAATTTGTGAGACCCTTCACGGTGTACTTATCTAAGTACGACCTTTTAAGTCCTGAACTATTAGCCATAATCTCTTGTAGGGAGAGCGTGAATTTGTGTATAGATCTATATGGGACTGACAATCCCGCACCTCTACTGTTCGCTACAGTTTGGCCGGCAGGCCTAGGGTGTGAAATATCATATTCATTCCGACGCCTGAAGAACGTCGCAGCAGGCATTTCCGTCATATTAGTATGGTTGATAGGACTCACATGGATAAAACAACGAGTGAATTACAAAGTAATATACTTCTCTTATAACAGTAAGAAAAGTTAATTACATCTCGACCAAATATACCTTCAGTAGCTTTTACTTATAGTAAAAGCTACGTATCATGAAATCAAGTATTGTACTTCTAGTTTTGAACATTTAAAACCACAAGGCAGTATTATGGATAATACAATACTCTCCAGGATCAATACTAAGGTTTTCACTATAGAACAGATATAACTAATAACACTTTTACAAATGAAACGGTTTATGGGATTAAACCACTTTTACAAATGAAACGGTTTATGGGATTAAACCACTTATACAAAGGAAACGGTTTATGGGATTAAACCACTTATCAAATGAAACTTAGTCATTCAATCTTTGTAAACTAGTATAACATAAAATACCTTTAGTGGTTAATTCTATAATTCCTTAGTTATTACATCAGAGTTGTACATAAGTAATATCTGATTGACAGTGAAATGTGTGACTTCCGCCTTACTTCCTGTTCCTTGTTTCGTTGTGGGCTTAGGGCAGATACACCCATTTGACTGTCCATTTGATATTGGGTTATATATAATCAGTATAAACTAAGTAATTACAGAGGGAAACTATTGAGGTTATCGGTTAATCACCTCAGGAAATATAGGATTTCCTGGAGAAACCAGTAAACTTATCCAAAGAACTTAGAGTATACTTAACAGAACTAAAATACTTATGAACTCACCAGCTTAAATGCTGATCTACTCTTTCCAAATAACTTGTATTCTCAGGAATCCAATAGACAGGTACACTCCCGAAGCTTCTGAGAAGACTACCTAGTACCGTACCGCGACTCTTGTCTTCTACTATACCTACTTTAGTGTTTGAATATGTAATGTTTGAACACTTATGTAAAACTTATACTTATTAATGCAATGGTTGTTTGTACTTTGATTACTATATTGCATGTGTTGTGATACTTACCTAAAGTCCTCCGCCACCGAACGTTTCCGTCGTTCTGGTTTGGGGGTGCGACAAATACTATCGCTGCCAACTCCAGATCATGAGTGGGGTAGTTCTTTTCGTGCTCTTTCAATTGTTGAGAGGCATATGCTATCACCTTTTCTCTTTGGGTCAGAACACAACCCAACCCGACTCCAGATGCGTCACTGTAGACTGCGAAGTCTTCGACTCCATCGGGTAGAGAAAGAATCGGTGCTTCACATAACTTCTTCTTTAGCTTCTCGAATGCCTCATCGTGTTTCTCACTCCATGAATATGTAGCTCATTTGTGGGCCAACGTTGTCAATGGAGCAGCTATCGAATAAAAGCCTTGGATAAATCTTCGGTAGTCTCCAGCTAATCCCAGAAAGCTTTGAATATCCGTGGGACTCTTCGGTTGTTTCCACATCATCACAGCTTCGATTTTTGCTGGGTCAACCATTATTCCCTCCTGGTTAACCATATGACCCAAGAATTGGACTTCTCGGATCCAAAAATCACACTTGGAGAACTTTGCATACAGCTTCTCCTTCTTCAACACTTCTAATACTTCCCGTAGATGCTTGCCATGCTCCTCTTGGCTTTTCGAGTAGATTAGAATGTCGATGGTGAACACTATCACAGATTTATCGAGGAATGGTTTACAAACCCTGTTCATCAAATCCATGAATGCTGTTGGAGCATTGGTTAGTCCAAACGACATAACCAAGAACTCGTAGTGTCCATATCTCATTCTGAATGCAGTCTTCTCAATATCCTGATCTCTCACTTTCAGCTGATGATACCCTGACCTAAGATCGATCTTTGAGAAATAGCTCGAACCTTGTAGTTGATCGAATAGGTCATCAATCCTCGGTAATGGATACTTGTTCTTCACCATTGCCTTGTTCAGCTCTCGGTAGTCTATACACATTCTCATGCTTCCGTCCTTCTTCTTCACGAATAACACCGAAGCTCCCCAAGGTGATGAACTAGGTCGAATGAAACCGTTGTCCAACAACTCCTGAAGTTGCGTCATGAGCTCCTTCATCTCCGCCGGTGCTAGTCGGTACGGTGCTTTTTCTATTGGTGTCGTTCCTGGTAACAAGTCTATTCGGAACTCTACTTGTCTATCAGGAGGTAATCCGGGAAGATCTTCGGGAAAGACTTCCGGATATTCACATACGACTGGTATATTCTGAACCTCCTTCTTTTCCTTCTTAGCATCGATCACAAATGCCAAATATGATGCACATCCTTTGGAAAAACATTTTATGGCTTTCATCAGGGAGATGATTCCAGAATTTACTCTGCGTTTGTCCCCGTACACCATAAATGAATCTTTTCCGGGTCTTCTTTCGGCATAATATCTCTGCATCATTGGCGCTAAGCCAATCCATTCCCAAAACGATGTCGAAACCATTTAACTCTATGGGTAATAGCTCTACGTGGAATTCTTTTCCGTTTAGGTCGATGACGATGTTCTTAATACGATCACTAACAGGTACGAACTTGCCACTAGCAACTTCCACAACTAAGGCATTATCAAGTTTTTCTACGGGCAATGCTAGTTTCCCACCAAACTTATGTGACACAAAGGAGTAGTTCGCTCCGGAATCAAACAGTATATTAGCAGGCAAACCATTAACAAGAGAGGTACCTGAAGCGACATTTGCTGCCTCCTTTGCAGCCTCGAGCGTCACCTGGAAGGCTCTTGCCTTTGGCTTTGGTGGAATGTTGGGTCTTCCTGCCTCCTTCTTCCTCGGTCAGTACCTCGGTATGTGCGCCTCCTCGTTCCACTCATAACAAACCTTTTTAGTGAACGTGCACTCGTTGGCATAGTGCCCAGGTTTTTCATATTTGAAACAAGTGACTCCTCCGTTACATTTCCCCTGGTGCTTCTTCTTGCACTTGTCGCACCATTGGGCTTCACCTCGTCCAGACTTCTGCGTACTAGACCTTGAGAACTTGCTTTTCTTGCTGAATTTCGACGACCCATCAAATTTCCTTTTCTCTCCCACCTCCGCTCTCTCCAGACCCTTCTTTCGTATCTGGGTCTCCACATTCTTAGCAGCCCAGATGGCGGCTTTCAGAGTGGTTGTTTGCTTGACCATTGGACCGAAGTCCGCTGGTAATCCGAGGGCAAACTTGTTAACCTTGGAGAGTTCAGTTGGGACGAGGTGAGGAACAAGCTTCATTTTCTCTATAAAGCTTGCAGCGTATTCTGTAACGCTCATTCTTCCCTTCTTCAGATTCTGGAATTCGTTGTTGATCTCCAGAAGATCCTGCTCAGAGTAGTATTGCATCTTTAACTGCACCAGAAAATCCTCCCACGACATCTTGTTCGCTTCTCCTTTGAGCATTGAATCAGCTAGTAGCTTCCACCAGCTTAGTACTCTAGATTTCAACAGAGGAACCGCGAGAGCGGTCTTCTGCCTGTTGCTACACTCGCAACTCTCAAACATCGTCTCCATCTCGGAGATCTAGTTCATGACTTCCACCGGCGTCGGGCTTCCAGATAGAAACGGTGGTTTGGATACCATGAAATCCTTGTATTTGCATCCACGTCCGTCATTTCCTCCATCCTGGTGGTTTCGCCTAACTATCGGTAGGTTGGCTTGACCAACAGTCCCACTGTAGTTTCCTCCTTCTGACTGCCCATCATTCAGCTCGGGCTGTTCAATTGGTACCATAAGTTCTTCTCGGTTCTGTTGAATTAAACGCCTTGTTTCCTCCATTTGGCGATCCAACATCATCTGGATCATCGCTTGCACTGCGGCCATCGTCATTAGCTCAGGTGCCACTTCTACGACAACAGGTATTTGTTGTATCACTAGAGGTTGAGGGGGTTGGTTCCTATTTCCATTTGTGTTTACGTTTCACCTAGGGGTCCTTGCAATCTTGATCTATACATCGAATAAGGTGAATTTAGATCTTTATTTAGCATTGACGTTTAAATCATCCTTATCACTCCGAAACTTTTACATGTTAGTTCTAATATCGTAGTCGTACGTTTAGAATCCTAAACACATAATGTTTCCAGATCCGGTCGGCAACAGACCATAGATCCGAACAAATAACAACATATAAGGCATAAATCATTTAGCACATAAAGCATATTAGGCATACTTTCCTAAATAAGCTAGTGCTCACATCTCACAATCTTCGCTTAGCATTCTAAGTTTAAGTCTAGAAATCCTACAAATTACTAGTTCGCTTAAACTAATGCTCTGATACCAACTGTGACATCCCCATTTTCACGGCCAGAAAAGACCAATTTTGTTTATGCTGAATTTGTCCCAAAACAAAATATGATAAAGATTTATCAAAAGCATTTCCAAAGAAATGTATTTCATTAAAAGACTCGGGATGTCATGTTCGATACAGATCAAAAGCATAAACAGTACAACATAAGCCTTACTACATTATTTTGTATTTACAGGCCTATAATCCCTTATCTCTCATCCAAACATCTATGCTCATGCGCCACTACCTGTAATACAAGAAACTGAGTGGGTCAGGCTTGGGAGCCTGGTGAGCACATAGGGTTTTCAACCCACAATAAATAAGTTTATTAACTTTATAAAACCAAACAAACCCGATTACCCGTTCCCGTTATCCTCACTTTATGTCCCTAAAACATATAACATAAGGGACCTAGTCTAAGGACTTTCATCGGGGTGACAACACATGCTTCGGGGATTCCTCAGCAATTCATGTCAAATAAGGCAACCATGTGGGGGATGGAGTACTGCTGGTAAACACACAGTTCAAATAAACATCTACAGGTTGCGAACCTGCTAGATGACTGGATCATCAATAACATCTATAACGAGGCCTCTCATTATTTTATTTTGTCACACAACAACTATTACATCTACACATGTTTTACCCAACACATTTTGTAGATATAAAATACATATATAGTTTAAAACATGTATAAAATCGTTCATCCAGCATAGATAGCAAGTTTACAGATAATATGCACACACAGCATGTAATTTATATAAAATACTTCATATCTATGTGTAAGCTGAAAGTAACTATGCACTCATGTCACACCCCAAAACCGGAACGGCAGAAACGTTCGGGGGTGGAGGACGTCATGTTTAGTATCACAAGATATGCATTATAGTAAGCAAGCAATGAACAACCATTTCATTTGAAAGAAAGTGTTTACAATGTGTATGTTCACAAAACATAGAATTCATAAGCAAATAATAAAACAAGACTTGAAGCTATTATGCTCCATCTTCTGAATTCCCAGCACGAGTACCTGTCTACTAGGCTCCTGAGAATACAAGTTATTTGAAAGAGTTGATCAGCAATTAAGGTGGTGAGTTCATAAGATTTTACTGATGTAAGTAAGTTGTAAAATGTTGTTGTAAAATTTAGTTGAAAATGCTATTGTAAAATGTATTTGAAAGATGTAGTAAATTGTAAGTTCTGTTTAGAAAAGTTCGCCTGTTCCTCTAGAAAATCCTATATTTCCTACTTTAATGAAATATAAGTAAAAATGACTCTACAATCCTTTCTATGAGTACTAAATGGATACAAGTTATATAAAACTCAGAGTAAACAAACAATCGACTGTGCGCATCTGCCCTAAGCCCACAACCAGACAAGGAACAGGAATTAAGGCGGATAGCACACATCCCATTGGTTGTTAGATCATTGTTGTATATATAACCCTGGTGTATTCACTTGTTACTCATGGAGTTAATTGTAATGGTTCCTTTATATTTAATGAAAAGACTCTTTAAGAAAACCCATATTTCTTATAATAAAAAGGTGACCACAGTGATTACTTTTATAATAACTTAGTTTATACTGGATATATATGATCTAATATCGGATAGAAAGTTGATTGAGTGAATCTGCCCTAAGCCCACAACCAAACAAGGAACAGGAAGTAAGGCGAAAAGCACACATCCAACTACCTATTGGGTATTAATTATATATAACCATGATGTATAAACTAAAGTATTATATAGTTAATCACCTAAGGTCTTTTAAGTTTATATTGGTTTAATAAAATGGATTAAACCCTTAACTGGTAAGTTTCTAGTTTTGTATACCAAAAGTTCTGATTTGGAAAGTATGTTTTGTACTAGAAAACTGTGCATTGACTCTGTGTCCTATGACTTGAACCATACTTGGTACCCTTATGATGTCTTAATGTATACTAAACATATATATATCTAGAGTCGAATAGAAAATAGACTGGGTGAACTCGTTCCAAGCCCACAACCAAACAAGGAACATGAAATGAAGCGTAGAGCACACACCCTATTACCTGTCAGATCCTATTGATATATATATATCCTTTAACGTATACATTAAGGAATCATAAGGTTAGCATTATGGTCCTCTCTTACTAAACGTAGCCTTCTACCAAGGCATCTAATGTTATCTATGTTTGTTTCTTGCATGAGTTGTGTAATTTCCCAAGTGAGACTATCATTAACCAAAAATATAGTTTTTACATTACTGTTAATTGTGAGAAGATCACAATGTGAATGAAATGGGGAAATAATAAAGTACTGTATTGTTGTATTATAGTAACTACTGCTGTACTTTCTACCTTAATCCGGCCGTTAATTAAGATTAAATGTGGAATGGTTGCACCATACTATCGACTAATAACACGGCAATGAAAGACGTCGGAAGAAATGACATTTGGCACCCGTAGACTTGCAAGTCCCACTGTAGCTAACAGCAAGGTGTAGGATAGTCAATCCAGTATAGATCTATACGCAAATTCACGCTCTCCCTCCAGGAGAATTCTGGCTACAAATCGAGCCATGACAGGTGATGCCATGCCCCGAACGATGGTTCACATTTATGTTATTGTATGCTTATATATGTATTGTATGTACTAGCTGTATTGTATGTTCTCTCTGTCTAGTATGCATGTATGTTCTGTTTCTATCTCATCATAGTATGTTTGACTCATGTATGAACTGACTCTTTGTAAGCTTCATTGTACTAGAAGTAATGAATAGTATCTTCCTAAACTATACCTATTATAGTTTACTAATGTATTTACTTGGACTGTTATTTGAAAAGACTCATTTTACTACTAAGTTATGCTTGTACTTTAAAAACAGAGTTTGATTAACTATAAAGTAACATAACTTTAAAAGAGTTTTTGAAATGTTTTGATCGCTTATAAAAGACATAAACAACATTTTGAAAGATGTTTATAACAAACAATTACACAATTATCATTGTGTTCAACTTGTATTTCCCCCTTAAAAGCATTTAAAACAGTTAAAAGATTCATTACGGGGTATGAACTCACCTGATGTGGGTGATTCAACTTATACGCGTGTAAGGATGAGAAGTTCCACGAATGAAGTCCCGAGACACAATAAGTCCTAAATGACATATATTGACATGAATATAGTCTTTATAAGCAACTATATGAAAGGAAACACCTTCCGGGACTAGGAAACACTTTGACCAAGTGTTGGAATCACATGTGATTCATCAAAGGAAAGTGGAATGACACTAACATGAGTTTACTACCATGGGTTTACGGCCAAAGGGAGTTTACGGCCGTAAACTCATGGTCAAACATGCATAAGTGTTTGTTTGAATGCTAGGGAAGCTTTAGTGACTTTTGCTCTACACAAGGATGAGAAAGACCAACTCATTGGAGGCTGTTGATGAGTTTACGGCCCAAAGGAGTTTACAGCCGTAAACTCATGGTCATTATGTATTTGAGAGTAGTTTAAGGTCTTATTCTCATCAATGAAGGGTTCTAGTTCACAAGCTTTGCATCTAGAAGGGTTTATGTCCCATGCATGCCATAACATTGAGTTTACGGCCAAGGGAGATCTTGGGCCGTAAACTCAAGATGTTCTTGGGAAAATGTATGTTTCAAGGGTGTGATTCAAGGCTTCCTAGTAGATACGAAGTATAATGAAGGAATACTTACGATATGGAGGCTTGAAATGGTGATTAAGGTCCAAGAACACTAGTGTGTGTTCTTGGTGTTCTTGGTGTTTCTTGAAGATCTAAGAAAACATGATTTCCATGGATGAATCATGAGGATGAAGCTAGTTAAGAAGGATTAACAACAAACTAGAGAAAGAACACTTACGATTTTTGAAGATCAAAGATGAAACTCGGGATGATACTTGAGAGAGAACTCAAGTGTTCTTGAGGTGAAAGTGAAAGAATGGAGAAAATTTGAAGGATATGAGCTTATATGGAGGAGTTTACGGCCCACCTTGAGTTTACGGCCGTAAACTCAAGTGTTGTGGCCCTGAAATCTTTTTGATGAGGTTAAGGCTGGATTTGTTGTACAGTGTCTCTAGCAGGTTCATTCTAACACTCATTACTTAAGTGTACTAGGCTTAAAACTCCTTAGAATGACCTTTAACCAACCTAGAACTCATTGCCAATGAGCTTGACACTCAGTTGTGATGACTGACTGAGCTTTTAAAGCAAAAAAATTTCGGGTTATCACATCATCCCCCCGTTAGATGGAATTTTGTCCCGAAATTAGCTTTCTTAGCAGTACTACTGGGGTTGCGCTCCTCTGATTGGCAGAATACCTACTCGTAGACCTGGCAACTTTACCCTGGTGTTCATGATAGGATTCGTACTTGGTCCATCTATCATTACCTCGTATATACAAGTCGTATATAATTAGGATTAGTAAGACGGTCGGATGTGCGACTCTGCCCCAGGTCCACAACCAAACAAGGAACATGAGATAGGGCGGAAACACACATACTAAATCTGCGTAATCATAATCATATACCACCCTTGCGTATACACTGAATAGTGATAGGTGGGCAGTATTCGTCCATAGCCTCTGTGCTCGAACTTGGTCTGTTGGACGAGTGGTATTTCGTGACGGTCTGCGGACATCCGACGATAAGGCTTCGGAGGACAAAGCAATCTTCGCACGAGTACTTCGGGGTTTAGAATACGAAAGATAAAACTGAGGTTTAGGTCGGACTGTCGATACGAAATGACGAAAGTTTCGAAAACTTGCCGATCGAGGCGATAGAAACATATGAACTTAGTATGGTGAGGACCACGCCAATTCATGGCGAATGATAGTAACGGACTCTTTACTGAACAAAGTTTTGGCAAATTTGAAAGAAACGTCTGTTATACGTGTTGGATTAGTGTCTAAGTCCATAACTATTTTGGTATGTACTTGACCCAATTATGAGCATGGTCCTTTTGGGTTGCCTTCACCATAGAAATATGTAGGATGAATTAAGGAGAGAAAGGTTTAATTATGATTTATTAATATATTATAAGAATAATATATTAAAGGAGAAATCATATTGTTTAATTAATATTAGTCAAGAATTAATTTTGTGACTAAAAGAGTTTAATTAAACTTAGGGGACTAGAGTTGTAATTATAAGATAATTACAATTGGGCTAGGATCACCTAATAATATATAGGTTGGACGAATTCTATGGGAAGCCCATAGGGAATTCGTCCAAGGGATATGTCAAAGGAGTCCATGGGCTGCTTAGGGCCTAAGCAGTCAGATTAGGGTTTCCTAGTTGCAAACCCTAATAGCCTACATGTATATAAAGGACCCCTATACCCCAAACACGTGGCCAAGTGTTCCTTTAGGGTTTCCAGCCATTTTTGGTCCTCTCTCCTCCCTCTTCATCCAAGTTGCTTAGTGGTGTTTGTGACTCCATTAGAGGTGCAACACTTGAGGCACTAAGCTTTCTGAAGCCAATCAAAGCAAGGAATCGATTGTTATTACTATATAACAATCAAAGGTAATTACTAAACCCTTATTTCAGTTCTTATATGATAGGTCTAGGGTTTATAGCTTTGGATATTCAATTGCATGTTCATTAGACAAACTAGATCCAAAAGCTATTAGGGTTTGCATGTACACCATAGGAATGATGTATTGCTCGAAACCCATCAATACGATGATGTATCCCTAGTATGTTTGATAATGTACTCCTAGTATGTTCGACAATGTACTCTTTGTAACTGATCCAGGGCTTTCAGTTTTCCCCTTGATGTTAACACTTCTACGTATCGTACCGCTATGTGCGCATACATACTAATGAAAGTGCTTTGATAACTGGTGATGATACTTTATATCATGATCCTCCTCGGTACCACTACGATCGCCTGTCATATAAAAGTTATGAATATTTAAGACGAATAAGACAGTCGACTGAGTAACTCTGCCTCAAATCCTCATCCAATTAAGGAACAGGGATTAAGGTGGAATCACTCACTCTAAGCCTGCAGCCTCTTACTTATTCACAACCATGATGTATATGCTATGCCATTATAGCTTCCCTAAACGGATCTTTTTAGTTCTCTTGAATATTGTGATCTATCTCAATATGTGAGTTATTATAATTACTTTTTAGGTGTTTTCCCCAAGTTTTAATCTTATATGAATATAAATTAATTTTCAAAGTAATTACTATTTTGAAAACGTACCGCTGCTCGTCGACGACTCCGGGGTAGATTCCCCTGCGGTGATCATCAGGATTCGTCCATCCGCTCCTGAGTTCTTTGTTATCGGGCAGTCCCTCTGATAGTGTCCAGTCTCACCACAGCCATAACAGGCTTGGTTTTCTTCAGTTCCGGGGACTTGGGAGATCGGTTGAGCCGGTGCCCTGCAGAAACGGATTGTGTGTCCCTTTCTGTGGCAGTTCAGACACTGCATTTCCCGACATACTCCGGTGTGGTGATAGTTGCACTTTCCAAACTTTGGGAGGGTTCCAGCATATCGACTGGAAGGTGCTGGAGCAGCAGGTGTTGTAACGGCGTACATAGTACTCGCTTGTTGCTCTTACGGGGTGTCCTGTGTTGTTCGCTTCTTCTTCCTCTTGTTCCGCGACTTCCGTTTATAGTCCTCTTCCCTCGATGGCTCGGGAACAGGGACTTCTATACCATGGTGGACTCCATGGTCGATGTGTCGCTGGGCCAGGCGTTTGGCGCTATCAAATGTGGCTGGGTTAGAAGACAACACATCTCCTTGGGTCGGAGCAGTCAGACCCCAGATATATCTTTCTATCTTCTTTCTCTCCGGGGTAACCATCCCGGGGCATAGAGCTGCTAGGTCGCTGAACCGGTCAGTGTAGGTCACGATGTCTGAGCCGACCATAGTGACCTCCCATAGTTCTTGTTCCAACTTTTGAACTTCGCCCCTTGGGCAGTATTCTTCCAGCATCAACTCTTTTAGGTTTTCCCAACCTATTGAGTTAGCCACTGATAGGGTCAGTGACTTAACATGGCTGTTCCACCATGTTAGGGCTTTGTCAGAGAAGGTGCAGGCAGCAAACTTCACTTTGCTCCCTTCTGGGCACGAACAGATTTCGAAGACCGAATCTATTTTCTCGAACCATCGCATCAGAGCGATGACTCCACCATTTCCATTAAAGTAATTTGGTTTTCAGTTCATGAAGTCTTTATACGAACACTCCCTTGGGTGTCCGTGAGTAGCTCCAGGGTTGGCTAAGTGGGTACCGCTATCAGATCGGAAGGTACCACTTTCACCGAGGCAAGCTATAGCAGTTGCCACTGCGGAGGATATCATTGCGTGGAGAGTAGCAATATCGAATTGTGACGGTGGGGTTGGAGTTATCGGAGTAGTGCGTCTGTTTGATCTGCGAGGAGGCATCTTTGCTAAAACAATACAAAGATGAGACAGAATAAGTCTAAAGCAATGGGCACAAGCCGAAAGCTGAAAAGACAAGGTTATCCTAGTTGTGGGTGTATCGGGTCCTGACTTCCACAGCGTTCTAGAATCAATTCATAAAAGAGTCTATACCTAATAAAATCTATGAATTTGAAATGGCTATCCTCAAATGAATATCTGTTTCCTGAATAACTGTTACCAGCTGCATGTAAAAAAATAATCCTAACACATAATGCGAGCAGTGTCTCCACTCGCTCATTAAGTTAACAAGATTATTATTTATTAGTGTGACGTGTAAGACGTTTTGGTTACTTAGGCTGATCCTTCTTTGAAAACTTCTCATGAACTTGCTCTCATTCCTCTTTGACTCTTCTATTGTCTACTTATGAGGAAGTGGTTACATCTATTTGGGTTTGTTCTGTGAGATTTAAGGTAACTTTATGGGGTGATCCTTACAAAGTCCTCCTATAATTGCACAATGTATAGAGGTTGTATATAACTTAAGATTAAATAGACCTTCGAATAAGTGATCCTACTCCAAAACCACAACCAAACAAGGAACAGGTAGCGGAGCGTAGATCACAAATTCTAAGTCTATAGATTCTCAATTATATATAACCTTGGGAGTATACATTATAAAATTATAGACCTATCCACAAGGGTCTTTTAAGTTATCATGTAAGTTGTTTATCTAGTGCCTAAAATACTCTTATAGTATTTTAATGTAATCTTCTTGGTATGTTTCAAACTTGTTATCGCGTTATTGTCTCATAGAATACTCCTATAGTATTCTAACTTTAATGTACTTGATCTAGTATTCTCTCGACTGATGTTAGGTAAGTTTTACGATCGTTGCAACACCACATCACTCCCAAACACATGTCGGTCACATATCGAATGAATATAGTTGATTAGGCTATATTGATCCTAGCTATGATTACATAACTGTTCAGGTTTGACGACAGTGTTCAACCTTTAAATACTTTAGTTCTGTTCTTCTTGTAATACTTGGTCTAGTATATACATGTATAAGCAAGTAGGTATATTTTTATAACTTATCGTTATACTCTTAAAATATATCATTATCCAGAGCACTTAAGCCCCATTGTATTTGTAGTTGTATATCTTTTATCGGTTGATATACTTAGTTCACTATAAACAATGCTCTGATACCAATCTGTCACACCCTAAACCGGAACGGCGGAAACGTTTGGGGGTGGAGGACGTCATGTTTAGTATCACAAGATATGCATTATAGTAAGCAAGCAATGAACAACCATTTCATTTGAAAGAAAGTGTTTACAATGTGTGTTTTCACAAAACATAGAATTCATAAGCAAATAATAAAACAAGACTTGAAGCTATTATGCTCCATCTGATGGGTTTTATGCATAAGAACAATCCTATGTGCTCATACAAACCCTAATGCTTGGATCTAGGTTTCTCTATTGTACATGCTTTGAATCCAAGACTTGCAAACCCTAATCTAGCATACATAATATCAAAATAACATATAACATCAGATCTAGATGTTTACCTCTTCAAATAGTAGCTTGAATCTTCTTCTCTTGAGCTTAGAATCACAATTGTAATTCCTCTAATGGATCACAAACACCACACAAGCAAGAAGGCAATTATGAGAGAGGAGAAACAATGCTAAAATTGGCCCTAGGGTTTCTCTTGGGAACAAGTGGCCGAAAATTGCATCCTAGGGTATCTATTTATACTATAGGCTGCTAGGGTTTCAGTCTAAACACTAACGGATACCTTAGCCACGAAGTAGCTCAAGGAACCTTCTGGAGTGAGGCCTTGGACGAAAATATGATGATCCTTCATCATAATTTCGTTCCCCCTTAGTCCATTAGGTTTCCCAGCCCAAAACTCAACTATCACACATTTGACAGTTTATGCCCCTTTATTTAATTAATCTCTTTTAGTCACCAAATTAATTCCTAATTAATTTATGACTAATACTAATTAAATAAATGTGATTTCTCCTTTAATATATTATTCTTATAATATATTAATAAACCATAATATCCTCTCTCTCATATCAAATTACCTTGTCAAGTTGCTTTCGTGAAGGCAACCCAAAAGGACCATGCATAACCGGGTCAAGTACATACCAAATATAGTTATGGGCTTAGACACTAATCCAACAGTCTCCAACTTGGATAAGTCTAGTAACTATATCTCACATACGACTTCAGGATCTGGTTAGCAATCGTAGCTCTTATATGCTTCTGTCAACTCTGATCAAAATCTTGTCCTTCAGATAAGGGATCGTATAATCCTCTGTTCTAGATATCATGCCGACAATACTTATTGTCCATCATTTGTTTCTCGATCTCTTGATTTGTTCGACATAGAATTCAGTTGAACACATCAACCTCATCCTGACCCGGCACGACACATAAGTCAAACCAAATCATCGAGTGGCCAAGATATCACTTTTATTCTCTCAAAATAAAAGGAACAGATAAACTTCGACTTATATGCTTTTTTTATCTACTAGCTAAGTTACACACAATAATACGTTTTATAACATCAAGTTACTGATGCGTTTTCGTATTATCAATATATAATCAACTAGCAAACAATAACCATATCTCTAGGTCTTAAGATTATATGATATTATCATCTTGCGATCACTTATGATAACATTCAAGAAGTGATACTAGCAAGTGCAGGTTTATTCCAATGCTCAAAACATATTTCATAAGCACTCATAAACTTCGTAGCAAACCTTGCTATGTCTAAAACCTTTCAGACAATCTACAAACAAATTTATGACAATCTTCTTTCATATCTACTTCCAACATATGAGCGATTATGGACTGTTCGAACAATCTTATTATTCAGGAAGTCAAAACATGCAAAATTTGGAAATAAAAGATAAATTATCAACACAAGATAGTAACTTTCTTATAAATAACACACCTTTATTTAATCATCAAAATGTTGAATACAAAATTATCCATTACAAATTTCCTACCTATCTAATCTAAACTAATATCGTCCTTTAGCCTAACGCTCCTAGCGTGCTTCAAATGCTTTACCCTACTCAGTCCCTTCGTAAGGGGATCTGTAGGGTTATCTTCTGACGATACCCTCTTCACAACGAGGAGTCCCTCTTCTACCCGATGTCTAATAAAATGGTATTTCCTTTCGATATGTCGAGATCTGCCATGATCCCTTGGTTCCTTGGTCAAGGCAACCCCTCCTTCATTAGCACAAAAAATTTCCATGGGCTCCTTTATGGATGGCATAACTCCAAGGTCTCCTATGAAGTTCTTCAACCATATAGCCTCCTTTGATGCTTCGCTTGCCGCAATGTACTCTGATTCGCACGTTGAATCAGCTACGGTCTCTTGCTTGGAACTTTTCCAAGTCACTGCTCCTCCATTCAGGGTATAGACCCAGCCTGACTGCGATCGGTAATTATCCCGATCCGTCTGAAAACTAGCGTCACTGTACCCTCGCACCCTTAAGTCATCACTCCCACCGAGGACTAGAAACCATTCCTTGGTCCTTCGTAGGTACTTAAGAATATTCTTGACAGCAATCCAATGTGCTCTACTAGGGTTCCCTTGATATCTGCTGACCATGCTCAAAGAGAAGGCCACATCAGGGCGAGTACAGGTCATAGCGTACATAATCGAGCCAACTGCGGAAGCGTAAGGTACTCGGCTCATATCAGCTATCTCTGCCTCTGTACTCGGGCTCTGAGTCTTACCCAGTTTGGTATTGCATTGGATTAGTAACTCCCCTTTCTTGGAATTTTCTATACTAAAACGTTTTAGCACCTTTTCCAAGTATGTATCCTGACTGAGTCCTATCAGTCTCTTACTTCTGTCTCTCACTATCCTTATTCCCAGAATATACGAAGCCTCTCCGAGGTCCTTCATAGCGAAACACTTCCCAAGCCAGGACTTGACCTCCTGCAAGGTTGGGATGTCGTTTCCTATGAGCAGTATGTCATCGACATATAATAAGAGGAAGCTCACTATACTCCCACTGGCCTTGACATACACACATGACTCATCTTCGCTTCGTAGAAAGCCAAACTCTTTGACCTTCTCGTCAAAACAAAGATTCCATCTGCGAGACGCTTGCTTTAATCCATAAATGGATTTTTCAAGCTTGCACACTCTATTTGGGTGCTTCGCATCGACAAAACCCTCTGGCTGATTCATGTAAACATCCTCAGCCAACTTCCCATTTAGGAAAACGGTTTTTACGTCCATCTGCCAAATTTCATAATCATGAAATGCAGCTATTGCGAGCATTACCCTAATAGACTTTATCTTGGCAACTGGCGAGAAGGTCTCATCATAGTCAACTCCAGGAGTTTGAGTAAAGCCCTTCGCGACCAATCGCGCTTTATAAGTGTGCACTTTCCCATCCATGTCTGTCTTCTTCTTGAAGATCCACTTGCACCCGACTGTCTTACGACCTGGTACATTATCAACCAAATTCCAAACTTGGTTGTCATACATGGACTGAATCTCGCTGTCCATTGCCTCTTTCCATTTAGCAGACTATGGGCCTGCCATGGCTTCCTTATAGCTATTAGGTTCGTCCAGATTTACTAGTGTACTATCACTAATAAACGTATCTCTGTCAGTAGTAATATGGAAACCATAAAACTGGGGTGGAACACTAACTCTATTGGAACGTCTAAGAGGTAAGGACTGGTCAATTGGTTCAACAGGAGTTTCCTCCTCAGGTTGAGCGCCAATGTTAGAGGTTCCTTCATCTCCTGACTCTTGAAACTCTTCAAGGTCAATCTGACTCCCACTGTCTCCTTGACTTATGAGTTCTCTCTCTCTCTGCAAACTCCTTTCCTAGCAACAAAAACAACATTGTCACTTGGTCTATAGAAGAGATAGCCAAAAGACTTTTATGGATAGCCGATGAAATAACACTTCTCACTACGAGGTTCTAGATTGTCATGAGTCTCTCGTCTTACGAAAGCTTCATAACCCCAAACCTTGATATGTGCTAACGAGGGAGCTTTCCCTGTCCACATCTCGTGAGGTGTCTTGGCAACCTTCTTGGTGGGAACCAAGTTAAGGATATGGGCGGCAGTCTCTAAGGCATACCCCCAGAATGAGATTGGTAACGAAGCACGACTCATCATAGAACGAACCATGTCCAACAAGGTTCGATTACGTCTCTCAGCCACACCATTCAATTGTGGCGTTCTAGGAGGCGTCAATTGCGAAACTATTCCGCATTCTTTTAGATAGTCGTGAAACTCGAGACTTAGGTACTCTCCTCCTCGATCAGATCGAAGCATCTTGATTTTCCTGCCCAACTGATTCTCCACTTCATTCTTGAACTCTTTGAACTTTTCAAAGGTTTCTGACTTCTGCTTGATTAAGTAGATATATCCATATCTGCTATAATCATCTGTAAAAGTCACGTAGAAGCGACAAGCGTCCCTTGTGGTGGATCTAAAGGGTCCACATACATCTGTATGTATGAGATCCAATACACCCTCACCCCTTTCACATGAGCCAGTAAAGGGTGACTTGGTCATCTTCCCAAGTAAACAAGACTCACACACATCATCGTCCCTAAGGTCGAATGACTCCAAGACTCCATCCTTTTGGAGTTGGGCTATGCGTTTCTTGTTAACATGTCCAAGGCGACAATGCCACAAGCATGCTTTGTCCAAACTTGTGGGCGAATCAATATTCAAAACATCATTTCCTAAATTATCTATAATTAACACAAATTCATAAATCCCATTACAAGGTAATGCATTGAAATAAAAGACACCATTCAAATAAGCATTAATAGAACCATTACTATTATCAAACGAATATCTGAAACCTTGTCTAAACAATCCATGAAAAGAAATGATGTTTCTTTCCATATCTGGCGAATAGCAACAATTATTTAAATCTAGCCCTAACCCATTACTGAACACTAAGGAATAAACTCCGATCTTGGTTACTGGTGAAGACTTCTTGTTTCCCATGATCAAGTTTATCCTTCCATGCTCCACTTCCCTACTTTTTCTTAGCCCCTGCAAATCAAAACAAATGTGGTAACCACATCCAGTATCAAGGACCCATGAAGTAGCAAGTGATGAGTTATTAGATTTAATTAAATACATACCTGCAAAGGTGGGCTTTATCTTCCCATCCTTAATGTCCTGTACATATTTTGGGCAGCTTCGTTTCTAGTGTCCCTTCTGGTGGCAATAGAAGCACTCTGCTTCCTTGGGGTCAGAAGAGGGCTTAACAGAACCTGCTTTGGTCCCACTAGAAGAGGAACCATCTAGGGTCTTACCCTTATGGTGGCTCTTGGAAGGAGCCTTCCTCTTCCTTCCCTTTCCTTGGCCAATAGCCAACACAGGAGCAGCTACAGTAGAGGATGATGCAATAGATTTGTCCTTGAGGTTGCTCTCAGCTGTCCTCATGAGCCCTTGAAGTTTACTCAGGGTGACCTCTTCTTTGTTCATATGGTAGGTCATTCTGAACTAGTTGTAGGAGGAAGGCAAGGAGTGGAGGATGATGTCGATAGCCAAATTCTCATCAAACTTAACATTAAGTTTGAGAAGACGATCAACATACCTTTGCATTCTTTGCAAATGAGCAGTTAGGGATTCTCCACTCCCCATCCTAGCGGTGATCATGTTAGTGATGATCTCATAGAGCTCTTGCATCGTGCTCTGGTGGTACCTGTCCAGCAAATCTTGATGCATCTCATATGGATACATGTCCTCATAGGACTTCTGGAGTTCGAGGTTCATGGTGGCCAACATGATGCAATGAACTTTCGTCGCATCACGCTCGTGGGCCTCAAACGCGACCATTTCTTCAGGAGTAGCTTCTTCTGGGTTGATTTTCTCTAGTTTCTCGTCGAGGACATATTCTTTGTCCTCGTAGCGAGTAATCATGCGAATGTATCTCATCCACTCGTTGAAGTTCGAGCCATCAAATGTCACCTTTTGACACATGTTCATCAACGAGAATGACCCAGAAGTGTTGTTGTTTGCGTTTGCGTTAGACATCTGAAATACAAAGAAACAAAGTTTGATTAGAAATGAATCCCCAATTAAACACCCAAATGAGAAATTAGGGCTAGGATCCAACAACATTATTTACAACTTAGAAAAGGGATGTCGTAATCTAAAAGTAAATAATTTGAAGGTATGTCGTAAGTGATGTCGTAAGTGAATGACGATTCACTAATTTTCACCATGAAAAACTAAAAGAGATTAAGTTTTAAATGTATTTGAAAATTCCTAGATTTCTTTTGAGATTCATTGAACATTTCAATGGCATGTTTAAATCTCGATATGCACTTCATATTTGCGACTGGGATGCCGAGAATCGCAAACAAGTTGTGAATAACCATGCGAATCAACATGGTGCACCCAATGTCTCTATCGCCTAATCAATGTGTTGGTTAGCCATGCACGCTCCATTGATCAATGGTAAAGATCGAGCCACCCTTTGTCACCAATGTCAATCCCAAATTAGTGTGTCGGTTAGCCACGCACGCTCCACTAACGTTTGACAGGGGTACAAAGTGTAATTCCATGGAATAGCATCATTTTCACATTTTACCCTAAAGTAACTAAGATTGGGAATTTATAAAACAATGTAGTTACTTTAATATTTCCATTATACTTATAATGAGGAATTAAGTGCCCAATCCTATCCGTTCGGCTAACGACCCTCCACCAGTCAAGCAAGCGGTAGGTGTGAGTGTACACCCATTAAGCGCCATTTTATAGGCAACAACCTTATACCCACCTTATAGACTGGCTTCGTGAATGAGGCCTACTAGCGATAAGACTAGCTTATTCTTATACATATATATTAATTAATCTTGTAATAATATAACAGTATAGGGTTGAATTTTAAACTTGTAAAATTCTAAGGGTTTGAAATTTAAATCATTCAAAATTAAACTTTTAATCACAAAATTTAAATTTCAAAACTTGAGGACAAATTTTGAACTTTTCAAAACACAAGGGATCAAATAACAAATGATATAAATCAAACAATTAATTTAGTGATTATCTATATTTGACCTAATTCAATTTCTTGCAAGATAAGTTACCCAATTAATACAAATAATCAATTTTAATCATATAAGGAATTTATTATCTAATCAATTGGTAAATATCTTTTGTTTTTGGCAAGGATAGTCTCACAAAATCATTAAAATTCGAATTTTATCAGTAAATATAGATTAGGCAACTATTCCATAGCAAAAACAGCAAGAAATCCCGATATTGCCTCTGTCAGACGATCCGACTCGCCAAGTAGGGCCGACTCGCCGAGTGCATGAAGTGACTCGCCGAGTCCAGTCGAACAGAAGTCAAAAAAATGATTTTCAGCATGTAAACAGTTAAAGCATCACATACAACAAAAACCAATCAAGTCTCTGATACCACTGATGGGTTTTATGCATAAGAACAATCATATGTGCTCATACAAACCCTAATGCTTGGATCTAGGTTTCTCTATTGTACATGCTTTGAATCCAAGACTTGCAAACCCTAATCTAGCTTACATAATATCAAAATAACATATAACATCAGATCTAGATGTTTACCTCTTCAAATAGTAGCTTGAATCTTCTTCTCTTGAGCTTATAATCACAATTGTAATTCCTATAATGGATCACAAACACCACACAAGCAAGAAGGTAATTATGAGAGAGGAGAGACAATGCTAAAATCGGCCCTAGGGTTTCTCTTGGGAACAAGTGGCCGAAAATTGCATCCTAGGGTATCTATTTATACTATAGGCTGCTAGGGTTTCAGTCTAAACACTAACGGATACCTTAGCCACGAAGTAGCTCAAGGAACCTTCTGGAGTGAGGCCTTGGACGAAAATATGATGATCCTTCATCATAATTTCGTTCCCCCTTAGTCCATTAGGTTTCCCAGCCCAAAACTCAACTATCACACATTTGACAGTTTATGCCCCTTTATTTAATTAATCTCTTTTAGTCACCAAATTAATTCCTAATTAATTTATGACTAATACTAATTAAATAAATGTGATTTCTCCTTTAATATATTATTCTTATAATATATTAATAAACCATAATATCCTCTCTCTCATATCAAATTACCTTGTCAAGTTGCTTTCGTGAAGGCAACCCAAAAGGACCATGCATAACCGGGTCAAGTACATACCAAATATAGTTACGGGCTTAGACACTAATCCAACACCATCTTCTGAATTACCAGCACGAGTACCTGTCTACTAGGCTCCTGAGAATACAAGTTATTTGAAAGAGTTGATCAGCAATTAAGCTGGTGAGTTCATAAGATTTTAGTGATGTAAGTAAGTTGTAAAATGTTGTTGTAAAATGTAGTTGAAAATGCTGTTGCAAAATGTATTTGAAAGATGTAGTAAGTTGTAAGTTCTGTTTAGAAAAGTTTGCCTATTCCTCTAGAAAATCCTATATTTCCTACATTAATGAAAGATAAGTAATAATGACGCTACAATCCTTTCTATGAGTACTAAATGGATACAAGTTATATAAAACTCAGAGTAAACAAACAATCGCCTGTGTGCATCTGCCCTAAGCGCACAAGCAGACAAGGAACATGAATTAAGGCGGATAGCACACATCCCATTGGTTGTTAGATCATTGTTGTATATATAACCCTGGTGTATTCACTTGTTACTCATGGAGTTAATTGTAATGGTTCCTTTATATTTAATGAAAAGATTCTTTAAGAAAACCCTTATTTCTTATAATAAAATGGTGACCACAGTGATTACTTTTATAATAACTTAGTTTATATTGGATATATATGATCTAATATCGGATAGAAAGTTGATTGGGTGAATCTGCCCTAAGCCCACAACCAAACAAGGAATAGGAAGTAAGGCGAAAAGCACACATCCAACTACCTATTGGGTATTAATTATATATAACCATGATGTATAAACTAAAGTATTATAGAGTTAATCACCTAAGGTCTTTTAAGTTTATACTGGTTTAATAAAATGGATTAAACCCTTAACTGGTAAGTTTCTAATTTTGTATACCAAAAGTTCTGATTTGGAAAGTATGTTTTGTACTAGAAAACTGTGCATTGACTCTGTGTCGTATGAATTGACCCATACTTGGTACCCTTATGATGACTTAATGTATACTAAGCATATATATATATATATCTAGAATCGAATAGAAAATAGACTGGGTGAATTCGTTCCAAGCCCACAACCAAACAAGGAACAGGAAATGAAGCGGAGAGCACACACCCTATTACCTGTCGGATCCTATTGATATATATATCCTTTGACGTATACATTAAGGAATCATAAGTTTAGCATTATGGTCCTCTCTTACTAAACGTAGCCTTCTACCAAGGCATCTAAGGTTATCTATGTTTGTTTCTTGCATGAGTTGTGTAATTTCCCAAGTGAGACTATCATTAACCAAAAATATAGTTTTTACATTACTGTTTATTGTGAGAAGATCACAATGTGAATAAAATGGGGAAATAATAAAGTACTGTAATTTTGTATTATAGTAACTACTGCTATACTTTCTACCTTAATCCGACCATTAATTAAGATTAAATGTGGAATGGTTGCACCATACTATCGACTAATAACACGACGATGAAAGACGTCGGAAGAAATGACATTTGGCACCCGTAGACTTGCAAGTCCCACTGTAGCTAACTGCAAGGTGTAGGATAGTCAATCCAGTATAGATCTATACGCAAATTCACGCTCTCCCTCCAGGAGAATTCTGGCTACAAATCGAGCCATGACAGGTGATGCCATGCCCCGAACGATGGTTCACATTTATGTTATTGTATGCTTGTATATGTATTGTGTGTACTAGCTGTATTGTATGTTCTCTCTGTCTAGTATGTATGTATGTTCTGTTTGTGTCTCATCATAGTATGTTTGACTCATGTATGAACTGACTCTTTGTAAGCTTCATTGTAGTAGACGTAATGAATAGTATCTTCCTAAACTATACCTATTATAGTTTACTAATGTATTTACTTGGACTGTTATTTGAAAAGACTCATTTTACTACTAAGTTATGCTTGTACTTTAAAAACGGAGTTTGATTAACTATAAAGTAACATAACTTTAAAAGAGTTTTTGAAATGTTTTGATCGCTTATAAAAGACATAAGCAACATTTTGAAAGATGTTTATAACAAAAAATTACACCATTATCATTGTGTTCAACTTGTATTCCCCCCCCCCCCTTAAAAGCATTTAAAACAGTTAAAAGATTCATTACGGGGTATGAACTCACCTGATGTGGGTGATTCAACTTATACGCGTGTAAGGATGAGAAGTTCCACGAATGAAGTCCTGAGACACAATAAGTCCTAAATGACATATATTGACATGAATATAGTGTTTATAAGCAACTATATGAAAGGAAACACCTTCCAGGACTAGGAAACACTTTGACCAAGTCTTGGAATCACATGTGATTCATCAAAGGAAAGTGGAATGACACTAACATGAGTTTACTACCATGGGTTTACGGCCAAAGGGAGTTTACGACCGTAAACTCATGGTCACACTGATGGGTTTTGAGCATTCTAACACTCCTATGGTGTACATGCAACCCTAAATACCTTGGATGTATGTTTTCTCTATTATACATGCAAATATCAATTTTCCAAGGTATTGTTCTAACTAGCATAATATAAAGTACACATAATATAAATTCTAGTAGAATTACATACCTCTTGTTTAGTGCTTGATTCCATGGAGCTCAAGAGCCTAGTTCCCCAAGTGTGACACCTCAAATGGTTCACACAACATCATGAACACTTGGAATAATTTGAGAGAAAGTAGAACACTTCTAAAATCGGTTTTCCCTCCACATATAGACTTAGTGGCCGATTTTGACAAGAATGATATGTGTATATAGTGTGACACTATTAGGGTAAACCCTAATTGTCATGGCTTTCCATTTCCTTGGATCCATGGGTTCAAATACACGATGGAGCATCCATGGAGCATCCTATGGGTTTTAGCCCAACTTGGTAATCCATGGAGTCTTAGCCCACTATACAAGTATGGATGATTTACACAATCAACCCATATATTTAATTAGTCTTCTTTTGATCACTTAATTAATTCTAGATTAATTATTGATCAATACCAATTAAATAATCTTATTAATATATTAGAACTTATAATATATTAATAAACTTTAAGTGTTATTTCTCTCATTTTAGTCTATCCAAATGCATGATGCCATGCAACCCAAATGGACCATGTCGGGTCGGGTCAACTATACACCAATTATAGTTATGGACTTAGACACTAATCCAACACAAACATTCATAAGTGTTTGTTTGAATGCTAGGGAAGCTTTAGGGACTTTTTCTCTACTCAAGGATGAGAAAGACCAACTCATTGGAGGCTGTTGATGAGTTTACGCCCAAAGGAGTTTACAGCCGTAAACTCATGGTCATTATGTATTTGAGCGTAGTTTAAGGTCTTATTCTCATCAATGAAGGGTTCTAGTTCACAAGCTTTGCATCTAGAAGGGTTTATGGCCCATACATGCCATAACATTGAGTTTATGGCGAAGGGAGATCTTGGGCCGTAAACTCAAGATGTTCTTGGGAAAATGTATGTTTCAATGGTGTGATTCAAGGCTTACTAGTAGATACGAAGTATAATGAAGGAATACTTACGATATGGAGGCTTCAAATGGTGATTAGGGTCCAAGAACACTAGTGTGTGTTCTTGGTGTTTCTTGAAGATCTAAGAAAACATGATTTCCATAGATGAATCATGAGGATGAAGCTAGTTAAGAAGAATTATCAACAAACTAGAGAAAGAACACTTACGATTTTTGAAGATCAAAGATGAAACTCGGGATGATACTTGAGAGAGAACTCAAGTGTTCTTGAGGTGAAAGTGAAAGAATGGAGAAAAGTTGAAGGATATGAGATTATATGGAGGAGTTTACGGCCCACCTTGAGTTTACGGCCGTAAACTCATGTGTTGTGGCCGTGAACTCTTTTTGATGAGGTTAAGGCTAGATTTGTTGTACAGTGTCTCTAGCAGGTTCATTCTAACACTCATTCCTTAAGTGTATTAGGCTTAAAACTCCTTAGAATGACCTTTAACCAGGCTAGAACTCATTACCAATGAGTTTGACACTCAGTTGAGATGACTGACTGAGCTTTTAAAGCAAAAAAATTTCGGGTTGTCACAACTCACCTGAAAGGTGGTGACTCTGCACTCCAACAGCGCTTCGTTATCTCAAAATAATTTTCCCTCGACAAAACCTAGTATCAATACCACTAGGGTTTAGTCTAACGTTAACCGCGACTAATTAATAGTCTAGCTATTATTATTATTATATAAGTGCTAAACAACACTCTATATAACTCATAATAATAGCCCAAATAATTATTTTAAGGTCCTAATAATGTTACTATAATTAATTAGAAGCTATATTAAAATTTGCGTAGGCGTAGCTCACTTACAATGGGTTTTCTTAAAAACCGGGCTTTGGTCGGAGCAGCGTTTCCGAACCGAAAGACCCTTTTTTCTCGAGACTCCGGGAGCCTCGGGGCTTCCTTCGGGTGGGGGTTAGAATGGGTTAGAGAGAGAGAAAGTATTTAGAGAGAGAAGTGGAAATGTGTGAAAAATCCGAGAGATTTCGCACCTATTTATAGGGTCAGCAGCTTCGGACTACGCTGCGCGTTCACCAGCACTACGCTGGGAGTAGTTCGGATGAGGATGCCAGCTGCGTCCAGATGTCTCGCACTTCGGAACCGGATAAGACCGGAGTATGCGGGGCATACTCGTCCTCGGATGCGGGGCATACTCGTCCTCGGATGCGGGGTGTAGGCAAGGCGACGTGTCACTCATCCGATGCGAGGCTTGATCATCATCGGACGGTTGTGGTGCTGCCACGTCACCAAATTCGCATCAGACTTCGCATTTTGCCTTCTCGACTTCTAAAATTCGTAACTTTCGCATACGAGCTCCATTTTTGACGTTATTTATATCCACGCGTAGGCGGGAATGTACTCTACAACTTTTGTTTAGAATCCGTCGGCTAATTTTGACTTTATTTTAAAGGTTATATTATTAACAGGCCGGGACAGGATTGGTCCATTAAAATCTCATAACTTCTTCATCCGACGTCCGTTTTCGTCTGTCTTTTTATCGTTATGCTACTATTAACGAGATCTTAGATTCTCGTTTAGGTTTTGTCGGCTAAAAACCGCTCGATCTAATACTCAAACTTTGGGCTGTACACCGCTAAGTCGAAACTTCGAAAAATCATAAATTCCTCATACGAAGTCATATTTGGGCGTTCTTTTTATGAATGCTCTCGGTTTAACATATTCTACGACTTTCATTTAGGTCACTAAGGCTAAAATTCGCTCTATCGTAAATTCACTATTTACGCTTCCCGGTGCCGTGCCGGTTCCGTCCCGAAACTTTGACGGGTCATAACTTCTTCGTTATAACTCGGATTTCGGCGTTCTTTATATCACTGGAATCCTTGTTTCGACCACTACAACTTTATGTAAAGATATCGGGCTTATCTCACACTTTAATTTTGACGCTTATTTTTATCCTTTATTTATTATTTATTTATAATTAATTAATAAGCACATAATTCACATAGTATTCAAATATTTCATTTTTATTATTTTGAAAGAGTTACAATAGTTGACCTAGACTATTACATCGTCTAAAATGCTTAGCCCTGAAACACGAGCGTTACAACAAGTGAGACACTTACCTACATATGTGGTAATCTCCGCTTTGATATTCGGCCACCAATAATGTTGTTTGATATCCAGGTACATCTTATCGGAACCCGGATGGATAAAGTACCTTGTTTTGTGAGCCTCATTCATTATCACGTCTCGGAATCCACCGAACCTCGGTTTCCAGATTCGGTCCATAAGATAATAGGCTCCGTCTTCTTTGACCGTCAGATTTTTTTCCATTCCGCGCAATGCCTCTTTGGCGACGTTTTATGGCTTCAAGGCTTCCTGCTGAGTCTCCTTGATTTGTGCAGATAGATGGGAATGGACGGTCATTGTTAACGTCTTTACTCGGCGACCCAAGTATTCCTTTCGACTTAAGGCATCGGCTACCACATTCGCATTGCCTGGATGGTATTTGATTTCGCATTCGTAGTCGTTTAGCAGTTCGACCCATCTCCGTTGTCTCATGTTCAATTCCCTTTGATTCAGAATGTGCTGGAGGCTCTTGTGGTCTGTGAAAATGTTGCACTTTGTACCATATAAGTAGTGCCTCCAAATTTTTAAGGCTAAGACCACAGCTCCCAACTCGAGATCGTGGGTGGTGTAGTTTACCTCATGGGTCTTTAGTTGTCTAGATGCGTAACCTATCACCTTTCCGCACTGCATAAGCACACAGCCTAAGCCTTGATTAGAAGCAGCGCAGTATACTACGAAGTCTTCCGTTCCTTCTAGCAAAGACAACACTGGAGCACTGCAGAGGGATTGTTTCAGGGTTTGGAAGGCAGCTTCTTGTTTGTCATTCCAATGGAAGGAGACACCCTTCTGGGTGAGAGTGGTGAGAGGCTTGGCAATTTTGGAAAAATTCTGGATGAACCTTCGGTAATAACCAGCAAGGCCTAAAAATTGTCAGATTTCGGTTGGGGTTCTTGGGGTTGCCCATCCCTCAATAGCCTTGATCTTGGTAGGGTCCACATGTATTCCCTCGTCACTGACTACATGACCCAAAAATTCCCCTCTACGAATCTAGAATTCGCATTTAGAGAACTTTCGTAAAGCTTCTCTGCTCTTAGTGTTCCCAAAATCTGTCGTAAGTGCCGGCTGTGCTCCTCCTTACTCTTAGAGTAAATGAGTATATCGTCGATGAAAACAATCACAAAATTGTTGAGAAACGGCCGACAGACTCGGTCCATCAGGTCCATAAAGGCTGATGGTGCATTTGTGAGACCAAAAGGCAATACTACAAATTCGAAATGCCCATAACGGGTTCGGAAAGCAGTCTTTGGGATATCCTCCTCAAAAAATCTTAGTTGGTGGTATCCGGACCTCAGCTCTATCTTGGAAAAGTAGCTGGCTTCTTGGAGCTGGTCGAATAGATCATCGATTCGAGGGAGTAGGTATCGATTCTTGACGGTGAGCTTGTTTAACTCTCGATAATCGATACACATTCTGAACGATCCGTCTTTCTTTTTGAAAAACAGGACCGGAGCTCCCCAGGGTGAAAAGCTCGGCCTGATGAATCCTTTGTCGAGAAGTTCACTTATTTGGCTGGATAACTCTTGCATCTCGGCAGGAGCTAACCTGTAAGGTGATTTGGCGATTGGAGTGGCTCCAGGTACAAGATCGATTCGGAACTCGACCTGGCGCTCGGGAGGGACTCCTGGCAAATCCTCAAGAAATACTTCGGGAAAGTCACGTACTTCAGGAATATCGTTAATGTTTTTCTCCTCCTTAGTTTTATCTATGACATGAGCAAGGAAGGCGTGATTCTTTTTATGCAAGCACTTTTGCGCTTGGATGCAAGAAATGAGTCGGAGGTTTGTGCTAGGTTTATCGTCGTAAACTATTAGGGTTTCGTTTTTGGGTAGATGAAGACGAACGACCTTCTCATGACACATAATTTCAGCATGGTGGGGGCTTAACCAATCCATGCCAACAATCACATCAAAGCTCTTAATATTAACATGCATCAAATTGATTGGGAAGGAGTGATTATTTAATGTTAGTGTGCACCCTACGTAGCTATCGTTGGTTGATTCTGTTTTACCATTGGCCATTTCGACCGTAAAAGGTTCGTTAAATTTGTGGGGATTTTGATTGAGTAGGTGTTTGAATCTGTGACTTACGAAGCTTCGTTCAACACCACTATCAAATAAAATGCACACATAAGAGTTGATGAGGGGAAACGTACCAGTCACCACTGTTGGATCTTGCACCGCCTCTCCTTGCCCCATGGTTAGGACCCTTCCTGTGTTCTGATTGTTGTTCTTGGGGCAGTTTCGTTTAAAATGGCCGGTTTCTCCGCATCCATAACATGCATGGCTGGCTTCGGTGTTGCTGTTAGTGGGCTGCTTGTTTTGTTGTGGGGGCATCTTGCAATATCGGACAGTATCTCCTTTTCGGTTGTAGTTGGTACATTGGAAGTCCTTGCATTCACCGTTGTGGTGATAGTTACACTTGTCACACTTGGGATTGGAACCCGCGTATGACTTTGTTCGCGCTATTGTGGTTGAGGCTGGGGCGGTTGGGGCTGGTGCGGCTAGAGCGGTAGTAGAATGGACTGTTACTGTCTGTGGTTTCTTGGATGGTCCTGAATTCTGTCGCCCTTTACGCTTAATCTCCCAGTTTTTCTTGTTCCCTCCTTCTTGTTTTCTTTCTCCCTCGGTTGCTTTGGTACTTTTCTTGTCGCTGTGATCGTAAAGCTTCTTGGCTAGGCGCTTTGCACTGTCATAGGACTCGGGTTTTGAGGAAATCGCGTTACCTTGAATGGAAGGTGTTAACCCCCAGATGAATCGTTTGACCTTCTTTCTTTCGGACGTAATCATACCAGGACACAAAAGGGCTAGTTCATTAAACCTCGAGATGTATGCGTCAATGTCCGAGTTCTGCACTGTAAGGTTCCACAACTCTTGCTCGAGTTTTTGTACCTCCTATCGGGGATAGTACTCGACAATTAACATTTCCTTGAGTTCTTCCCAGGACATGGAGTTTGCAACGGGAAGTGTCATGGCCTCAATGTGACCGTTCCACCATGACAATGTCTGGTCGATGAAAGTACAGGCCGCAAATTTGACTTTACTCCCTTCCGGACATTCTCATATCTCGAACACCGACTCAACCTTCTCGATCCATCGTTTCAAAGCTATGACTCCTCTAGTCCCGTTGAAAGTGCGGGTCTTGCATTGGAAAAGTCCTTGTAGGTACAGGCTTTTAGAGGCCCTTGACTCATCCCTTGGTGGGAGCTTCCCGTCCCTTGGCCATTTCCACCACCATTATTTTCGGTTTGAATGTGGGCTAGAGCCGCTGTCACTGCGGCTGAAACTTCCGCTTGGAAGGCCGTAGAGTTCATCTCTGGAGGGGGCGGCGGTGGTGGTGTTGTGTTGTTATTCTTATGGATCGGTCTCCTCGGCATCTTTCTGTCATGGCACAGAAGGGCAATGAGTATCCAATGTATTTTTGTTTCACGATTTCTTGAGTATAAAATAGTGCCGGTGATTCGGTTGTATATAAGCAAGTATGTGCATAAAATCAGCATTTAATAATAGTACTAGAGCACATAACAGGTAACACATCATAAGAAAATAGATATATCCGTTTTTCATTGATAACAATTTCTTGAGTACATGAAAATTTGCCTTCATAAGGCATACAATACATGAAGTGAAATAAAATCTAACAAAGTAACAACTTCATGAGTAGTGTAATCACTTAATCATGTAGTCGATAATACATAGGGCAGTACATAAAGGAAAAATCGATACGGTAGTGAGTAAACGGGCACTAGCTACGACGAGTAGGGTCTGATGGTTCTGACGATGAGGTAGATGCGCCCTGAAGCTCGGCTAATATGCATTCGGTGATCCGCACACGCTGCTCCAGAGTCACGTGCCTCTCCTGGTATTCACTGACCTCCGCTCGTGCAGCGGCAAGGTCTTCCATGAGTCGTTCCATTGGATAGAAGTCTTGCTCCAGGTCTCGTGTGCGAGCATCCGTAAGCTGCATAGCCGCCCGTATTTGCATTACCTGGTCGACGGTCACTTGAGCCTGGTCACCGATGTCCCTATTACGCCTAATCACGACAGGGAGTGCACGATCTGCTAGTCCTCCATGCTGGAGGTTGTAGAAACCTCGGTTCATCCCAAATGGTGGTTGCTGACCCTGGCGTCGGCCCCATCTCTCAATATCGTCAGCCCAAGGAGGTGTAGGGCCATTGTAGCCCATTCTATGCGGTGGTACCCTTGCCATGTAGGGAGGGTTGATAACTTCAGACTCTGTGTCCGATTCATCGTCCTTCTCAACCTCCTCATCGTCATCTTCCTCGATTTCTTCATCGACGTCCTCTTCTTCCAACTCTATCGGCTCTTCAGGATCCTCCATGGGTTCCTCGGGGTCTTCTTCTGGGTCTTCCTCAATCCAACCCCCATTCCCTTGATTGGGGAAGTAAGGGTCTCCGGGGAGGTGAAAGCCTGCCATGTCGTCTGTACAAGAATATATAAGTACGAGAAAATAGATGGAATGTCAAAATACTCCTATAATATTTTAATTGTTTAGGTTTGGCTCTTAAAACTTTTGGATAACGAGTTGGGAAGTGTTAGACTTGTTGCAACACCACTACCACTCTCAAACACATGTTGGTCATATCTCAAATACATATAGTTGATCAAGCTATATTTATCCCATATATGATTACATAACAATCCAGGTTTGGCTGTAGAGTTCAACCTTTAAGTTCTTTTGTTTTGTTCATGTTATGATACGGCCCTATCAAGTATGTATACTTTTATAAAATACTTATATCTTCAAGGTATACTTTTAGTCAGAGTGTTTTAGTTCCATTGCATTTATAGTTGTATATCTTGTATGGCTAGATATACTAGTTCACTATAAACAATGCTTTGATACCAATCTGTCACACCCCCAAACCAGAACAGCGGAAACGTCCGGAGGCGGGTGATGTCATTGTGTAGTATCATAACAATTGAATATAAATGAAACATAGAAAATCCAAACCTCATACATTGAGATAACATACTTACGTAGTTTTACATCTTGTTTATGTTCTTGAATTACACAAAAGAGACAACATTGAGTACATTTCAAACTACATCAAAATAAACTTGAGTCCGCATCCCATTAACCTGCTTATTGATTTCCTGAGAATACAAGTCGTTTGAAAAGCGTCAACATAAAATATGTTGGTGAGTTCATAAGCATTTTGTATAAAAATCGGTGATAGTTGGAAAACCAGAAAATCCCATATTTTCTTATCAAATTGTTGTAAGTCTTGTTTCCAATTGTTGTAACCCTAAGACTTGTGTGGTAAAAGCTACGTTTAACGTATCCAAACAATAGTTATCTATAATCGAAAAAGTGTACCTTGCGTAAAGTTCTAAATATTAACTGTTATATTCTAAGTGAGTCGTTATAACCATACTAATATGACGGAGTTCCTGTTCTGACGTTCTTCAAGCGTCAGTTTAGTTTAAGACATTTGTCACCCTAGACTGGCCGGTCAAGCTGTAGCGTACAGCGAAGGTGCGGGGTGTCAACCCCGTATAGATCTATACACAAATTCTCGCTCCCCCTCCAGGAGACTTTGGTTATAACTCTTACAGGACTTAAAGCGTACACTATTATATATATATATATATATATATATATATATATATATATATATATATATATATATATATATATATATATATAGGTACTCTGAAGATGCGTCTGACTAGAATACTAACAGGTGTTTGTATCAAAAATCGTTGTAATCTGTTATTTATTATATAAATAACAACGGTGTACTCGTTGACTAGATATTTCGTTTTCGTTTATGGAAAATACTCCTTTTTAATTCAGGTTTGTCAAAATGACCCAATATTCTTGATGTTGGCAAAATGGTCCTTCATTTTATAATTTGTTAAATGAGACTCATATTTGTCAAAAGGTGGCTCAAGCCATGTGAATTATTGAAAGTGGTCCATTTCCTCCAAAATACTTGTTTAAGTAATTTTTGACGTAAATACTTATGATTTATGTCATAAAAACTTGTAAAATTTATTTTGTAACATACTAGTTCTTGCTTCTTTGTATAATTTGTGAAATATGATTCAAACACTTGAGACTTGCCTAAGGTTTCGAGTTCTTGGAGTTTTCATAACTTTAGCACATATAATTTACCATACAAGCATAGCAAGCAAATAAATCAAGGTTTAAAACAAGGTTTTGACTTGTATTCTCTCCCAAAAAACAATAAAAACTCGAAAAAGTAGGGGTATGAAGCTCACCTTGGTTTAGCTTGTTGGATGATTTGAAGAGGTGATAAGGAGTTTCCAAGTTCTAACACTTGAAGGGTTTGATAACTCTTTGAACTTTAGAATTTCCTGAGAATATGTATCCATAATTTTTATGTGTAAATATAATGAAATCTACAGCATAATATGGAGAATCACAAATCAAAAAAATGAGATACTTACAAGAATCTAGGAATTGCTTTGAAGGAATAAGACTTGAAGCTTGAAGGAGTTTGAGACCACACTTAGGAGTTCACAAAATATGGATATGAGAAGTGGAATATTGGAAAGGTGGTTCACGTTTCTAAATAGAGAGGATAAGGAGTGACTTGACACTTGCTTGGAGTACTGGTGGACAAAGTCTTGTTTTCTATGGTTATTTTGTGTTTTACTGGGATTTGCATGGGAAATGGGGGTTCACATCAAATCATAAAGTCAAACTCCCTTATCACTTTATGATATAATATATTACTTTTATAAATATTAAATATTATTTTGTGTAATTATGTTTTAAATACTCAATTTTGGCCTAAAATAAAGGTTTAAGGGGTCTAAGTTATGAAAAATACGAGTTTGGTGAGTCGTTTGGAACTATCCGGAGTCAAAAGAGCGAATTCCGAATTCATTTACTCACTTCCGGAATGGGTCAGCAGCTTCCGGAATGGACCAGAGGCTTCTGAGGTGCGAGGCTGTCCGGGGCGGAGTCTTCCAAGGCGTGCGAGAATGATTCTGGAGCGAAACCTTCCGGAGTGAAGGTGTTCCGAAGTGAGCAAGGTCAAGAGTATGTGAAATCTTCTGGTTCAACTTAGGAGGTCCGAAATCAACATGCTCCGGACTCAGAAGGCTCCGGACCAAGAGGGTCCTTTTGGGTTTTCTCCTTCGGTTTTGAGCTGTTTTCAACAAAGGAAAGGATTGGGATGGTACAGATGTTTATAAAAAGTTGAGAGAGATATGGGAGAGATTTGGGAGAGATTTGGGAGAGAATTGAGATACATAGAGAGATTTGGGAGAGATTAAGAGGCATATATGCTTTGCATTATAACAATACACGGTTCATTAGGAATCATAATGTAACCTTTAACGCATTATTACAAACCTTACAATAGTTGATGCTTACATGAGAACAGAATTTCCTAGCTTAAAAATGCTAGTTGTGACAAGTCTTGTTGAGTTGAATGGTGTTTTTGTTGGTTAGTTGATCGGCGGTAGGCATGAGTGTTGTTGTTGGTTAGTGGATCGGGGTAGGCGCGAGTGTCGTTGTCGGTTAGTGGATCAAGGGTAAGCCTAAGTGTTTTCAGTAGATAACTAAGCAGGGTTGTCGGAGCCAAGTAGGAGTGTAGCCTAGTTTGGTATGTGACCAGTTGGTTCTCTTTGCGATGGTGCACTTATGTGCAGGATTAGCATGCCGACGTTTTCCTGAGGAGGTTTAGATCTGAACAAATCTATGGGTTTTCAGTTAGTTTGGTTGATGTGGGGGGTTGCATCATGAAGTGCAAGTGAGAGCTGATTTCGAGGACGAAATCTAATTTAAGTCGAGGAGAATTGTAACATTCTGTTACCCGTCATTTCTTATTTCAGGGTCGTAGGCCAGAATTCGATTGTGTAAAGGATTTGGTCCTTAAGGAGGTAAAGATTAGACCTTGTGGAAGGAGGTAATGTTAGTTAACACATTTAACCCTTGAATTGTGTTTTGGGCCGAAGGGTAGAAAAGGAAAAGTCATAGGTCGGGTTCTTGCATGAAATATGGATTTTTGTTCGAGAAGTTTTTAGCCCAAGATATTTAGATAAAATTGTAGAGTTCTTCAACACATTTCGGTGGATATAAAGAACGTCGAAACCGGAGTTGGAACGAAGAATTTACGACCGTTTGAAGTTAGGATGATTTTTGGGTTAGCCGCGTACGTTGGGCGTACTAGGGCATCCTGAGTATGTTGGGCGTACCATGAGTATGCAAGGCATACGAGATCAATGCCCAAACCCTATTTTCATGGTTTGAGCCATATTTAAGCTCCTTAACTTCCCCAAACCCATTCCATTCTCAGCCTCCACCTCTCCAACACCCTCTCCTGAAACCCTAACCCTAGTTTGAGACTTGTGAGCAAAAAGATGGTATTTTTAACGTGTTGTTTGTTTTTCTAAAGCAAAAATTCATTAAGTCTGCGAACCACCTCTGCAACCCTCTGTTGTAAAAGAGGTGGACTAAACGGATGCAGACTGTAATAAGAAGCGTGTTTGTTTTTTTAACATCTGCATGCTGCTGCAAATATTTAAAAATTAAAATAAACTGATTTTATAAACCGACAATAGTTTTTTAATACCGAAAATTTAATAATGTATGACATTTCAGCAAGAATTTATGATATTTCAGCAAAAAATAATGATATTTAAAAAAAAGATATTTTAACAATAAATAATGATATTTCATCAAGAAATTATCATTATTCAACATAAAAATAACGAAAAAAAATTCAACAAGAATAAACAAAAAAGAAAGAAAAAAAAAGTTGAAATAAGATTTCAACAATATATAATCAAGATTCATCAAGATTTCAGCAAGAAAAAAAGAAGAAGAAGTTGGAAGAGGCAATACAAGTGTTGCGCCAAACAGAACACACACATAAGTTTTTTACTCCGAAGACTTCTAAAAAACAAACAGTTGCGAGATGAAAAGTGTTGAGCGTGTGCTATGACGTGCAGCAATAAGAGGTCTGAAAAAGGTTTTTACAAAAAACAAACAACACCTAAGTGCTTTGGAGTGTTCTTGGAGCACCTTGGAGAAGAAGGAACTCATTGAAGAAGCGTTGGTTGCATTGGAGCTTGTAGATCCAGACCTTGTTCACCTTGATCTTTCTTCTGGAGGTATAAAGTTTGAATCTTGATGATGAAATTGTTAGATATAGCTAGTTTTGGGTGTTATGAGCTTTTGGTTACTTTAAGTTCATAAAGTTTAGATCTTGAAAGTTTGCGACCTTGTTATGGATAAATTTGGAAACTTTATCCATCTAAACATCATATTTATTCAGATCTGAAGGTTGGAGACTTGGCTATTAATTAAGATTTTATTTGGTGGTGTTAGTGGATTCGCGGGAGCAAGCAGTGGAGAAGGGAGCATATCCCAGTCTTTCAAGGTTCTTCGATTCATGTGAGTTTCACCTCACTGTACCTGTGGGTTGAAGGCACCAATGCCGGCCCATTAGTTTTGGTTATCTTTAGTAGAAGGATGCCATAGGGACTGTATATAGACATGTAGGATAAAATGTGGACTCTTGATCTAGGCTCTTTTACCTGTTCCTTGTTTGGTTGTGGTTCCAGAGTAGGATCACCTATCTGGGTGTCTATCTCACCCCTGAATGTATATGGTTATGCATTCCTTAGATTGTTAGTATTTAGTTTCTTGCTATGCTGTAGTCACCTGTTAGAGTTGTATCATGGTAGTTGCTATGTTTCTAAGTTGTAATGACATGTTAAATCTGTATCCTGGTAGTTGGTATGTTGTTATGTTGTAGTGACCTGTTAGATTTGTATCATGGTAGTTGGTATGCCGATATGTTGTAGTGATCTATTAGATCTGTATTCCGTTATTTAGGATGTTGCTATACGGTAGTGATCTGTATCTCTACCTGTACTTGTTGGTTATCATCTAGTGGAGTGCCCTAGGGACTGTATCTGATCATGTAGGATAGCCTGATAACTCTTGATCTAAGCTTTCTTGCTTGTTCCCTGTTTGATTGTGGCTCTAGAGTAGGATCATCTGTTTGGGTGGCTATCTCACCTCTGGTAACTTATGGTTACGTATTTCATTGAGGATAACTGGTAGCAGAAGAGTGTGCGGTGTGAGGACTAGTAGGCGGTAGTGAGCTATATGATTGTTGTTTACTTGTATTATGTGCCTACTTGATCCTGATTGTTTATATGTCGACATATGGTGGTAGTGGGTTGAGGCGGTCCTGCTTTGTGTTGTAGGCCAAGATACCAGGTGCAGGTTGGCTGTAAGCCAAAGGCACATATGCTCGGGAGGAGCGGTTGGGTTGATGCGGTCGGCCAACAAACCATGGGTATTCTAGCCTGATGGCTGAGTGGACCCAATGCATGCTTGTATGTTTATCATATGGGGTATTTTGGGGGAAACTCATTAATCTTTGTGCTTACCTAGTTGTTTATTGTTTCAGGTATCATCGGTCATCAGGGGAAGGTGAAGGCGTGACTGTACAAATTCATTAGCAACAATGAAGATTACGTGCTTTAATATACTCTGATTTTCAAAAAATGGATTTGGAATGAACGGGTTTCTTCCAAAATGGATTTATAAATGGGAAGCTTTACTTAAATAAAATGAAAATTTTTGGTTGTGAAAATGGGACGTTATAGCGGAGATTTCCCGGATCAGCAGTTCGAGCATTTATCTGATTTTTTCAGCAGTTTGAGATGGTTCTCCTCTCAGTGTTTGGCGGGTCGAAGGCACCAGTGTCGGCCCATGGATTATTCTTATTTGTATGCTAGCTGTCTGTGTGACTCTTGCATGTGTTTGTATGTATACCGGGCGGGGCTCGATGCTAGGTGAGGCCTGATAAGTGTGTTGGGCGGGGCCCATCGCATGTTACTGACATATCTATACCGAGCAGGGCCCGATGAATACTTAGAAAGGGTCGATGTTAGTATAATTAAGATGATGATGATGTTTCTATTACTAAATAGATTATTAATTAAGGTGATGACGATGAATATCGGGTGAGGCCCGATGATGATGTTTCCTTGCAAGCTCCACCAATAGATTATTAATTAAGGTGATTATGATGTTTCGACTACTAAATAAGGTCTTAAACCATAAAGTTGACAACCTTACTAATTTGCATGGCTAAAAAGGACCCAATACCAAATCCTAGGTCCAAAACTACGTAATAAGGACAACAACTCAATCATGGGTGAACCTCAACCCCAAAGATCCGATTTTGACGACTTCATACACTCCTAAATGCCCAAAAGGATAGCTCAAATGGTTTGTAGTAGTCCATACTCCATAAGACCAAGGTTTTGGGACAAAAAGTGCATAAACATGGACATAATGAGATTTAGAACAAAGAACTCCAAGGTGTAAACTTGATACCTCCTAAAGGTGTATAAGAAGGTGTAGAATTTGGATCCAAGGACTGGAATGCACCACTCTATCTTCAAGGAACTTCCTTCACCACCAAAAACCACCCAAAAGAACCAAAATATCGCTATAAGGCTCAAGAACACTCAAAAGAGGGCTAGGGTTTCGTGGGATATCTTCGAGGGTATGCAGGCTCCTAAGGGGAAAGGTCTTGGGTAAATAATGATGTTTAAATAGGGTCTAAACCCTAAAAATTAGGGTTTGCACTCTGGACACTTACGCCTAGTGTTCCTAGGGAACGCCCAACATTCGTGCCTAACTCCCAAACATTATGAAAATGCCATTTGGGTCTAATTTAGCAATTAATTCACATCCAAGGTCTAAAATGAAATAAATCCTAATACGTAGGGTTTAAAATGAAAATACCCCAATATCGAGATGTTACACTAATACTATTTAATTCTAGGGGCATGCAATCCTAACGCATTTGTTTAATAGCTAATTTATATAGATATAGATATCAAGCAAATCAGCACTCAAGCAACTGATCTAACAAGCAATTCTAACACATTATCCCTGATAAGCTCCTTATTCTATCTACTATCATGTAGAATCATGGCAGGAAAACTACAATTTTCCTAGGTGAAACTAATCAGATCATGTCATATAAGCACATACGGATTGCATATAATCATCACATAAAACATGTAATTCAGTTTGATCACATAAATCATTATATTCTTTTCATAATCATAACTGACTAACCGTGGAGCTCGGATGACTTGACGATCTGCATTCTCTTGTTCAAGGCATTTTCCATTTCTTTCAAAACTTTTCTTTTCAAAACTTTTCCCAAAATAATTTAATTTAATTTAATTTGTGTAAATTTATTTTGTACTTCCAATGAGCCGTGGTTTGAGTCTAAAAACACAAGGAGTATGTTTAATTCTCTCAAACCAGTGCTCTGATACCAACTTGTAACATCCCAAAAATCAAACCATAAAAATTTAAAATTAGAGTGTAATTTTGACCAAAAGGTTTTACTCATAATCGTTAACGAATCATAAAGTTATCTTTTCACGGCATATCAACATAACATAATAAAATTGCAAAAGCTAAATCATGTTTTGAAAACCATAACGTAATAAATAATGGATAAATAGATGTCATGCCCCTCCGAGAATGTCCAGATATCCCAATCATGCCAGCTCCTTGTCCTTCGAGCTTGAAGGACCGCAACTAAAAACATAAAGTAGAAACTGTAAGCCTAAGGCCTAGTGAGTAATCACAACACTCACCCATAATACAGTTGATATGCAATACACAGAATAACACATAAAGTTTAAGTAATACACATATAACTAAACACATAACGTATGTTAGCATTCTGATCACTTATCACAACTAGATTCCCTAACTTAAGACGCTTTTCTCTAGTTGCTCTACATTGGCCATCTACCCACACTAGGACCTTCAATGATCGACCACCTACCCATATTGGTACCTTTAGTGATGTTCGACATTACGACACCTACCCACACTAGGACCTTCAGTGATGTAACATGCACATAACATCACATAGTCCACATAATAAGTAAGTTCATGAAAACTCACCTCACTAGAAGACATATACAATCCACACGCTCAAGTTGGTGGTATCAAGTCTTCCCCAAAAATACGAAATAAGTAACCCTAATTTAATAATTAAGGGAAAACCTATATTTTATACTTCATTGTCAAGTCTAGGTCTATTTAAGGTTAATCGAAGGGAAAAAGACCATTTTGCCCCTCTCCAAGATCTGAACCTAACCAAATTGTATTACATGATGTGGGTTATGTTTTTAACATTAAGACTTAGATAAAATCATTTTTCATGGACCAAAGTTGTTCACAAAGTGAAGCTCTTCGAATGGATGTTGCAACTTGGTACTAGACACCAATACACCACCACATGAGTGAAGGGTGTCGAGTACTAGTCCTAGAAACTCGCAACAAGATCTAGAACAAATCCAAGAGTAAGGGGATTCGTTAAATACATAAAAACTCGATAAACACACGTAAATGAAATTTTGAGAGCATTTCAAGATGGCTATTTTTTTTCATAAGTACTGTAACACCAGTACAAAATTAGGTCAAAGATAAATCCCATAAATATAACAAACACATATTATAATCAATTTACTTAAATCTTTAATGAAGTTTTCATTCAATACTACAAGTCTGTACGATTCCAAAAACATATAGAACGTCTAAATCTGACTTCGCATGAAGAAGTACTATAGCCTTTATAACAAGAGGAATTTAAAATAGACTTAGAATTAGCTATTGGAGTCTAAAAGAATGTTGTATTACTCGGAAATACCTACACGTGGATATAAAGAACGTCAAAAACAGAGCTTTTATGCAAAAGTTATGACCTTCCGAAGATGTAGCAGTCTCAGAGCATGACATGACCTTCCGACGTGAACATAAAGTCCACGACGTGAAACTAGTCAAGGACACTAATCGGGGCTAGAAAACATATGTTAAAGCTACGGGGTGACTCATGGAAGTTTACGACGTGACCATAGGTATGTCACAATGTGAATGGGCCCAGAACAAGCTATAAATAGCGATCAAGGCCCTTTCGATCCTTACACCTCTACTTTTCTTTCCCTCGTTTTTTGAAGGCCGTTTCCCTTCCCGAGACTGACAACGACGAGCCTTTGACCATTTAGATTCTATAGATCATGCTACTAGGGTGAGTTTCACGGCCCCACTTTTAATATTTTCGGGGGAAAATGCATGCTAAATATTGTATATAAGTTAATAATATGTCTATATGATAGTATATTCGTATCAACATAGATAGTTATATTAACTGGGATATAGATGTTTTGTATATGATATTTTGAAAACATACAACTATCGTAAACTTGATTAGCATGTTATTATCATAGATTATTCTAATGTAGCCCCAGAGTTATACTCGGGAGTTCTATATTTGCTATAGTCTCGAAGTTATACATAGGAGTTTTATATATACTATTTGTGTTATAGCCTTGAAGTTACATTTAGGAGTTATATATATACTTGTTAAGTATGTTACTGTTATTGGTTTTATGTTAAATAAAACCTGGTTTTACTTCAAGTTATAGTTGTTGTACTGTCTAAGTATTTGTGAAATTAGGAGTAACGCTTAAAGCATAGTCTAATTACTTAGGGTTTTAGACACAAACATGCTTTCGCTATTAGAACTAAAGGAGGTCGACAAAGTCTACATGATTTATTTTATTCATCAACTAAGATTGGAAATCTTAGTGGAAATCCTCTGACTGTAACCGCTAATCCCGTGTGAGCAAGGAAGTTGTGTGTATAGATCTATGCGGGTTAACACCCCACCCGTGGTTGCTAGCAACAACCCAACGTTTTTCGGGTGACGAACGAACTTTCCCACTGTTCCAATGAGGAAGTGTGGGTAGATCTATGCGGGTTGACACCCCCACTCGTGGTTGCTAGCTACAACCCAATGTTTTTCGGGTGACAAACTTGTCCAATCTATTTTATTCCGACGTCGATGAAGCGTGCGGAAATCTATCACAAGGTGCGACACTTGTAGCACCATTCAGAGGTAGTGGCGTCGTATTAGCAGCGGTTATGGACTCATGGTAGCACAATTTTAGAAGCATTATACTTTGTCGTGTAACATTCGGGCTCTTAGGTATATTATTTATCTATTTAATTTTTAAGGAATATTGAGCGACTCGACGATTTGGTGCTACGACTCGTCGAGTAGATACGTGTTCGGCCGTGTGGGATTAATGACCTACTCAACGAGTCCGAGAGTCGATTCGCCGAGTAGACACTGTGAAGTGAAACCCTAAATCACCGGGTTTGGGGCCTATATAAGGACACTTATAGCCCCATTTGCGGCTCACCAGCTGCTCAATCTTACTGTGTAAAACCCTAATCGAGTGTGGTGAGCTAAGAGGGTCTCCAAGCTAATCTTGAAGGATTTTAGTGCATCTTTGAGGAACAAGAGGATTTTGTTCATCAAGGAACAAGAAGGAGTTGTTGGGGGTTCAAGCCTTTTCGAACAGAGCTTCAAGAGGAAGGTAAAAAGCGTGAACGTTTTCCCTTTATTTGGTTAGATCTCATGGGTTGAGAAATTAGGGTTTTCATCACATTTGATTGGGACTTTGAGCAAGCCATGTTGTCAAGAGGTTTAGACCTCAGATTTGGACCTTGTGAGGTCCCTAGAGCCTAAAAGTCCCAACTTTATCCATCCATGTGAGGAGTATGGTGTTTAACACCTTGTAAGAACATGTATTGGTGGATTGGAGCAAAACCACCATGCATGAGCGTAAAGATCGAAGCTTTACGTGACAATCGAGCCTTAGGATGGCAGATCTAGTGTTTGGAGTAATATATCTGCCTTAAATCGTCTGAATGATAAATCAGATCGAAGGGACTCGCCGGGTCCAAGAGCGAACTCGACAAGTCGGTTAGGGCTAGTCCCGATGAGCTGGACCATGCGATAGCTCGGTGAGTTAAGGGTTAACTCGATGAGCTAGACCTTCACGAGACTTATGAGGAACGAGTGGACTCGACAAGTCACGCGAGTGCACACGGCGAGTCAGGTCAAACCTAGACTGTTGACACGAGTTTGACTTCTGTTGATTTTAGGGTTTGGTCAGCATGAGTAATGGAGACCATGGAGGGGTAAAATGGTCTTTTACCATTCCAAGAGTTAGAGAGAAAGAGAGAACAGCCTTTGGTGTATTTAAGTATAAGTAGAGTATTAATTAGAGATAATTATCCTATGTGTTAGGCGGAGGCTAGTTCGAGATTTCCGAGTACGATACTTTTACTTGCTAGTTTACGAGGTGAGTCTTCTCACTATACTTACCATGAGTGGTACCTTTGTGTGATTGAGATGCTTATTGTGCTTACCTGTGTATCTTAATATTCTGCATTATGTCTTTGTGATTTATGCTGAATATTGTTATATGAGCTTACTGAGTTGGGACCGGAGGGTCCCACTAAGACACATTGACCGGAGGGTCTTATTGAGTTATAACCTAGAGTGGCTAATGAGTTGTGTGTGGTATTTTGGGGAACTCACTAAGCTTCGTGCTTACAGTATTATGTGTTATGTGTTCAGGTACTTCTCAGGATCACGGGAAGGCGCCGACTTGATTGTACACACATCAGGAGTTTAGTTATGATTGAGAGGATCCTGGAGTTTTGATATATACAATTTTGAATATGAGAATTTGATGATTTGACATTGGGACATTTTGTGAATTTTATTGTATTAAAATGTGTTTTAAATTGAAAATTTTGGTTTGAAAATTTACGTTGTTACAAGATATACACGTATGAATGTTAAATATAAGTTTCCCAAACACTTCTACTCTAGGAGCAAGGAAATTGTAGGTATATTACTTATTTATTAAGTAAACAATTATACCTAACACACATATACATATAGAATTGAAATAAGATTTATACGTAGCGGTTTTACTCATATAGAATTGAAATAAGATTTATATGTAGCGATTTTACTCATATAGAATTGAAATACGATTTATACGTAGCGGTTGTACTCGTGTAGAATTGAAATAAGATTTATACGTAGCAGTTTTACTCGTATAGAATTGAAATAAGATTTATACGTAGCGGTTTTACTCGTATAGAATTGAAATAAGATTTATACGTAGCGATTATACTCGTATAGAATTGAAATAAGATTTATACGTAGCGGTTTTACTCGTATAGGATTGAAATAAGATTTATACGTAGCGGTTATACACGTATAGAATTGAAAAAAGATTTATACGTAGCGGTTTTACTCGTATAGAATTGAAATAAGATTTATACGTAGTAATCTTCGTTTGTATGGGATTACAAACACTTACATGCATAGTATATGAAACTTATAGGTATGCTATTAAGTAAACCATTTATACCTAGGATATATATATACTAAATGTTAGAAACAAGTATGAGTCAGAATGATATTTTCAAAGTACGTTTTATACTTTTCAAACTTGGAAAAAGTACTATTTTTACTTTGAGTCAAAACCTGTGGACTCACCAAATTTATGTTGACGTATTTTTAAAATGCATGTGTTTTCAGGAATTTGATAAGCTGGAATAATAATATAACTTTATAATATCAATAAAGGTATGTAGTTATAATAACTCTTTTGTACTGTTCAATATATGTTATATAACTATGATACAAGGAATGACGTTACACCGCCCGTTGTTTCCGCCACCGGCTGGGGGTGTGACAGATTGGTATCAGAGTTATTGACTATAGAGAACTAGTACTTTCTTAATAAAGAACGACTATAGTCTAGGGCTTATTCTATAGGTTTAGGTATATCCATTAACCTACAAATAAAAAGTATTATTACTTATACTACTAAGGGACTACTTACGGGAGCGGTGACAGGATAGACACGTCGCTTAGGGTTGTTGGATTTCAGAATAGCTATGTGCTAAAATGATCCTGCCCACCGAATGTCCTGACTGGCCTGTGCCTTATTGATGAGTTTGAACCAAAAGAACATCCTATGTGCTCATGCAAACCCTAATGCTTGGATCTAGGTTTCTGTGACATCCCCTAATTTCTCGGCCAGAAAAGACCGATTTAATTTATGTTTTTTAAAATAAAATCAGAGAAATCTTTTTAAAAGATGTTGCGGAATTGGTCCCCAATACAAAATATGATAAAAGTTTGTCAAAACCTTTCTTTAAGAAATATATAATTACATTTCATATCAAAACCTCGGGATGTCATATTCCGATACAGATCAAAAGCATAAACAAGACATTATAAGCCTTTCAGCAGTTATTTACAACTACTGGCCTATAATCCAAAAATCTTTCATCATCCTCCGACTATGCTCGGGGTCCACTACCTGTAACATAAAAAGCTGAGTGGGTCAGGCTTGGGAGCCTGGTGAGCATATAGGGTTTTCAACCCACAGTAATAATAAAATTATTAAGTTCATCAATCAACAATAACCCTGATTACCCATTTCCCGTTATCCTCACTTTACGTCCCTAAACACTTATCACAAGGGACCTAGCCTAAAGAATATCATCGGGATGGACACTACTGCTAAGGGGTTTCCTCAGCCATACATGTCCTAAAGGCAACCATGAGGGGGATGGAGTACAGCGAATGAACACCCAAGTTCACTAACACCTACAGGTTGCGGGCCTGTTAGCGTTCCACTCGACTGTCTAGAAAGTCTGTGGTCGTCATCCAAACTCCGCTAGATGACTGGATCACAAATCACATCTAGGCCTCTCATTACTTTATTTCATCACACACCAACTATCTACCCATGTTTTACCCAACATATTTGTAGATAAAAATACATATACAATTTAAAACTTGTATAAAACATCGATTCAACAGTCACCTCAATTAAACAATTAATATAATTACATGTAGCACGTATTTTATATAAAATACTTCATATCTAGGTGTAAGATGAAGGTAACTATGCACTCACTTGATTTGATGAAAATCGGGCAGCAATTCGTTTCCTAAAACGTTCGTTTCTAATAAAACCGAGACTTTTATTGATAAACCAGGCTCTGCGAGGGTCGGGCTTCGAAACCGAAAAGATAAATTTTCCGGGCTTCTCTTGAACTTCGTGGCATATTCCGGGGGTTACAATTGATACCGGGGCTTTGGGGGATGTTAAAATGAAGAAAATATGAAGAAAGGGGCTAAAAGTGGCAAATTCCCAAATGTATCCGAGAAGGCTCGCAAGCCTTCTATTTATAGGGGTCTGAACTCGCCTAAGGAAGAGAGGAGTCAGCAGGCGAGACACGCGGCAGCAGCTGGGCGAGGGTGCGCAGGTGGCTCGCACATGGTCTGTGCATGCGAGGGGCTCGGTGTCGCCTCTTAATTGGACCGCGGTCTAGTCCGAGGCTTCGGACGTGACACCTCCTGCGAGACTCGGACACGTGATAAGGGACACGCGTCGGACTCCTAGTGGACCACTTCTTATAGCTCTCCGGTTCGGATGACTCACGAGATCGGACACGCGTCGGATGCAAGGCGAGGACACGTGGCCGAAGTCCACGTATGCTAAAATTCCCGGTTTTGACATTATTTCTCGATTTTCGCGCCAAAACTTCTAAAATCCATAACTTTCGCATACGAGCTCCGTTTTTGACGTTCTTTATATGCACGCGTAGATAAAATTACGCTCTACAACTTTCGTTTAGACTTCGTCGGCTAATTTTGATTTTAATTTTTATATTGTTATTTTTAACAAACTGGGACAGGAAATCCGTTAAAAATTCATAACTTCTTCATCCGACGTCCGTTTCGTCTGTATTGTTACCGTTGTGCTACTATTGATGAGACCTTCGATTCTCGTTTAGGTCGTGTCGGCTAAAAATCACTCGATCTAAAATTCAAGTTTTTAGTTGTCTACTACTAAGCTGAAACTTCGAAAAATCATAACTTCCTCATACGAAGTCAGATTTGGGCGTTCTTTTTATACCTACTCTCGGTTTAACAAACACTACGAGTTTCGTTTAGATCGTTAAGGCCAAAAAGTAGTTTATCAAAAACTCACTTTTTACGACATTCGGCACCGTGCCGGTTTTGTCGCGAAACTTCGACAGGTCATAACTTCTTCGTTATAACTCGGATTTCGGTATTCTTTATATATCCATAATCCTTGCCATGCCCACTACAAGTTTCTTAATAGATATCGGCTTTATCTAATATTTATTTTTGACGCTCATTTTTATTATTAATTAATTAAACCCTAATAATTAAGCATAAAACACATAATTCACATAATATTCACATAATTCCTTTTCATTTCTTCAAAATGAGTTACAAAGGTTAACCTAGACTATCACATCAATATTAATGCCTAGGCTAGAAACACGGGCATTACAATTCTCTCCCCCTTAGGATGATTTCGTCACCGGAATCACACATCTACAAACAAATGCGGGTAGCGACTCATCATGTCACTCTCTGTTTCCCAGGTGAGATTTGGCCCATTCGTATGTTTCCATCGCACAAGAAGTAAATCGACCATCTTGCGTCGCAACTTCTTAGTCTTACGGTCAACGATTGCCTCAGGTTCTTTAATCAACCTCTTGTTTTCATCCAACCTTAATTCAGAAATGGGAATTATGTCGGGCACATCTCCCGTGAACTTTCTCAAATAACACACATGAAAGGTGTTATGAATACCCTCCAGTTCTTCTGGTAATTCTAGCTTGTAAGCTTGATTCCCGATCCTCTGAAGAACTTTAAATGGTCCAATAAACCTTGGCTCAACTTTCCCCTTTTACCAAATCTTATAAGTCCCTTCCATGGCGAGACTTTAAGTAAAACCGAATCTCCAACTTCGAAGGATATCGGTTGTCTTTTCTTGTTAGCATAACTCTTTTGCCGATCTTGAGCTGCTAACATCCTTTCCCTTATCACTTTCAACTTTTCAGCCGTCTGATGGACTATTTCAGGTCCCATAAACTGCTTTTCCCCAGCTTCCAGCCAACATGACGGCGTTTGACATTTTTCCCCATACAAAGCGTGATAAGGTGCCATCTTGATGCTTGAGTGGAAACTATTATTATAAGAAAATTCTACTAGAGGTAAGTGTTCATCCCAGTTACCTTGGAATTCTAGGGTACATGTTCTTAGCATATCCTCCAATGTTTGAATCGTTCGTTCGCTCTGACCATCGGTTTGAGGATGGTAAGCTGTACTGAAACATAACTTGGTACCCAATTCCTCTTGTAGACTTCTCCAAAACCTTGAGGTAAAACGACTGTCACGATCGGATACAATCGTTAACGGAACACCGTGAAGCCTCACAATTTCCTTCACGTAAGAATTCGCAAGTTTATCCATAGACCATTTCTCGTTAGCGGCTATGAAATGCGCACTCATAGTGAAACGATCAACGACCACCCAAATCATGTCGTGACTGTTCCTTGTTCTGGGCAGTTTAGTCACGAAATCCATCGTAATATCTTCCCATTTACCCATGGGTACAGGTAAAGGTTCTAAACTCCCATACGGTTTCTAATGTTGTGCCTTAACCCTAGCACAAGTTACACACTCGGCCACATACTTAGCAACATAGAGCTTCATCGTCGGCCACCAGTAATAGGGTTTTAGATCCCTATACATTTTCGTACTGCCGGGATGAATCGAGTACATGGTCTTGTGAGCTTCTTCCATCAGAAGATCTCTTACTCATCCCGTCTTAGGTACCCAAATCCCATCTTTGAATACCTTCAGTCCTTGACCGTTTGTATCAAACACCAAAGTTTTACCCAAACGTTCCTCCTTCCGGTCATTTTTCTCTAAAGCTTCCTCTTGAGCTTTCTTTATACTTTCCACAATTGTCGAGACGACTTCAATTCTCAACGCTCTTGGCCTTTTCTTTTCAAGATTCACCTTCCGACTGAGAGCATCAGCCACAACATTTGCTTTACCAGGGTGGTAAAGTGTCTCACAGTCGTAGTCCTTGAGTAACTCCATCCAGCGCCATTGCCTCATGTTCAATTCCTTCTGATTAAAGAGATATTGAAGACTCTTATGATCAGTGAAAAGTTTGCATTTAGTACCGTAAAGATAGTGCCTCCATATCTTTAAGGCGAATACTACCGCTGCCAACTCCAGATCATGAGTGTGGTAGTTTTTTTCATGCTCTTTCAATTGCCTCGATGCATACACTATCACTTTATCCCTTTGGGTCAGAACACATCCTAACCCAACTCCAGAGGCATCACTATAGACTGCGAAGTCATCAACTCCTTCCGGTAACGAAAGAATCGGTGCTTCACAAAATCTCTTCTTTAACTTCTCAAAGGCTTCCTTATGCTTCTCATTCCAAGCATAAGTAGCTCCTTTGTGGGTCAAAGCTGTTAATGGAGTAGCAATCGAAGAAAAGCCTTGGATAAATCGGCGATAATATCCGGCTAATCCTAAAAAGCTTCGAATCTCCATAGGACTTTTTGGTTGTTCCCACTTCATTACAGCTTCAATCTTTGCTGGGTCAACCATTATTCCTTCTTGGTTAACCACATGACCTAAAAATTGGACTTCTTGAATCCAAAATTCACATTTGGAGAACTTTGCATACAACTTCTCCTTTTTCAGAACTTCTAGCACCTCACGCAGATGCTTTTCGTGCTCCTGTTTGCTTTTCGAATAGATCAAGATATCGTCTATGAATACTATCACGGATTTATCAAGGTATGGTTTACAAACCCTGTTCATCAAATCCATGAAAGCTGCTGGGGCATTGGTTAGTCCGAACGACATAACCAAAAATTCATAGTGTCCATATCTTGTTCTGAACGCAGTCTTTTCGATATCCTGCTCTCTCACCTTTAGTTGATGGTATCCCGACCTAAGATCGATCTTCGAGAGATAGCTCGAACCTTGAAACTCGTCGAACAGGTCATCGATCCTCAGCAACGGATACTTGTTCTTTATCGTCACTTTATTCAGCTCTCTGTAATCGATGCACATTCTCATGCTCCCGTCTTTCTTCTTTACAAACAACGCAGGGGCTCCCCAGGGCGATGAACTAGGTCGAATGAAACCTTTGTCCAATAACTCCTGAAGTTGTGTCATAAGTTCTTTCATCTCTGTTGGTGCTAATCGATACGGTGCTTTTGCTATCGGCGTCATTCCTGGTAACAAGCCGATACAAAATTCTACTTGTCGATCAGGGGGCAATCCGGGAAGATCTTCGGGAAATACTTCCGGATAATCACACACCACCGGAATATTTTGCACCTCCTTCTTTTCCTTCTGAGCATCGATCACGAACGCTAGATATGATGTACATCCCTTGGCCAAACACTTTCTGGCTTTCATTAGGGAAATGATTCCAGAGTTTACTCTGCGTTTGTCTCTATACACCATAAACGACTCTCTCCCTGGTGGGTTTACTTTTACTATCTTCTTCCTACACAATATTTCGGCGTCATTGGCGCTAAGCCAATCCATTCCTAAAACTATGTCGAAACCATTTAACTCGATAGGTAATACTTCCTCGTGGAACTTATTCCCATCCAAGTCAATGAGGACGTTTCTCATACGATGGCTAACAGGTACAAACTTGCCACTAGCAATCTCGACTATTATAGCATTAACTAGTCTATCTACAGGCAAAGCTAGTTTTCTACCAAATTCATGCGAAATAAAGGAGTAATTGGCTCCAGAATCAAACAAAATTTGGGCAGGCAATTCGTTTACGAGAAAGGTACCTTAAGCGACATCGACTTCTTCTTTTGCAGCCTCAAGTGTCATCTGAAAGGCTCTCGCCTTCGGCTTTGGTGGTAGATTGGGCTTTGCTGCATCCTTCCTCTTTGGACAGTCTTTAAAAACATGCCCTTCTTCATGGCACTCAAAACATACCCTCTTGTCGGACGGACACACGTTGGCAAAATGCCCAGTCTTTCCACATTTGTAGCAAGTCACCCCCTCACTACATTTCCCAGAGTGCTTTTTCTTGCACTTCTCACACCATTTCACTTCGGCTCCTCCTCCGAATTTTCTCAAACCAGTCTTCGAGAACTTGTTCTTTTTATTGGAACCTGAAGTTCCTTCAAATTTCCTCTTTTCACCAACTTCTTCCCTCTCCAGACCCTTCTCTTTGATCTGAATCTCAACATTCTTAGCAGCCCAGATGGCGGCTTTCAAAATGGTTGTTTGCTTAACCATCGGACCAAAGTCCGCTGGTAATCCGAGGGTAAACTTGTTGACCTTGGAGAGTTCAGTTGGAACTAGATGAGGAACAAGCTTCATCTTTTCCGTAAAAACTAGCAGCGTATTCAGTAACGCTCATCTTTCCCTTCTTTAAATTCTGGAGCTCATTATTAATTTCCAGAAGATCCTGCTAAGAGCAGTATTGTAATTTCAATTGTACCACAAATTCTTTCCAAGACATCTTACTAGCTTCTCCCTTGGGCATCGAATCAGCTAGTAACTTCCACCAGCTCAATACACCAGACTTTAACAGAGGAATTGCAAGTGCGGTCTTTTGTTTGTTGCTGCACTCACAACTTTCAAACATCGTCTCCATTTCGGAGATCCAATTCATGACTTCCACCAGTGTCGGACTTCCAGATAGACACGGTGGTTTAGATGCCATGAAATCTTTGTATTTGCATCCGCGTCCATCAACTCCTCCATCCTGGTTGTTTTGTCTAACTATCGGTGGGTTGGCTTGACCAAGAGTCCTACTGTAGTTCCCTCCTACTGATTGCCCTTCATTCAATTCGGGCTGTTCAACAGGTATCGTTGTTTCTTCCCTATGTTGTTGTAGTAATCGCCTTGTCTCCTCCATCTGGCGATCTAACATCATCTGCATCGTTGCTTGTACCCCAGCCATCGTCATTGGCTCAGGTGCAGCTCCTACAACAGGTACTTGCTCAACTACTTGAGGTTGAGGTTGTTGATCCCTGTTTCCGTTTGCATTTTCAACTCCACTACGAGTTCTTGCCATTACAATCTATATACCGAATAAGGTGAATTTAGGTCTTTATCCTCGATAGGTATTTAAATTCCCTTATCATACGCTTAGAATCCTACACACATAAGGTTTCCAGATCCGGTCGGCAACATACCATAGATCCGAACAAATAATGGCATATATGGCAAACATATAACATTTAGCACATAAAAGCATTTTAGGCATCTTTCCTAAAATAAACTAGTGCTCGTGTCTAAAATATGGTAGACACTCATCTCACAATCATCACTTAGCATTCTAAGTTTAAGTCTAGAAATTTTTCAATTTCTTAGTTCGCTTAAACTAATGCTCTGATACCAACTGTGACATCCCCTAATTTCTCGGCCAGAAAAGACCGATTTAATTTATGCTTTTTAAAATAAAATCAGAGAAATCTTTATCAAAGATGTTGCGGAATTGATCCCCAATACAAAATATGATAAAAGTTTGTCAAAACCTTTCTTTAAGAAATATATAATTTCATTTCATATCAAAACCTTGGGATGTCATGTTCCGATACAGATCAAAAGCATAAACAAGACATTATAAGCCTTTCAGCAGTTATTTACAACTACTGGCCTATAATCCAAAAATCTCTCATCATCCTCCGACTATGCTCGGGGTCCACTACCTGTAACATAAAAAGTTGAGTGGGTCAGGCTTGGGAGCCTGGTGAGCATATAGGGTTTTCAACCCACAGTAATAATAAAATTATTAAGTTCATCAATCAACAATAACCCTGATTACCCATTTCCCGTTATCCTTACTTTACGTCCCTAAACACTTATCACAAGGGACCTAGCCTAAAGAATATCATCGGGATGGACACTACTGCTAAGGGGTTTCCTCAGCCACACATGTCCTAAAGGCAACCATGAGGGGGATGGAGTACAGCGAATGAACACCCAAGTTCATTAACACCTACAGGTTGCGGGCCTGCTAGCGTTCCACTGGACTGTCTAGAAAGTCCGTGGTTGTCATCCAAACTCCGCTAGATGACTGGATCACAAATCACATCGAGGCCTCTCATCACTTTATTTCATCACACACCAACTATCTACCCATGTTTTACCCAACATATTTGTAGATAAATATACATATACAGTTTAAAACTTGTATAAAATATCGATTCAACAGTCACCTCAATTAAACAATTAATATAATTACACGTAGCATGTATTTTATATAAAATAGTTCATATCTAGGTGTAAGATGAAGGTGACTATACACTCACTTGATTTGATGAAAATCGGGCTGCAATTCGTTTCCTAAAACGTTCGTTTCTAATAAAACCGAGAGTTTTATTGAGAAACCAGGCTCTGCGAGGGTTGGGCTTCGAAACCGAAAAGATAAATTTTTCGGGCTTCTCGGGCACTTCGTGGCGTATTCCGGAGGTTATAATCGATACCAGGGCTTTGGGGGATGTTAAAATGAAGAAAATATGAAGAAAGGGGCTAAAAGTGGCAAATTCCCAAATGTATCCGAGAAGGCTCACAAGCCTTCTATTTATAGGGGTCCGAAGTCGGCTAAGGAAGAGAGGAGTCAGCAGGCGAGACACGCGGCAGCAGCTGGGCGAGGGTGCGCAGGTGGCTCACACATGGTCTGCACATGCGAGGGGCTCGGAGTCGCCTCCTGATTGGACCGCGGTCTAGTCCGAGGCTTCGGACGTGGCACCTCCTGCGAGACTCGGACACGTGATAAGGGACACGCGTCGGACTCCTAGTGGACCACTTCGGATAGCTCTCTGGTTCGGATGACTCACGAGATCGGACAGGCGTCGGATGCGAGGCGAGGACACGTGGCCTAAGTCCACGTATGCGAAAATTCCCGGTTTTTACATTATTTCTCGATTTTCGCGCCAAAACTTCTAAAATCCATAACTTTCGCATACGAGCTCCATTTTTGACGTTCTTTATATGCACGTGTAGGTAAAATTACGCTCTACAACTTTCGTTTAGACTTTGCCGGCTAATTTTGAATTGAATTTTTATATTATTATTTTTAACAGACCGGGACAGGAAATCCGTTAAAAATTCATAACTTCTTCATCCGACGTCCGTTTTCGTCTGTCTTCTTACCGTTGTGCTACTATTGACGAGACCTTCGATTCTCGTTTAGGCCGTGTCGGATAAAAATCACTCGATCTAAAATTCGAGTTTTTAGCTGTCTATTGCTAAGCTGAAACTTCGAAAAATCATAACTTCCTCATACGAAGTCAGATTTGGGCGTTCTTTTTATACCTACTCTCGGTTTAACGAACACTACGAGTTTCGTTTAGATCGCTAAGGCCAAAAAGTAGTTTATCAAAAACTCACTTTTTACGACATTCGGCACCGTGCCGGTTTTGTCGCGAAACTTCGACAGGTCATAACTTCTTCGTTATAACTCGGATTTCGGTATTCTTTATATATCCGTAATCCTTGTCACGCCCACTACAAGTTTCTTAATAGATATCGGCTTTATCTAATATTTATTTTCGACGCTCATTTTTATTCTTAATTAATTAAACCCTAATAATTAAGCATAAAACACATAATTCACATAATATTCACATAATTCCTTTTCATTTCTTCAAAATGAGTTACAAAGGTTAACCTAGACTATCACATCAATATTAATGCCTAGGCTAGAAACACGGGCTTGCAAACACCAATAGCAAAAGAATGATCTTAGAGAGTGGTTGGAGGCTTCTTGAAATCGGCTCTATCACTCTTAGAGTTAGGGTAGCCGATTTCTGTAGCCTAGGGGTCCTATTTATACTGGAGCTGCTAGGGTTTCAGTCTAAACCCTAATGGATAGCTTAGGCCTTAAGTTATCCAAGGATGCTTCTGGAATAGACCCTTAGGGCTGAAATTATGGATGGACACATCCTAATTCCGTCCATGTCTAATCCAAGAGGCTCCTCAGCCCAATACTCAACTATCACACATTTGACAGTTTAAGTCCCTGATATTAAATTAATGTCTTTTAGCCACAGAATTAATTTCTTAATTAATTCTTGTCTAATATTAATTTAATTATATGATTTCTCCATTAATATATTATTCATATATTAATAAATCATAATAACCTCTTTCTTAATAAATCATCCTATCATGTTGCTTTGGTGAAGGCAACCCAAAAGGACCATGCACAACCGGGTTAAGTACTTACCAAATATAGTTACGGGCTTAGACACTGTAAGTCCCCAATCTGCTTGTGTATCAATCAGATCCGTTTGATGGTGCGGAATCCCAATCAAACGGATGATGCCAGATCAAATAAAGAAGAAGGAGAAGAAGATGATGATGAATCTTGTATGAATTGATATGAATTAAGATCCAGATACAAGATTCACACACACACACTAACACACACTAAACCTCATCTCTTATCTCTTACTTTCTCTCTCTAGAACACCTTGGGTTTCACACACTTAAGCTTTCCTTCTCTTTACTATTATGCACTCCTCACCCTATATATAGTAGACATGGGCCGTGAACAGGTTCATGGCCGTAAACCTGTTCACGGCCGTAAATACAACCGTAAACACGTATACGGCCGTAAACACCAAGCGGTTTACGGTCCAAGACACAAAAATACATTTTCCTAGAAAAGTAAAGTATAAACCATATTTTTGACCCAATAATCTCCCCCTTGCTTTATAGCTTTCTTTTCTAACTTACCCAACAAACTCCCCCTTAAAAAGTAGCTGGATTTTCTCGTCAATCTTCATTGGGAGCTTGGCTTCAATATTAATCTTCAAATTCTTCACAACTTCAAGATGAACTTGATGAATCTTAAATGAATGACTTCATCTTGAGCGGTTGGGCTTTTCTTCAGGATTTGGATTTGAACGCATGTTGGGTGAGGAGGCTTCTTGAAAAGATTCTTGAAAGATAGCGCTTTCAGTTTGAGAATCTTCAGAGAGAACATCTGAGAGAACAAATCTTTTAGATCACTTCAGCAGATACAAAGATAGTAGCAAATTGATTGAGGAGGCTTCAATGCAATCTGTCACATAAACTTCAACTACAGCTTCACCTTGCTTCTGGGGTTGAAATATTGAATGTTGGAAGAATAATCTTCATTTCTTGCTCCTTCGAATGAGAATTCTTCGATGCTCACGGATGAAGCCTTGGCTCAGAAATCTCGATTCAGTCTCCATCAGCCTCATCTACATCTGAATTCACTTTTCAAGACAAAACAAAACTAAAAGAAAACTTAGCACACAAACAAAACTAAAAGAAAACAAAAATATTTTTGGATTTTTGATTTTCTTGAACAAGAAATAAAAAAAGAAATAACACTATTTTTGGATTTTTAATTTTCTGATTTTTGTTTGGTTTTTAAAATTTTTAATTCTCCCCTAATATTTAAATTAGAAGAAAACTATGAACAAATTTAACAAAAACAAAAATAATAGCTAACTTTAAGAGTGATTTGGGATCAAAGTTTTTAAAAAGCCTTTATCCGTTTATCAGTACCTCTCCCTTCATGAATAGATCTGGTCAATCGTCGGTATTGTGGTCCACTTAAACACGAGAGATTGTGACAAAATTAGGACATACTACAAGTGACAAGACAATGTGATCCTATGTTCCTAGATAATATTCCTAAAGGACCAATCAGCTGACGACGACCAAAGATATTGTTGTCCACCTAAATTGAGCAGCGAGATCTACAGACAACCTAGTGATTGTTCAATTTTAAATGTACTAGAACGTGTTTCCCGCTTCCTGACATACCCCAACAATCAGGAACTTCCAAAGTACTCCTTACTTTAGGTGAGCAGACAATTATTAAGAGAGAAGTCAGATTTAGAATGCATATGCTATACACCCAGGTCGGATCTCTTCCAATCTCGCAGAGGGTGAAACATATGACTAACCAGATTTAGAGGGATTGAGAAGTAGAATGGTGCATATGCTGTGTACCAGGTCGGATGTATTTCAATCACGTAAAGGAGACAACATATGACTAACAGACAGGAAGAATTGCATAGATAGAAGATGCAGAGAAATAGAATTACATATGTTGCAGTCCAGGTCAGATGTATTTCAATCACGCAGAGGAGGCAACATATGACTAACAGAAAGAAAGCAAGAAAATAATTTCCTACATACCTACTTTATCGGAATTCCCCAGTCCGCCCATCAATACCGGAATTAAGGACAGAGTCCGTACATCGAGGAAGAGTTAAACCACAGTTCTAGATACAGATTACTTTAATGTGACCGGTGGATTATCATGTATATCTCCCTGCTCAACCTATCTGAGCGTCGTATTGTCAGGCTAAATGGATCTATCTAGGTCAAGATTTTTCAAGTCTCTAGATTCCTTAAGTTCATTAATGCCTAGTCAAGTCCATTTTAATCTCTCGTGCCTACCAGCGCATCGAACACAGAGCCTAGACAATTCAGATTCAGTCCCTGACACAGATTTAGATTGCCTGTTATCACATGATTATATCACTTCCCATCACATCACCTGCAAGCACATTCCATAACCAACTTATTTTTGGATTTTCTGATTTTCTAATGTTTTTGGATTTTTTTTTAATTTTCTAATTTTTGTTTTGTTTTTATTTCTCCCCCTAAATTTGTGCATAGGAGAGAAACGAAAGTAAATGCACAAATTTAAACTATCCAAAAACAAAAATTAGTCTTTAAAGCGAATCAGCTTAAGAAAAACTCAGGAGTATCGAGAAGAAAACTCAAACCGTAAGTCGCCGATTGAATTTGCATCCAGAAGGTCTGAGAACAACACACATAATCTCAGAACAGATCCGAAAATTCTTCACATCGTTAAGCACTAACCCCATGAGTGATCCCTTCCTTTCTTCCTTTCCCGCAAAGGACACATACTGTCAAACAATGTTCTGAGTGTTGTACAGTTGAGAGATGCCTCCTACCATGTGTCTGGAACAGCCACTACCAACAAACCAAAGTCTGAAGATATGCCTCCATAGCTGCTCCGACACCGAGCGGGATCAGTTGATCTTTGGAACCCAGTCCATTTTGAAAATGGATCGACCTTTGTCATCTTTGCAAGGAACTCTCTCCCATGACATATCCAGTTTATCACAAACAGAAGATGAAGAAATATTAGACTCATTAGGAGATTTAGGAGATTGACCCTTTGGTACCCGTCTGTAGTCGGGTTTAACCCATTTCTTTTTCGAGCGGATGGGTGCCTCGGCACTTGCTTTCTAACTTGAAGCCGATCTTCGAGATGACTTTGACCTAACCGGTCTTGATTTCACTGGAGCATCTCTTGTATTGGACTTCTGGGCCGACATTCCCTTCTTGTCCTTTGGATTTTGATTCTTGGCCTTGTGGGTTTAATTCTTGGCCTTCTGGCATTCTAGTCACCATTTTCTGAACGTGACCTTGAGGGTTTCTTTTGGAAAATCTCCCTCTTGGCACGTTCTTCCACCCTTGTGCATAGTAGGGAAAGTATGTGCGATTTGGACAATTTCTGGCAATGTGTCCAGGTATTCCACAGTCTAAGAAATTCTGCTTCTTCACGTAGGAATTGTTTCTTCCTGCCCCTGGTGGCGTATCCTTGCCTTGTCTCTTATTGTTCCCATAAGCACACTTGCAGCAAGTCGGCTATTTCACTTGGTTTGGTGGCCTGTACTTCTCAACAGCAGGTTGATCAGAAGCAACTGAATTCGAAGCAACAGATTCAGAGTTCAAGGAGACATTTGTTTGTTCAACAGTTTTCTCCTTGTTCTCATCGTCCGTTACTTTACCTGCACAAGAAGTAGAGGCATTAGAATCATTCAGCTCAACAGTTTCTGGCACAACCACATCAGAATTATCAAAGATATCATCAAATATATCGAAAAAATTTAATTCATCAGACTTTGATACAATCTTATTATCAGACACACTCTCTTCAGAAGCTTGCCTGCAATGACTTAGAGGTTGATCTGCATAGGAAGTAGAAACGTTAGTATTTTCAACATTAATACTACCTCCTGACACAAATCCATATTTAAGATGTGGCTCTCTGTCCATTTCCTCTTTTGTCAAAGTGTTATTAGAATAGGTATGATTAAAAGGAGGAGGCACTTTGTCATATCCTAAACCCTTTTGCTGATTCTCTTTGAATTTCAGATTAGTTTCTATCATAGATGCAACTACTTCACTTGACACATCAAATTTTCTAAAAGTAAAATCTGCATTTTCAAAATTGTTTTTCAATGTGTCAAGCTCAGCAGTTACCTCAGCAAGTTGTTTAGTTACATATCTATAATGTGTACTCTTAATACTATACTCTTCCTGAAGTTTTCTAAAGTCTTTAATTTTAGCTTCTAATTCAGCCTTCAGGGGTTTCTGTCCTTTCCTAAGTTGATACATTTTGTATTTTAGGTTCTCGTTCTCTCTATGAAGTAATTCATAATGTTCACGTAAATTCTCCAAGGAAAGTTCATTGACATTGATGTTTGAAGAACTCAGTGTTTATCAAAAATGCCCTTTGACTTAAAAACTCAAAAGTCAACCTTAAAAAGTCAAACTCAAAAGTCAAACTTAAAAGTCAAACCGAAAAGCTAAATTTGAAAATTTGAAAGTTAAACGAGAAAGTCAAAGTTTAAAGTCAAAGGTCAAACTTGAAAGTCAAAGTCAAAATTTTAAGTAAAAAGTCAAAATTAAAAGACAAAAATTAAAAAAATAAATTTTTTGGGTTGAAAATGGAATTTAAAATTAAAAGAAATTTGAATTTTGGGCTAAAAGTGTGAAATTGGCGAAATTAGGTGCGAATAGGAGTGTATTTGAATTAAAATCGGAAGGGATGAACCAAGATGCAGCCTAGAAGACTTGGTAAGACGCGTGGATTAGTAGGGAGGAAACCCGGGTTCGATCCCCGACACCTTCAACTTCGCTTCCTTTTTATTTGACGTTGCTGAGCTGCGAGGAAGCTTCTTGCGAAGTTCGGACGATCAGATCGAAGTCTCGCACACGTCCGAGCCGCAAAATGCCGAGCCGCAAACGTCGACCGTACACGTGCGATGATGTTGCTGGCCGTGAACTCCGAGCCGTACACGTGCGATGCTGACCGTAAACCTCGGACCGCAAACCGAGGGCTGTAATCTCGGACCGTAAACTCCGAGTCCGTAAACTGCGGCCGCAAACTTCGGAAACCTTAGCTGCTGACCGTACACGCCGCCACCCCCTCGCTGGTTACGACCAAAAACAGCGTTTTCACCCTTTTTGCTCCAAAACTCGATCAAAAACCATTTTTTATCAAAAACACGAAGAACAAACCCCCCCTAATTTTTAGAGATCAATCCAAAAATGCTAAAATCCTTCAAAAATAAGATCAAATAAGCTCCAGATCTGACAAAATTGTTTGATACAATCCTAGCTCTGATACCATATGTAAGTCCCCAAAATTCTTGTGTATCAATCGGATCCGTTTGATGGTGCGGAATCCCAATCAAACGAATGATGCCAGATCAAATTAGAGTGTAGAAGGATTAGAAGAAGAATTAACCCAAGCATGCACACATTTATATCATATAAACGTCAAATACACCTTGGAAAGCACACACATACGTCACTCTATCACTGACACTGACACCTACTATTTATATCACCCCTAGCAGCACACGAGTGCACAACCACACACGTGTGTGCGGCCACACATGGGGTGTACGGCCGCACACACGAGTCCGGCCGGACACAACCATACAAAAGATACAACCACCATAACTAACCCCAAGACCCTAACAAGACCTTTACAAGATAGATGCCTAGCCCAAACCACTATATTATGACCTAACAATCTCCTCCTTGGTTTGTGGCTAGCATGAACTCAGGTCTTCTTGATCAGCGTCACAAAGGTGTGTATGTCTCGCTTCCTGAACTGCAGAAGATCCTTAGCATCAATCAAGACGAATAGCGCAATCGCTATCTTGAAAGTTGATCACTACAGTGGCACAAGGCTCTTCGACTGTGGTCTTGAACTTGTCACCAAATTTTGCAATAAGCTTGTTCTTCAAGTCAAAGTAGCCTGCTGATAGGGCACCAAGATTAAGCTGGAGATTGGAGATCTGTTTAGACTTCTGAAAGTTTTCTTTTTTAAGCTCGGAAACTCGAATATCGAGGTTTCAGATCAGAACGTCTTTCTCGATGATCTTCTGTTTAAGAGTAGTGATCTCCTTCTTGAGCTCTGAGATAGATGGTTCTGCACCCCCTGAACTTTCTTCACCTATTGATATTCATTTGCCAAGAGGTAAAGGATCCGAATCTTGTTGATTTCTGTAGCCTAGGGGTCCTATTTATACTGGAGCTGCTAGGGTTTCAGTCTAAACCCTAATGGATAGCTTAGGCCTTAAGTTATCCAAGGATGCTTCTGGAATAGACCCTTAGGGCTGAAATTATGGATGGACACATCCTAATTCCGTCCATGTCTAATCCAAGAGGCTCCTCAGCCCAATACTCAACTATCACACATTTGACAGTTTAAGTCCCTGATATTAAATTAATGTCTTTTAGCCACAGAATTAATTTCTTAATTAATTCTTGTCTAATATTAATTTAATTATATGATTTCTCCATTAATATATTATTCATATATTAATAAATCATAATAACCTCTTTCTTAATAAATCATCCTATCATGTTGCTTTGGTGAAGGCAACCCAAAAGGACCATGCACAACCGGGTTAAGTACTTACCAAATATAGTTACGGGCTTAGACACTGTAAGTCCCCAATCTGCTTGTGTATCAATCAGATCCGTTTGATGGTGCGGAATCCCAATCAAACGGATGATGCCAGATCAAATAAAGAAGAAGGAGAAGAAGATGATGATGAATCTTGTATGAATTGATATGAATTAAGATCCAGATACAAGATTCACACACACACACTAACACACACTAAACCTCATCTCTTATCTCTTACTTTCTCTCTCTAGAACACCTTGGGTTTCACACACTTAAGCTTTCCTTCTCTTTACTATTATGCACTCCTCACCCTATATATAGTAGACATGGGCCGTGAACAGGTTCATGGCCGTAAACCTGTTCACGGCCGTAAATACAACCGTAAACACGTATACGGCCGTAAACACCAAGCGGTTTACGGTCCAAGACACAAAAATACATTTTCCTAGAAAAGTAAAGTATAAACCATATTTTTGACCCAATAATCTCCCCCTTGCTTTATAGCTTTCTTTTCTAACTTACCCAACAAACTCCCCCTTAAAAAGTAGCTGGATTTTCTCGTCAATCTTCATTGGGAGCTTGGCTTCAATATTAATCTTCAAATTCTTCACAACTTCAAGATGAACTTGATGAATCTTAAATGAATGACTTCATCTTGAGCGGTTGGGCTTTTCTTCAGGATTTGGATTTGAACGCATGTTGGGTGAGGAGGCTTCTTGAAAAGATTCTTGAAAGATAGCGCTTTCAGTTTGAGAATCTTCAGAGAGAACATCTGAGAGAACAAATCTTTTAGATCACTTCAGCAGATACAAAGATAGTAGCAAATTGATTGAGGAGGCTTCAATGCAATCTGTCACATAAACTTCAACTACAGCTTCACCTTGCTTCTGGGGTTGAAATATTGAATGTTGGAAGAATAATCTTCATTTCTTGCTCCTTCGAATGAGAATTCTTCGATGCTCACGGATGAAGCCTTGGCTCAGAAATCTCGATTCAGTCTCCATCAGCCTCATCTACATCTGAATTCACTTTTCAAGACAAAACAAAACTAAAAGAAAACTTAGCACACAAACAAAACTAAAAGAAAACAAAAATATTTTTGGATTTTTGATTTTCTTGAACAAGAAATAAAAAAAGAAATAACACTATTTTTGGATTTTTAATTTTCTGATTTTTGTTTGGTTTTTAAAATTTTTAATTCTCCCCTAATATTTAAATTAGAAGAAAACTATGAACAAATTTAACAAAAACAAAAATAATAGCTAACTTTAAGAGTGATTTGGGATCAAAGTTTTTAAAAAGCCTTTATCCGTTTATCAGTACCTCTCCCTTCATGAATAGATCTGGTCAATCGTCGGTATTGTGGTCCACTTAAACACGAGAGATTGTGACAAAATTAGGACATACTACAAGTGACAAGACAATGTGATCCTATGTTCCTAGATAATATTCCTAAAGGACCAATCAGCTGACGACGACCAAAGATATTGTTGTCCACCTAAATTGAGCAGCGAGATCTACAGACAACCTAGTGATTGTTCAATTTTAAATGTACTAGAACGTGTTTCCCGCTTCCTGACATACCCCAACAATCAGGAACTTCCAAAGTACTCCTTACTTTAGGTGAGCAGACAATTATTAAGAGAGAAGTCAGATTTAGAATGCATATGCTATACACCCAGGTCGGATCTCTTCCAATCTCGCAGAGGGTGAAACATATGACTAACCAGATTTAGAGGGATTGAGAAGTAGAATGGTGCATATGCTGTGTACCAGGTCGGATGTATTTCAATCACGTAAAGGAGACAACATATGACTAACAGACAGGAAGAATTGCATAGATAGAAGATGCAGAGAAATAGAATTACATATGTTGCAGTCCAGGTCAGATGTATTTCAATCACGCAGAGGAGGCAACATATGACTAACAGAAAGAAAGCAAGAAAATAATTTCCTACATACCTACTTTATCGGAATTCCCCAGTCCGCCCATCAATACCGGAATTAAGGACAGAGTCCGTACATCGAGGAAGAGTTAAACCACAGTTCTAGATACAGATTACTTTAATGTGACCGGTGGATTATCATGTATATCTCCCTGCTCAACCTATCTGAGCGTCGTATTGTCAGGCTAAATGGATCTATCTAGGTCAAGATTTTTCAAGTCTCTAGATTCCTTAAGTTCATTAATGCCTAGTCAAGTCCATTTTAATCTCTCGTGCCTACCAGCGCATCGAACACAGAGCCTAGACAATTCAGATTCAGTCCCTGACACAGATTTAGATTGCCTGTTATCACATGATTATATCACTTCCCATCACATCACCTGCAAGCACATTCCATAACCAACTTATTTTTGGATTTTCTGATTTTCTAATGTTTTTGGATTTTTTTTTAATTTTCTAATTTTTGTTTTGTTTTTATTTCTCCCCCTAAATTTGTGCATAGGAGAGAAACGAAAGTAAATGCACAAATTTAAACTATCCAAAAACAAAAATTAGTCTTTAAAGCGAATCAGCTTAAGAAAAACTCAGGAGTATCGAGAAGAAAACTCAAACCGTAAGTCGCCGATTGAATTTGCATCCAGAAGGTCTGAGAACAACACACATAATCTCAGAACAGATCCGAAAATTCTTCACATCGTTAAGCACTAACCCCATGAGTGATCCCTTCCTTTCTTCCTTTCCCGCAAAGGACACATACTGTCAAACAATGTTCTGAGTGTTGTACAGTTGAGAGATGCCTCCTACCATGTGTCTGGAACAGCCACTACCAACAAACCAAAGTCTGAAGATATGCCTCCATAGCTGCTCCGACACCGAGCGGGATCAGTTGATCTTTGGAACCCAGTCCATTTTGAAAATGGATCGACCTTTGTCATCTTTGCAAGGAACTCTCTCCCATGACATATCCAGTTTATCACAAACAGAAGATGAAGAAATATTAGACTCATTAGGAGATTTAGGAGATTGACCCTTTGGTACCCGTCTGTAGTCGGGTTTAACCCATTTCTTTTTCGAGCGGATGGGTGCCTCGGCACTTGCTTTCTAACTTGAAGCCGATCTTCGAGATGACTTTGACCTAACCGGTCTTGATTTCACTGGAGCATCTCTTGTATTGGACTTCTGGGCCGACATTCCCTTCTTGTCCTTTGGATTTTGATTCTTGGCCTTGTGGGTTTAATTCTTGGCCTTCTGGCATTCTAGTCACCATTTTCTGAACGTGACCTTGAGGGTTTCTTTTGGAAAATCTCCCTCTTGGCACGTTCTTCCACCCTTGTGCATAGTAGGGAAAGTATGTGCGATTTGGACAATTTCTGGCAATGTGTCCAGGTATTCCACAGTCTAAGAAATTCTGCTTCTTCACGTAGGAATTGTTTCTTCCTGCCCCTGGTGGCGTATCCTTGCCTTGTCTCTTATTGTTCCCACAAGCACACTTGCAGCAAGTCGGCTATTTCACTTGGTTTGGTGGCCTGTACTTCTCAACAGCAGGTTGATCAGAAGCAACTGAATTCGAAGCAACAGATTCAGAGTTCAAGGAGACATTTGTTTGTTCAACAGTTTTCTCCTTGTTCTCATCGTCCGTTACTTTACCTGCACAAGAAGTAGAGGCATTAGAATCATTCAGCTCAACAGTTTCTGGCACAACCACATCAGAATTATCAAAGATATCATCAAATATATCGAAAAAATTTAATTCATCAGACTTTGATACAATCTTATTATCAGACACACTCTCTTCAGAAGCTTGCCTGCAATGACTTAGAGGTTGATCTGCATAGGAAGTAGAAACGTTAGTATTTTCAACATTAATACTACCTCCTGACACAAATCCATATTTAAGATGTGGCTCTCTGTCCATTTCCTCTTTTGTCAAAGTGTTATTAGAATAGGTATGATTAAAAGGAGGAGGCACTTTGTCATATCCTAAACCCTTTTGCTGATTCTCTTTGAATTTCAGATTAGTTTCTATCATAGATGCAACTACTTCACTTGACACATCAAATTTTCTAAAAGTAAAATCTGCATTTTCAAAATTGTTTTTCAATGTGTCAAGCTCAGCAGTTACCTCAGCAAGTTGTTTAGTTACATATCTATAATGTGTACTCTTAATACTATACTCTTCCTGAAGTTTTCTAAAGTCTTTAATTTTAGCTTCTAATTCAGCCTTCAGGGGTTTCTGTCCTTTCCTAAGTTGATACATTTTGTATTTTAGGTTCTCGTTCTCTCTATGAAGTAATTCATAATGTTCACGTAAATTCTCCAAGGAAAGTTCATTGACATTGATGTTTGAAGAACTCAGTGTTTATCAAAAATGCCCTTTGACTTAAAAACTCAAAAGTCAACCTTAAAAAGTCAAACTCAAAAGTCAAACTTAAAAGTCAAACCGAAAAGCTAAATTTGAAAATTTGAAAGTTAAACGAGAAAGTCAAAGTTTAAAGTCAAAGGTCAAACTTGAAAGTCAAAGTCAAAATTTTAAGTAAAAAGTCAAAATTAAAAGACAAAAATTAAAAAAATAAATTTTTTGGGTTGAAAATGGAATTTAAAATTAAAAGAAATTTGAATTTTGGGCTAAAAGTGTGAAATTGGCGAAATTAGGTGCGAATAGGAGTGTATTTGAATTAAAATCGGAAGGGATGAACCAAGATGCAGCCTAGAAGACTTGGTAAGACGCGTGGATTAGTAGGGAGGAAACCCGGGTTCGATCCCCGACACCTTCAACTTCGCTTCCTTTTTATTTGACGTTGCTGAGCTGCGAGGAAGCTTCTTGCGAAGTTCGGACGATCAGATCGAAGTCTCGCACACGTCCGAGCCGCAAAATGCCGAGCCGCAAACGTCGACCGTACACGTGCGATGATGTTGCTGGCCGTGAACTCCGAGCCGTACACGTGCGATGCTGACCGTAAACCTCGGACCGCAAACCGAGGGCTGTAATCTCGGACCGTAAACTCCGAGTCCGTAAACTGCGGCCGCAAACTTCGGAAACCTTAGCTGCTGACCGTACACGCCGCCACCCCCTCGCTGGTTACGACCAAAAACAGCGTTTTCACCCTTTTTGCTCCAAAACTCGATCAAAAACCATTTTTTATCAAAAACACGAAGAACAAACCCCCCCTAATTTTTAGAGATCAATCCAAAAATGCTAAAATCCTTCAAAAATAAGATCAAATAAGCTCCAGATCTGACAAAATTGTTTGATACAATCCTAGCTCTGATACCATATGTAAGTCCCCAAAATTCTTGTGTATCAATCGGATCCGTTTGATGGTGCGGAATCCCAATCAAACGAATGATGCCAGATCAAATTAGAGTGTAGAAGGATTAGAAGAAGAATTAACCCAAGCATGCACACATTTATATCATATAAACGTCAAATACACCTTGGAAAGCACACACATACGTCACTCTATCACTGACACTGACACCTACTATTTATATCACCCCTAGCAGCACACGAGTGCACAACCACACACGTGTGTGCGGCCACACATGGGGTGTACGGCCGCACACACGAGTCCGGCCGGACACAACCATACAAAAGATACAACCACCATAACTAACCCCAAGACCCTAACAAGACCTTTACAAGATAGATGCCTAGCCCAAACCACTATATTATGACCTAACAATCTCCTCCTTGGTTTGTGGCTAGCATGAACTCAGGTCTTCTTGATCAGCGTCACAAAGGTGTGTATGTCTCGCTTCCTGAACTGCAGAAGATCCTTAGCATCAATCAAGACGAATAGCGCAATCGCTATCTTGAAAGTTGATCACTACAGTGGCACAAGGCTCTTCGACTGTGGTCTTGAACTTGTCACCAAATTTTGCAATAAGCTTGTTCTTCAAGTCAAAGTAGCCTGCTGATAGGGCACCAAGATTAAGCTGGAGATTGGAGATCTGTTTAGACTTCTGAAAGTTTTCTTTTTTAAGCTCGGAAACTCGAATATCGAGGTTTCAGATCAGAACGTCTTTCTCGATGATCTTCTGTTTAAGAGTAGTGATCTCCTTCTTGAGCTCTGAGATAGATGGTTCTGCACCCCCTGAACTTTCTTCACCTATTGATATTCATTTGCCAAGAGGTAAAGGATCCGAATCTTGTTGATTTCTGTAGCCTAGGGGTCCTATTTATACTGGAGCTGCTAGGGTTTCAGTCTAAACCCTAATGGATAGCTTAGGCCTTAAGTTATCCAAGGATGCTTCTGGAATAGACCCTTAGGGCTGAAATTATGGATGGACACATCCTAATTCCGTCCATGTCTAATCCAAGAGGCTCCTCAGCCCAATACTCAACTATCACACATTTGACAGTTTAAGTCCCTGATATTAAATTAATGTCTTTTAGCCACAGAATTAATTTCTTAATTAATTCTTGTCTAATATTAATTTAATTATATGATTTCTCCATTAATATATTATTCATATATTAATAAATCATAATAACCTCTTTCTTAATAAATCATCCTATCATGTTGCTTTGGTGAAGGCAACCCAAAAGGACCATGCACAACCGGGTTAAGTACTTACCAAATATAGTTACGGGCTTAGACACTGTAAGTCCCCAATCTGCTTGTGTATCAATCAGATCCGTTTGATGGTGCGGAATCCCAATCAAACGGATGATGCCAGATCAAATAAAGAAGAAGGAGAAGAAGATGATGATGAATCTTGTATGAATTGATATGAATTAAGATCCAGATACAAGATTCACACACACACACTAACACACACTAAACCTCATCTCTTATCTCTTACTTTCTCTCTCTAGAACACCTTGGGTTTCACACACTTAAGCTTTCCTTCTCTTTACTATTATGCACTCCTCACCCTATATATAGTAGACATGGGCCGTGAACAGGTTCATGGCCGTAAACCTGTTCACGGCCGTAAATACAACCGTAAACACGTATACGGCCGTAAACACCAAGCGGTTTACGGTCCAAGACACAAAAATACATTTTCCTAGAAAAGTAAAGTATAAACCATATTTTTGACCCAATAATCTCCCCCTTGCTTTATAGCTTTCTTTTCTAACTTACCCAACAAACTCCCCCTTAAAAAGTAGCTGGATTTTCTCGTCAATCTTCATTGGGAGCTTGGCTTCAATATTAATCTTCAAATTCTTCACAACTTCAAGATGAACTTGATGAATCTTAAATGAATGACTTCATCTTGAGCGGTTGGGCTTTTCTTCAGGATTTGGATTTGAACGCATGTTGGGTGAGGAGGCTTCTTGAAAAGATTCTTGAAAGATAGCGCTTTCAGTTTGAGAATCTTCAGAGAGAACATCTGAGAGAACAAATCTTTTAGATCACTTCAGCAGATACAAAGATAGTAGCAAATTGATTGAGGAGGCTTCAATGCAATCTGTCACATAAACTTCAACTACAGCTTCACCTTGCTTCTGGGGTTGAAATATTGAATGTTGGAAGAATAATCTTCATTTCTTGCTCCTTCGAATGAGAATTCTTCGATGCTCACGGATGAAGCCTTGGCTCAGAAATCTCGATTCAGTCTCCATCAGCCTCATCTACATCTGAATTCACTTTTCAAGACAAAACAAAACTAAAAGAAAACTTAGCACACAAACAAAACTAAAAGAAAACAAAAATATTTTTGGATTTTTGATTTTCTTGAACAAGAAATAAAAAAAGAAATAACACTATTTTTGGATTTTTAATTTTCTGATTTTTGTTTGGTTTTTAAAATTTTTAATTCTCCCCTAATATTTAAATTAGAAGAAAACTATGAACAAATTTAACAAAAACAAAAATAATAGCTAACTTTAAGAGTGATTTGGGATCAAAGTTTTTAAAAAGCCTTTATCCGTTTATCAGTACCTCTCCCTTCATGAATAGATCTGGTCAATCGTCGGTATTGTGGTCCACTTAAACACGAGAGATTGTGACAAAATTAGGACATACTACAAGTGACAAGACAATGTGATCCTATGTTCCTAGATAATATTCCTAAAGGACCAATCAGCTGACGACGACCAAAGATATTGTTGTCCACCTAAATTGAGCAGCGAGATCTACAGACAACCTAGTGATTGTTCAATTTTAAATGTACTAGAACGTGTTTCCCGCTTCCTGACATACCCCAACAATCAGGAACTTCCAAAGTACTCCTTACTTTAGGTGAGCAGACAATTATTAAGAGAGAAGTCAGATTTAGAATGCATATGCTATACACCCAGGTCGGATCTCTTCCAATCTCGCAGAGGGTGAAACATATGACTAACCAGATTTAGAGGGATTGAGAAGTAGAATGGTGCATATGCTGTGTACCAGGTCGGATGTATTTCAATCACGTAAAGGAGACAACATATGACTAACAGACAGGAAGAATTGCATAGATAGAAGATGCAGAGAAATAGAATTACATATGTTGCAGTCCAGGTCAGATGTATTTCAATCACGCAGAGGAGGCAACATATGACTAACAGAAAGAAAGCAAGAAAATAATTTCCTACATACCTACTTTATCGGAATTCCCCAGTCCGCCCATCAATACCGGAATTAAGGACAGAGTCCGTACATCGAGGAAGAGTTAAACCACAGTTCTAGATACAGATTACTTTAATGTGACCGGTGGATTATCATGTATATCTCCCTGCTCAACCTATCTGAGCGTCGTATTGTCAGGCTAAATGGATCTATCTAGGTCAAGATTTTTCAAGTCTCTAGATTCCTTAAGTTCATTAATGCCTAGTCAAGTCCATTTTAATCTCTCGTGCCTACCAGCGCATCGAACACAGAGCCTAGACAATTCAGATTCAGTCCCTGACACAGATTTAGATTGCCTGTTATCACATGATTATATCACTTCCCATCACATCACCTGCAAGCACATTCCATAACCAACTTATTTTTGGATTTTCTGATTTTCTAATGTTTTTGGATTTTTTTTTAATTTTCTAATTTTTGTTTTGTTTTTATTTCTCCCCCTAAATTTGTGCATAGGAGAGAAACGAAAGTAAATGCACAAATTTAAACTATCCAAAAACAAAAATTAGTCTTTAAAGCGAATCAGCTTAAGAAAAACTCAGGAGTATCGAGAAGAAAACTCAAACCGTAAGTCGCCGATTGAATTTGCATCCAGAAGGTCTGAGAACAACACACATAATCTCAGAACAGATCCGAAAATTCTTCACATCGTTAAGCACTAACCCCATGAGTGATCCCTTCCTTTCTTCCTTTCCCGCAAAGGACACATACTGTCAAACAATGTTCTGAGTGTTGTACAGTTGAGAGATGCCTCCTACCATGTGTCTGGAACAGCCACTACCAACAAACCAAAGTCTGAAGATATGCCTCCATAGCTGCTCCGACACCGAGCAGGATCAGTTGATCTTTGGAACCCAGTCCATTTTGAAAATGGATCGACCTTTGTCATCTTTGCAAGGAACTCTCTCCCATGACATATCCAGTTTATCACAAACAGAAGATGAAGAAATATTAGACTCATTAGGAGATTTAGGAGATTGACCCTTTGGTACCCGTCTGTAGTCGGGTTTAACCCATTTCTTTTTCGAGCGGATGGGTGCCTCGGCACTTGCTTTCTAACTTGAAGCCGATCTTCGAGATGACTTTGACCTAACCGGTCTTGATTTCACTGGAGCATCTCTTGTATTGGACTTCTGGGCCGACATTCCCTTCTTGTCCTTTGGATTTTGATTCTTGGCCTTGTGGGTTTAATTCTTGGCCTTCTGGCATTCTAGTCACCATTTTCTGAACGTGACCTTGAGGGTTTCTTTTGGAAAATCTCCCTCTTGGCACGTTCTTCCACCCTTGTGCATAGTAGGGAAAGTATGTGCGATTTGGACAATTTCTGGCAATGTGTCCAGGTATTCCACAGTCTAAGAAATTCTGCTTCTTCACGTAGGAATTGTTTCTTCCTGCCCCTGGTGGCGTATCCTTGCCTTGTCTCTTATTGTTCCCACAAGCACACTTGCAGCAAGTCGGCTATTTCACTTGGTTTGGTGGCCTGTACTTCTCAACAGCAGGTTGATCAGAAGCAACTGAATTCGAAGCAACAGATTCAGAGTTCAAGGAGACATTTGTTTGTTCAACAGTTTTCTCCTTGTTCTCATCGTCCGTTACTTTACCTGCACAAGAAGTAGAGGCATTAGAATCATTCAGCTCAACAGTTTCTGGCACAACCACATCAGAATTATCAAAGATATCATCAAATATATCGAAAAAATTTAATTCATCAGACTTTGATACAATCTTATTATCAGACACACTCTCTTCAGAAGCTTGCCTGCAATGACTTAGAGGTTGATCTGCATAGGAAGTAGAAACGTTAGTATTTTCAACATTAATACTACCTCCTGACACAAATCCATATTTAAGATGTGGCTCTCTGTCCATTTCCTCTTTTGTCAAAGTGTTATTAGAATAGGTATGATTAAAAGGAGGAGGCACTTTGTCATATCCTAAACCCTTTTGCTGATTCTCTTTGAATTTCAGATTAGTTTCTATCATAGATGCAACTACTTCACTTGACACATCAAATTTTCTAAAAGTAAAATCTGCATTTTCAAAATTGTTTTTCAATGTGTCAAGCTCAGCAGTTACCTCAGCAAGTTGTTTAGTTACATATCTATAATGTGTACTCTTAATACTATACTCTTCCTGAAGTTTTCTAAAGTCTTTAATTTTAGCTTCTAATTCAGCCTTCAGGGGTTTCTGTCCTTTCCTAAGTTGATACATTTTGTATTTTAGGTTCTCGTTCTCTCTATGAAGTAATTCATAATGTTCACGTAAATTCTCCAAGGAAAGTTCATTGACATTGATGTTTGAAGAACTCAGTGTTTATCAAAAATGCCCTTTGACTTAAAAACTCAAAAGTCAACCTTAAAAAGTCAAACTCAAAAGTCAAACTTAAAAGTCAAACCGAAAAGCTAAATTTGAAAATTTGAAAGTTAAACGAGAAAGTCAAAGTTTAAAGTCAAAGGTCAAACTTGAAAGTCAAAGTCAAAATTTTAAGTAAAAAGTCAAAATTAAAAGACAAAAATTAAAAAAATAAATTTTTTGGGTTGAAAATGGAATTTAAAATTAAAAGAAATTTGAATTTTGGGCTAAAAGTGTGAAATTGGCGAAATTAGGTGCGAATAGGAGTGTATTTGAATTAAAATCGGAAGGGATGAACCAAGATGCAGCCTAGAAGACTTGGTAAGACGCGTGGATTAGTAGGGAGGAAACCCGGGTTCGATCCCCGACACCTTCAACTTCGCTTCCTTTTTATTTGACGTTGCTGAGCTGCGAGGAAGCTTCTTGCGAAGTTCGGACGATCAGATCGAAGTCTCGCACACGTCCGAGCCGCAAAATGCCGAGCCGCAAACGTCGACCGTACACGTGCGATGATGTTGCTGGCCGTGAACTCCGAGCCGTACACGTGCGATGCTGACCGTAAACCTCGGACCGCAAACCGAGGGCTGTAATCTCGGACCGTAAACTCCGAGTCCGTAAACTGCGGCCGCAAACTTCGGAAACCTTAGCTGCTGACCGTACACGCCGCCACCCCCTCGCTGGTTACGACCAAAAACAGCGTTTTTCACCCTTTTTGCTCCAAAACTCGATCAAAAACCATTTTTTATCAAAAACACGAAGAACAAACCCCCCCTAATTTTTAGAGATCAATCCAAAAATGCTAAAATCCTTCAAAAATAAGATCAAATAAGCTCCAGATCTGACAAAATTGTTTGATACAATCCTAGCTCTGATACCATATGTAAGTCCCCAAAATTCTTGTGTATCAATCGGATCCGTTTGATGGTGCGGAATCCCAATCAAACGAATGATGCCAGATCAAATTAGAGTGTAGAAGGATTAGAAGAAGAATTAACCCAAGCATGCACACATTTATATCATATAAACGTCAAATACACCTTGGAAAGCACACACATACGTCACTCTATCACTGACACTGACACCTACTATTTATATCACCCCTAGCAGCACACGAGTGCACAACCACACACGTGTGTGCGGCCACACATGGGGTGTACGGCCGCACACACGAGTCCGGTCGGACACAACCATACAAAAGATACAACCACCATAACTAACCCCAAGACCCTAACAAGACCTTTACAAGATAGATGCCTAGCCCAAACCACTATATTATGACCTAACAATCTCCTCCTTGGTTTGTGGCTAGCATGAACTCAGGTCTTCTTGATCAGCGTCACAAAGGTGTGTATGTCTCGCTTCCTGAACTGCAGAAGATCCTTAGCATCAATCAAGACGAATAGCGCAATCGCTATCTTGAAAGTTGATCACTACAGTGGCACAAGGCTCTTCGACTGTGGTCTTGAACTTGTCACCAAATTTTGCAATAAGCTTGTTCTTCAAGTCAAAGTAGCCTGCTGATAGGGCACCAAGATTAAGCTGGAGATTGGAGATCTGTTTAGACTTCTGAAAGTTTTCTTTTTTAAGCTCGGAAACTCGAATATCGAGGTTTCAGATCAGAACGTCTTTCTCGATGATCTTCTGTTTAAGAGTAGTGATCTCCTTCTTGAGCTCTGAGATAGATGGTTCTGCACCCCCTGAACTTTCTTCACCTATTGATATTCATTTGCCAAGAGGTAAAGGATCCGAATCTTGTTGAGCAAGAAACCTGGCAAGCCTCACAGAGGCAGCATCATGCGCAGGTTGTCGAGGAGAAGAACTGTCGCACCCCCAAACCAGAACGGCGGAAACATTCGGGGGCGGAGGACTTTAGGTAAGTATCACAACACATGCAATATAGTAATGAAAGTACAAACAACCATTACATTAATAAGTATAAGTTTTACATAAGTGTTCAAACATTACATATTCAAACACTAAAGTAGATACAGTATAAGACAAGAGTCGCGGTACGGTACTAGGTAGTCTTCTCAAAAGCTTCGGGAGTGTACCTGTCTACTGGATTCCTGAGAATACAAGTTATTTGGAAAGAGTAGATCAACATTTAAGCTGGTGAGTTCATAAGTATTTTAGTTATGTTAAGTATACCCTAAGTTCTTTGAATAAGTTCACTGGTTTCTCCAGGAAATCCTATATTTCCTGAGGTGATTAACTGATAACCTCAATAGTTTCCCTCTGTAATTACTTAGTTTATACTGATTATATATAACCCAATATTCAATGGACAGTCAAATGGGTGTATCTGCCCTAAGCCCACAACCAAACAAGGAACAGGAAGTAAGGCGGAAGTCACACATTTCACTGTCAATCGGACATTACTTATGTATAACTCTGATGTAATAACTAAGGAATTATAGAATTAACCACTAAAGGTATTTTATGTTATACTAGTTTACAAAGATTGAATGACTAAGTTTCATTTGACAAGTGGTTTAATCTCATAAACCGTTTCCTTTGTATAAGTGGTTTAATCCCATAAACCGTTTCATTTGTAAAAGTGGTTTAATCCCATAAACCGTTTCATTTGTAAAAGTGTTCTTAGTTATATCTGTTCTATAGTAAAAAAAACCTTAGTATTAATCCTGGAAAATATTGTATTATCCATAATACTGCCTTGTGGTTTTAAATGTTCAAAACCAGAAGTACAATACTTGATTTCATGATACGTAGCTTTTACTGTAAGTAAAAACTACTGAAGGTATATTTGGTCAGGATGTAATTAACTTTTCTTACTGTTATAAGAGAAGTATATTACTTTGTAATTCACTCATTGTTTTGTCCATGTGAGTTCTATTAACCATACTAATATAACGGAAATGCCTGCTGCGACGTTCTTCAGGCGTCAGAATGAATATGATATTTGACACCCTAGGCCTGCCGGCCAAACTATAGCGAACAGTACAGGTGCGGGATTGTCAGTCCTATATAGATCTATACACAAATTCACGCTCTCCCTACAAGAGATTCTGGCTAATAGTTCAGGACTTAAAAGGTCGTACTTAGATAAGTACACCGTGAAGGGTCTCACAAATTTATTGTTTCAACGAGATTTACGATGTATTATTATTACCCTGTAAATGCTAACTCTGGTACTTTGTATCGTACCCTCGGTTAATGCAAACCCGATATGATGTATTATTACCTCGTGTTTGCTAACTCTGGCACTCTGTATAGTACCATTGCTAATGCAAACACGGTAGGATGTATTATTACCTCGTGTTTGCTAACTCTGGTACTCTGTATAGTACCATTGCTAATGCAAACCCGAAATGATGTATTATTACCTCGTGTTTGCTAACTCTGGTACTCTGTATAGTACCATTGCTAATGCAAACCCGGCATTACCTCATGTTTGCTAACTCTAGTACTTTGTATAGTACCTTTGTTTAATGCAAACCCGGTATGATGTATCTTTACTTCTTTAATATGTTGTTCGTATATTAAAGGTATTATACATATCTTGGTATAGTTCAATGAATTTTGGTAATTTCCTTGGAAAGTATACAGTCGTGAATCATACTTGTATATTTAGTTTTGAATCATAAATTATACCTATTATAATTTATATGTTCTATCTGATTAGCATGATATCTCATGGATGAACACCTTTGCTCAGCCTGATACAAAGGTAATGATACCAAAAGGAGTAACCTTTTGTACTCATATATGTATAATACATATATATAATTAAGAAGGAAACGACCTTCGGACAAATAACACAACCTTAATTCCACATCCAAACAAGGAAAATGATATAAGACAATTCATTAGTCCTAAGCCCTTCAAATCTTATTTATATATTTATACATATATAAACATGATTTTGGCATTTATACTTTGAAATAGCTTATAAAACATTTTTCAAAGAATTTAATAGAGTTTACATGACTTTTAAGATTTAACATGGCTTTAAATTATTTTGGAAGAATTTAATAATTCTTAAAAGCATACGGAAAATCTTTGTGTGATTATTATCACATACAGTTATTAACACAATTTAATATTGTGTTAAACTTGTATTCCCCCGCTAAAAAGAATATAAAACCATTTAAAAAGGTATATTATATGGGTATGAACTTACTTTGATAAGCGGTGATTCGGGCAGCGTTTCGTTTCCCGAAAAGAGTTTATTTGACGAGAAATCGGCTCAAATCGGGCAGAGTTTCGGCAGGAGAGAGGATAACTTCTCGAGAATTCCGGGGCTCCTGGGCTTGCTTCGGGCTTTAGACACGATACTGGGGCCTTGGGGGGTCGTGAGAAAGTTTACGGGGTTAAAATGTGAAAAAGGGGAAATTTTGGGGTGAAAAATGCCCTAAATCCGAGAAGGCTCGCATGCCTTATATAGGCCGCAGCCTCGGATCCGGAGCAAGGAGAATGAGGCACGTGCCTCGGACAGGTGGCGAAGTGGTGGTTCGGCTCGGACAGGTGGCTTCGATTCGGACAAATGGCTCGCAACTGGCAGCTTCGGATTGGACCAGGCTTCGGTCCAATAGGAGGAGGGCACGAGGGTCCGAGGAGCATCCGAGGAGGGTGTGCGGTGTGTCTCCTGCGAGGGTGTCTGAAGCTTAGTGGACCGCGGAGTTGGTCCAATCAGAAGTCGACACACGAATCTCGGTCCAACCAGAAGATGACACGTGGAGGCCTCGCATGCGAGGGATGACGTGTCCGAGGATGACATGCGAAATTTCCCGGTTTTCAAGATTTTCTTGATTTTTGTGCCAAAAACTTGCAAAAATCATAACTTTCGCATACGAGCTCCGTTTTTGACGTTCTTTATATGCACGCGTAGGTAAAATGATACTCTACAACTTTCGTTTAGACTTCGTCGGCTGATTTTGAATTTAGTTTTAATATTATTATTTTTAACAGATCGAGAGAGGAAATCCGTTAAAAATTCATAACTTCTTCATCCGACGTCCATTTTCGTCTGTCTTTTTACCGTTGTGCTACTTTTGACGAGACCTTCAATTCTCGTTTATGTTGCGTCGGCTAAATGTCGATCGATTTATATTTCGAATTTTTAACTATCGACTACTAAACCGAAACTTCGAAAAATCATAACTTCCTCATACGAAGTCAGATTTTTATGTTCTTTTATGAACGTTCTCGGTTTAACATATTCTACAACTTTCATTTAGATTGTTAAGGCTAAAAAGCCTTTTATCGAAAATTCACTTTTTACACTGAACAGTGTTTTGCCGATTTATCGCGGATTTTCGATTGGTCATAACTCCTTCGTTATACCTCGGATTTCAATGTTCTTTATGTTTTTGGAAACCTTGTTACAAACTCTAGCACTTGGTTCATCCCAATTACGATTATTGATCAATTTATTTTTGACCAAAATTTGACTGGTGTCACAAGAACCCCCAGGAGCAGAAGAACTCCTGACTTCAAACGAAGATCTAACATTACTTGGTCCTTTTAGGGTCGGTTGAGTTGGTGTAGCAGCTATGGAGGGTTGTTGAACTGGTGGTGCTTGTTCCCTGAAAAGCACTCCCGGCTTGGGATCAGCTTTTCTCCGTTTAATTGAAGGCTGGGAGGCTTGTGTCAGATTGAGATCACTATCAAATGGCAATGAAGTTGGAATAGCAACTGGAAGGGGAGGAATCCTTGATGTTGTATCCATATCGGTTGAAAGGTGTCGGCCATCTGATCAAAAGTTGGAGACGTCACTTTGAGAACACCACTAACTCGTTCTGTGTAGGTTGCCCAACATCATGGACAGTGTCAAAGAAAGCATCGAGGTCTTCACTGCTTAACCTTATATCATTATCCGTAGTCTATAAGCTGATCTGTGAGACACTCAACAAGCTACACTTTAACTCAAGAGCGTAGATGACGTTCTCAAAACTCAGCACTCCATTTACAACTATTCCTTTTTGAGTGATCTTCCCTCCATCTCCTCCCGCGAAGGAAACATAGCCCCCATTAATAGTATGAATGACGTGCAGTTGGGAGATGTCTCCTGTCATGTGCCTGGAACAGCCGTTGTCGACGTACCAAGGTCTGACAACATTCCTCCGCAGCTGTTCCTGCACAATGATCGGGATTATTTAGATTTGGGGACCCAGGTCATTACAAGCCTGGGTCCCAACAACTGATAGGGTTTACGTCCGCACAAGGGATTACGGCCGTACACTTGATTACAGTTGTACACGGAGATTACGGTCGTACAAGGATCACAACCGTACACGCCAACCGTACACTGCAGTAGTACACTCAACCGCACACACCCGACCGTACACTTCCAACTGCACACTCAACCGCACACACCCGACCGCATACTTCCAACCGCACACTGTAGCCGCACAATTCCAACCGTACACTCAACCGCACACTCTTAACCGTACACCTTCAACCTTCAACCGCACACCTTCAACCTTCAACCGCACACCTTCAACCTTCAACCACACACCTTCAACCTTCAAAAATACGATTAAATAAGCTCCAGATCTGACAAAAATGAATGATACAATCCAAGCTCTGATACCAATTGTAAGTCCTCAATCAGCTTGTGTATCAATCAGATCCGTTTGATGGTGCGGAATCCCAATCAAACGGATGATGCCAGATCAAATGAAGAAGAAGGAGAAGAAGAAGATGATGAATCTTGTATGAATTGATATGAATTAAGATCCAGATACAAGATTCACACACACAGAAGAGAAGAAGAAGAAGAATATGATGAATCTATGTATGAATTGATTAGAATGAAGATCCAGATACAAGAGATTCACACACACAAAACTTCTCTTTAGTTTCTCTCTCTAGAACACCTTGGGTTTCACACACTTAAGCTCTCCACCTTTTTACTATTATGCACTCCTCACCCTACATATAGTAGACATGGGCCGTGAACAGGTTCACGGCCGTAAACACAACCGTAAACACGTATACAGCCGTAAACACCAAGTTGTTTACGGTCCAAGACACAAAAATACATTTTCCTAGAAAAGTAAAGTATAAACCATATTTTTGACCCAACATACACTAATCCAACACTTATCAGCTAGACCTGAAGTAACAAACAATAATTAATAATACCCGTGAACACAACAAACACAAAGACATAGAGTTATGTATGAACTGAGTCTCGCGATGAGAACACATGTATATACAACCCAAAAATATAGAAAACCCAAACCCTCGATAACAATACAACGCAATGTTTTAGGTCAATCTCCTTATTTGAGTTTTATTATACGTGGGCCGAACCACAACAAAATGTAGACTTATCACCTATGTTTAATTATGGTCAGACCGATGCACAACTAAACTTGGATACAGTGGTTGATAGACTAAAACACCTGAAGATTCTAGAAGATTCAAGATAGGTCTCAGATCAGGATACCATCAAATCGGAGTACAAGAAGACGATGTTCCGAAAACAACATTTAGGACTCGGTATAGTCATTATGAGTTCCTAGTTATGCCTTTGGATTGACCAATGCTCCAACAATGTTCAAGGACCTCATGAATAGTGTTTGCAAACCGTACTTGGATAAATTGGTGATAGTATTTATTGATGATATATTGATATATTCACGAACCAAGGAAGAACACGGTTAACACTTGCAAATAATCTTGGAACTACTAAGAAAAGAAAAGTTTTACGCCAAATTCTCCAAATGTGAATTTTGGATTAGAGAAGTACAAACTTTTATAACATGTAGTTAGTAACAATGGGATTCATGTCGAACCCTCCAACATTGAAACAATTAAGAATTAGGAAGCACCGAAGACGCCAACGGAAGTGCATCATATCTTAAGGCTTGCTGGCTATTATAGTATATTCATAGAGAATTTCTCCAAAATAGCCAAGCTACTTACAACACTAACAAAGAAATATATGAAGTTCAACTGGGAAGACAAACAAGAAGCTGCTTTCCAGAAACTAAAGAAAATGTTGTGTAGTGCACCAATCCTATCCCTCCCAGTTGGGACAGAAGATTTCGTCTTATACTTCAACACATCAAATCAAGGATTAGGAAGTGTGTTGATGCAAAAGGGAAAGTTATCGCTTACGCATCTCGACAACTTAAAGTACATGAGAATAATTACACTACCCATGACCTTGAATTGGGAGCTGTAGTTTTTGCACTGAAAATTTGAACATACACAATTGGCCAGAGAACATATAGGTGATACATTACGTACGGACCACAAATAATCCTCGAGACAACTAAAAAGATCGTGCAAATTGAGGATCGATTAAGGGTTGCACTTAATCGTCAGAAGAGCTACGCTGATGCAAGATGTAAGCCTTTGGAATTCCAAGTTGGAGATAAAGTAATGTTGAAAGTCTCTCCTTGGAAAGGCATGATTCGATTCAGGAAACGAGGCAAGCTAAACCTGCGATATATAGAACCTTTTGAAATTCTAAACCAGAATTGGTTATGTGGCATATCAACTTAAGTTGCCCCAAGAGCTAAGTAATATACAAAAAATTTTACCCACCTAATTAACAGTTCCTCGTCCACAAGATAAATTTCGGGAAGAAATAATTTCAACGGGGGGAGAATGTAACACCAGTCAAAAATAGGTAAAATATAATTCCCATAAATATAACAAACACATATTATAATCAATTTACTTAAATCTTTAATGAAGTTTTCATTCAATACTACAAGTCTATACGATTCCAAAGATATATAGAACGTCTAAATCTGACTTCGGATGAAGAAGTTATGATAAATTCTACCACTATAGCCTTTATAATAAGAGGAATTTAAAATATACTTAGAAATAGCTACTGGAGTCAAAAATAAATTTGTAGTACTCAGAAATACCTATGTGTGGATATAAAAAACGTCAAAACGGAGCTTGTATGCAAAAGTTATGACCTTCCGAAGATGTAGTTGTCTCAGAGCATGACATGTGGCAGAAACCCTAGCCGCCTTAAGTCCACGACGTGAAACTAGTCAAGGACACTAATCGGGGCTAGAAAACACGTGTTTAAGCTACAGGGTGACTCATGGAAGTTCACGACGTGACCATAGGTATGTCACGACGTGAATGGGCCCGGAACAACCTATAAATAGCGATCGAGACCCTTTCATTCCTTACACCTTCTACTTTTATTTCCCTCTTTTTTCGAAGGTTGTTTCCCTTCCCGAGCCTGACAACGACGAGCCTTTGACCGTTTAGATTCTATAGATCATGCTACTAGGGTGATTTTCACGGCCCCACTTTAATATTTTCGGGGGAAAACGCATGCTAAATATTGTATATAAGTTAATAATATGTCTATATGATAGTATATTCGTATCAACATAGATAGTTATATTAACTGGGATATAGTTGTTTTGTATATGATATTTTGAAAACATACAACTATCGTAAACTTGATTAGCATGTTATTATCATAGATTATTCTACTGTAGCCCCAAAGTTATACTCGGGAGTTCTATATGTGTTATAGTCTCGGAGTTATACTCAGGAGTTCTAGATATACTATTTGTGTTATAGCCCTGAAGTTATATTCGGGAGTTATATATATACTTGTTAAGTGTGTTACTATTATTGGTTTTATGTTAGATCAAACCTCGTTTTACTTCAAGATATAGCTGTTGTACTGCCTAAGTATTATTGAAATTAGGAGTAACGTTTAATGCATAGTCTAATAACTTAGGGTTTTAGACACGAACATGTTTTCGTTATTAGAACTATATGAGGTCGACAAAGTCTACATGAGCTATTTTATTCATCAACTAAGATTGGAAATCTTAGTGGAAATCCTCTGACTGTAACCGCTAATCCCGTGTGAGCGAGGAGATTGTGTGTATAGATCTATGCGGATTAACACCCCACCCGTGGTTGCTAGCAACAACACCACATTTTTCGGGTGACGAACTTTCCCAATCTATTTTATTCTGACGTCGATGAAGCATGCGGAAATCTATCACAAGGTGCGACACTTGTAGCGCCATTCAGAGGTAGTGGCGTCGTATTAGCAGCAGTTATGGACTCATGGTAGCACAATTTTAGAAGCATTATACGTTGTCTATATACAAGTATGAATGTTAAGTATAAGTTTCCCAAACACTTATACTCTAGGAACCAGGAAATTGTAGGTATAGTACTTATTTATTAAGTAACCAATTATACCTAGCACACATACACGTATAGAACTGAAATAAGATTTACGAGTAGTGGTTTTACTCGTATAGAATTGAAATAAGATTTATACGTAGCGATTTTACTCATATAGAATTGAAATATGATTTATACGTAGCGGTTATACTCGTATAGAATTGAAATAAGATATATACGTAGTGGTTTTACTCGTATAGAATTGAAATAAGATTTATACGTAGCAGTTATAATCGTATAGAATTGAAATAAGATTTATATGTAGTGGTTTTACTCGTATAGGATTGAAATAAGATTTATACATAGCGGTTATACTCGTATAGAATTGAAATAAGATTTATACGTAGCGGTTTTACTCATATAGAATTGAAATAAGATTTATACGTAGTAATCTTCGTTTGTATGGGATTACAAACACTTACATGCATAGTATATGAAACTTATAGGCATGCTACTAAGTAAACCATTTATACCTAGGATATATATACTATATTTTAGAAACAAGTATGAGTCAGAATGATATTTTCAAACTATGTTTTATACTTTTCAAACATGGAAAAAGTACTATTTTTACTCTGAGTCAAAACCTGTAGACTCACCAACTTTATGTTGACGTATTCTTAAAATGCATGTGTTTTCAGGAATTTGATAAGCTGGAACAATAATATAACTTTCTATTATCAATAAAGGTATGTAGTTATAATAACTCTTTTGTACTTTTCAATATATGTTATATAACTGTGATACAAGGAATGACATTACACCGCCTGGTGTTTCAGCTGCCGGCTAGGGGTGTGAAAAGTACGATCTTATTTCTAGGTGCCAAAGGGACCCAAAACGTCTCTAACCATGGATGGAACTTATTAAACTCGACAGAAAATGTTTTTTGGAATAAAATTCCACTAAAAGAGAGCACGTGAGATTTAAAAGGCATTTTGGAGTTGTTTACATGGTTTTAGTTGTCCAATCTTAATCTCAGATGTTAAGGGGACATGGGAAAATCATTATAAAGATTTTAGAAGGCTTAAAACTCATTCATCTCAATAGAAAACATTCCAAAACTCAAAATCCCACTAAAAAGGGTTTTCCAGCAATTAGAGGGTCACCGGAGGCAGCTTCGGCCTCCACATTGGCGGGGAAGGGTCAGGGATGATACTGGGAATTGTAACATCCCGAGGTGAGGTACTTATAGTTTTAACCCCCTTTAATTTATTATATTGCATTTTGGTCCCAAAATTCAAGAAATGTATGCAAAAGAGGCCTTAATGGCATTTTTGTAATTTTGGCCTTGGAGAGTATGCCATGCGTACGTGGTGTACGTTGGACATACATTAGTGTACGCAGGGTGTAACATCCATAAAATTCATGAAAAATGTAAACTTTTAAAACAAACCATAAATCATCCTTGTTTACAAAATAGTTTTCAAACATGATCATTATTAGAGTTTTTCCCAAAATCATAAAACAAAACTCGAGGAGGTGCACGATCACGCCTTCAACTTCCTACGATCCTATGAGGTACCTGAAAGATAATCCAAAACTATAAGCCCAAAGCTTAGTGAGTTTCCCCCAAAATACCAATATACAAACAAATAAGACATATACAATAACAACATGCAATTGGTCCACAACTAACAGATTGGATTACACCTGAGCCCACAACAAAGTCGGGCTTGCCCTTGGCCCACAACTTATGTCTGGCTTGCTCCCAGAGCCTACAGTATAAGTCTGGCTTTGCCCCTTGGGCGCACAGCTTATGTCTGGCTTGCTCCCCGGCCAGATCAGTCCTCGGACTGAATACCATTAAGCCCTCAGTACGAGTCTGGAATGCCTTTCCCATCCCTCAGCTCATATCTGGAATGCTCATGAGCCCTGAGTATGAGTCTGGCATGCCCTCCCCGGCCCTCAACTTATATTTGGTTTGCTTCAGGGTTTGTTGGCTACAGCACGGAGCAGTACAACCTCAACCTAACCCACACAATATGTCGACATATAACAGATAAGATCATACACAGATAAACATACAGTATAACAGGTAGTTCTATAGATCTACCAGACTAGAATATTAAAACTAGCATGCATATCTATTACATACTCAGTATATCAACAAATATCAGGTTATCAAACCAATTAGCCAGCCTTGGTGCCTTCGACCCAAAAGTACAGTGACGAACACTCACCTCACAAGCTGAATAGAACTGATAAGTCCCGACTCCGAATCTCACCTCTCTACTGAATGCCTACATCCACCAAGTGACCAGTTCCATCAAAATCCCAAGGTACCGAAAATACCCTCAAATTCAATCTTGGTCAAACTTGGTCAAACTCAATGTCAACTGGTCAAAATCAATAAACCCACTGAGTCAACCCATCCGAGTCAACCCAACCGAGTTAACTCAACATGGGCTGACCCATGGAAGTACGCGAGGCGTACTCCGGAGGTATGCTCAACGTAAACGAAGTTGTACAGAAGACCACCATCGGGTTGGCTGACCGGGTACGCGAGGTGTACACCAAGCTACACGGGGCATAACCTCGCAACCCCAATTTCATCATTAAGTGCTTAATGGCTTCAGCACTTAAGCACATACTTCAGATCCAAGGTCCAGAGGCATACTAGGGTCATAATGTTTCAAAATTTATGACTTTACACGTCCATCAAGTCCTTAACACAGGGTCTTACTCCATTAAGACCTTGTACAAGATGCATGGAGCCAAATTAGCTAAAGGGACCTCATTTTTATGGCTTATCACCCTTCCTAGGGTCTGGAAGGACAACTCAAAATGTCTAACACCAAACATGCATAAAAATGGGACATTTGAGACAAGGAGAACAACATAAGGTTACCAAAATGAGATCCAAACAATCAAAGCATCAAGGTAAATACTTTTTACCTTTTGGAGCTCCTCAAGATAGGAATGATCAAAGATCCACAAGCTAGTTTCCACTTTTACGCTCCTTGATGCTACTCCTTCTTCCTTAAGCACACCAAAACACACTTTTTAGCTCAAACACACACTTGAGGGACGAGGGTGTTTTCAAGGAACGATTGTAAGGCTTTGGAGGCTGAAAATGTGGGGTTAAATGAGCCATAAGGATGTTTAAATACCCCTCAAAACCTAAAACTTAGGGTTTCTTTCGCACCTGAGTACGCCCAACGTACATATGTATACGCCCAACGTACTAGGGCGCACCCTAGTACACTCCACATACCCACAAGTACACTTAGCGTACTCCCCCTGCCCCAAAATTAAAATCTTGCCACTAGGGTTCTCATGGCTACTTCCTTCTAATACAAGGACCAAAATGTCATGAATTAAAACATACGGATAATTGTAATGTCCCAAAAATAATGACATAAAAAATTGTTTTTAGATTAATAAACTATTAATACATATCATTCTCATAAAAACAGAGCAGACACGATTTATCAAACATCATCAAATCAGAGTAATTCACAGAATGCGGAAACATGTGGTGTGTGCTCTACAATCATCCTAAGGTCATCCATTTTGAAAACCAAAGTACCTGAAACATAAACTGAAAACCGTAAGCACAAAGCTTAGTGATTTCCCCAAGATACCACATACATACAACCACAGAATATCATGTGACATGCATATAATTTCCAAGGGCTCCCCCCATGGTCTAATATCCAAGTTCCTTGGGCTCCCCATGGTATTTACCTAGAATGTCATGGGATCCCCCATGCTCTGATATCCAAGTGCCATAGGCTACCCCCATGGTCTTTCGTGCAAGTATCATAAAGAAAACTAGCATTCCACATAACAAGTAATGGGTCGGCATAGTTGCCTTTGACCCATGGACATAGTGAGGAAACTCACCTCGCACTGCCGAAACAAACAGAAAATCCCTGGCTGCTAGCTGACAGATCCCCGAACTATCAAAGTCAAGAAAGAGTTGTCATGGTTGAGACTTTATACCTCCAGAAGTTAGATCTAGGTGAACAAATCCTGGATCCAAAAGCTCCAAGTCAAGCAATGACTCTTCAAGAAGTTCTTTCTTCCTCCTCATGCACCAAAAACACACATAAATCACTTTGAAATTCTAGAATCACTCAAATGGGGGCTAAGGGTCGATTTCTAGGGTTTAGAGGGATGGAGGCTGAAGATATTAGGGTTAGGTTATGAGCTAAGGAGCTTAAATAGGGTCCAAGACCCTAAAATAGGGTTTAGGTCTGACTGGAGTACGCCCAGCGTACATATGGTACGCCCAACATACTCCATAGAGCACCCGCGCCCATCTTGATCAGTACACCCAACATACACAGAGGTATACCCTGCGTACTGCCCTTTTCACTAGTACGCTACGCGTACAACTGTGTACGCCCCGCGTACCTGGCTAAACCCTAATAACCACCAAACTTCCAAAGGCCATAACTTCTTCGTTATAAGCTCGTTTCCGACGATCCTTATATCCACAGAAAGGTAATGAGAAGCCCTAAACTTGTATCAACTCATACCATGCTTAAGACATTCCAAAAAAAATCTAATTTCTACAAAAGCGCAAATTGACACTTTCCGAAATACCCCTAGGCTCCAAAACACGAACCGAACACCCTAATCACTTCAGTACATCACTCACACCCAAATGGACCTAGATATCATATTTTCAAAGGCCCTAATCCATGACCAATCTTTGGGCCACGACCTCGAATTAGGAATCGATTCGGAACAGGGCGTTACAACTCTCCCCCACTTAAATTAGATTTCGTCCTCGGAATCAGTCCTTACCATCCCCGGCACGCCAGACAACCTGAGCAACACGACAACAACCCCAAGCATACCCCAGCTTTCCTCAAGGCAACCAAAACCAGCCCTGGCTGGGCTCTTCAACCCGAAGATGAACGATTCCTTTCTCCTCCTGAAAATAATCCCTTACAAAATAACCACATCCACTTAATCTGGATTCTGAAGTCTCGAGATGTTTTGACCCCCTGACAGACCGCCCCTACTAAACCATTGCTAAATCCCGTCCACTAATCCCCCAACTAACTACTTATATTCTGATAACTTGAGGTTCCCACTAGAATACAGGGTCACATACAACTTATTGTTGCAGAACACTTATACTAGACAGAAGGCTCAGATAATCCTTCGAGTAGAAGACTCATCCCTGTAGTGGCTAGACTCGGACGGGAGTTGTGTACCAGGGTCAAATCATTTACTCTGATATTATTTAATCCAAACGGCAAGTGCCCTAACATATCCTCCGAATAACAAGCGACTCCACACATGAGTTCCAAATCAATGATACCGCCTTGACTTATCTTGATGCCCTTCACAAATAGAACCAATCCAAGGCACGATCACAAGGGCTTGATCTGCCATCAAAACTGAATCCATTCCTTACCCCTAAACCCTTAGATTCATGCCCTAGGTATATAGATACCCCAATTCTCATCCCAATGAAAAGAAGAATCCTACACATGAACACTCGCGATACCTAACTCGAGATCTCTCCCAAAAAACCAACCTGATACTCAGCTCATAACCCGAGATCCACGGATCTGCACTTGCATTTCACCCAAAACCTTATGATTCACGACAACCCCTCACTAGACCGAGATATAAATGTTCCCAACTGTCACTGAGACTACCGGTCTCGCACCTGGTCCAACCACCAGATTCCCAAGAGTCCAAATAATAAGGCTACCCAGCCTATAAACCCCTCTATGCCACACACTGAACACCTACTTAACCCTGGAACTCAAGATCCAAAACCTTGACCCAACGGTCTCCACCAGATTCCACCCGTATTGCCATAATCACACAGGCCTCGCCCACATGTTCTACCTAATATAGCACAGAGCACCCTCGCCCACAGATCCCACCCATCAAGAGCTACACGGACCCGACTCCGCCTCGGACCCTAATGGTCCTCAATCTAGAACAGAGAAATACTCCTCGACAATCCTGACTGGCATGCCTAAGGCACGGACTAATTCCTCTTTTACGCCCAGGACCACCTCTAACGATAGTCTACCTCGATCTGGTGAAGGCGCAGTCATACCACACTTCTATCCAACCATGGTTACCACCCATGGCCTTACCACATCCTAACCATCACAACCCCACGCATCCTGAGCCAAAACCTGCATCCAACTGCATCCCGTCAGATGTTCGGGACATACTTCGAATTCCGAAGCCCTTAACCTGTACTCAACCACAAGCCTGCTATGCATAACAATGGAGATGCCAACCAGCGGTTGGAAGTTTCATGAATTACCACTTACACAACCTCAATCTAAACGGCCACTCGGGTGGTCTCTCCTCCTGGACAGGATGTTAAACTTGCCCTAGTTCCACACCCTTCAATTCCCAACTCCCGGAAATCTTGACCAATTCTCCCCCACTTGGATTCAATAAAGCTCTTTCATCTCTTAAATCGTGATAGATTTCCCAAATCATCAACCTCATATAGCACGAACCACCTATGACCTGCATTAATCAATACTAGCATTCCATTGCTAGCCAACTCCATGATCGCCCAACTCCTGAAACCCTGCAGAATACTCTTGAAATCTTAACCAGTCTGATATTCCAAATCACCTCCATGATACCATACCAATTCTAGAGTTCTTATGCTGGCGACCACTTATGCTGGCGACTAAAACTATAACCCTTCCCCTGAACCGACGAATCTTTATCCCAACTTCCATTATCAAAGAATCATTGAATTCTAAACAACTACAATCCATGCGAATATAAAACTCCCCTGACACTTCCGATGGCCAAACAACTTATGCAACTGGTACTACCATCTTCCTGCTACCGCTCCACTCCTAGCAACATCAGGGCTTGAACCCAAAAGTTCTTCCATAGGCAACCGCCGATCATACCAGAACAGATGATAAAAAAATGAACCTTGACATCACTGGAGAACTAGCCTGCTAACCCTGACCAATTATCCTCCAAACAATACCCCTGAATTGATCCTGACGAAACTCGGAACAAGAACTGAACACGCTGAAACCCATTCAACAAGATACGACCCACTACTGATTCATTGAATACTTCCGGCATACGAAAAGGCATATCACAATCCTTGATAATATAACCAAGATAATTGTAGAAAATCAAACTGAGATAATGCTTACCCGAAGACAAACAAAATTCCAACGCAACACAAATATTGATAACAATCGGAGAGGAAGCAAAGATAATCTACCTGCAATATCACCTAATGGAGCACTGGCCTCCCCTACCTGACACTACAGTGACTGACTCCTCTCTATTGGGGCTCCTACCCTACCTTTGATACCATTAGAGGTTCGCAAAATAGTCGGAGCAGGTGCACTCACTGCTCATCCCCTCCTCATCGGACAAACGGCATTCTTGTCGCCTACATGGTTGTAGTGAAAACATAGTGGGCTTGCCCCCTGAGGACAATCGCTGCTGACATGACCAACCCTGGCACACTTCTAGCAACCCATACCCCTGGAACAACAAACTCCATCGTGCAGTTTCCCACACGTGCTGCACTGACCCCGGCCCCGCTGGCCCCTCAATCGTTGATCCGAAGTCTTGGGTTTCTTCCTGGGAGCCTCCCCTGCATGCACCTGATCTGGCCCCCTCTTCCCCAGGTGATCCAAATCGATCTCTCGCTCATAGAAAGATTGAGTGTGAGCTCCAACGATAGCCATATCCTCTGCATGTGTCGCACCCAATCGATCATCCAAGATCTCCAGAATCCCCTCCTTAACTAAACCCAAGATCACATGAGCCTGTTCCAAAAGACCGTGGGTAATCTCCAACCAGATGAATTCCCACATTTGTTTCCTAATCGGCTCAGCACCTACACCTGAGCTGGAACTAGAACATGAACCTCCTCCTTGAGCGCTCGACACCATACTGAAAAACAATGAGCAAATGATCAGAACATACCCAATAATCCTCGTCCCACAAGCTCCCTAGATTCTCCAAGAATCTCCTTGATTCGAGTATAGATCCTGTGCTTCCAATAGTACGGGACCAATACTACCTTGCACACCTATCCACACTTTCCTCAAGAATCATCTCGGATCCATTAAGTCGCCTTCTCAACCGATGCACCAAATACTCACTAAACTGCGCAACAAAACCCACAGAAGCAATCCCTGGGCTCCCGACCTCACCCTGCCATCAGCTGCTGAAGAACTCCTCAAAATGTCAGTTAGCTACTTTGTGAACAAAATCACATGTTCACTTAACAACTAACTCAGATCATATAAGCGTTCCACAAAGCACAAATTAATCAGCATTCGTGCAGTAACACCCCAATATAATCACAAGCATCCAACCCCACATACTACAACCCATACTAACAAAACTTCCACCTTCACTGTCGGTTGCCTTATACATGCAAATTATACACAGAACGGGATCAAATAGACTGTCAAATTAAAGACTCTACCCTAGGAACACAACCAAACGAGGAACAGGAAATAAGGCCAAATCAATTATTCTAGGGGTATAAGATCCTAATCGTATACAATTTTTAAAGCATACACTTAGCAATCACTGATGCCAATTGTCATTCCCATTATAGCATAGCATCCAATACTCACAAGGCTAAAAAGCATCACATATCAGGCCAACCTATCATTTGCTACTCAGAACTAGCATGCAAGCCTACAAGCTCATACAATAGGCATACAAGGAATCTCTCCTAACATTCTACCATGCAAGGGTTGAGCATATACTTAGCGCTAACTAGCATGCGATTCATAGATTCATAAATCAAATCATATCGGATAACATGTATGGGTATTTTGGGAGAAACTTACTTGAGCTCGGTCGATTGCATGCACCACACCCTTTCTTGTATTAGAAAACTTGTCTTTCCCTTTTTAAATCATTTTCTTTCATTCTTGAAAACTTACCAAATCCTCAGTTTGAGTTCAGACACACCCGAGAGTATGTATGAATCCCTCAAACCAAGGCTCTGATACCAACTTGTAACGTCCCAAAAATAATGACATAAATTTTTTTTTTGTTTTTATATTAATAAACTGTTAATACATATCATTCTCATAAAACCAGAGTAGTCAAGATTTATCAAACATCATCAAAACCAGAGTAATTCACAGAATGCGGAAACATGTGGTGTGTGCTCTACAATCATCCCGAGCTCTTCCATTTGAAAACCAAACTACCTGAAACATCATCTGAAAACCGTAAGCACAAAGCTTAGTGAGTTCCCCAAGATACCATATACATACAACCACATAATATCATGCGACATACATATAATTTCCAAGGGTTGCCCTATGGTCTGTACCTGGAATGCCATGGGATCCCCCCATGGTCTGATATCCAAGTGTCATGGGCTCCCCCATGGTCTTTACCTGGAATGCCATTGGCTCCCCTCATGGTCTGATATCCAAGTGACATGGGCTACCCCCATGGTCTTTCATGCAAGTATCACAGAGACAACTAGAATTCCACATAAGAAGTAATGGGTCGGCACTGGTGCCTTAGACACATGGACATAGTGAGGAAACTCACCTCATACTGCCTAATCAAACAAAAAATCGATGGTTGTTGGCTGACAGATTCCCGAACTATCAAAGTCAAAACAACACCCAATCGGAAATTGGGTTCCAATCCATAACCACAAATCCATACTTGGGGTCAAAAAAACCGTTATACCCCTAACCTAGCTTGGTCCAAGACTAAGTCCCAAAGTCACAATCTGAAAGGCCTAAAGGCCAATTAATCAACCAAGGCCCAAATATGGCCTAATTTTCCAAATTAGGCCCAAACCCCTTACATGGGCCTTACCCTAAAGCCCAACCATTCTTCCTATTCCAAAACACTTGTACTCAGATGGCCCATTAATAACTCAACACCTAAGCCCAAAAGAAAGCCCAAACTACAAAATCTCATCTGACTGAGTACTTCTCGCGTACTCAGTGGGTATGCTAAGTGTACGCCCAAGAAATCCAGTACGCCCTGCGTACTGCCCCTGCCCACAACCAACCTAGAAAATGTCTTAATCCCTTAAGCCAAGACGTCCAAAACCTCGGAATAGCCAAATATAAGTGACTTGATCCATAAAGTCGAAGGATTTCAACCTTTGAATGGCTTAATAAAGCCCAACACCAAAGATGAAGTCTAAAGGTCAAAATCATTCCAAAATATCTTAAAAACTTCTTAATACCTTAAGACCTTAGTGCAAACTTCCAGATTTTATTCAAAGGGACTTCTTAAGTCATAACGTTCCTGATTTTATGACTTAGCATGACCTAATATTACCCAAATCAAAACCCTAAGTCCCAAGCTTCACCAAAAGACTACCAAATCATGCATGGAAGGTTTATACTCATCAAGATCCAAACTTTATGACTCCATAACCCAACAAGGGCCAAAATTTATTCCAGTCACAAGAACCACGAAAAAGGGACCAAAATCATAACAAAGCGCCACCTTGCTAGATCTACAAAAAAGAGTTGTCAAGGTTGAGACTTTATACCTCCAGAAGTTAGATCTAGGTGAACAAAGCCTAGATCCAAAAGTTCCAAGTCAAGCAATGACTATTCCAGAAGTTACTTCTTCCTCCTCAAGCACCAAAAGCACACATAAATCACTTTGAAGCTAAAGAATCACTCAAATAGGGGCTAAGGGTCGATTTCTAGGGTTTAGAGGGATGGAGGCTGAAGATATTAGGGTTAGGTTATGAGATAAGGAGCTTAAATAGGGTCCAAGACCCTAAAATAGGGTTTGGGTCTGACTGGAGTACGCCCATCGTACTCCATAGAGCACCCACGACCATCCTAATCAGTACGCCCAACGTACACCAAGGTACGCCCCGCGTACTGCCCTTTTCACTAGTACGCTACGCGTACACCTGTGTACGCCCCGCGTACCCGACAAAATCCTAATAAGCACCAAACTTCCAAAGGCCATAACTTCTTCGTTATAAGCTCGTTTCCAACTATCCTAATATCCACGGAAAGGTAAAGATAAGACCTAAACTTCTATTAACTCATACCATCCTTAAGACCTTCCGAACAAAAATCTAATTTCCACGAAAGCCCAAACTGATACTTTACCGAAATACCCCTAGGCTCCAAAACACGAATTGAACACCCGTATCACTTCAATGCATCACTCGCACCCAAATAGGCCTAGATATCCTCTTTTCAAAGGCCCTAATCCTTATGATGACCGATCTTCAGGCCACAAACTCGAATTAGGAATCGATTCGGAATAGGGCGTTACAATAAATTGAAAATACCTGAAAATCGGGGTGTTACAACTCTCCCCCACTTGAGTTAAATTTGTCCTCGAAGTATGCTGTCGGGAACAAATCTGGATAATGCTCCCTCATCTCATCCTCTGGCTCCCAGGTCCACTCGAAGCCCATACGGTGCTGCCACCGTACCTTTATCGAAGGTACTTCCTTGTTACTAAAACCTTTACCTTTCTTTCCAGGATAGCCACCGGCCTCTCAACATAGTTCAGGTGCTCATCAACGTGTATATATTATCCAAGGAAACCACCACATCCTTATCCAACACGCACTTCCGCAACTGCGAAACATGGAAAGTTTTGTGAATCTTACTGAGTTCCTCAGGAAGATCTAATCTGTAAGCAACCTTACCAACCCTGGACATCACTCGAAACGGTCCAATATACCGGGGACCCAAATTCCCCCTCTTCCTGAATCGAATCACACCTTTCCAAGGTGAGACCTTCAATAATACCATGTCACCGACCTGAATTTCCAACTCGGATCGGCGCCGGTCGACATAGCTCTTCTGCCGACCCTGAGTAGTCTCCAATCTCTGTCTGATCTCCTGAATCATCTTCGTGTTATGAAGGACCACTTCGGTCTGCCCCATATCCAAGTGACCAACCTCACCCCAGCAAAACGGGGTACGACATCTCCGCCCATACAAGAGCTCAAAAGGCAGAGCACCAATGCTCGATTGATAAGTGTTATTGTAGGAGAACTCTGCAAGAGGTAGGTAGGAGTCCCAGTTCCCACCAAAGTCGATGACACAAGCTTGCAACATATCCTCAAGGGTATGTATCGTCCGTTCACTCTAGCCTTTAGTCTACGGATGATAAGTTGTGCTGAAGTGCAACCTTGTTCCCAGTTCCTCATGGAACTTCTGCCAAAAACAGGAGGTGAACCGAACAACACGGTCTGAAATAATGGAGACCGGAACCCCATGGCAGGCAACGATCTTATGAACATATACATCGGCCAACTTCTCAGCCGAAGAACTTTCCCGCACCGCCAGGGAGTGGGCACTCTTTGTCAATCTTTCCACGATGACCCAAATAGCATCATAATCCTTTTCCATCTTCAGAAACTTGGTGATGAAATCCATCGAATTCTACTCCCATTTCCACATGGGAACCTCCAGAGGCTGTAGCTATGCGGCCTCTGATGCTCATCCTTGACCATCCTGTAGGTCTTGCACCTCTCCACGTACCAGGAGATTTACCTCTTCATACACGACCACCAATAGCTCAATCTCAGATCCCGATACATCTTGGTGGCCCCCGGATGGATAGAAAAACGAGACGTATGAGCCTCCTCCAATACCGTCTGTCTGACCCTACCAGACATCGGAACCCAGACCCGACCACATTGGGTCAACAACCCATGACCAACCGGAACAAATATGGTAATCTCACCCCTGATTCTCTCTTTCTTCCAATTCTCTTCCCGAACACCCTCAGCCTGAGCCTCCTTAATCAATCCAAAAAGCGGGGAATCCACTGATATCCTCATACACGATACCCTATCTGAAGACCGAGCCAACTTATAGCTCAAGGTATCTGCCACCAGATTTGCTTTACCCAGATGGTAAAGTATCTTGCAGTCATAATCCTTGACTACGTCTAGCCACCTGCACCACCTCATGTTCAGGTTCGGCTGATCCATAATATGCCTCAAAATATTGTGATTCGTGTAGATAGTACAAGGGACCCCAAAAAGATAATGCCTCCAAAGCTTGAAGGCAAAAACCAATGCCCCCCCATACTTGAGATCATGTGTTGGATATCGTGTCTTGTGTGGATTCATGTGCCGTGAAGCATAAGCTATCACACGTCCTCTCTGCATGAGGACCGCCCAAAAACCCGTGATGGATGCATCATAGAATACCACAAAATCCACAATTCTCTCTCGGAGGGTCAAAACCGGGTCATCACATAATCTCTGCCGAAGGGTCTCAAATGTTGAGTGCTGCTCAGGGCCCCATCGGAAATCCATCCCCTTCCTCGTCAGACGAGTGAGGGGTACTACAATTGTAACATCAATAAAATTTGAGCCAATTTAAAACTTTTTCAACAAATTAAAAACCATTAATTATTAAAAAGTGTTTTCAAAATATTTTCATGTCAGAGTATCCCAGAAATCAAAATCATAAAATATGAGGAGCTGTATGATCACGCTTTCGCCTTCCCGCGATCATCTGATGTACCTGAAACCAAAACTGAAACTGTAAGCCTGAAGCTTAGTGAGTTCCCCCAAAATACCCATACACATAACAATATATACAGATAATCACAAACAGCATACTATAGGTCCAATCAACCATCGGGTTGGAATACCCCAGGCCCTCAACCATCAGGTTGGAATGCCAACATACTATGGGTCCAGTCATCCTCAGGTTGGAATATCCCAGACCCACAACCATCAGGTTGGAATACCCACATACTACGAGTCCAATCATCCACGGGATGGAATACTCACGGCCCACAACCATCGGGTTGGAATGCCCAAGTCTTTTGGCTCTCGCACAAAGCAGATAAGCCTCAACCGCCAATCAAACATGTGCACATATATCAGATAATCACATAACAGTATATAGATAGACAAACAGATCTAACGGATCATAACAGTATCATAACATCCTATCTACCAGGATACTAATCTAACAGATCATAACAGCATAATACCATCCTATCTACCAGGATACTGATCTAACGGATCATACTAGCATAACAATTCAGGATAACAATCCAAAAGGGTCGGCCTTGGTGAGTATAGTGAGGAAAAATCACCTAACAACTGTCGAACTGTAGTGATAAGATCAAACTCTCAAATCACAGCCACGAACTCCACCACCTATATTCACCATAAACCACTTCCAAAACTTCCCAATTTCCTAAAATACCCCCAGAAGTCAAACTGGTCAACCCTTGGTCAAAGTCAAGGTCAACGGTCAAGTTCAACAGTCCATGTTGACCCGACTCGTCGAGTGCAGCTAGCAAATCATTGAGTTCCTTAAGAACTCAGAAATCACCAAAACCCTAATTGACTCATTGAGTTTTCAACCAACTCGTCGAGTCCTTACGTGTCCAGATGTCGGGGAAAACCCTTACTGACTCGCCGAGTTCATGCAGAATCAAATACAGGGAATCTTCATCCGACTCGCCGAGTCGGTTAAGCGACTCGTCGAGTTCATGTTGTCCATTTCTTATCCAGACGTTTTTAAGCCACCCCAAAGCTTAATATTGTAGATCCAGCTTCCTAAGGCACAAATTCAACGTAAAGTTGCAAACTTTACGTGCATGCAAGGTCTTAAAGGATTTGGACACTAAAACCAAGTCTAGAATGAGGTTTAGGATATGGTGAGAGGTTCATATGAGATAAAGTTCATAGCTTTATGAGTTTGAGACCTGGAGGAGTCCAGATCTGAAGTTGCAACTTTGGATCATGGCTAAAACCCGAAATGGCTCACATATATGCCATAAATGGCCCTAAACCTAAGCATGAAAGGATCTACCTAAAGATAGGTAAAAGTAACGACTTGTTACCTCCAAAATGATGCCAAGATGAAGTAGAGTCAGATCCACAAGCTCCTCTTAGCTCCAAGCTTCTTATACTTCACACCTTCTTCACAAAATGCACCAAAACTACTCTTTAAGCCCCACAAACACTCAAGAACAAGGTTAATAGCGATTAGGGTTTCTTCTGGCCGTCAAGAGGTGATAAGGGACTGGAGGTAAGGACTTCAGGTCCTTTAAATAGGGTGCAAAACCATAAAATTTAGGGTTTCATCTCCCAGCTCCTACTCGTCGAGTCCGGGTCCTCCGACTCGTCAAGTAGATCCAATAATCCACGCGGGCTAACCCGCCTCTACACAACGAGTTGGGGCAACCAACTCGTCGAGTAAGCCCATAAACATGTACAATGTTCTTAAAAACTTATACCTGGAAGTCGGGGTTTTACAATTCTCCACCATTAGAACTATACTTCATCCACGAAGTCTGCTGCGGTGAATAACTCGGATCCCCTCTGATGCTGCCATTGTATGTTTACCAAAGGCACTTCCTTGTTCCGTAGAACCTTTACCTTCCTCCCAAGAACAACCACTGGTCTCTCCACGTAATTCAGACGCTCATCGACCTGAATATCATCTAATGACAGTACTGCCTCCTCATCCTGGACGCACTTCCGCAACTGTGAAACATGGAAGGTGTTGTGGATCTGACTAAGCTCCTCAGGGAGATCCAGTCTATATGCCACCTTGCCAACCCTGACAGTAATCCTGAATGGCCCGATATATCGGGGTCCCAATTTCCCCCTCTTCCTGAAGCGAATCACACCCTTCCAGGGTGAGACCTTCAGGATTACCATGTCACCGAACTGAAACTCCAACTCGGATTGGCGCCGGTCGGTGTAACTCTTCTACTGACTCTATGCGGTCTGCAACCGCTGTCTGATCTGCTGAATCATCTCGGTAGTCTACAGAACTACCTCAGTCTGACCCATCACTCTGTGACCAACCTCACCCCAACAGACTAGGGTGCAACATCTCCGTCCATACAACAGCTCATAAGGTGGAGCACCAATGCTGTAGTGAAAATTGTTGTTGTAGGAGAACTCTGCAAGGGGTAGGTAGGAGTCCCAGCTCACACCGAAGTCAATGACATAGGTTCTCAGTATATCCTCGAGAGTCTGTATGGTCCGCTCACTCTGTCCGTCTGTCTGTGGATGGTAGGTTGTGCTGAAGTGCAGCCGCATGCCCAGTTCCTCGTGGAACTTCTGCCAAAAACGGGAGGTGAATCGAACATCGCGGTCTGAGACAATAGAAACTGGCACCCCATGGCGAGCAACGATCTCGCGGATATGCATGCCGTCCAACTTCTCAGCCGATGAACTCTCCCGTATCGCTAAAAATTGGGGGCTCTTGGTCAATCGATCCACGATGACCCAAATAGCGTCGAAACCCTTCGCCGTCCTCGGCAGCTTGGTGATAAAATCCATCGTGATATGTTCCCACTTCCACATGGGAACCTCTAGAGGTTGCAGCTTGCCATGCGGCCTTTGATACTCGGCCTTGACCATCCTGCAGGTCAGGCACCTCTCCACGTACCAAGCAATTTCTCGCTTCATGCACAGCCACCAGTAACTCAATCGCAAATCCCGATACATTTTGGTGGCCCCCGGGTGGATAGAGAAGCGAGACTTATGAGCCTCCTCCAAAATAGTCGGTCTGACCCCACCATACATCAGAACACGGAACCGACCGCAACGAGTAAATAATCCCTGGCTATCCTGCACAAACCGGGTGTTCTCACCCCTAATCCTCTCCAGCTTCCAGTTCTCCTGCCGCATACCCTCGGTCTGAGCTTCCCTGATCAAGCTCACAAGTGGAGAATCTACGAATATCCTCACACATGTCACTGGTGTAGAAGATCCAACTGACTTGCGACTCAGAGTATCTACAACCACGTTCGCTTTACCTGGGTGGTAAAGGATCTCAAAGTCGTAGTCCTTGACTACGTCTAGCCACCTACGTTGTCTCATGTTCAGGTTCGGCTGATCCATGATGTGTCTCAGGCTCTTTTGGTCCGTGTATATGGTAGAACGGACCCCATAGAGGTAATGTCTCCAAATATTGAGAGCGAATACCACCGCTCCTAGCTCCATATCATGAGTAGGGTATCTCGTCTCGTGCGGCTTCAACTGCCGAGATGCGTAGGCTATCACCCGTCCTCTCTGCATGAGGACCGCTCCCAGTCTCGTGATTGATGCATCATAGAACACCACAAAATCCTCAACTCCCTCTGGGAGAGTCAAAATTGGAGCCTCGCAAAGTAGCTGTCGGAGGGTCTCAAACGCCCTCTGCTGCTCGGGGCCCCACCAGAAATCCACCCATTTCCTCGTCAGACGAGTGAGGGGTACTGCAATCTTGGAAAAATCCTGTATGAATCTCCGGTAGTATCCAGCCAATCCCAAGAAACTCCTGATATCCGAGGGAGATTTCGGAACCTCCCACTGCATAACCGCCTCGATTTTGGCCGGATCGACCAAAATCCCCTCCTGGTTAACGAGGTGTCCAAGGAACAGAACCTCTCGTAACCAAAACTCGCACTTCGAGAACTTGGCATACAACCACTCTCGCCTCAAAACTCCCAATAACTCTCGTAGATGCTCCTCGTGCTGCTCTCGGGTCTTGGAGTACACCAAGATATCGTCTATGAATACAAAGACCGAGCGATCGAGCATTGGTCTACAGACCCGATTCATCAGGTCCATAAATATTGTTGGCGCGTTGGTGAGCCCAAACGGCATCACCACGAACTCGTAATGCCCATAACGATCCCGGAACGCGGTCTTCTCCACGTCCTCCTCTCTAACCCTAACCTGATGGTACCCGGACCTCAGGTTTATCTTGGAGAACCAAGATGCTCCCTGCAACTAATCGAAAAGAGCATCTATCCTCGAGAGTAGATAACGGTTCTTCACCGTCATCTTGTTCAACTCCCGATAGTCAATGCACATCCGGTGTGAACCATCCTTCTTCCTGACGAAGAGAATATGTGTTCCCCACGGAGAGCTGCTCGGACGAATGAACTGCTTGCCTAGCAGTTCATGCAGCTGTGATAACATATCCTGCATCTCTGGTAGTGCCAACCGATACGTCGCCTTGGCGATAGGGGCCGTACCTGGCACCAGGTCGATCCTGAACTCGACCTGCCTCTCCGGAGGCACTCCAGGTAACTCATCCGGCAACACGCCAGCAAACTCCTTGACCACCGGAACCTCTGATACTGAAACCTGATCCCTGACCCGCGTATCCGCCACGTACGCTAGATAACCCGCACACCCGTGCTGAATGTACTGACGAGCCCTAGCAGCCGAAAAAAAACCCTGATCCCAATCTAGTGCCCTCACCGTAGACAATCTGTTCTCCCCCACTTGGGGTTCTAACTACCACTCACTGACCCTCGCAGTCAGTCATGGCACCGAAGCGACTGAGCCAGTCCATACCCACGATCACACACACATCCCCCATGGGAATCGTAATCAGGTCTATCAGAAAAGATACCTCGAAGATCTCCAACATGCAACCCCGATAGACTGAAGAAGCAGAAACCCCATGTTCGTTGGCGATAGAGACTCGCAACAGACACTTTAGCTCTCCTCCTGGCAACCCGAACTCCCTACTATATGACTGAGAAACAAACGACCGACTCGCCCCCGAGTCAAATAATATCAAAGCGGGTAAGGAGTTCACTAAAAACGTACCTAATCACAGGTACAACCATATAAGCATAAAACAGATATAAGCAGTAAGATAAGGGATAGAAACATACCAGCAACCACATCCGATGCTGACCTGGCATCCTCTGCCCTAAGCTGGAAGGCGCGTCCCTAAACCCTCGGGGGTGCTGCTCTACCCTGACTCCTGTCAGTAATCCTGAGTGTAGCCGACGCTAGAGCCGGCACCGTCTTGGCGGCTAGAAGGTGACACTGGGGCTTCAGATGGCCCACCTGCTCACAATGGTAACAAAGTCTGACTCTGGGAGCTGGAGTCTGCTGCCTGCAATCCCTGGCAAGATGGCCCTGCTTGCCACATTTATGGCACCCGATCCCCAATCGGCAAACCCCCGAATGAGCCTTCCCACACTTCCCACAAGTGCGGCCCGTCTACCTCCAGACCTAGTATAAGCGGTAATGGACCGCTTCGGCGCCGGCTGTGCCTGTGTCGGGGCATACCTCTGCTCCAGCAACTTTAACTCAATCTCCAGCTCACGCCGCCTAGCGGCCTCCTGTAACTCCAACAATGTATCACATCGCTGGGTAGCAAGAAACTGTCGAATATCAGTCTTGAGCATGCTCAGATAATGTGTCATCTGAGCCTGCTCAGAAGCAAACTCCAGGCAAAACATTACCCTCTCAGTGAACTTGCGGGTGATCTCCGTCACCGACTCTGTACCCTGTGTCAGATCCAAAAACTCATGTGACAGTCACTCGTGCTCGACCCGTGGAATGTAGCGAGCGTGTAACATATCCTTGAACTGCTCCCAAGTAATTGCAGCTCTCTGATCATCAGTATACGACCCAGTCATTAACCTCCACCAGTCCTTTACCCCGGACCTCAACAAGGTCAGGGCACATCTGACCTTCTGGTCAGCAGGACATGAGCACGTGAAGAAACATCCCTCCATGTTAGACAGCCACCTCATGGCTATGATCGGATCCTGAGTCCCATCGAAAGTCGGGGTCTTCGTGTTATCGAACTCCCGGTACTGAAAGCCTCGACTGGCTCCTCCCCCTGCCGCTGTTATAGCTGTTGTAGCTGTTGCGGCAACCGTCTCAGCTAGGGCTGCATATCTGTCATCAAAAAACTCCATCATGGCCGTCTTAATAGACCAAGCATCTCTGGAATCTGACTCCGAACAATCTCGACCACCTCCTCGCGGATGATCTCCCTGACACAATCCTCTGTCAACACTGGCCCACCCTGGCCGATAGTCTCGGGCGCTGTAGGGGCATCCTGACCGCCCTGCCCTGATCCCAATCCAGATCCAGTCACAAAACGCATCGTAACCACCATATTGAAAATACACCAGGAAGATATCATATAACCCGTACAATAACAGGGAACCAACTCCCAACTAAACCCTAGGGGTTGTGACTTCCTTGGTACGCGTATGGGTCCTGTGCTTTCAGTTGTACACGCCCATACTACCTTCCACACCTACCCATATTTGTCTCAAGTATCATCAAAACACCCTAACAATATACATATGCATGGTGATCGCTCAATCCTCGCTCCTAAAGGAAAGCTAACTATCTTATGACTGGTCTACTAACCTCGCACAACTCAACCATGAAACTTCCACCAACCCTGCAGCACTCGTGTATGCTAGCCATACATAACGCTGGACCCTATAGATTTTCAAATACCTGATCCTACCCTAAGCCCTTTATATAACAAGAACAGGAAATAAGGCCAAACCAAACATTCTCAGGCTATAAGCTCTTAATTATGTACGGATGTGATGCATACACTAAGCAACTACAGTAATGATGTCAAATTCGTATATGAAAACCCTAGGCTAACAGGCATCATACAATCAGGCAATTCTATCTTGTAATTCCTGAAGATCCCTAGCCTAGTACTAGCATGTTGTTCTAACATATCACAAAATCAAATAACTGCATGGTATTTTTGTTGGATTAGATTTCTAAGCCCATAACTATTATTGGTATGTACTCGACCCGAGAGTAGCATGGTCCATTTAGGTTGCATATCATCAGGACAATTTGTTAGGATGGACTCTTGAGAGAAAGGTTATATATGATATATTAATATATTATAAGTTATAATATATTAATATGAAATAAGATGTTTTAATTATTATTGATCAAGAATTAATTTGGAATTAATTTAGTGATCAAAAGAGACTAATTAAATCTATGGGGACTAATTATGATAATTAGTTATATTTATATGTGTTGGGGTTATGATCCATGTTGGACCAAGTTTGTGTATGGATACGTAAAGAGTTGGGCCACATGAACCATGGATCATAAACCCATGGGTATGGATTTGGGTTATACCCATGACCCTTGAAATCCAACATATAAATACATGCTCTTAACCTAAAAAAACGCCTACATGCTTGTTCTTGGAGTTCATGGGTCGTTTTTGGGTGCATGGAATTCTCTCTCAAGTTCCACTTTTGACCATGATGTGTTGTGACTTCATTTGAGGCTTCCACACTATTGGGGCTAAGCTTTTAAAGGCCAAAATCATCAAGTTCTACAAACTATACAAAGAGGTAAAACTTCTAACTAGTATTTTATGTAGTTTATATCATTTCTATGCTATTTGTAGGCTTAAAGCTTTGGAAACAATATTTCATGTATAATTAGAGAAAACATAGATCCAAAGCTTTTAGGGTTGTATGTGCACCATAGGATGTTGTAGTATACAAAACCCATCAGTGGTATCAGAGTCATGGGTTGTTTTCAATTATACTTGATGCTATTTGCAAGAAAAATCTTTTTTTTTTGGAATCTGCCAGTTCACCATGAGGTGGTAAAATTTACCACGAGGTGGTGACTCTTCAGTGTAAAAAACTTTAGTTTTTTGGCCTGTTTTGGATTAGAATCATTACCAGAAAGTGTTTTTGTTCATAAAATTTGATTTTGATGTTATGGTAATGTTTATTCTCATCCAAATAAATGATAATTGTCAAAGTTTCAAGACTTGTTTTAGTTTATGTGATTAGCTAAGTTCTTGAAAATTGTTGATATGAATTATCTTCACTTATGAGTTTGATCTTGTTCATAGAAAAATTACTTGATTATTGTGTTAATTGGTAATTTGATCTTAATGGTTTTTATGAACTCCATAACTTGTCCTCAAGTTATGGAAAATGAAGAGTTTTTTCTTTTAAAGTGTCATTAAAAGTCATAGGTTATGAAAATGGAAGAGTCTCTTATTTTAATGTCATCATAAAATGTTTTTTATGTCTTCCATAACTTGTCTTCAAGTTATGGAACTTGAAAAGTTTCTCATAAAAACCATATTAAACTCATAAGTTATGGAAACCAAAAGTTTTTGAATTGTTCAAAACTTGCCCTCAAGTTTTGGAATTTGTAAAGTTTCCCCCCATGAATACTTTAATTCCAACCCCTAGAATTTCAAAAGTTTAAAAATTCAAACCTTATGGACTTTATTAAATTAATTAAAGTGTTTAATTAAAGGAGATTAATAATTCCATAATGACATGGTTTAGTTTAATTAAATTAAGAGTATAGTTTGATTAATAGATTAAACCATCAAGTATTTTAAATGTTTAAAATACACCCTTATATTATTATAATATTAAAAGTTAATACTTATATATATGTATAAGAATAAGTCAGTCTTACTGTTAGTAGGCCTTATTCACGAAGTCGGTCTATAAGGGGGGTATAAGGTTACTGCCTATAAAATGGTAGTTTAATGGGTGTCCACTCTCACCCACCGCTTACTTGACTGGTGGAGGGTCGTTAGCCGAACGGGTAGGACAAGGAATATAATTCTCATTAAAAGTATAATGATAACTATAAAGTAACTAAACCTTTTATGAGTTCCCAATCTTAGTTACTTTAGGAAAATGTGAAATTCGTGCTAACCCATGAAATTACACTTTGTACCTTACCAAGTCGTTGGTGGAGAGTGTGTGGGTAACCTGTAACGCCTGTGTTTCTGGGCTTGTCATTAATGTTGATATAATAGTCTAGGTTAACCTTTGTAACCCGTTTTGAAATAATAGAAGTGTATTATTTGAGTATTATGTGTGTTGTGCTTAACTGTGTGACTTAATTGAATTAAGAATAAAATAAGCGTCAAAATTTAAGTGTGAGATAAACCCGATATTTTTACATAAAGTTGTAGTGGTCGAAACGAGGTTTCCGGATATATAAAGAACGCTGAAATCCGAGTTATAACGAAGAAGTTATGACCTGTCGAAGTTTCGCGACAGAACCGGCAACGCCGAATGACGTAAAAAGTGACTTTATGTTAGAGCGATATTTAGCCTTAGCGATCTAAACAAAAGTTATAGAATTAGTTAAACCGAGAGCGTGCATAAAAAGAACGCCCAAATCTGACTTCGTATGAGGAAGTTATGATTTTCTGAAGTTTCGACTTAGTAGTGTGCAGCCCGAATACTCGATTTGAGATCGAGCAGTTTTTAGCCGAAACAATCTAAATGAGAATTGAATATGTCGTCAATGGTAGTGCATCGGTAAAAAGACAGACGAAAACGGACGTCGGATGAAGAAGTTATGAATTTATAACGGAGTTTTCCTGTCCCGGCCTACTAGAAATAATATAATAAAAATATAATAAAAATAAAGTCAAAATTAGCTAACAGAGTCTAAACGAGAGTTGTAGAGCATAATCTCACCTACGCGTGGATATAAAGAACGTCGAAAACGGAGCTCGTATGCGAAAGTTATGAATTTCTGAAGTTCGGGGCGTGAACCCCAAGGTTGTGTCAGTTCACGAGGTGAGCATTAGTGACTCACGAGGTGAACAGATGATGGACGTCTTCCAGGGCAAGTGGCCATGACGAACGCAATGACGTATCGAGCTCAGGAGGTGAATATTAGAAACTCACGAGGTGAGCCAGTTCACGAGGTGAATATTAGAAACTCACGAGGTGAGCCAGTTCACGAGGTGAATATTAGAAACTCACGAGGTGAACTCAGAAAATTCACCCTATAAATAGAAATCGAGGGTCAGCCGAGTTTGGTTGCTCATCTCTTACTCTCCCACTCCCGATACTCTCTCTAAGCCCTATTTTAACCCCCTGAAGCCCCAGTTTCATCCCGAGACCCGGAGCAAGTCCTGAAGCCCGAAGATCCCGAGAAGAAAAGAGTTTTCGAGCCGAAGCTCTGCCAGCGAGAAGCCAATTTTTGTGAAGATCTTCCAGATCTACCGAAGAATACTACTTCTACAAGCCGTAGTGATGTCCGATCATCTTCTGATCAAGTGAGTGTGTAGTTACTTTCTTCTAACGCATAATTATGAAGTATTTTATATGAAATACGTGTTATGTGTATATTTTGTTGTTATATGTGTGAATGTATATTCACTTTCTTCTATCTCATAGATATGATTTCTTCTCTATGAAATACGTGTTATGTGGGTGTGCCTCATCTGTTATGTGGAATATGTATTGAATGAACATGCTATACAGGTTTTAAACTATGTGTAAAAATATATATTTTTATCTACTAATATGTTGGGTAGAACATGGGTAGATAGTTGATGTGTGATAAACATATGAGAGGCCTCGTTGTTGTTGCTGATTCAGTCATCTAGCGGAATTTAGATGACGACCATGGACTTTTCTAGACAGTCCAGTGGAACGCTAGCAGGCTCATTACCTGTAGGTGTTAATGAACTTGGGTGTTCATTTGCTGTACTCCATCCCCCTCATGGTTGCCTTTAGGACATCTATTGTTAAGGAAACCCCTTTGCAGTAATGTCCGTCCAATTGAAAATCCTAGATTAGGTCCCTTGTAATAGCTTTTGTTTTAGGGACATAAAGTGAGGATAACGGGAATGGGTAATCGGGTTATTGTTGGTTGATGAACTAAATATATTTATTTATTGTGGGTCGAAAACCCTATATGCTCACCAGGCTCCCAAGCCTGACCTACTCAGTTTTCTTTGTATTACAGGTAGTGGCGCCAGAGCATAAGTTGGATGACTTGTCAAGTTATTTTTGGATTATAGACCTGCTGTAATATATAACGGTTGTAAGGTCTGTATTGTAATGTTTATCCTTTTGGTCTGTTTATCGGAACATGACATCCTGAGTTTTGTTTTATAATGAAAATACATTTCTTTATGAAATGCTTTGGTAAATCTTATTTTATCATATTTCGTTTTGGGAACAAATTCCGCAACTCTTTTAATCAAAGGATTACTCTGAAATTGTTTTAAAAGAATAAATTAAACCGGTCTTTTATGACCGTGATTTTGGGGATGTCACTGTTGGTATCAGAGCATTAGTTTAAGTGAACTAGGAATTTGTAGGATTTCTAGACTTAAACTTAGAATGCTAAGTGAGATTTTGAGATGTGTGTCTGTTATATTTTAGACACGAGCACTAGTTTATTTTAGGAAAATTGCCTAAAATGCTTTTATGTGCTAAATGTTATATGTTTGCCATATATGATATTATTTGTTCGGATCTATGGTCTGTTGACGACCGGATCTGGAAACCTTATGTGTGTAGGATTCTAAGCGTACGTCTACGATATTAGAACTAGCATGTAAACGTTTCGGAGTGATAAGGACGGTTTGAATATCTATCGTGAATGAGGATCTAAACTCACCTTATTCGGTGTATAGATCAAAAATGGTGAGAACCAGAAGTGGAGTTGGAAATGCTGATGAAAACAGGAATCAAATACCAGTGATTGAGCAAATACCTGTTGTAGCAGCAGCACCTGAGCCAATGACAATGGCTAGTGTACAATTGATGATTCAGACGATGTTGGATCGTTAGATGGAAGAAACTAGACGTCTGCTTCAACAGAATCGTGAAGAACCTTCAATACAAGTTGAAGCGCCCGAAGTAAACGGAGGTTCGTCGGATGAAGGAAACTTCAGTGGGGTTGTTGGTCAAGCCAACCCACCGATATTTAGACAAAACCACCAGGATGGAAGAATTGATGGACTTGGATGCAAGTACAAAGATTTCTTGACTTGCAAACCATCGACCTTCACTGGAAAGGAAGATCCGATTGGAGTCATGGATTGGATCTCGGAAATCGAGCTAGCCTTCATGACATGTGGCTGCAGAGGCAAGTTGCACACCACTTTTGCAGTACGTCAGTTTAGAAGTGGCGCAGTTCGTTGGTGGAACACTCTGGGGAAGACCCTAAGCCCTAACGAACCACTGCAACTGACTTGGGCAGAGTTCTTAGTGTAATTTAAGCGCAAGTTCTGCTCGACCCAAAATCTACTGGAGTTGGAGAACAAGTTTCTGACCTTGACAAAAGGTAGCATGTCAGTCGATGATTACACCAATGCCTTCACTGACAAAATGGAGTTTGCTTTGCGCATCGTCCCAGATGAGCTGACAAAAGTGGACCGGTACGCGAAGGGGCTCCCATGGGAGTACGCGGTGCCAGTACGTCAGGCACCTACTCTGGAGGCAGCTATTTGGGCTGCCAAGTCTGTTGAGGACATGATCAAGGGAAGAACCGCCAGCAAAGTTGAAGTTGGTGAAAAGAGAAAGTTTGAAGGAATTTCAGGTTCCAGCAAGAAAAGAAAATTTTCGAAGTCTGATTCGAAAAAGTTTGGAGGCGAATCGAAATGGTGTGAGAAGTGCAAGAAAAAGAACTCTGGGAAATGTAGCGAGGATGTGACCTGCTGCAAGTGTGGAAAGACGGGGCACTATGCCAATGAGTATCCGTCCAACAAGAGAGTGTGCTTTGGGTGTAATGAGGAGGGGCACATTTTGAAAGACTGTCCGAGAAAGAAGGAGGCAGCAAAACCCAATATTCCCCCAAAGCCTAAAGCAAGAGCTTTCCAGATGACACTGGAAGCTGCTAAAGAAGAAGCTGATGTCGCTTCAGGTACCTTTCTCGTAAACAATTTGCCTGCCCAAATTTTATTTGATTCTGGAGCCAACTACTCCTTTATTTCGCATGAATTTGGTAGAAAACTAGCTTTGCCTGTTGATAGACTAGATAATGCTTTATTAGTCGAAGTTGCTAGTGGCAAGTTTGTACCTGTTAGCCATCGTATGAAAAACATATTAATCAACCTGAACGGGAATAAGTTCCACGAGGAATTATTGACTATCGAACTTAACGGTTTCGACATCGTGTTGGGAATGGATTGGCTTAGCAACCACGGGTGGGGTTGTCAACCCGCATAGATCTATAGTCCACCGTAAAACCGATTAGGTTGTAGCCAACAACCACGGATGGGGCGTTAACCCACATAGATCCATACACAACTTCCTTGCTCACACGGGATTAACGGTTACGGTCAGAGGATTTCCACTAAGATACCAATCTTAGTTGATGAATGAGGTAGCTCATGTAGACTTTGTTGGCTTCCTATAACTCTAACAACAAAAGCATTTTCGTGTATAAAACCCTAAGTTAGTAGACTATGATTTTAAACATTACTCCTAAGTTTAAAATACTTCAGGTAGTACAACAGCTATAACTTGAGGTAAAACCAGGTTTTATCTTAACATAAAACCAACAATAACAATATATAACATACCAAGTTTTATCTTGACATAAAACTAACAATAACAACATATAACATACCAGGTTTTATCTTAACATATAACCAACAATAAGAACATACTTATCAATTAACATATAGAACTTCCGAGTATAACTCTGGAACTATATCGCACACAAAATATATATAGAATCCTAAGTATAACTTAAGATCTACATTAGTATACTACTATAACAATAACATTCTAACAACTTTGCGATAGTTGTATACTTTTAGATACGAAATAACTATATCCTGATTATTATAACTATCTATGTTGATACTAATATACTATCGTATAGACATAATAATAACGTATATACAATATTTAGCATGTGTTTTCCCCCGAAAATATTAGAAAGTGGGGCCGTGAAACTCACCCTAATAGTGTGATTTTTTGTAAATTAAGCAGAAACGGTCAGCGGTACGAGGTCGTCGGGGCTCGGGATGCAAGAGGGCTTCAGAAAATGAGAGAAAGAGAAGAGATTTTGGGGTGAGAAGAGATGAAGTCGGACCTGCTATTTATAGGCTGTCCAAGCCAAGTCCACGTCGTGGATAATGAGCTGAATCATGTCGTAGACTTGCCATCTGCGTCCTAGCTTCCGAATGTGTCACGATTCTAGTTTCACGTTGTGACTTTTATGTCCACGTTGTGGGGATTCAACACCTCACTCCCGTAGACTTCACACGTGTTTTCTAGCTCCGAAATGTGTCCTGGACTACTTTCACGTCGTGAATTTAAGGTCCACGTCGTGAATCCAGAGAGCTAGGGTTTTCTGCCACGTGTCATGCTCTCAGACAGCTACAACTTCGGAAGGTCAAAACTTTTGCATACAAACTCCGTTTTTGACGTTCTTTATATCGACGTGTAGGTAATTCCGAGTACTACAACTCTCTATTAGATTCCAATAGCTAATTCTAAGCCTATTTTAAATTCCTCTTGTTATAGAGATTTTATAGTGTTCGGTTTATCATAACTTCTTCACGCGAAGTCAGATTTAGATGTTCTCTATATTTTTGGAATCGTATGGACGTATACTTTGAGTTGTATCATAAATTATACATGAAAGTTAATACTTTAACATGAATTACATAGTAAGTTTATCACATTACTACTTTAACAAAATCACATTATATGATTGGCATAATCACATGTGATTGTTATTGACCTAATTTTGACGGGTGTTACAGCACAATCAAGATTTAAACATTCCATTGAAAAGTTCAATGAATCTCAAAGGATCTAGGAGTTTCAATTCACTTAAGACCTAAAATTCTTTTCGTTTTTCGTGGTGGAAATTTGTTAATCGTCATTTACCTACCTTCAAATATTTTATAGCTTGGATTACGGCATCCCTCTTCTAAGTTATAAAATATTGTGTTGGGTCCTAGCCTTAATATTTCATATTGTGTGTTATATTAAGGACTTAAATCAACTAACTTGAATTTCTCCCATTGTAGATGTCTGGTTCAGACAACTATGACCTTCCCAAATCTCTTGAAACAAGCTTTCCTAATGAAGATGATGTCCCGTCGTTGGATCATGGAAATCATACTTCACTTCCTCCACCTCCTCCAATTATTCTCCCTAACCCACAAGTTCAAGGTCACTCAAGCCCTATTGGCAAGCAAAGTCTGTGTGTGCTCACATCTTGGAGATGAAGTCATATATAGACAGGCCGGGAGAGTTGGGTGTCAAAGTCTTGAGGATGTTGGTTGTTGAGTAGGTTCTTCAGTCACTTCCTAAGTCACATAGTGAGTTCCTTTCGGACTACTATATGACAGACCATGACATGACCCTTAATGATCTTACCTATTTGTTTGATGCTGCTGAATCAGCAATGATTTGGAGCACTGGTAAAGCAAATTTGATTGGAAGATCGACTTCCAAAACTTCCATGGACATTGACAATGGTAACATTGGAAATCCAGAAAAGCTTTCTCTTCCCAATGGAAAGGGATCGGTCATAGTCAACCCGGTTGACCAAATGGTAAAGAGAAAGGCTAAGTATAAGGTAGTCCCATGTACCATTACCAAATAGTCCATATGTTTCTATTGCAAAAGGAAGGGACATTGGTCACGAAGCTGCCCTACTTACCTGAAGAATCATAAGGATTGTAAAGTCAGAATGTATGACTCTACTTCAAGTAAGTCCACTATCTAACTCTATTAAGTTCCTATTTGGAGATTCTTATCACATGATGTGACTAGGTTACATTTTGATGTTTTGAAGAATGAAAGGAAGCTTAAAAGAAGAGTAAGCTAATTCTGATCGTGAATATCAGAATTTTGAGCTGCTGCTTAAGAGTTATGATATATTGCTTAGGAATAGATAACAACATGTTTTTCATATGCATTTGCGTTGTAAGGATAAGTTTTTCCGCAAGTTTTAAATAAAAGAAAAGTTTTGATTTTATTTATTTTAAGTATCCTTACAATGGAATTTGTGAAAAATTGTTGTTTATATGATTCCATTGATAGCAATATTGGAAAATGGATTGGATTCTTTCGTTTGTGGTGGTGTCATAATTTACCAAATAAGGAAAGATTCTCATCACCCAAGTTTCAGTTTGATAGAAACTTGGAATCATGCAACATGTATTGTATGATGAATGAGAATTTTCATCTTTGGAAAATTAAGATTGATTCCTTGTTCACATGTATATGTGAGTCAAGTGAAGGACTATGAGATCGGGTACACTTGGTTGTGCGCTGGTCAGGTCCACCACAAAGATCGATAAGGCTATTCGTCATGATTTACTAATGTTTAGTGAATATGGTTATACTTACAAGTTTAAGTGTAATTCTGAAACATTTGAAAAGTTACAATGTATGGTAGAATGAATGAGAAGAATCAAATTAGGCAGAAAGATAAAAGTTTCTCCAATCTGAAAAGATGGGAGAGTACTTGAGTATCTTGTTTTATGATTGTCTTAGTGATTATGAAACCATATCACAATTGATTCTCTAAGAACATCTTAGTGCATTTGTTTGACTAAGAAGAGGAATCGTGAATTGTTGAATTGGTTAAATCAAAAAGATAAATCATATTTCGTTCCAAAATTGAATCTAAGAGTGATACTCCAAGATTGTAACTTGAGTGACATAATCTTAAGAAGGTTTATAACACTTGTCAAATGTAGAGTAAAATGTTTTCTTACTCTTATACATTTGAAATTGGTATGTTGTGATGTTTTGGATAAAACAAAGAGCAACTAAGACCAATTGTGTGAAGTGCTTATCTTGATAAGTATCCGCACTAACTCTTGAATATTTTTTTTGTTAAGGAATCGTTCTTGACAAAGTGAATCTTATATGTCAAGAGGTCAGTGGGAGTCTTAAAGATCTTAAAAACTTTCAAGAACTAATCGAGAATAAAACTATTGTTTATCACTAGCACACGACTTGAGGTTTGTAACCTATCGTGTTGACATATTATTGTTTTTGTTCCCATTCAGGTTAAAAGTTGACTATGGATGTGAGTTCTATGAGTTCTCAGTTGTTTGCATAACTACTTGGAAGCAATGGTAGGCCCTTGTGCTGCCGGGTGACAAGAAAAACTAAGATTAAATAAGTTCAGTCTATATGAGTTTGGATTTGTCACTAACCTTGTCTTGTGATTATGGTTATGACAAATTCACATGGATAGGAACACATACACCATAAAATCTAAATGTCATAAGGTTTCTCTCCGATTCATGAAAATGATGGTGAGGAAACGCTTTCTCTAAATAGATATTAGGTAGATAGCAATTGTGATATTTTCATTCTCAAAGGCGTTAGTGGAGCGTGTGTGGTTAACCGGCACACTAACATTGTCTTGTGAGAAATGGAAAAGGTCTAAACAATTGAGAATATGATTACGGCATCCCTTTTCATAATTCTAAAAAAATTGTTTAGACACACATGTGAGCTATCTAAGAAAATATGTATGAGTTTGATAAAGTTTTATCAAAGCATCTCGTATCAGAAATCTGAATTTTGGTAAGAAAGTCAATAAAGTATTGATTTCTAGAAGTCCAGCTAATTTCTGAGTACATGTCAAACGTAGTGGGAGCATAATTGTTATGCTAGTAATTATTATGCTAGTGTGAGCATAATCAATTCTGATGAGTGGTGCAAGTTATCAATGTTAATTATAGAAAACAAAACTTTAAATTGGGAAAAAGTTGTTTTGCTATAATTAAAGGAGAGGAAATTATACTTCATTTCAATTGTAAAAGCTTAAATTGAGATTTTAATCATCTTTAGTCAAGGATATATATATATATATATATATATATATATATATATATATATATATATATATATATATATATATATATATATATATATATATGAATTTAATGTTGGAATGGTTCAACATAAGGAAGTTCTATATATATTGCGTTCTCAAAATTTGATTATGATTACGGCATCCCTCTTCATAGTCGAATTATGAAAACATGGCAAATAAAAAGTATATTGTAGCAAAAGACCGGTCTAGGATCATGTCTTTATGTGAGACGTCATGAATCGTGTCTTATATGCTTCGGGTATAGGATCGATTACATGTGCTATAATATTCATCTGTTCTAAATTTTTCCAAATGCCTAGGGCATTAAGAGGGAAAAAAAGTACTAGAACTATTTATGACTAAAATGATTAAGAATGTGTCGAGGACAATCTGAGGTTTACCAAAGATTAGTTGCTCATGTACAATTGGAAGTATAGTGTTAATTTTGGAAGGACCATATTGACATATTCTGAAAGGAGGCAACTCTTGTTCAGAAGTGATAGTCACAATGGGAATGGGAAATGTTTCCATAGGTGGAAGTTATTCATTAAATATGTGTAAGATTAGAAAACTTAATGCAAGAAGGATGTTCAAAGGAATGTACTTTGAATTTGAGACTTCGTTTCCATGGAATTGCTCTCCATTGGAATACTTTGTAAATGTGTGTTGCTAAGTCTTTGTGACTTTTGTGCATAGTCATTACAAGAGGATCAATGCATATAAGTTTAGAATCTAACAGATTTCAGTAAATGGCAAAGAATCTTGTATTCTTACATTTGTGGTAAGGATTTGGGATTGTTAAATGAGCATCATTGGAATCATGTTCAATTGGTCTATTTCACAAAGTAAGGATCATAGACAAACATAGTGTGCATACATGGAGTATGGCATAACTATTGTTTGGACAAACATAGTGTGCATGCTTGGAGCATGGCATGACTATTGTCTCAGTTCAAGTATTAAGTTGATTATTTGAAACATTATACAATGAATAATGAGTAATCAATATGGTGTTTAAATAAAAGGTGTTTTATTTACTCTCAAAGGTGCTTGGGGCCATATAGGATTAGTATTATTCTTGTGTTTCACTTTGCACGTTTTGACTTCCCGAATAACTAGGTTATTCAAACTCTCCACATTCAATCATACTTTGGAAGTAGGTATGAATCAAGAATGTCATGAATTGGGCTTGTAGATGTCTAAAGTGTTTAGACATAGAAAAAGTTGATGCAACATTCATGAGAGCTCCTGGAATGATATTCGAGTATTGGATTAAACCCACGCTCATTTGAATCACTTCATGGATTTTATCACGAGTGATCATGGGACGATAATATCTTATATTCTTCAAACCTAGAGATATGATTTGTTGACTATGAGTTGGTTATACATTGATTGTACGAAAACGCATCAGTAACTTGATGTTATAAAATGTGCCTTTGTGTATGATTCAACAAGTAGTTAGTACAAGCATATGAGTCGAAGTTTATCCATTCCTTTTACCCTTGGAAGGATAAAAGCGATATCTGTGGGCCTCTCGATGATTTAGTGATGACAAACGTAAGTGCTCGGCCGGGCCTGGACTGATTTGATTTGTTCAATTAGTCAGTCGTCATAAATCGGAAATCGGGAAACAAGAAATGGACATAGAGAATGATTATAATCCATGTCTCAGTCCATATGATATCTAGAATGGAGGAATATGTGATCCCTTATCTAATGGACATGTCATTGACTTGGTCAGAGTTCGACAGCGGCTTTTAAGAGCTACGATTGCTAGTCGGGAGCTTAGAGTCATACGCAATAATAGTTTTAGACTTATCCAAGTGGGAGACTATTGGATTAGATGTCTAAGCCCATAACTATTATTGGTATGTACTCGACCCGAGAGTAGCATGGTCCATTTGGGTTGCATATCATCAGGACAATTTGTTAGGATGGACTCTTGAGAGAAAGGTTATATATGATTTATTAATATATTATAAGTTATAATATATAAATATGAAATCATATGTTTTAATTAGTATTGATCAAGAATTAATTTGGAATTAATTTAGTGATCAAAAGAGACTAATTAAATCTATGGGGACTAATTATGATAATTAGTTATATTTATATGTGTTGGGATTATGATCCATCTTGGACCAGGTTTATGTATGGATACATAAAGAGTTGGGCCACATGAACCATGGATCATAAACCCATGGGTATGGATTTGGGTTATACCCATGACCCTTGAAATCCAACATATAAATACAGGCTTTTAACCTAAATTAAAACGCCTACATGCTTGTTATTGGAGTTCATGGGTGGTTTTTGGGTGCATGGAATTCTCTCTCAAGTTCCACTTTTGTCCATGATGTGTTGTGACTTCATTTGAGGCTTCTACACTATTGGGGCTAAGCTTTTAAAGGCCAAATTCATCAAGTTCTACAAACTATACAAAGAGGTAAAACTTCTAACTAGTATTTTATGTAGTTTATATCATTTGTATGCTAGTTGTAGGCTTAAAGCTTTGGAAACAATATTGCATGTATAATTAGGGAAAACATAGATCCAAAGTTTTTAGGGTTGTATGTGCACCAGAGGATGTTGTAGTATACAAAACCCATCAATTTTGGGGTCTACTTACTGGCTCCGGCTGATCGTACGCTCTATCCTCTTTTAATTATTTTGAAAACCATTTGAAAATAATTTTGAAAATCTTTTCCTTTCTTTGATACTGGATTCACACGAGTGTTCCTCCAATTCACTGAAACCAAGGCTCTGATACTAAATTGTAACATCCATAAAATTTGAGCCAATTTAAAACTTTTTCAACCAATTAAAAACCATTAATTATTACAAAGTGGTTTCAAAATATTTTCATGTCAGAGTATTCTAGAAATCAAAATCATAAAATGTAAGGAGTTGTACGATCACGCCTTCTCCTTCCCGCAATCATCTGATGTACCTGAAACAAAAACTAAAACTGTAAGCCCGATGCTTAGTGAGTTCCCCCAAAATACCCATCACTACTACAAAAACAGCCTTTTACGACGCGCAATGCATGTCGTAAAATGCTCAGACGACACGCAAATGTGTGTCAAGGAAGGCCCTGTCATAAAGAGAGACGACACGCTTTTGCACGTCGTCTATTTACGACGTACATTTACGACACGCAGTTACGACACGCATTTACGACGCGCGTTTACGACACGCATTGCGTGTCAATGAAGGCCGTGTCATGAAGGAAGATGGCACGCATTTGCGTGTTGTAACCTTATGACACGCGTTTTGAGACACGCATTGCGTTTCATTAAAGCCCCTGTCATAAAGAAAGACGACACACATTCTTGCGTGTCATAATTTTAAATGTTTTAAAAATTATATATTTTGATAGATTTAGTAATTTTCAAATTAAATAACACATTAAAAGTCTTATAATACAAAATAAAATACAATAAATAAGAAAGATAATTCATTGCACTAATATGTCAAATACAAATTATCATTCCAATAGTAAGTAAATGTAATACATTGCTAATATTGCAGAATATTTATTAAAGAAAAGCAAAACATGTACAACATTAAAAGGAACCCGTGAGTAATTTATCCTTTGACAATCTTCATGGAAACTTTAAGCCTTGCAACCTCACCATGGTATTGAACTCGCCACCACCGACCTAAGAAAAAAATTGCATATAAATGTTAAAAAACAAATAGGAGCCAATCATTCTAAGAAAAAAACATGAAACGAATGAATAAAAGTGCATTGCTATTTCTTTAATACTTATTGCATAGAGTAAGACTTGACCATCATCCATAGTTTTGAAGGACATTGATGTCTCCTTATGCTGCATATATTAAAAATAAAAAAGAACAAAACTGAGTAACATATGGATTCATTTATCTATCAATTGTATTGTAAATTGTAAATTAAATAAATAAGCATTAAGCATACATACCACTACAGATCCAATGCCAGGAAAAAGGCCTGAGCATATAATGGCTCTAACTAATGATTGATTATGACTCAATCTGTTGTTAATCCCTGATTTAGTCTCACATAATTGAGCATCTTTCAAAATATGGATAAACTGATTCCTTAAAGAATGTATAGCTTGAAGTGTTTGAGCAGAAAGGAAATTCCTCCAGCAATATTCATAAGCAGATCCTTCTCTTTCAACTTCTTTCCATCCTTCATATGCACGCACAAGTGCCATATGATCAATGTAATCCTTTACAGAAAATCTTGATTTTGATGTACTAGCTTGCTGAAATAGACATACAAAAGATATCAGGAAAAGACCAAAATGCCCTTGTGTGAAAGTAGCTGGATTACTCACGTCTTTCTTCTCTTGAGGCAAAAGAAAAAGATCCTTGACACTAATTCCAGCAACAATTGTAAGAATAGGATCAAAGCAACGAAAAAAAGCACCCATTATCAGCATTTTCCCTAATTTCGGATCCAATGGAAGTATTGCCATATATTTACCTATATTTTAAAAAAAATAAGAAAAGATAATCTTAGGAAATAAACTTTTATAAATATATTAATATAAATTAACCAAGATGTGTAAGATTCACAACATTTTGGACCTAGAACAAATTAAAGTTCTATCATTTAGCAATTTGAATCATTCATTAAGATTCAAGTCATCAAGAACAGTTAACACTTACAGCTAATGGCTCTGGAGGCTGCAAAGCAGCTGATAAAAACTCTCCGATACTTCCAACTTCCAAACTTTTTTTTGCAAACAAAGAGAATTTAAAGGATTTCCCCTGGTTGCACACGCCCTGCCCTACCCCTTCTCTAAACCAACAAAAAAGCAACATAAAATTAGTCAACTACCTTGACCAACAAAGTCAAAGGGTAAAAAGGTAACTTACTTGGCGAGTAGATGCTTGTGATATCCATGAAGGCAACAAACAAGGAGTGTTGTTCAAGGCATCAAAGGGTAGAACCCATTCTGTAAAATAAGATTATATCATAATAGATTAGTAGACTACAATACATCACTACACCAGTCAATAGAATTAGATAATCAATCGGATTGTGCACAACTGCAGATTTAGAGTGTAAAACATCTAACATGATTAATTGATTACAGATAACTTGATTAACATAACATAATAGATGTCAGATAACTTGATTAAGTCATATTTTAAGATATAAAATTTGAAGGCAAAAATAAAATCAATGAAAAAACATAATTTAATCAAAATTCCACCTCAGCAACAAACGCCAGTATGGCAAGTATAATCATAAGAATGAAAGAATAGAAGCTAGGCAACACAAAATCCTGCAAGAAAAAAACAATTAAAGATATAAGTTGCATTTAGAAATATAATGGTTTTTTTTTCTGTAAATTGCCCTTTAGAAAATATCAAAATCATATAATTTTTTTATAAAATGAATATCTTAATTCAAATGTGATCATGCATATTGTTGCAGCAGGAGTAGAGACTAAACCAAAGGAAAATATAGTCACCCTGAAATAAAAAAATAAAAATAAAAAATAGAAAATTTGTTTAGATAAATATGTTGAAAGTAGATTGCTTATTTTTGTATTTACACAGGTTGATCAGACTGTTTAGCTCCAGCCCTTATAAAACAGTAGCTCATTCCACCAGTCAATGATGATAATAAACCAATCAAAAACACATAAAAATAATGTACTCCATGTACTTGTTGACCTCCCTACACAAGATCGTAGAGATATAAGTTATGTAAAAGGGTATGAATGTCTTTTTGATCTTTCATACTTCCATAACAATAAAAGATCCAAAAGGATTTATTAACTCACTTCTGTACCTTGCACGCTGACCATTGATCTGATGATGAAGATTACACCAAAGAAACTTGAAGCAATTCCTAAGAGAGAAGATGTCAGTTATTCACGATCAGGTTTTGTGTTTTGTCATTATGTAATTGTTACTTTACCATTTATTTCTGCAAGTTTGAAATTCTCATAAAGAATGAATCTTGCAGATATTGAAGCCATTAACAGAATTGTAAAGCTCAAGAGCATGGCTTGAGACAATGGTAATCTCTGAATGCTGTAAAAGAGAAGTGTCATTTAGATATGTGACATCTTTTGCACTATGATGAACATTGATGAAAGTTACTACCAGTAGATGAAAGTTATCAAAGAAATAGAGCCAGTAACAGCTCTTGAAACAAATAGACTCCTGACATTTACAGGTCCAAATAATGGTTGTGAGGTTCTTCTTAGCCACATGAATGATGTTATCATGATTCATGGACACGGAATTCTAATATGTACGAAATCAAATATGCATTTCACTTTTCTAGCAATACATAAAAGGAAATCACTAACCAGAGAACACATTAGAAAGAATTGTCATGATACAGTAGAAAGAAGACGATAACACCATGCATACCAAACCAGAATATCTGGATCCAATCCATGAACACATTATGAACTGTGTAAATGGCGATGTTTCTGTTTCAGTTAATCTCGGAATTTGGTCCTGAAACATACGTAATTAATTTAGCTGATTTAAGTCTTAAAAAACAATGAAATCATCAATAGCGAGCTTTAATTATATGAACAACAGACTCGACTCAGATTAATAACCACGGAATTCGAGTTAAACTACTACTCTATCGTCATTGAGGGATAAAATTTGTGAAAATCACCTTGTTAGTTTTCCGTTTAGGGTACGAGACAGAGCAACGAACAAGGTAAGATAAATTCATTAAAGGCTATTATAAAAGACGTTTACTATTAGTCCAAATGATTGTTCTTTCCTTCCCACAACTAAAGTGATTTGCATTTACAGTATTTACTGATTTGGGTATCAAGCTTCCCAGTTAGATCTCGTCCATGTTGCAGATCAGATTGAGGAACAATGTACAATAAATACCACTCTCAATAATTAGGGGTAAACGCTGAATACAATGAATTTAAGTTCTCATCTCAAATTGTGGTGTAATAAACTGAGCTCTAATAGAAAGATTTGGGCCAGACCTTATAAAAACATGTATGTAGTCTGAGGAATAGAGTCATCTATCTAGAAAGAAAACGACCACCCACTGTCCCCACCTATCAATAATCCCAACCTCGTTTTGAGGTGGGAGGCTGACATTATTGGTAGGTTGGGACAGTGGGTGGTCGTTTTCTTTCTAGATGGATGACTCTATTCCTCAGAAAAGTGAAATCTTAAATTCAAAACGGTGTCATGATTTCATAAAACCAAAAAGTTAATGATAACAATCTGTGCCCTTACCCATAGTAGGGGTAATTGTCCGGTTTGTAATTCGGCTGCTTTCCGGTGCTTCATGAAGGGCGGCTTCATGTGCTTCATGAGCTCCAAAATGTAATCACCTTTGTCATTATATTTGACACCATTATACCAAATGCATTCTACATCTATTAACACATTTGTTAAATTCATGTACTTTAGGACATTTCAAAATTGCTACATATTGTACCAAAATCCATTGGTGTATCGATCACATCCAGATAATCCTGGTTCAAAATCCACCCAAATCACTATAAGAATATAAGATTCAATAATGCACAACAGAAGCAAATATTCATAGAAAGAAATAAAAAGAAATGCTTATAGGAATTGCAAGTTTGACTGGATCTGCAGGTCTGTTAAACTAATCAGCTGCATCCAACTTCATGATCTTTTTAACTACCTACAGTAGAAAAAATGACATCCATATGAGTAAATCATTAGAGACAAGATTCATAATGTTAATCATATGATTAAATAAAGCAACAAAATAAGAATACTCATGGTCCTCATGAAAATATGCTAATACTTTTGTAGATCCTAAAGCAATCTTCATCCCCATTTCCCGATTCAAAGGCCCATGTTCCTTTCCTGCCATGTCAAACTTTCCAGATATAACAACCTATTAAAGCTTCATACATTTTGCAATTTAGCCTTTTTGACTTTTGGAAAAATAAATATCATATTTCTTTTTCTGTAATTCACAAAACAGAGGGTCTGTGGAAGTCTAAATTAGTCAAGAAACTCGTGTTTTGCATATTATCCTATGAAAAACTTTTAGGAGGATTATTGTTTGTAATAAATTATTTAAAAACATTATTTTTTCATACTCTAGAAGATTTTTCATACTCTAATACCTATGTGATGCTAAAAATAGGGAGAAATAACAATTACTGATAGTCCAAAATCTATGTTTTTAAAAGAGGCGAATCTTAATGTATATCAAAAAAAAAAGTTTTCAGGTCTAAGATCACGATGTGTTACTCCCAAAGAATGACAAGCTTCAATCAAACCAACAATTTTTTTTATAAAGATCAGTTTCTTTTTTTTTTTCTGAACGGTGCCCTTTTGTGGTAATCCTATCAAAGAACTCAACTTTAGCACAAAGTTCCATCACCAAATGATCTACAACAGAATCTTCATAAGCTCCTTGAATTGAAACCACCAGTATGAACGTGATATTGATTGGAAAAATATTCATAATCCTACTACACGCATATAAATAGTCAATAATATAAGCTACCAGATGTCTGTGCTATCCACTTCCTTTTTCACTAAAGTGGTGTGTAGGCATTTAAACAAAAAGTTGGTCTGCAACTGCAAATCTACCAAATTACAGAAAACAATTATACTAATCAAACCATACGATGTTGATAGAAAAGATAAAGCAAGATACAAATTAGGGCTCACGTTATCAAAAATCAAAAATGAAGTCACCTTTAAGGAAACGTTGGTGGCATACGATGTTGATAGAAAAGATGAATGAAGGGGGTATATTTGGGAAGAACTATAAGATCTCTTGTGGTAGGGAGGCGATGAACAGATGAAACGAGCCCTAACAAATCCAGAGCACCGTGTGGTAATAATGGAGCACTGTAGCCGAGAATACTTATATGTTTCTCTGTCTGTCAAATCAATGTAGGGTTTGGGGTTTAAGAGTGAAAAACCAGTCAATCGCGTGAAGATTGAAGAGTGAAGTCGAATTGAGGAGAAGTTGTACCAGGTTTTAGGGGAGAAGTCGAACCAATTGGTCTTCTTCACAACCATTACAGGTTGCATTTTTCCGATGAAGTTGTTTTTGAAGATGAACATGAGATGATGGAGCGTCAATAGAGAGAAATGGTAGGGTTTCGGGAGATTTTAGAAGAGAATCAGTACAACTTATTTACGAAGGGAGGAAGACGAAGGGCGGGGACTTAAAATTTGGGGTGTTTCATTTCCCCGCTTAAAAAGCCTGTTTTATTAAAAAAATTATAAAGCGACACATTTAGATGACACACATTTTATGAAAGGCGTCCTCCGCATTTTCATTTTTTTTCTTTTCTGACACTAATTTTAGGGTACACACAAATGCGCGTCCTCTATCCTTCATATTTTGCAAAACTGACATTATTTTTTAGGGCACGCACAAATGCGTGTCCTCTATCAGCGCGTGTCATTGTTTGCGCGTCATTAAAGAGCTGTTTTCTAGTAGTGCATACACACAACAATATACATATAATCACAAACAGCATACTGTGGGTCCAATCAACCATCGGGTTGGAATACCCCAGACACTCAACCATCAGGTTGGAATACCAACATACTATGGGTCCAGTCATCCTCGGGATGGAATACCCCAGGCCCACAATCATCGGGTTGGAATGCCCACATACTACGAGTCCAATCGTCCTCGGGATGGAATACTCACGGCCCACAACCATCGGGTTGGAATGTCCAGGTCTGTTGGCTCTCGCACAAAGCAGATAAGCCTCAACCGCCAATCAAACAAGTGAACATATATCAGATAATCACATAACAGTCTATAGACAGACAAACAGATCTAACGGATCATAACAGTATCATAACATCCTATCTACCAGGATACTGATCTAACAGATCATAACAGCATAATACCATCCTATCTACCAGGATACTGATCGAATAGATCATACTAGCATAACATATCAGGATAACAATCCAAAAGGGCCGGCCTTGGTGCCTTAGACCCTTGAGTATAGTGAGGAAAACTTACCTCAGAACTGTCGAACTGTAGTGATAAGATCAAACTCTCGAATCACAGCCACGAACGCCACCACCTATATTCACCATAAACCACTTCCATAAATTCTCAATTTCCTAAAATACCCCCAGAAGTCAAACTGGTGAACGCTTGGTCAAAGTCAAGGTCAACGGTCAAGGTCAACAGTCCATGTTGACCCGACTCGTCGATTGCAACTACCAACTCATCGAGTTCCTTAAGAACTCAGAAATCACCAAAACCCTAATTGTATCGCCGAGTTTCCAACCAACTCGTTGAGTCCTTGCATGTCCAGATGTCGGGGAAAACCCTAACTGACTCGTCGAGTCATCTTACCGACTCGCCGAGTTCATGCAGAATCAAATACGGGGAATATGTTGGGTTATGAGCATTCTAACACTCCTAAGTGTACATGCAACCCTAAATACCTTGGATCTATGTTTTCTCTATTATACATACAATTATGAACATCCAAGGTATTATCCTAATCTAGCATACAAAATAATAAATATAACAAGATAGAATACATACCTCTTTGATGTAGAATGTCTTCATGAAGCTTGAGTGCCTAGTGCCCCAAGTGTGACACCTCAAATGGTTCACACAACACCAAATACACTTAGAATAATTTGAGAGAAGCTTGAACACTCCTTGAAATCGTCTAGCCCTCACACTCACACATTAGTCCATGATTTCTTGAGCCATGGGATTCTTTTATATGGTGGCTATTAGGGTTACACCATGTAACTCATAACTTTACCCATTCCTTATGCTCCATGGATTTTAACCTCCATGGAGTATCCATGGGTCACCCCATGGACTTAGTCCAACATAAGGAATCTTGGATCACAAGCCCACATATATAAGAATGAATGATTTACACAATCAACCCATATATTTAATTAGTCTCCTTTTGATCACTTAATTAATTCCAAATTAATTCTTAATCAATACTAATTAAATAACCTTATTAATATATTAGAACTTATAATATATTAACCAACCTTAAGTGTTATTTCTCTCATTATAGTCTATCCAAATGCATGATGCCATGCAACCCAAATGGACCATGTCGGGTCGGGTCAAGTCTTACCAGTTATAGTTATGGACTTAGACATTAATCCAATAGTCTCCCACTTGGATAAGTCTAAAACTATTATTGCGTATGACTTCAACAACCGATCAGCAATCGTAGCTCTCAAAAGCTTCTGTTGAACTCTGACCTTGTCGATGAACTCTGACCTTTGTCAATGACTTGTCCATTAGATAAGGGATCATATATTCCTCCATTCTAGATATCATATGGACTGAGACATGGATTATCAATCATTCTCTCTGTCCATTTGTTGTTTCCCGATTTCCGATTCATGATGACTGACTGATTGAACAAATCAAATTAGTCCTGGCTTGGCCAAGCACTCACATGTATCATCTTTAAATCATCGAGGGGCCCACAGATATCGCTTTTATCCCGAAGGTAAAAGGAATGGATAAACTTCGACTCATATGGCTTGTTCTACTACTTGTTGAATCATACACAAAGGCACGTTTTATAACATCGAGTTACCAATGCGTTTTCGTGCAATCAATGTATAACCAACTCATAGTAACAACTCATATCTCTAGGTTTGAAGAATATAAGATATTATCGTCTCATGATCACTCGTGAGAAAATCCATGAAGTGATTCAAATGAGCGCGGGTTGAATCCAATACTCAGAACTTATGAGCACTCATGAGTGTTGTAGCACCACTTTGTCCACCAACTTGGACCTCTACAAACCAACCCATGACAGTCTTAATTCATATCTACTTCCAACATATGACCGACTGTGGATGGTTTGAATAACTTAATCATTCAGGAAGAGCGACTTAGTTATTCTGGAAGTCAAAACATGCAAAGTGAAACACAAGAATAAATGAATCAAATATGGTATCAAACCCTATGAATATAAATAAACACTTTTATTTATCACCATACTGATTACTCATTATTCATTGTTTCGGTTTTATCAACTTTATACTTGAATTTAAAACAATAGTTGTCCCATGCTCCAAGCATGTACACTATGTTTTCTAAACACTAGTCATGCCATACACCAAGTATGCATACTATGTTTGTCTATGATCTTTACTTTGTAAAATAGATCAATTGAACATCACTCCAATGATCCTCTTTTCACAGTCCCAAATCCTTACTGCAAATGCAAGAATTCCAAATTCATGCCATTTACTGAAATCTGTTAGATTCTAAACTTATATGCATTGATCCTCTTAATGATTATGCACGAAGTCAGAAAGACTTGACAACAATCATTACAGAGCATTCCAAAGGAGATCAGCTCCTTGGAAACATCCTTCTTTCATTAAGTTTCCTAATCTTACACAGATTGAATAATTTCTAACTTTGAAACATTTCCATATTCCATTTTGACTATCACTTCTGAACAAGAGTTGCCTCCTTACAGATTATGTCAATATGGTCCTTCCAGAATTAACATTATACTTCCAACTGTCCTTGAGCAACCAATCTTTGGTAAACCTTATATTGTCCTCGATAATTGCTTAATCATTTTAGTCATATCAAATTCTAGACCTTTTCCCTTCATAATGCCCCAGGCATTTGGAAAATTTTAGAAAGGATGAATATAGCACATGTAATCGATCCTATATCCGAAGCATATGGGACACGATTCATGATGTCTCACATAAAGACTAAACCAGTCTTTTGCTATAATATTTCCATTTCAATTTGCCAAGTTCTCAAAATTCAGATTATCAAAAGGGATGCCGTAATCATAATCGAATTTTAGAACGCAAATAATGGACCCATATATAGAATTTCCTTATGTTGAGCCATTCCAACCTGAAATTCATATATATATCCTTGATTAAATACGATTAAAATCTCAATCTAAGCTTTTAGAATTGAAATGAAGTATAATTTCCTCTCCCTTAATTATAGCAAAACAACTTTTTCAACCCCTGTAACCTCACGAATTGAAACTTTTGTTTTCTATAATTAACATTGCTAACTTGCAACCTTTGTCATAATTATCATGCTTGTTGGGTTATGAGCATTCTAACACTCCTAAGTATACATGCAACCCTAAATACCTTGGATCTATATTTTCTCTATTATACATACAATTATGAACATCCAAGGTATTATCCTAATCTAGCATACAAAATAATAAATATAACAAGATAGAATACATACCTCTTTGATGTAGAATATCTTCATGAAGCTTGAGTGCCTAGTGCCCCAAGTGTGACACCTCAAATGGTTCACACAACACCAAATACACTTGGAATAACTTGAGAGAAACTTTGAACACTCCTTTAAATCGTCTAGCCCTCACACTCACACATTAGTGCCCGATTTCTTGAGCCATGGGATTCTTTTATATGGTGGCTATTAGGGTTACACCATGTAACTCATAACTTTACCCATTCCTTATGCTCCATGGATGTTAACCTCCATGGAGTATCCATGGGTCACCCCATGGACTTAGTCCAACATAAGGAATCTTGGATCACAAGCCCACATATATAAGAATGAATGATTTACACAATCAACCCATATATTTAATTAGTCTCCTTTTGATCACTTAATTAATTCCAAATTAATTCTTAATCAATACTAATTAAATAACCTTATTAATATATTAGAACTTATAATATATTAACCAACCTTAAGTGTTATTTCTCTCATTATAGTCTATCCAAATGCATGATGCCATGCAACCCAAATGGACCATGTCGGGTCGGGTCAAGTCTTACCAATTATAGTTATGGACTTAGACATTAATCCAATAGTCTCCCACTTGGATAAGTCTAAAACTATTATTGCGTATGACTTCAAGAACCGATCAGCAATCGTAGCTCTCAAAAGCTTCTGTCGAACTCTGACCTTGTCGATGAACTCTGACCTTTGTCAATGACTTGTCCATTAGATAAGGGATCATATATTCCTCCATTCTAGATATCATATGGACTGAGACATGGATTATCAATCATTCTCTCTGTCCATTTGTTGTTTCCCGATTTCCGATTCATGATGACTGACTGATTGAACAAATCAAATCAGTCCTGGCTTGGCCAAGCACTCACATGTATCATCTTTAAATCATCGAGGGGCCCACAGATATCGCTTTTATCCCGAAGGTAAAAGGAATGGATAAACTTCGACTCATATTGCTTGTTCTACTACTTGTTGAATCATACACAAAGGCACGTTTTATAACATCGAGTTACCAATGCGTTTTCGTGCAATCAATGTATAACCAACTCATAGTAACAACTCATATCTCTAGGTTTGAAGAATGTAAGATATTATCGTCTCATGATCACTCGTGAGAAAATCCATGAAGTGATTCAAATGAGCGCGGGTTGAATCCAATACTCAAAACTTATGAGCACTCATGAGTGTTGTAGCACCACTTTGTCCACCAACTTGGACCTCTACAAACCAACCCATGACAGTCTTGATTCATATCTACTTCCAACATATGACCGACTGTGGATGGTTTGAATAACTTAATCATTCAGGAAGAGCGACTTAGTTATTCTGGAAGTCAAAACATGCAAAGTGAAACACAAGAATAAATGAATCAAATATGGTATCAAACCCTATGAATATAAATAAACACTTTTATTTATCACCATACTGATTACTCATTATTCATTGTTTCGGTTTTATCAACTTTATACTTGAATTTAAAACAATAGTTGTCCCATGCTCCAAGCATGTACACTATGTTTTCTAAACACTAGTCATGCCATACATGCATACTATGTTTGTCTATGATCTTTACTTTGTAAAATAGATCAATTGAACATCACTCCAATGATCCTCTTTTCACAGTCCCAAATCCTTACTGCAAATGCAAGAATTCCAAATTCATGCCATTTACTGAAATCTGTTAGATTCTAAACTTATATGCATTGATCCTCTTAATGATTATGCACGAAGTCAGAAAGACTTGACAACAATCATTACAGAGCATTCCAAAGGAGATCAGCTCCTTGGAAACATCCTTCTTTCATTAAGTTTCCTAATCTTATACAGATTGAATAATTTCTAACTTTGAAACATTTCCATATTCTATTTTGACTATCACTTCTGAACAAGAGTTGCCTCCTTACAGATTATGTCAATATGGTCCTTCCAGAATTAACATTATACTTCCAACTGTCCTTGAGCAACCAATCTTTGGTAAACCTTATATTGTCCTCGACAATTGCTTAATCATTTTAGTCATATCCAATTCTAGACCTTTTCCCTTCATAATGCCCCAGGCATTTGGAAAATTTTAGAAAGGATGAATATAGCACATGTAATCGATCCTATATCCGAAGCATATGGGACACGATTCATGATGTCTCACATAAAGACTAAGCCAGTCTTTTGCTATAATATTTCCATTTCAATTTGCCAAGTTCTCAAAATTCAGATTATCAAAAGGGATGCCGTAATCATAATCGAATTTTAGAACGCAAATAATGGACCCATATATAGAATTTCCTTATGTTGAGCCATTCCAACCTGAAATTCATATATATATCCTTGATTAAATACGATTAAAATCTCAATCTAAGCTTTTAGAATTGAAATGAAGTATAATTTCCTCTCCCTTAATTATAGCAAAACAACTTTTTCAACCCCTGTAACCTCACGAATTGAAACTTTTGTTTTCTATAATTAACATTGCTAACTTGCAACCTTTGTCATAATTATCATGCTTGTTGGGTTATGAGCATTCTAACACTCCTAAGTATACATGCAACCCTAAATACCTTGGATCTATATTTTCTCTATTATACATACAATTATGAACATCCAAGGTATTATCCTAATCTAGCATACAAAATAATAAATATAACAAGATAGAATACATACCTCTTTGATGTAGAATATCTTCATGAAGCTTGAGTGCCTAGTGCCCCAAGTGTGACACCTCAAATGGTTCACACAACACCAAATACACTTGGAATAACTTGAGAGAAACTTTGAACACTCCTTTAAATCGTCTAGCCCTCACACTCACACATTAGTGCCCGATTTCTTGAGCCATGGGATTCTTTTATATGGTGGCTATTAGGGTTACACCATGTAACTCATAACTTTACCCATTCCTTATGCTCCATGGATGTTAACCTCCATGGAGTATCCATGGGTCACCCCATGGACTTAGTCCAACATAAGGAATCTTGGATCACAAGCCCACATATATAAGAATGAATGATTTACACAATCAACCCATATATTTAATTAGTCTCCTTTTGATCACTTAATTAATTCCAAATTAATTCTTAATCAATACTAATTAAATAACCTTATTAATATATTAGAACTTATAATATATTAACCAACCTTAAGTGTTATTTCTCTCATTATAGTCTATCCAAATGCATGATGCCATGCAACCCAAATGGACCATGTCGGGTCGGGTCAAGTCTTACCAATTATAGTTATGGACTTAGACATTAATCCAATAGTCTCCCACTTGGATAAGTCTAAAACTATTATTGCGTATGACTTCAAGAACCGATCAGCAATCGTAGCTCTCAAAAGCTTCTGTCGAACTCTGACCTTGTCGATGAACTCTGACCTTTGTCAATGACTTGTCCATTAGATAAGGGATCATATATTCCTCCATTCTAGATATCATATGGACTGAGACATGGATTATCAATCATTCTCTCTGTCCATTTGTTGTTTCCCGATTTCCGATTCATGATGACTGACTGATTGAACAAATCAAATCAGTCCTGGCTTGGCCAAGCACTCACATGTATCATCTTTAAATCATCGAGGGGCCCACAGATATCGCTTTTATCCCGAAGGTAAAAGGAATGGATAAACTTCGACTCATATTGCTTGTTCTACTACTTGTTGAATCATACACAAAGGCACGTTTTATAACATCGAGTTACCAATGCGTTTTCGTGCAATCAATGTATAACCAACTCATAGTAACAACTCATATCTCTAGGTTTGAAGAATGTAAGATATTATCGTCTCATGATCACTCGTGAGAAAATCCATGAAGTGATTCAAATGAGCGCGGGTTGAATCCAATACTCAAAACTTATGAGCACTCATGAGTGTTGTAGCACCACTTTGTCCACCAACTTGGACCTCTACAAACCAACCCATGACAGTCTTGATTCATATCTACTTCCAACATATGACCGACTGTGGATGGTTTGAATAACTTAATCATTCAGGAAGAGCGACTTAGTTATTCTGGAAGTCAAAACATGCAAAGTGAAACACAAGAATAAATGAATCAAATATGGTATCAAACCCTATGAATATAAATAAACACTTTTATTTATCACCATACTGATTACTCATTATTCATTGTTTCGGTTTTATCAACTTTATACTTGAATTTAAAACAATAGTTGTCCCATGCTCCAAGCATGTACACTATGTTTTCTAAACACTAGTCATGCCATACACCAAGTATGCATACTATGTTTGTCTATGATCTTTACTTTGTAAAATAGATCAATTGAACATCACTCCAATGATCCTCTTTTCACAGTCCCAAATCCTTACTGCAAATGCAAGAATTCCAAATTCATGCCATTTACTGAAATCTATTAGATTCTAAACTTATATGCATTGATCCTCTTAATGATTATGCACGAAGTCAGAAAGACTTGACAACAATCATTACAGAGCATTCCAAAGGAGATCAGCTCCTTGGAAACATCCTTCTTTCATTAAGTTTCCTAATCTTACACAGATTGAATAATTTCTAACTTTGAAACATTTCCATATTCCATTTTGACTATCACTTCTGAACAAGAGTTGCCTCCTTACAGATTATGTCAATATGGTCCTTCCAGAATTAACATTATACTTCCAACTGTCCTTGAGCAACCAATCTTTGGTAAACCTTATATTGTCCTCGACAATTGCTTAATCATTTTAGTCATATCCAATTCTAGACCTTTTCCCTTCATAATGCCCCAGGCATTTGGAAAATTTTAGAAAGGATGAATATAGCACATGTAATCGATCCTATATCCGAAGCATATGGGACACGATTCATGATGTCTCACATAAAGACTAAGCCAGTCTTTTGCTATAATATTTCCATTTCAATTTGCCAAGTTCTCAAAATTCAGATTATCAAAAGGGATGCCGTAATCATAATCGAATTTTAGAACGCAAATAATGGACCCATATATAGAATTTCCTTATGTTGAGCCATTCCAACCTGAAATTCATATATATATCCTTGATTAAATACGATTAAAATCTCAATCTAAGCTTTTAGAATTGAAATGAAGTATAATTTCCTCTCCCTTAATTATAGCAAAACAACTTTTTCAACCCCTGTAACCTCACGAATTGAAACTTTTGTTTTCTATAATTAACATTGCTAACTTGCAACCTTTGTCATAATTATCATGCTTGTTGGGTTATGAGCATTCTAACACTCCTAAGTATACATGCAACCCTAAATACCTTGGATCTATATTTTCTCTATTATACATACAATTATGAACATCCAAGGTATTATCCTAATCTAGCATACAAAATAATAAATATAACAAGATAGAATACATACCTCTTTGATGTAGAATATCTTCATGAAGCTTGAGTGCCTAGTGCCCCAAGTGTGACACCTCAAATGGTTCACACAACACCAAATACACTTGGAATAACTTGAGAGAAACTTTGAACACTCCTTTAAATCGTCTAGCCCTCACACTCACACATTAGTGCCCGATTTCTTGAGCCATGGGATTCTTTTATATGGTGGCTATTAGGGTTACACCATGTAACTCATAACTTTACCCATTCCTTATGCTCCATGGATGTTAACCTCCATGGAGTATCCATGGGTCACCCCATGGACTTAGTCCAACATAAGGAATCTTGGATCACAAGCCCACATATATAAGAATGAATGATTTACACAATCAACCCATATATTTAATTAGTCTCCTTTTGATCACTTAATTAATTCCAAATTAATTCTTAATCAATACTAATTAAATAACCTTATTAATATATTAGAACTTATAATATATTAACCAACCTTAAGTGTTATTTCTCTCATTATAGTCTATCCAAATGCATGATGCCATGCAACCCAAATGGACCATGTCGGGTCGGGTCAAGTCTTACCAATTATAGTTATGGACTTAGACATTAATCCAATAGTCTCCCACTTGGATAAGTCTAAAACTATTATTGCGTATGACTTCAAGAACCGATCAGCAATCGTAGCTCTCAAAAGCTTCTGTCGAACTCTGACCTTGTCGATGAACTCTGACCTTTGTCAATGACTTGTCCATTAGATAAGGGATCATATATTCCTCCATTCTAGATATCATATGGACTGAGACATGGATTATCAATCATTCTCTCTGTCCATTTGTTGTTTCCCGATTTCCGATTCATGATGACTGACTGATTGAACAAATCAAATCAGTCCTGGCTTGGCCAAGCACTCACATGTATCATCTTTAAATCATCGAGGGGCCCACAGATATCGCTTTTATCCCGAAGGTAAAAGGAATGGATAAACTTCGACTCATATTGCTTGTTCTACTACTTGTTGAATCATACACAAAGGCACGTTTTATAACATCGAGTTACCAATGCGTTTTCGTGCAATCAATGTATAACCAACTCATAGTAACAACTCATATCTCTAGGTTTGAAGAATGTAAGATATTATCGTCTCATGATCACTCGTGAGAAAATCCATGAAGTGATTCAAATGAGCGCGGGTTGAATCCAATACTCAAAACTTATGAGCACTCATGAGTGTTGTAGCACCACTTTGTCCACCAACTTGGACCTCTACAAACCAACCCATGACAGTCTTGATTCATATCTACTTCCAACATATGACCGACTGTGGATGGTTTGAATAACTTAATCATTCAGGAAGAGCGACTTAGTTATTCTGGAAGTCAAAACATGCAAAGTGAAACACAAGAATAAATGAATCAAATATGGTATCAAACCCTATGAATATAAATAAACACTTTTATTTATCACCATACTGATTACTCATTATTCATTGTTTCGGTTTTATCAACTTTATACTTGAATTTAAAACAATAGTTGTCCCATGCTCCAAGCATGTACACTATGTTTTCTAAACACTAGTCATGCCATACACCAAGTATGCATACTATGTTTGTCTATGATCTTTACTTTGTAAAATAGATCAATTGAACATCACTCCAATGATCCTCTTTTCACAGTCCCAAATCCTTACTGCAAATGCAAGAATTCCAAATTCATGCCATTTACTGAAATCTGTTAGATTCTAAACTTATATGCATTGATCCTCTTAATGATTATGCACGAAGTCAGAAAGACTTGACAACAATCATTACAGAGCATTCCAAAGGAGATCAGCTCCTTGGAAACATCCTTCTTTCATTAAGTTTCCTAATCTTATACAGATTGAATAATTTCTAACTTTGAAACATTTCCATATTCTATTTTGACTATCACTTCTGAACAAGAGTTGCCTCCTTACAGATTATGTCAATATGGTCCTTCCAGAATTAACATTATACTTCCAACTGTCCTTGAGCAACCAATCTTTGGTAAACCTTATATTGTCCTCGACAATTGCTTAATCATTTTAGTCATATCCAATTCTAGACCTTTTCCCTTCATAATGCCCCAGGCATTTGGAAAATTTTAGAAAGGATGAATATAGCACATGTAATCGATCCTATATCCGAAGCATATGGGACACGATTCATGATGTCTCACATAAAGACTAAGCCAGTCTTTTGCTATAATATTTCCATTTCAATTTGCCAAGTTCTCAAAATTCAGATTATCAAAAGGGATGCCGTAATCATAATCGAATTTTAGAACGCAAATAATGGACCCATATATAGAATTTCCTTATGTTGAGCCATTCCAACCTGAAATTCATATATATATCCTTGATTAAATACGATTAAAATCTCAATCTAAGCTTTTAGAATTGAAATGAAGTATAATTTCCTCTCCCTTAATTATAGCAAAACAACTTTTTCAACCCCTGTAACCTCACGAATTGAAACTTTTGTTTTCTATAATTAACATTGCTAACTTGCAACCTTTGTCATAATTATCATGCTTGTTGGGTTATGAGCATTCTAACACTCCTAAGTATACATGCAACCCTAAATACCTTGGATCTATATTTTCTCTATTATACATACAATTATGAACATCCAAGGTATTATCCTAATCTAGCATACAAAATAATAAATATAACAAGATAGAATACATACCTCTTTGATGTAGAATATCTTCATGAAGCTTGAGTGCCTAGTGCCCCAAGTGTGACACCTCAAATGGTTCACACAACACCAAATACACTTGGAATAACTTGAGAGAAACTTTGAACACTCCTTTAAATCGTCTAGCCCTCACACTCACACATTAGTGCCCGATTTCTTGAGCCATGGGATTCTTTTATATGGTGGCTATTAGGGTTACACCATGTAACTCATAACTTTACCCATTCCTTATGCTCCATGGATGTTAACCTCCATGGAGTATCCATGGGTCACCCCATGGACTTAGTCCAACATAAGGAATCTTGGATCACAAGCCCACATATATAAGAATGAATGATTTACACAATCAACCCATATATTTAATTAGTCTCCTTTTGATCACTTAATTAATTCCAAATTAATTCTTAATCAATACTAATTAAATAACCTTATTAATATATTAGAACTTATAATATATTAACCAACCTTAAGTGTTATTTCTCTCATTATAGTCTATCCAAATGCATGATGCCATGCAACCCAAATGGACCATGTCGGGTCGGGTCAAGTCTTACCAATTATAGTTATGGACTTAGACATTAATCCAATAGTCTCCCACTTGGATAAGTCTAAAACTATTATTGCGTATGACTTCAAGAACCGATCAGCAATCGTAGCTCTCAAAAGCTTCTGTCGAACTCTGACCTTGTCGATGAACTCTGACCTTTGTCAATGACTTGTCCATTAGATAAGGGATCATATATTCCTCCATTCTAGATATCATATGGACTGAGACATGGATTATCAATCATTCTCTCTGTCCATTTGTTGTTTCCCGATTTCCGATTCATGATGACTGACTGATTGAACAAATCAAATCAGTCCTGGCTTGGCCAAGCACTCACATGTATCATCTTTAAATCATCGAGGGGCCCACAGATATCGCTTTTATCCCGAAGGTAAAAGGAATGGATAAACTTCGACTCATATTGCTTGTTCTACTACTTGTTGAATCATACACAAAGGCACGTTTTATAACATCGAGTTACCAATGCGTTTTCGTGCAATCAATGTATAACCAACTCATAGTAACAACTCATATCTCTAGGTTTGAAGAATGTAAGATATTATCGTCTCATGATCACTCGTGAGAAAATCCATGAAGTGATTCAAATGAGCGCGGGTTGAATCCAATACTCAAAACTTATGAGCACTCATGAGTGTTGTAGCACCACTTTGTCCACCAACTTGGACCTCTACAAACCAACCCATGACAGTCTTGATTCATATCTACTTCCAACATATGACCGACTGTGGATGGTTTGAATAACTTAATCATTCAGGAAGAGCGACTTAGTTATTCTGGAAGTCAAAACATGCAAAGTGAAACACAAGAATAAATGAATCAAATATGGTATCAAACCCTATGAATATAAATAAACACTTTTATTTATCACCATACTGATTACTCATTATTCATTGTTTCGGTTTTATCAACTTTATACTTGAATTTAAAACAATAGTTGTCCCATGCTCCAAGCATGTACACTATGTTTTCTAAACACTAGTCATGCCATACACCAAGTATGCATACTATGTTTGTCTATGATCTTTACTTTGTAAAATAGATCAATTGAACATCACTCCAATGATCCTCTTTTCACAGTCCCAAATCCTTACTGCAAATGCAAGAATTCCAAATTCATGCCATTTACTGAAATCTGTTAGATTCTAAACTTATATGCATTGATCCTCTTAATGATTATGCACGAAGTCAGAAAGACTTGACAACAATCATTACAGAGCATTCCAAAGGAGATCAGCTCCTTGGAAACATCCTTCTTTCATTAAGTTTCCTAATCTTATACAGATTGAATAATTTCTAACTTTGAAACATTTCCATATTCTATTTTGACTATCACTTCTGAACAAGAGTTGCCTCCTTACAGATTATGTCAATATGGTCCTTCCAGAATTAACATTATACTTCCAACTGTCCTTGAGCAACCAATCTTTGGTAAACCTTATATTGTCCTCGACAATTGCTTAATCATTTTAGTCATATCCAATTCTAGACCTTTTCCCTTCATAATGCCCCAGGCATTTGGAAAATTTTAGAAAGGATGAATATAGCACATGTAATCGATCCTATATCCGAAGCATATGGGACACGATTCATGATGTCTCACATAAAGACTAAACCAGTCTTTTGCTATAATATTTCCATTTCAATTTGCCAAGTTCTCAAAATTCAGATTATCAAAAGGGATGCCGTAATCATAATCGAATTTTAGAACGCAAATAATGGACCCATATATAGAATTTCCTTATGTTGAGCCATTCCAACCTGAAATTCATATATATATCCTTGATTAAATACGATTAAAATCTCAATCTATGCTTTTAGAATTGAAATGAAGTATAATTTCCTCTCCCTTAATTATAGCAAAACAACTTTTTCAACCCCTGTAACCTCACGAATTGAAACTTTTGTTTTCTATAATTAACATTGCTAACTTGCAACCTTTGTCATAATTATCATGCTTGTTGGGTTATGAGCATTCTAACACTCCTAAGTATACATGCAACCCTAAATACCTTGGATCTATGTTTTCTCTATTATACATACAATTATGAACATCCAAGGTATTATCCTAATCTAGCATACAAAATAATAAATATAACAAGATAGAATACATACCTCTTTGATGTAGAATGTCTTCATGAAGCTTGAGTGCCTAGTGCCCCAAGTGTGACACCTCAAATGGTTCACACAACACCAAATACACTTGGAATAACTTGAGAGAAACTTTGAACACTCCTTTAAATCGTCTAGCCCTCACACTCACACATTAGTGCCCGATTTCTTGAGCCATAGGATTCTTTTATATGGTGGCTATTAGGGTTACACCATGTAACTCATAACTTTACCCATTCCTTATGCTCCATGGATGTTAACCTCCATGGAGTATCCATGGGTCACCCCATGGACTTAGTCCAACATAAGGAATCTTGGATCACAAGCCCACATATATAAGAATGAATGATTTACACAATCAACCCATATATTTAATTAGTCTCCTTTTGATCACTTAATTAATTCCAAATTAATTCTTAATCAATACTAATTAAATAACCTTATTAATATATTAGAACTTATAATATATTAACCAACCTTAAGTGTTATTTCTCTCATTATAGTCTATCCAAATGCATGATGCCATGCAACCCAAATGGACCATGCTGGGTCGGGTCAAGTCTTACCAATTATAGTTATGGACTTAGACATTAATCCAATAGTCCCCCACTTGGATAAGTCTAAAACTATTATTGCGTATGACTTCAGGAACCGATCAGCAATCGTAGCTCTCAAAAGCTTCTGTCGAACTCTGACCTTGTCGATGAACTCTGACCTTTGTCAATGACTTGTCCATTAGATAAGGGATCATATATTCCTCCATTCTAGATATCATATGGACTGAGACATGGATTATCAATCATTCTCTCTGTCCATTTGTTGTTTCCCGATTTCCGATTCATGATGACTGACTGATTGAACAAATCAAATCAGTCCTGGCTTGGCCAAGCACTCACATGTATCATCTTTAAATCATCGAGGGGCCCACAGATATCGCTTTTATCCCGAAGGTAAAAGGAATGGATAAACTTCGACTCATATGGCTTGTTCTACTACTTGTTGAATCATACACAAAGGCACGTTTTATAACATCGAGTTACCAATGCGTTTTCGTGCAATCAATGTATAACCAACTCATAGTAAAAACTCATATCTCTAGGTTTGAAGAATATAAGATATTATCGTCTCATGATCACTCGTGAGAAAATCCATGAAGTGATTCAAATGAGCGCGGGTTGAATCCAATACTCAGAACTTATGAGCACTCATGAGTGTTGTAGCACCACTTTGTCCACCAACTTGGACCTCTACAAACCAACCCATGACAGTCTTGATTCATATCTACTTCCAACATATGACCGACTGTGGATGGTTTGAATAACTTAATCATTCAGGAAGAGCGACTTAGTTATTCTGGAAGTCAAAACATGCAAAGTGAAACACAAGAATAAATGAATCAAATATGGTATCAAACCCTATGAATATAAATAAACACTTTTATTTATCACCATACTGATTACTCATTATTCATTGTTTCGGTTTTATCAACTTTATACTTGAATTTAAAACAATAGTTGTCCCATGCTCCAAGCATGTACACTATGTTTTCTAAACACTAGTCATGCCATACACCAAGTATGCATACTATGTTTGTCTATGATCTTTACTTTGTAAAATAGATCAATTGAACATCACTCCAATGATCCTCTTTTCACAGTCCCAAATCCTTACTGCAAATGCAAGAATTCCAAATTCATGCCATTTACTGAAATCTATTAGATTCTAAACTTATATGCATTGATCCTCTTAATGATTATGCACGAAGTCAGAAAGACTTGACAACAATCATTACAGAGCATTCCAAAGGAGATCAGCTCCTTGGAAACATCCTTCTTTCATTAAGTTTCCTAATCTTACACAGATTGAATAATTTCTAACTTTGAAACATTTCCATATTCCATTTTGACTATCACTTCTGAACAAGAGTTGCCTCCTTACAGATTATGTCAATATGGTCCTTCCAGAATTAACATTATACTTCCAACTGTCCTTGAGCAACCAATCTTTGGTAAACCTTATATTGTCCTCGACAATTGCTTAATCATTTTAGTCATATCCAATTCTAGACCTTTTCCCTTCATAATGCCCCAGGCATTTGGAAAATTTTAGAAAGGATGAATATAGCACATGTAATCGATCCTATATCCGAAGCATATGGGACACGATTCATGATGTCTCACATAAAGACTAAGCCAGTCTTTTGCTATAATATTTCCATTTCAATTTGCCAAGTTCTCAAAATTCAGATTATCAAAAGGGATGCCGTAATCATAATCGAATTTTAGAACGCAAATAATGGACCCATATATAGAATTTCCTTATGTTGAGCCATTCCAACCTGAAATTCATATATATATCCTTGATTAAATACGATTAAAATCTCAATCTAAGCTTTTAGAATTGAAATGAAGTATAATTTCCTCTCCCTTAATTATAGCAAAACAACTTTTTCAACCCCTGTAACCTCACGAATTGAAACTTTTGTTTTCTATAATTAACATTGCTAACTTGCAACCTTTGTCATAATTATCATGCTTGTTGGGTTATGAGCATTCTAACACTCCTAAGTATACATGCAACCCTAAATACCTTGGATCTATATTTTCTCTATTATACATACAATTATGAACATCCAAGGTATTATCCTAATCTAGCATACAAAATAATAAATATAACAAGATAGAATACATACCTCTTTGATGTAGAATATCTTCATGAAGCTTGAGTGCCTAGTGCCCCAAGTGTGACACCTCAAATGGTTCACACAACACCAAATACACTTGGAATAACTTGAGAGAAACTTTGAACACTCCTTTAAATCGTCTAGCCCTCACACTCACACATTAGTGCCCGATTTCTTGAGCCATGGGATTCTTTTATATGGTGGCTATTAGGGTTACACCATGTAACTCATAACTTTACCCATTCCTTATGCTCCATGGATGTTAACCTCCATGGAGTATCCATGGGTCACCCCATGGACTTAGTCCAACATAAGGAATCTTGGATCACAAGCCCACATATATAAGAATGAATGATTTACACAATCAACCCATATATTTAATTAGTCTCCTTTTGATCACTTAATTAATTCCAAATTAATTCTTAATCAATACTAATTAAATAACCTTATTAATATATTAGAACTTATAATATATTAACCAACCTTAAGTGTTATTTCTCTCATTATAGTCTATCCAAATGCATGATGCCATGCAACCCAAATGGACCATGTCGGGTCGGGTCAAGTCTTACCAATTATAGTTATGGACTTAGACATTAATCCAATAGTCTCCCACTTGGATAAGTCTAAAACTATTATTGCGTATGACTTCAAGAACCGATCAGCAATCGTAGCTCTCAAAAGCTTCTGTCGAACTCTGACCTTGTCGATGAACTCTGACCTTTGTCAATGACTTGTCCATTAGATAAGGGATCATATATTCCTCCATTCTAGATATCATATGGACTGAGACATGGATTATCAATCATTCTCTCTGTCCATTTGTTGTTTCCCGATTTCCGATTCATGATGACTGACTGATTGAACAAATCAAATCAGTCCTGGCTTGGCCAAGCACTCACATGTATCATCTTTAAATCATCGAGGGGCCCACAGATATCGCTTTTATCCCGAAGGTAAAAGGAATGGATAAACTTCGACTCATATTGCTTGTTCTACTACTTGTTGAATCATACACAAAGGCACGTTTTATAACATCGAGTTACCAATGCGTTTTCGTGCAATCAATGTATAACCAACTCATAGTAACAACTCATATCTCTAGGTTTGAAGAATGTAAGATATTATCGTCTCATGATCACTCGTGAGAAAATCCATGAAGTGATTCAAATGAGCGCGGGTTGAATCCAATACTCAAAACTTATGAGCACTCATGAGTGTTGTAGCACCACTTTGTCCACCAACTTGGACCTCTACAAACCAACCCATGACAGTCTTGATTCATATCTACTTCCAACATATGACCGACTGTGGATGGTTTGAATAACTTAATCATTCAGGAAGAGCGACTTAGTTATTCTGGAAGTCAAAACATGCAAAGTGAAACACAAGAATAAATGAATCAAATATGGTATCAAACCCTATGAATATAAATAAACACTTTTATTTATCACCATACTGATTACTCATTATTCATTGTTTCGGTTTTATCAACTTTATACTTGAATTTAAAACAATAGTTGTCCCATGCTCCAAGCATGTACACTATGTTTTCTAAACACTAGTCATGCCATACACCAAGTATGCATACTATGTTTGTCTATGATCTTTACTTTGTAAAATAGATCAATTGAACATCACTCCAATGATCCTCTTTTCACAGTCCCAAATCCTTACTGCAAATGCAAGAATTCCAAATTCATGCCATTTACTGAAATCTATTAGATTCTAAACTTATATGCATTGATCCTCTTAATGATTATGCACGAAGTCAGAAAGACTTGACAACAATCATTACAGAGCATTCCAAAGGAGATCAGCTCCTTGGAAACATCCTTCTTTCATTAAGTTTCCTAATCTTACACAGATTGAATAATTTCTAACTTTGAAACATTTCCATATTCCATTTTGACTATCACTTCTGAACAAGAGTTGCCTCCTTACAGATTATGTCAATATGGTCCTTCCAGAATTAACATTATACTTCCAACTGTCCTTGAGCAACCAATCTTTGGTAAACCTTATATTGTCCTCGACAATTGCTTAATCATTTTAGTCATATCCAATTCTAGACCTTTTCCCTTCATAATGCCCCAGGCATTTGGAAAATTTTAGAAAGGATGAATATAGCACATGTAATCGATCCTATATCCGAAGCATATGGGACACGATTCATGATGTCTCACATAAAGACTAAACCAGTCTTTTGCTATAATATTTCCATTTCAATTTGCCAAGTTCTCAAAATTCAGATTATCAAAAGGGATGCCGTAATCATAATCGAATTTTAGAACGCAAATAATGGACCCATATATAGAATTTCCTTATGTTGAGCCATTCCAACCTGAAATTCATATATATATCCTTGATTAAATACGATTAAAATCTCAATCTATGCTTTTAGAATTGAAATGAAGTATAATTTCCTCTCCCTTAATTATAGCAAAACAACTTTTTCAACCCCTGTAACCTCACGAATTGAAACTTTTGTTTTCTATAATTAACATTGCTAACTTGCAACCTTTGTCATAATTATCATGCTTGTTGGGTTATGAGCATTCTAACACTCCTAAGTATACATGCAACCCTAAATACCTTGGATCTATGTTTTCTCTATTATACATACAATTATGAACATCCAAGGTATTATCCTAATCTAGCATACAAAATAATAAATATAACAAGATAGAATACATACCTCTTTGATGTAGAATGTCTTCATGAAGCTTGAGTGCCTAGTGCCCCAAGTGTGACACCTCAAATGGTTCACACAACACCAAATACACTTGGAATAACTTGAGAGAAACTTTGAACACTCCTTTAAATCGTCTAGCCCTCACACTCACACATTAGTGCCCGATTTCTTGAGCCATAGGATTCTTTTATATGGTGGCTATTAGGGTTACACCATGTAACTCATAACTTTACCCATTCCTTATGCTCCATGGATGTTAACCTCCATGGAGTATCCATGGGTCACCCCATGGACTTAGTCCAACATAAGGAATCTTGGATCACAAGCCCACATATATAAGAATGAATGATTTACACAATCAACCCATATATTTAATTAGTCTCCTTTTGATCACTTAATTAATTCCAAATTAATTCTTAATCAATACTAATTAAATAACCTTATTAATATATTAGAACTTATAATATATTAACCAACCTTAAGTGTTATTTCTCTCATTATAGTCTATCCAAATGCATGATGCCATGCAACCCAAATGGACCATGCTGGGTCGGGTCAAGTCTTACCAATTATAGTTATGGACTTAGACATTAATCCAATAGTCCCCCACTTGGATAAGTCTAAAACTATTATTGCGTATGACTTCAGGAACCGATCAGCAATCGTAGCTCTCAAAAGCTTCTGTCGAACTCTGACCTTGTCGATGAACTCTGACCTTTGTCAATGACTTGTCCATTAGATAAGGGATCATATATTCCTCCATTCTAGATATCATATGGACTGAGACATGGATTATCAATCATTCTCTCTGTCCATTTGTTGTTTCCCGATTTCCGATTCATGATGACTGACTGATTGAACAAATCAAATCAGTCCTGGCTTGGCCAAGCACTCACATGTATCATCTTTAAATCATCGAGGGGCCCATAGATATCGCTTTTATCCCGAAGGTAAAAGGAATGGATAAACTTCGACTCATATGGCTTGTTCTACTACTTGTTGAATCATACACAAAGGCACGTTTTATAACATCGAGTTACCAATGCGTTTTCGTGCAATCAATGTATAACCAACTCATAGTAAGAACTCATATCTCTAGGTTTGAAGAATATAAGATATTATCGTCTCATGATCACTCGTGAGAAAAACCATGAAGTGATTCAAATGAGCGCGGGTTGAATCCAATACTCAGAACTTATGAGCACTCATGAGTGTTGTAGCACCACTTTGTCCACCAACTTGGACCTCTACAAACCAACCCATGACAGTCTTGATTCATATCTACTTCCAACATATGACCGACTGTGGATGGTTTGAATAACTTAATCATTCAGGAAGAGCGACTTAGTTATTCTGGAAGTCAAAACATGCAAAGTGAAACACAAGAATAAATGAATCAAATATGGTATCAAACCCTATGAATATAAATAAACACTTTTATTTATCACCATACTGATTACTCATTATTCATTGTTTCGGTTTTATCAACTTTATACTTGAATTTAAAACAATAGTTGTCCCATGCTCCAAGCATGTACACTATGTTTTCTAAACACTAGTCATGCCATACACCAAGTATGCATACTATGTTTGTCTATGATCTTTACTTTGTAAAATAGATCAATTGAACATCACTCCAATGATCCTCTTTTCACAGTCCCAAATCCTTACTGCAAATGCAAGAATTCCAAATTCATGCCATTTACTGAAATCTATTAGATTCTAAACTTATATGCATTGATCCTCTTAATGATTATGCACGAAGTCAGAAAGACTTGACAACAATCATTACAGAGCATTCCAAAGGAGATCAGCTCCTTGGAAACATCCTTCTTTCATTAAGTTTCCTAATCTTACACAGATTGAATAATTTCTAACTTTGAAACATTTCCATATTCCATTTTGACTATCACTTCTGAACAAGAGTTGCCTCCTTACAGATTATGTCAATATGGTCCTTCCAGAATTAACATTATACTTCCAACTGTCCTTGAGCAACCAATCTTTGGTAAACCTTATATTGTCCTCGACAATTGCTTAATCATTTTAGTCATATCCAATTCTAGACCTTTTCCCTTCATAATGCCCCAGGCATTTGGAAAATTTTAGAAAGGATGAATATAGCACATGTAATCGATCCTATATCCGAAGCATATGGGACACGATTCATGATGTCTCACATAAAGACTAAGCCAGTCTTTTGCTATAATATTTCCATTTCAATTTGCCAAGTTCTCAAAATTCAGATTATCAAAAGGGATGTCGTAATCATAATCGAATTTTAGAACGCAAATAATGGACCCATATATAGAATTTCCTTATGTTGAGCCATTCCAACCTGAAATTCATATATATATCCTTGATTAAATACGATTAAAATCTCAATCTAAGCTTTTAGAATTGAAATGAAGTATAATTTCCTCTCCCTTAATTATAGCAAAACAACTTTTTCAACCCCTGTAACCTCACGAATTGAAACTTTTGTTTTCTATAATTAACATTGCTAACTTGCAACCTTTGTCATAATTATCATGCTTGTTGGGTTATGAGCATTCTAACACTCCTAAGTATACATGCAACCCTAAATACCTTGGATCTATGTTTTCTCTATTATACATACAATTATGAACATCCAAGGTATTATCCTAATCTAGCATACAAAATAATAAATATAACAAGATAGAATACATACCTCTTTGATGTAGAATGTCTTCATGAAGCTTGAGTGCCTAGTGCCCCAAGTGTGACACCTCAAATGGTTCACACAACACCAGATACACTTGGAATAACTTGAGAGAAACTTTGAACACTCCTTTAAATCGTCTAGCCCTCACACTCACACATTAGTGCCCGATTTCTTGAGCCATGGGATTCTTTTATATGGTGGCTATTAGGGTTACACCATGTAACTCATAACTTTACCCATTCCTTATGCTCCATGGATGTTAACCTCCATGGAGTATCCATGGGTCACCCCATGGACTTAGTCCAACATAAGGAATCTTGGATCACAAGCCCACATATATAAGAATGAATGATTTACACAATCAACCCATATATTTAATTAGTCTCCTTTTGATCACTTAATTAATTCCAAATTAATTCTTAATCAATACTAATTAAATAACCTTATTAATATATTAGTACTTATAATATATTAACCAACCTTAAGTGTTATTTCTCTCATTATAGTCTATCCAAATGCATGATGCCATGCAACCCAAATGGACCATGCCGGGTCGGGTCAAGTCTTACCAATTATAGTTATGGACTTAGACATTAATCCAATAGTCTCCCACTTGGATAAGTCTAAAACTATTATTGCGTATGACTTCAGGAACCGATCAGCAATCGTAGCTCTCAAAAGCTTATGTCGAACTCTGACCTTGTCGATGAACTCTGACCTTTGTCAATGACTTGTCCATTAGATAAGGGATCATATATTCCTCCATTCTAGATATCATATGGACTGAGACATGGATTATCAATCATTCTCTCTGTCCATTTGTTGTTTCCCGATTTCCGATTCATGATGACTGACTGATTGAACAAATCAAATCAGTCCTGGCTTGGCCAAGCACTCACATGTATCATCTTTAAATCATCGAGGGGCCCACAGATATCGCTTTTATCCCGAAGGTAAAAGGAATGGATAAATTTCGACTCATATGGCTTGTTCTACTACTTGTTGAATCATATACAAAGGCACGTTTTATAACATCGAGTTACCAATGCGTTTTCGTGCAATCAATGTATAACCAACTCATAGTAACAACTCATATCTCTAGGTTTGAAGAATATAAGATATTATCGTCTCATGATCACTCGTGAGAAAATCCATGAAGTGATTCAAATGAGCGCGGGTTGAATCCAATACTCAGAACTTATGAGCACTCATGAGTGTTGTAGCACCACTTTGTCCACCAACTTGGACCTCTACAAACCAACCCATGACAGTCTTGATTCATATCTACTTCCAACATATGACCGAATGTAGATGGTTTGAATAACTTAATCATTCAGGAAGAGCGACTTAGTTATTCTGGAAGTCAAAACATGCAAAGTGAAACACAAGAATAAATGAATCAAATATGGTATCAAACCCTATGAATATAAATAAACACTTTTATTTATCACCATACTGATTACTCATTATTCATTGTTTCGGTTTTATCAACTTTATACTTGAATTTAAAACAATAGTTGTCCCATGCTCCAAGCATGTACACTATGTTTTCTAAGCACTAGTCATGCCATACACCAAGTATGCATACTATGTTTGTCTATGATCTTTACTTTGTAAAATAGATCAATTGAACATCACTCCAATGATCCTCTTTTCACAGTCCCAAATCCTTACTGCAAATGCAAGAATTCCAAATTCATGCCATTTACTGAAATCTGTTAGATTCTAAACTTATATGCATTGATCCTCTTAATGATTATGCACAAAGTCAGAAAGACTTGACAACAATCATTACAGAGCATTCCAAAGGAGATCAGCTCCTTGGAAACATCCTTCTTTCATTAAGTTTCCTAATCTTACACAGATTGAATAATTTCTAACTTTAAAACATTTCCATATTCCATTTTGACTATCACTTCTGAACAAGAGTTGCCTCCTTACAGATTATGTCAATATGGTCCTTCCAAAATTAACATTATACTTCCAACTGTCCTTGAGCAACCAATCTTTGGTAAACCTTAGATTGTCCTCGACAATTGCTTAATCATTTTAGTCATATCCAATTCTAGACCTTTTCCCTTCATAATGCCCCAGGCATTTGGAAAATTTTAGAAAGGATGAATATAGCACATGTAATCGATCCTATATCCGAAGCATATGGGACACGATTCATGATGTCTCACATAAAGACTAAACCAGTCTTTTGCTATAATATTTCCATTTCAATTTGCCAAGTTCTCAAAATTCAGATTATGAAAAGGGATGCCGTAATCATAATCGAATTTTAGAACGCAAATAATGGACCCATATATAAAATTTCCTTATGTTGAGCCATTCCAACATGAAATTCATATATATATATATATATATATATATATATATATATATATATATATATATATATATATATATATATATCCTTGATTAAATACGATTAAAATCTCAATCTAAGCTTTTAGAATTGAAATGAAGTATAATTTCCTCTCCCTTAATTATAGCAAAACAACTTTTTCAACCCCTGCAACCTCACGAATTGAAACTTTTGTTTTCTATAATTAACATTGCTAACTTGCAACCTTTGTCATAATTATCATGCTCCCACTAACATGATGATTATTAGCATAACACTTATGCTCCCACTAGTTTTGACATGTACTCAGAAATCAGCTGACTTTCTTACCAAAGTTCAGATTTCTGATACTAGATTGTTTTGATAAAACTTTATCAAAATCATACACCTCTCTTAGATAGCTCACATGTGTGTCTAAACAATTTTAGAACTATGAAAAGGGATGCCGTAATCATAGTCTCAATTGTTTAGACCTTTGCCACTTCTCACAAGTCCATGTTAGTATGCCGGTAAACCACACACGCTCCACTAACGATTTTGAGAATGCAAATATCACAATTGCTATCCAGCTAAAATCTACTTAGTGAAAGTGTTTCCTCACCATCATTTTCATGAATCGGAGAGAAACCTTATGACACTTAGATTTAATAGTGTATGTGTTCTTATCCATGTGGATTTGTCAAAACCATAATCACAAGACAAGGTTAGTGACAAATCCAAACTCATATTGATTAAACTTGTGCAATCTTAAATTCTTGCCATTTGGCAGCTCAGGTACCTGCCATTGCTTCCAAGTAGTTGTGCAACCAATTGAGAACTCTCAGAACTCCTATGCAAAGCCAACTTGAATAGGCGCAAAAATTTCACCACGATAGGTTATAAACCTCAAGTCGTGTGCTAGTGAAGGACTTTAGGTTTTATTCTTGATTAAGTCTTGAAACTTTCAAGAGCTTTAAGACTCCCACTGTCCTCTTGACATATAAGATTCCCTTGTCAAATATTCAAGAGATAGTGTGGATTCTTTATCAAGACTAACACTTTACACAATTGGCCTAAGTTGGTCTCTGTTTTATCCAAAACATCACAACTTACCAATTTCAAATGTACAAGAGTAGATAACCTTTTACTCTTACATTTGACTAGTGTTAACAAATCCTCTTTAAGATATGTCACTCAAGTTACAATCTTGGAGTATGACTCTAAGAATTGTTTTGGAACGAAGTATGACTCATCTTTTTGATTTAACCATTTCAACAGTTAATGACTCCTCTTCTTAGTCATAAGAATGCACTAAGATGACTTTAGAGGACCAATTGTGATATGGTATCTTAATCATTAAGATGATCATAAAACAAGATACTAAAGTACTCTCCCATCTTTTCAGATTTGAGAAACTTTTATCTTTCTGCCATTCTTTGATTCTTCTTATTCGTTCTGTCTCACATTGAAACTTCTCCAATGCTACAGACTTATACTTAAACTTATAAGTATAACCATATTTACTGAACTTAATTAAATCATGACGAATAGTCTTCTTGATCTTTTGTGGTGTACTTGACCAGTGCACAAGAATGTGTACTCGATCCCTTAGTCCTTTCCTTATTCACATAAGGAATTAGTCTTAATTTTCGAAGCTGAAAGTTCTCATTCATCATACTATACAACTTGCATGATTCCAAGTTTCGGTCCAATTGAACCTTGGGCGATGAGAATCTTTCCTTATTTGCTAATATTAGACACTACCACAACCGAAAGAATCAAATCCATTTTTCCAATATTGCTATCAATGGAAACTTATAAGCAACAACTTTTCACAAATGCCATTGTAAGGATACTTAAAATAAATAAAATCAAAACCTTTTTCTTTTATTTTAAACCTTTGCGGAAAAACTTATCCTTACAATCCATATGAAAACCTTGTTGTTATCTATTCCTAAGCAATATAAATATCATAACTCTTAAGTAATAGCCCAAAATTCTGATCACCGAACCATGCGATTGAAATCCATCTTCGCAATCAGAATCAGCATGTACTTAATAGAGTTAGACAATGGACTTTACCTGAAGTAGAGCCAAACTTATTGACTTTAACATCCTTAGGTAAATTTGGCAGCTTCGTAACCAATGCCCCTTCCTTTGGCAATAGTTACCTATGGATCCTTGATAATGGGACTATCTCAGACTTCGCCTCTCTCTTTACCATTGGGTCAACAGAGTTGCCTATGGCCGATCCCTTTTCCATTGGGAAGAGAGAGCTTTACTGGATATCCAATGTCATCATTGTCAATGTCCATAGCGATTTAGGAAGTTGATCTTAGCAAATAGATAAGATCATTAAGGGTCTTGTCTTAGTCTGTTTCATAGGATTCCCAAAAGAACTCACTATGTGACTTAGAAAGTAGTTGAGCCACCAACTTTCTCAAGACTTTGACACCCAACTCTCCCAGCTTGTCAATATGTGACTACATCTCCAAGATGTGATCACACCTAGACCTTGCCTTGCCAATAGGGCTTTAGTGACCTTAAACTTTTTAGGAACTTGTGGGTTAGGGAGAATAATTGGAGGAGGTGAAAGAAGTATGATATCCATGGGACATCATCTTCATTTAGGAAAGCTTGTTTCAAGAGATTTGGGAAGATCATAAATGTCTAGACCAGACATCTTTTTGGGAGATATTCAAGATAGTTGATTTAAAGTCCTTAATATGACACCCAATATGAAATATTAAGGCTAGGACCCAACAAACTATTTTATAACTTAGAAGAGGGATGCCGTAATCCAAGCTATAAAATATTTGAAGGTAGGTGAATGACGATTCACCAATTTTCACCATGAAAAACAAAATAATTTATTAGGTTTTAATTGGATTTGAAAGTCCTAGATCTTTGAGATTCATTGAACTGTTCAAAGGCATGTTTCAATTTCGAGTGTGCCCTTCAGGTTTTGTGACTGGGATGCCGAGGATCACAAAACAAGGTGTGAATAACCATGCAAATATACTTGGTACCCTTAATATTTACCCGTTAATCAGTGTGCCGGTTAACCACACACGCTCCACCGATACTATGATAAATATTAAGTTACCCTTTGCCTACCTTGTTAAGCCCAGTTTAGTGTGCCGGTTAACCACACACGCTCCACTAACGACTTAAGCAAAGTGCAAAGTGTAATTTCATGAGTTAGCACCAAATTCACATTTTCCTAAGTAACTAAGATTGGGTATTAATAAGAGTTTAGTTACTTAGTATTTATCATTAATACTTTTAATGAAAGGAGAATTATAGTCCTTGTCCTACCCGTTCGGCTAACGACCCTCCACCAGTCAAGGAAGCGGTGGGTGAGAGTGGACACCCATTAAACTGCCATTTTATAGGCAGTAACCTTATACCCCCCTTATAGACCGGCTTCGTGAATGAGGCCTACTAACGGTAAGACTGACTTTACTCTTCTACATATATATAAATATTATCAACTTATAATATTATAAAGTATAAGGGTTGAATTTTAACTTTTAAAATTCTAAGGGCTAACTTGGAATTAAAGTATTCATAAGTGAAAACTTTTCAAATTCCAAAACTTGAGGGCAAGTTTTGAAACTATTCAAAACTAATTAATTCCATAACTTATGAGTTTAAAGTAGTTTTAATTAAAAAAAAAAACTATTCAAGTTCCATAACTTGAGGACAAGTTATGGAAGACTTTAAACTAATTAATAAAAAAATAACTTTTTTTTTATTGTAACTTATGGAACTAATTAAGGTTACACTTTTTTTTTTTAATTTAATGAAGAGACTCTTGAACCTCCATAATTTGAGGACAAGTTATGGATTCATAAAACCATTTAATTAGAACTAGACTCTTCATTTTGTAACCTTTGCCAACTTTTATGAGTTTTATGATTCTTAAATGTGACTTTTCATATAACTTGAGGACAAGTTACAAAAACACACTTTGGAATCAACTCTTAGATTAAAATGGATTGAAAACAGCTATTTCACACAACTTTTCTATTAATCTAAGAACCTCATAAGAACAAGATAATTCAAATCATCAATCTTCAAGAAATTAGCATGAACATACAAACTAATACAAATCTTGAAATTATGACAATTATCTTAGAAATTGGATTAGCATGAACATTACCACATCAAAAACAAGTTTATAAGTCCAAAAACATCTTAGGGTAATGTTCCTAGTCCAATTCCAGCCAAAACAATCGAATATATGCATCCAACTCGATTTTTCAGCTACTTTTGCAAGTATAACAAGAAAACAAGCCTAGGCTCTGATACCACTGTTGGGTTATGAGCATTCTAACACTCCTAAGTGTACATGCAACCCTAAATACCTTGGATCTATGTTTTCTCTATTATACATACAATTATGAACATCCAAGGTATTATCCTAATCTAGCATACAAAATAATAAATATAACAAGATAGAATACATACCTCTTTGATGTAGAATGTCTTCATGAAGCTTGAGTGCCTAGTGCCCCAAGTGTGACACCTCAAATGGTTCACACAACACCAAATACACTTGGAATAACTTGAGAGAAACTTTGAACACTCCTTGAAATCGTCTAGCCCTCACACTCACACATTAGTGCCCGATTTCTTGAGCCATGGGATTCTTTTATATGGTGGCTATTAGGGTTACACCATGTAACTCATAACTTTACCCATTCCTTATGCTCCATGGATTTTAACCTCCATGGAGTATCCATGGGTCACCCCATGGACTTAGTCCAACATAAGGAATCTTGGATTACAAGCCCACATATATAAGAATGAATGATTTACACAATCAACCCATATATTTAATTAGTCTCCTTTTGATCACTTAATTAATTCCAAATTAATTCTTGATCAATACTAATTAAATAACCTTATTAATATATTAGAACTTATAATATATTAACCAACCTTAAGTGTTATTTCTCTCATTATAGTCTATCCAAATGCATGATGCCATGCAACCCAAATGGACCATGCCGGGTCGGGTCAAGTCTTACCAATTATAGTTATGGACTTAGACATTAATCCAATAATGCTCCCACTAACTTGATGATTATTAGCATAACACTTATGCTCCCACTAGCTTTGATATGTACTCAGAAATCAGCTGACTTTCTTACCAAAGTTCAGATTTCTGATACTAGATTGTTTTGATAAAACTTTATCAAAATCATAAACCTCTCTTAGATAGCTCACATGTGTGTCTAAACAATTTTAGAACTATGAAAAGGGATGCCGTAATCATAGTCTCAATTGTTTAGACCTTTGCCACTTCTCACAAGTCCATGTTAGTGTGTCGGTAAACCACACACGCTCCACTAACGACTTTGAGAATGCAAATATCACAATTGCTATCTAGCTAAAATCTACTTAGTGAAAGTGTTTCCTCACCATCATTTTCATGAATCGGAGAGAAACCTTATGACACTTAGATTTAATAGTGTATGTGTTCTTATCCATGTGAATTTGTCAAAACCATAATCACAAGACAAGGTTAGTGACAAATCCAAACTCATATTGATTAAACTTGTGCAATCTTAAATTCTTGCCATTTGGCAGCTCAGGTGCCTGCCATTGCTTCCAAGTAGTTGTGCAACCAATTGAGAACTCTCAGAACTCCTATGCAAAGCCAACTTGAATAGGCACAAAAATTTCAACACGATAGGTTATAAACCTCAAGTCGTGTGCTAGTGAAGGACTTTAGGTTTTATTCTTGATTAAGTCTTGAAACTTTCAAGAGCTTTAAGACTCCCACTGTCCTCTTGACATATAAGACTCCCTAGTCAAATATTCAAGAGATAGTGCGGATTATTTATCAAGACTAACACTTTACACAATTGGCCTAAGTTGGTCTCTGTTTTATCCAAAACATCACAACTTACCAATTTCAAATGTACAAGAGTAGATAACCTTTTACTCTTACATTTGACTAGTGTTAACAAATCCTCTTTAAGATATGTCACTCAAGTTACAATCTTGGAGTATGACTCTAAGAATTGTTTTGGAACGAAGTATGACTCATCTTTTTGATTTAACCATTTCAACAGTTAATGACTCCTCTTCTTAGTCATAAGAATGCACTAAGATGACTTTAGAGGACCAATTGTGATATGGTATCTTAATCATTAAGATGATCATAAAACAAGATACTAAAGTACTCTCCCATCTTTTCAGATTTGAGAAACTTTTATCTTTCTGCCATTCTTTGATTCTTCTTATTCGTTCTGTCTCACATTGAAACTTCTCCAATGCTACAGACTTATACTTAAACTTATAAGTATAACCATATTTACTGAACTTAAGTAAATCATGACGAATAGTCTTCTTGATCTTTTGTGGTGTACTTGACCAGTGCACAAGAATGTGTACTCGATCCCTTAGTCCTTTCCTTATTCACATAAGGAATTAGTCTTAATTTTCGAAGCTGAAAGTTCTCATTCATCATACTATACAACTTGCATGATTCCAAGTTTCGGTCCAATTGAACCTTGGGCGATGAGAATCTTTCCTTATTTGCTAATATTAGACACTACCACAACCGAAAGAATCAAATCCATTTTTCCAATATTGCTATCAATGGAAACTTATAAGCAACAACTTTTCACAAATGCCATTGTAAGGATACTTAAAATAAATAAAATCAAAACCTTTTTCTTTTATTTTAAACCTTTGCGGAAAAACTTATCCTTACAATCCATATGAAAACCTTGTTGTTATCTATTCCTAAGCAATATAAATATCATAACTCTTAAGTAATAGCCCAAAATTCTGATCACCGAACCATGCGATTGAAATCCATCTTCGCAATCAGAATCAGCATGTACTTAATAGAGTTAGACAATGGACTTTACCTGAAGTAGAGCCAAACTTATTGACTTTAACATCCTTAGGTAAATTTGGCAGCTTCGTAACCAATGCCCCTTCCTTTGGCAATAGTTACCTATGGATCCTTGATAATGGGACTATCTCAGACTTCGCCTCTCTCTTTACCATTGGGTCAACAGAGTTGCCTATGGCCGATCCCTTTTCCATTGGGAAGAGAGAGCTTTACTGGATATCCAATGTCATCATTGTCAATGTCCATAGCGATTTAGGAAGTTGATCTTAGCAAATAGATAAGATCATTAAGGGTCTTGTCTTAGTCTGTTTCATAGGATTCCCAAAAGAACTCACTATGTGACTTAGAAAGTAGTTGAGCCACCAACTTTCTCAAGACTTTGACACCCAACTCTCCCAGCTTGTCAATATGTGACTACATCTCCAAGATGTGATCACACCTAGACCTTGCCTTGCCAATAGGGCTTGAGTGACCTTAAACTTTTTAGGAACTTGTGGGTTAGGGAGAATAATTGGAGGAGGTGAAAGAAGTATGATATCCATGGGACATCATCTTCATTTAGGAAAGCTTGTTTCAAGAGATTTGGGAAGATCATAAATGTCTAGACCAGACATCTTTTTGGGAGATATTCAAGATAGTTGATTTAAAGTCCTTAATATGACACCCAATATGAAATATTAAGGCTAGGACCCAACAAACTATTTTATAACTTAGAAGAGGGATGCCGTAATCCAAGCTATAAAATATTTGAAGGTAGGTGAATGACGATTCACCAATTTCCACCATGAAAAACGAAATAATTTATTAGGTTTTAATTGGATTTGAAAGTCCTAGATCTTTGAGATTCATTGAACTGTTCAAAGGCATGTTTCAATCTCGAGTGTGCCCTTCAGGTTTTGTGACTGGGATGTCGAGGATCACAAAACAGGGTGTGAATAACCATGCAAATATACTTGGTACCCTTAATATTTACCCCTTAATCAGTGTGCCGGTTAACCACACACGCTCCACCGATACTATGATAAATATTAAGTTACCCTTTGCCTACCTTGTTAAGTCCATGTTAGTGTGCCGGTTAACCACACACGCTCCACTAACGACTTAAGCAAAGTGCAAAGTGTAATTTCATGGGTTAGCACCAAATTCACATTTTCCTAAGTAACTAAGATTGGGTATTAATAAGAGTTTAGTTACTTAGTATTTATCATTAATACTTTTAATGAAAGGAGAATTATAGTCCTTGTCCTACCCGTTCGGCTAACGACCCTCCACCAGTCAAGGAAGCGATGGGTGAGAGTGGACACCCATTAAACTGCCATTTTATAGGCAGTAACCTTATACCCCCCTTATAGACCGGCTTTGTGAATGAGGCCTACTAACGGTAAGACTGACTTTACTCTTATACATATATATAAATATTATTAACTTATAATATTATAAAGTATAAGGGTTGAATTTTAACTTTTAAAATTCTAAGGGCTAACTTGGAATTAAAGTATTCATAAGTGAAAACTTTTCAAATTCCAAAACTTGAGGGCAAGTTTTGAAACTATTCAAAACTAATTAATTCCATATCTTATGAGTTTAAAGTAGTTTTAATTAAAAAAAAATTAAAAAAACTCTTCAAGTTCCATAACTTGAGGACAAGTTATGGAAGACTTTAAACTATTTAATAAAAAAAATAACTTTTTTTTATTGTAACTTATGGAACTAATTAAGGTTACACTTTTTTTTTAATTTAATGAAGAGACTCTTGAACCTCCATAACTTGAGGACAAGTTATGGAGTCATAAAACCATTTAATTAGAACTAGACTCTTCATTTTGTAACCTTTGCCAACTTTTATGAGTTTTATGATTCTTAAATGTGACTTTTCATATAACTTGAGGACAAGTTACAAAAACACACTTTGGAATCAACTCTTAGATTAAAATGGATTGAAAATAACTATTTCACACAACTTTTCTATTAATCTAAGAACCTCATAAGAACAAGATAATTCAAATCATCAATCTTCAAGAAATTAGCATGAACATACAAACTAATACAAATCTTGAAATTATGACAATTATCTTAGAAATTGGATTAGCATGAACATTACCACATCAAAAACAAGTTTATAAGTCCAAAAACATCTTAGGGTAATGTTCCTAGTCCAATTCTAGCCAAAACAATCGAATATATGCATCCAACCCGATTTTTCAGCTACTTTTGCAAGTATAACAAGAAAACAAGCCTAGGCTTTGATACCACTGTTGGGTTATGAGCATTCTAACACTCCTAAGTGTACATGCAACCCTAAATACCTTGGATCTATGTTTTCTCTATTATACATACAATTATGAACATCCAAGGTATTATCCTAATCTAGCATACAAAATAATAAATATAACAAGATAGAATACATACCTCTTTGATGTAGAATGTCTTCATGAAACTTGAGTGCCTAGTGCCCCAAGTGTGACACCTCAAATGGTTCACACAACACCAAATACACTTGGAATAACTTGAGAGAAACTTGAACATTCCTTGAAATCGTCTAGCCCTCACACTCACATATTAGTCCATGATTTCTTGAGCCATGGGATTCTTTTATATGGTGGCTATTAGGGTTACACCATGTAACTCATAACTTTACCCATTCCTTATGCTCCATGGATTTTAACCTCCATGGAGTATCCATGGGTCACCCCATGGACTTAGTCCAACATAAGGAATCTTGGATCACAAGCCCACATATATAAGAATGAATGATTTACACAATCAACCCATATATTTAATTAGTCTCCTTTTGATCACTTATTTAATTCCAAATTAATTCTTGATCAATACTAATTAAATAACCTTATTAATATATTAGAACTTATAATATATTAACCAACCTTAAGTGTTATTTCTCTCATTATAGTCTATCCAAATGCATGATGCCATGCAACCCAAATGGACCATGCCGGGTCGGGTCAAGTCTTACCAATTATAGTTATGGACTTAGACATTAATCCAACAGAATCTTCATCTGACTCGCCGAGTCGGCTAAGTGACTCGTCGAGTTCATTTTGTCCATTTCTTATCCAGACGTTTTTAAGCCACCCCAAAGCTCAATATTGTAGATCCAGCTTCCTAAGGCACAAATTCCACATAAAGTTGCAAACTTTACGTGCGTGCAAGGTCTTAAAGGATTTGAACACTAAAACCATGTCTACAATGAGGTTTAGGATATGGTGAGGGGTTTATATGAGATAAAGTTGATAGCTTTTTTATTTTGAAACCTATAGGAGTCCAGATCTGAAGTTGCAACTTCGGATCATGGCTAAAACCCGAAATGGCTCACATATATGCCATAAATGGCCCTAAACCTAAGCATGAAAGGATCTAGCTAAAGATAGGTCAAGGTAACGACTTGTTACCTCCAAAATGATGCCAAGATGAAGTAGAGTCATATCCACAAGCTCCTCTTAGCTCCAAGCTTCTTATACTTCACACCTTCTTCACAAAATGCACCAAAACCACTCTTTCAGCCCCACAAACACTCAAGAACAAGGTTAATAGCGATTAGGGTTTCTTCTGGCCGTCAAGAGGTGATAAGGGACTGGAGGTAAGGACTTAAGGTCCTTTAAATACGGTGCAAAATGCTAAAATTTTGGGTTTCGTCTCCCACCTCCTACTCGTCGAGTCCGGGTCCTCCGACTCGTCGAGTAGATCCAATAATCCACGCGGGCTAACCCGCCTCTACATGACGAATTGGGGTAACCAACTAGTCGAGTAAGCCCATAAACATGTATAATGTGCCTAAAAACTTATACCTAGGAGTCGGGGTGTTACAGCAATCTTGGAGAAATCCTAAATGAATCTCCGATAGTACCCTTCCAAACCCAAGAAACTCCTGATATCCAAGGGATTTCGGAACCTCCCACTGCATCACAGCCTTGATCTTGGCCGGATCGACCGATATCCCATCCTGGTTAACGAGGTGTCCAAGGAAATGAACCTCTCATAACCAAAACTTGCACTTCGAGAACTTAGCATAAATCCGTTCTTGCCTCAAAACCCCCAGAGGCTAACGAAGATGCTCCTCATGCTGCTCTCTGATATTGGAATATACCAAGATATCATTAATGAACACAATAACCAAACGATCGAGCATCGACCTGCATACTCGATTCATCAAATCCATAAATACTGCAGGCGCATTGGTGAGCCCAAATGGCATCACCATGAACCCGTAATGACCATAACAAGTCCGGAACGCGGTCTTCTCCACGTCCTCCTCTCTCACCTTGACCTGATGATACCCAGACCTCATATCTATATTGGAGAACCAAGATGCACCCTGCAACTGATCAAAGAGGTCATCAATCCGCAAAAGGGGATAACGGTTCTTCATCGTTAACTTGTTCAACTCCCGGTAATGAATTCACATCCGGTGTGAACCATCCTTCTTCTTGACAAACAAAATCGGTGCTCCCCAAGGAGAAATGCTCGGTTTGATGACATGCTTGCCTAGAAGCTCCTGCAGATGAGATGACAACTCGTGCATCTCAGGCGGTGCCTAGCGATACGATGCCTTGCCAATCGGGGTCGCACCTAGCACAAGATCAATCCTGAACTCGACCTGTCTCTCAGGAGGGACACCGAGTAATTCCTCAGGAAACACATCGGTAAACTCCCTGACCACCGGGACTTCTAAAACTAAAACCTGATCCCTAACACGCGTATCCACCACATAAGCCATATAACCCGCACATTCATGCTAAGTATACTATCGAGCTCTGGCTGTAGAACAAAACCCTAAGCCCATCTTCGTGCCCTCTCCAAAGATAACCAGTTCTTCCCCACTTGGGGTTCAAACTACCACACACTAGCCCTCACAATCAATCATAGCACCAAAACGGCTTAGCCAATCCATACCCACAATCACGCAAACATCCCTCATGGGGATAAGGATCAAATCAATCGGATAAGTCACCCCGAAAATCTCCAGAATACAACCCTGATATACAGATGATGCAGAAACCTCGTGGTCGTTGGCGATAGAAACTCGCAACGGACACTCTAACTCCCCAATGGGCATATCAAACTCTCTACTGAACGATTGAGACATAAAAGACCAACTCGCACCCGATTCAAGCAACACTAGAGCAGGAAAAGAGTTCACTAGGAACGTACCTAACAGAGGCACATAGATAAGCATAACATAAAACATAATCAACAGAACAATGGATAGAAACATACCAGTCACAACATCTGGAGTTGATCTAGCCTCCTTGTTAGTGAGCTGGAATGCGCGACCTCGATCCCTCAGGGGCTCCATCCTGCCCTGACTCCCATCAGTGATCCTTAAAGTAGTAGGCGCCGGCCTAGCAGCAAGCGAGGGAAAATTGGTCTTCACATTGCTAACCCGGTCGCAATGATAACAAATCCTGGAACTGAGTGTTGGGGTCTGCTGGCGGCAATCCCTCACCATATGGCCCTATCTGCCATAATTGTGGCACTCAGAAGATGATCGGAAAGTACCCTCATGCACCTTGCCGCACTACCCGCAAGTGCGGCCCTTCCCGCCCCCAGATCCGAAATCAGCGGTCTTAAACCACTTTGGCGCAGGCTGCGAATGCGCCGGGGCCGGCCTCTACTCCTTTGTATGCAAATCAATCGCAATCTCATGCCGCTTGGCGGCCTCCTACATCTCCAACAAGGAACCATAGCATTGGGTGGAAACATACTACCTGATCTCTGTCTAGAGCATGCTTAAGTAACAGGTCATCTGAGCCTGCTCAGATGCAGCAAACTCAGGACAAAACATAGCCCTCTCTGTGAACATCTTAGTGATCTCCATCACCGTCTCGGTCCCCTGCCTCAAATCCAGGTACTCCTGGGCCAACCACTCACGCCGCACCAGCGGCAAATATGGAGAGCGGAACATCTCCGAGAACTGCTCCCAAGACACAACAACTCTCTACTCAGCAGAATATGAACTAGTAGCAAGCCTCCACCAATCCTTCACTCTGATCCTTAGAAGGTTCAGAGCGCACCTGACCTTCTGGTGAGCTGGGCAAGAATAAGTGAAGAAGCACCCCTCCACATCAGATAGTCACCTCATGGTGATGATCTGGTACTACACCCCATCGAAAGTCAGGGGCTTCGTATTGTCGAAGTCCCGATACTGAAAAACACGATCTGATCCAACCCCTACAGTCACAACAGCTGCAGTGGCTGCAACAACATCAGTCTCAGAAAAAGCAGCATAACGCTCATCAAAGTACTTAATAATGGCGGTCTTAATAGACCCAAACATCTCCAGAAACTGAGCTCGGAAATGAGCAACAACCTCCTCCTTCAGGATCTCCTTGATCATGTCATCCAACGCAGCTGACCCATCCTGACTGCCAGCTCCTGATCCCGATCCGGACCTAGCCTCAAATCGACGCATAGTCACCATACTGAAAATAAACTAGGAGGATATCATATAACACGCATATCATATCACGGAACCAACTCCTAACAAATCCTTAGGGGTTGTGACTTCCTTGTTACGTGTACGGGTCCTGTGCTTTCTGTAGTACAGGCCCATACTACCTTCCACACCAACCCGTATTTGTCTTAGAGGATCATCACAACACCCTAACAATAAACACTAGCATAGATAAACACTCAATCCCCCACTCCCTAGAGGAAAGGCTAAATATCTCGAAACTGGCCGAGTGACCCCACACAAGTCATCCATGAAACTTCCACCAACCCTTCAGGCACTCGTGTATGTTAGCCATACATAACACAAAACCCTACAGGCAGTCGAATAGATGATCCTACCCTAATCCCTTCATCAAGCTAGAACAGCAAGTAAGGTCGGACCAAACATTCTCAGGCTATAGAATCTTAGTTATGCATGACCATGATTCATACACTAAGCAACTACAGTTATGATGTCAATTCTATTAGAGAAGAACCCTAGGCTATCAGGCATCATATAATCAGGCAATTCTATCATGTGAAATCGTAAAGATCCCTAGCCTATCACTGGCATGCTGTTCTAACATATCACAATATCAAATAACAGTATGGTATTTTGGGGTCTACTTACTGGCTCCGGTTGATCGTACACATCGCATCCTCCTTGATTATTTTGAAAACCATTTAAAAAATCATTTAAAAAAATCTTTTTCCTTATTTTGAGACTGGGTTCACACGAGTGTTCCTCCAATTCACTCAAACCAAGGCTCTGATACCAACTTGTAACATCCATAAAATTCATGAGAAATTTTAACTTTTAAAACAAACCATAAATCATCCTTGTTTAAAAAATAGTTTTCAAACATGATCATTATCAGAGTCTTTCCGAAAATCATAAAACAAAACTTGATGAGATTCACAATCATGCCTTCGCCTTCCTGCGATCCTCTTAGGTACCTGAAACATAATCCAAAACTGTAAGTCCAAAGCTTAGTGAGTTTCCCCCGAAATACCAGTAAACAACCAAATAGCACATATGAAATAACAACATGCAATGGGTCCACATCTAACAGACTGGATTACCCCTGAGTCCACAACATAAGTCTGGCTTGCCCTTGGCCCACAACTTATGCCTGGCTTTCTCCCTGAGCCCACAACATAAGTCTGGCTTACCCTTGGGGCCCACAACTTATGTCTGGCTTGCTCCCTGTCCGGATCAGTCCTCAGAGTGAATACCACTAAGCCCTCAGTACGATTTTGACATGTCCTTCCTCGCCCTCAGCTCATATCTGGAATGCTCATGAGTCCTCAGTATGAGTTTGGCATGCCCTCCCAACCCTCAGCTCATATCTGGTTTTCTCCAGGGCTTGTTGGCTATAGCATGGAGCAGTACAACCTCAACCCAACCCACACAATATGTCGACATATAACAGATAGGATCATCCACAGATAAATAGACAGTACAATAGGTAGTCCTACAGATCTACCAGACTAGCATATCAAAACTAGCATGCATATATATATATATATATATATATATATATATATATATATATATATATATATATATATATATATATATATATATATATATATATTCCATACTCAACATATCAATAAATATCAAGTTATCAAACCAATGGGTCGGTCATGGTGCCTTCAACCAGAAAGTACAGCGAGGAAAACTCACCTCACAAGCTGAACAGAACTGATAAGGACCGACTCTGAATATCAGCTCTCTACTCAATGCCCACATCCACCAAGTGACTAATTCCATCAAAATCCCAAAGTACCCAAAATACCCTCAAAGTCAAACTTGGTCAAACTCAAAGTCAAGTGGTCAAACTCAAAGTCAACCCAGCCGAGTCAACCCAACCGAGTTAACTCAACATAGGCTGACCCATTTCGGGTACGCGGGGCGTACTCCGGATGTATGCTCATCATAGACGAAGCTACATAGAAGACCACCATCGGGGTTCCTGACCGGGTACGCGGGGCGTAACCTCGCAACCCCAATTTCTTCATTAAGTGCTTAATGGCTTCAGCACTTAAGCTCATACTTCAGATCCAAGGTCCATTGTAACTCTCTAAATTTTCAAATAAATTTTTTTATTTTTAATTTTTGATTTACCACAAAACACAGTTTCACATTTCTCAAACTCAATTTATAATTGTTTCAATCACCAAAACATAAAATTGTTTATCACATATCCCAGGATCCTCAAACACAAGTCATCCAGCTGGTGTGTACAATCATGAAGCTTAGTGAGTTCCCCAAAATACCACACATAAATAATTAGCATCTTATGGCTATACTCGTTAAGGACCCTCCGGTCATGTGTCTCAGTGGAGACCCTCCGGTCTCACAGTTCGGGTTGGACCCTCCAGTATTGTATCTTAGTGGAGACCCTCTGGTCTCCTAACTCGCTTGGACCCTCCGCTCATAACTCAATAAGGCTCAGAATAATAGATATACCATAAATCACAAAGACAAGATGCATAATATATCACATAACTCAGTATAAGCACATAAGACCCTCCGATCAATAACTCAGATAAGACCTTCCGGTCGCACAGTAATTACCACTCAGGTAAGTATAGTGAGAATACTCACCTTGTAGGTAGCACAAGAATATCTGGCACGCAACGGTAACCCTAAACTACGCCTACATGTATCATCATCATCTCTAGTTAACAATTTGTAATAACTACTCCAAGATGTTAAGCTAACTCCTCTACTAAATCTTAAAAAGGGTGAAAAGACCATTTTACCATTTCATGGTCTCCAAAGTCCACAATTGACCAAACCCTAAAAGTCAACGAGAGTCAACACTCAAGTCAACAGTCCATTGTTGACTCAACTCGTCGAGTTCACCTATGTGACTCGCCGAGTTCCTCCGGTTCTCAGAAAAGTCAGGGAAGTTCAACTCAACTCGCCGAGTTGTCTCATCAACTCGTCAAGTTCATACAACGTCCAGAGTATCGGGGAAAACCCTAACCAACTCGTCGCGTTGTCCCATTAACTCGTCGATTTCATTCCGAATCCAAGGACAGGCAAAACCCTCTCAACTCGTCGAGTTGGATGTCCAACTCGTCGAGTTCTATAGCCATTTCTCATTTCAGTCGATTTCAGTGCTCCAAACTCCAGATCTAACCTCCTAGCATGGAGTTACCACATAAAATTTCTAACTTTACGTGCATGCAAGGCCTCACAAGGCTAGCACACTCAAAACTATGTTCAAGAAGGGGTTTAGGCCATAAAGAAAGGGTCAATCTCCATAAAGCTTTAGACTTTATGCACATGGGGGTTTAGAGGAGTCTAGATCTGCAACCACACCCTATGGACATGCTTAACCCGAGAATGGTCCTCATTTTTGCACTAAAATTCCCATCACTAACATAAGAAGAGATCTAAGAAATGGTGAGTCAAGGTATAGACTTTTTTACCTCCAAATAGATGGTACAACTGTATGAAAGCTTGATCTAAATACTCCTTCTTGTTCCAAGCTCTTCACTGTTCAAGCTTCTTCAAGGAAATGCACACATTTGGCTTCACACACTCAAAATATGGGTTAGCTCACTAGGTTTTCTCTCTGGACGTGATAAGGTGACGAGGGAGGCGGAATAAAGGGCCTAAAGCCCTTCAAATAGGGCGCAAACTCGAGAAATTAGGGTTTTCTCATTCAGCACCAAGTCGTCGAGTTGGGTCCTCCAACTCGTCGAGTTGACTCTAAAAAGCACGCGACTGTCTCAGTCTCTACTCGACAAGTTGGGGCCTCCAACTCGTTGAGTTGCCCTCTCCATGTAAATATAAAAACGTTCAAATTCATTCCTGGGAGTCGGGATGCTACATCCATAGGCATATTAGGGTCATAAAGTTTCAAACTTTATGACTTTACACGTCCATAAAGTCCTTAACACAATGTCTTAATCTATTAAGACCTTCTACAAGCTTCATGGAGCCAAATTAACTAAAGGGGCCTCATTTTTATGGCTTAGGACCCTTCCTAGGGTCTGGAAGGACAGCTCAAAACATCTAACACCAAACATGCATAAAAATGGGACTTTTGAGATAAGGAGAACAACATAAGGTTACTAAAATGAGATCTAAACAATAAAAGCATCAAGGTGAAGACTTTTTACCTTCTGGAGCTCCTTAAGAAGGTAATGATCCAAGATCCACAAGCTAGCTTCCATTTCTATGTTCATTGATGCTACTCCTTCTTCCTTAAGCACACCAAAACACACTTTTTAGCTCAAACACACACTTGAGGGACTAGGGTTTTGCAAGGGATGACTCTAAGGCTTTGGAGGCTGAAAATGTATGGATAAAAGAGCCATATGGATGTTAAAATACCACTCAAACCCTAAAAATTAGGGTTTCTTTTGGAGATGAGTACGCCCAACGTACATATGTGTACGCCCAACGTACTAGAGCGCGCCCTAATACGCTTAGCGTACTCCCCCTACCCCAAAATTACAATCTTGCCACTAGGGCTTCTCATGGCTACTTCCTTCTAATACAAAGACCAAAATGTCATGAACTAAAACATACGGATGAATCTGAAAATATCTGAAAACCGAGGTGTTACACAGGGCGTACTTGCCAGATAAGGAAGCCCTAATCTTTAGGGTTTGGCTAGTATTTAAGCACTCTTATGGCCTCATTTCCTTTCATCTTATCAACCTCCATCCTCTCATACATGTTTTCAACCCTAGTATCATCTTAAGGAGCCATTTCTAAGCTTGTGTGTGTATTTTGGTGCTCTTGAAGAAGAAGGAAGGAAGAGGAGACCACATTGAAGGAGAAAAGCTCTCTGATTCCTAGATCACACCACCTTTTGGCACCATTTCGAGGTATCAAGTTCTAAATTTGGTGTTGTTTCTTGTAGATCTTGTTTTGGGTTAGTTTTAGGTTCTTTTTTGTCCCAAATGTGGTGTTTCATGAACAAAGCATGTTCTTGATGTTGGGTTATGAGCACTATAACACTCCTATGGTGCACATGCAACCCTAAATGCTTTGGATCTATGTTTTCTCTAATTATACATGCATTTTGTTTTTCCAAAGCATTCACCCTAGCTAGCATATAATTGAAGCTATATAAGTTAAAACTTAGTTTGGATGCTTACCTCTTGAGTAGGGTAGAGTTCTTGACCTTTGAAAGCTTGAGCACCTCAAGTGTGATGCCTCTAATGGTTCATAAACACCAATATGCAAGAGGAGGCTTAAGAGAATAAGTTACTTATCCCAAAAGATGGTGTAACCGATTTTGGTTCATGAGGGTTCTATTTATAGTGTGGCAAATGCTAGGGTTACACTTTGTAAACCCTAATGCTCCATGACTTTTCACATTCTTATGCTCCATGGGTTTAACCTCCATGGACTATCCATGGATTAACTTATTGGTTTAGCCCATCTAAATAATCATGGATCATTGGCCCACACTACAAGAATGATTGATTTACATAATCAATCCCCATATATTTAATTAGTCTCTTTTGACCACAAAATTAATTCCAAATTAATTCTTGATCAATACTAATTAAATAATATCATATTAATATATTATACTTGTAATATATTAATAAACCATAAATAACCTTATTCTCAAAAGTCCATCCTATCAAATTGCACTGGTGAAGGCAACCCAAAAGGACCATGCTACAATCGGGTCAAGTACATCCCAGTTATAGTTATGGTCTTAGACACTAAATCCAACAGTCTCCCACTTGGATAAGTCTAATAAATATAACTGCCAATGTAACTCTAGGATCCGACTTAGCAATCGTAAGCTTTCAAAAGCCGCTGTCGAACTCTAACCCAGTCAGTGACGCATCCTTTAGATAAGGAATCATATAATCCTCTGTTCTTAAGATATCAGCTGGACAAATACATGGAACAATGTCATACTTATTGTGTAGTAGTTTGTTTCCCGATTTCTGATTCGTCGGGCATAGAACATAACTGAACGCATCAATTTAGTTCTGACCGGGCGCGGCACATAAGTCACAACAGAATCATCGACGGGCCCAAGATATCGCTTTTAATCCTCATAGGATAAAAGGAACAGATAAACTTCGAGATTATATGCTTGTACTAACTACTCATTAAATCATGCACAACGATACATTTTATAACATCAAGTTACTGATGCATTTTCATATCATCAATGCACAACTAATTCATAGTCAACAACTCATATATCTAGGTTTGAAGACTTATATGATATTATCATCTCACGATCACTCGTGATAAATTCCATGAAGTCATTCAAGTGAGCGTGGGTTGATCGAATACTCAAATATTATTTCAGAAGTACTCATGAATTGTGTAGCAAACTGTTGCTATGCCTAGCGCCTTAGACAATCTACAAGCCAACTCATGACAGTCTTCTTTCATACTTACTTCCAACATATGATAGACTGTGGATAGTTTGAATAAATCTTATTATTCTGGAAGTAAAAACATGCAAAGTGAAACACAAGAATAATACTAGTCCTATATGACCCCAAAACTTTTGAGCGTAAATAAAACACCTGTAACACCCCGTTTTGATAAGTACTTCGGATGTGGTTTCGGAGGCCCAGGGTATAAGCGATTCGGTCTTTTACGGGGTCTCGGGTTTTATCCGGGAGGTGTTAGTCTTGGGGGTGTGGCTAGGAGCGTAGGGCTTCCCACCACCATTTCATGGATATCAAGTTCGTCGGAAACGGACTTAGAATGAAGGAGTTATGGCATTTTGAAGATATTGTCAATTTTAGCCCCTAATGGAATTTTGTGACAACGCAGCCCATGCATGCAAGGAATGCTTGCGTATGTTTAGCTGGATACGCCCAGCGTAAGCTGGGTTACGCCCAGCATATAAGGATTTGTGGTCGCGGGTGCGGAGAGGCCTACACCCAGCGTACGCTCAGGGTCCCCAAACCCTAATTTTTAGGGTGTGTCACTATATAAAGAACATTATATCCTCAAGGACCAGCCTCCTTCTCATCTTTAGTCAGCCACCACGAAACCCTAATCCTCCCTTGAGTGTTCTTGGAGCTTTGGAGGCCATTAGAGAGCATTTTGGTGTTGTGAAGTCATTTTTCAAGCAAGTGAAGAATATAGCAAGGTGGTGGATCAAAGGGGAAGCAGTAGATCCGAGATTGTGGTTCCATTTCTGACCATATCAAGGTATAAAGATCTAAACTTAGTGATTATCTCCTTAGATCTCTTAGATTGAGTTTTTGGACCATTTTGGTCCAAAGGTTGAAGCTTTGTGGTCCAATCCGATTTCTACGACTTGGAATTGCTACTCTCAGTTATAAATGAGTCCCTAAGGCAGAAAGTTGCCATCTTAGATGTCATAATGGGTTCATGCATGAGTTAAGACCATTTCCATGGAAGTTAGTTATCACATTTCAAGTTTGGGCTCTATTGGTGGGTTGCAAGCCACCAAGTGAGCGACTTTATGGTTTAAGACGTTGAAAAGGACTTGGATCTGTGTTTGTGGCTTTTGGAATAGAGTATTAAGCACTTAATGGGAAGGTGACTTAACAGGGGAGTAGGCTGAGCGTACATGCAGGTACGCCCAACGTACGCACCAATTACCTGTACGCTTAGCGTACATAGGAGTACGCCCAGTGTACTCATCAGATATGGATTTGGTTTGTTTTGGGCCTCGGTTTGGGCCATGCAAGGGATTTGGGTTCTTTGGGCCTTAGTGGGCCATCAGAAGTCAGATAATGTGGGCCAAGAAGATGTTTGGGCTTAGGGTAAGGCCGATTAGAGGGATTGGGCCCAATTTAGCTAATTGGGCCATTAGTGGGCCACTAGTGGGCTTGGGAAGCCTACCTAGTGTTGGGCCTTTGTAGATCATGGTTTGGGCCTTAGAAAGGGATCAAGTTGGTATGGGGGGGTAAAATGGTCGTTTTACCCTAAGAAGGATTATTGTTCTGGACTAAGTGATATTTTAGTATTGGTTGCTCGGGGAGCCGAAGGATCAGCAGCTCGGGGAATTGCCAGATAGCAGCCAGAGGGGTATCAGCAGGACTTCAGCAGTGCAAGGTGAGTCTCCTCACTGTGTGCATGGGTCTATGGCCACAATGTCGGCCCATTATGTTTGTGTATAGTAGGAAGACCCGGGGGTTAGCCCTAGGCATTTTTATGATATATGTTTCGGATTACGATCCGATGCCGGGAAAGGCCCGAGGTATGTTAGTATGCTAGAGGTCTTTGTGATTCTTGTATGTGTCGGTAGTATGTTTCCGGACCAGGGTCCGATGCCGGGGTAAGCCCGAGGAATGTTATATGTTTCATAGTAGAGTATACTTGTTGTCTTTGTGATACATGTATGTGCCTCGTAGGGAGGTGAGTGTGGGCGAGGTCCCGTATCTCACCACTAGCCGAGTGGGGACGGGGTTCCACGACTCATCAGTAGCAGAGTAGGGGCGAGGCCCAAGATAGGTGAGGCCTTAGAACAGGAGTACAGTAGAGTATGTTTCTTTATGTGCTAGTATGTTCTATGTTTGCATGTGTATAGCGGGCGAGGCCTAGAGACAGGCAGGGCCTACGAGAGACAGATCTGTATACCGAGCGGGGATCGATGCCAGGCGGGGGCTGATGCCGGGTGGGGCCCGTGTAACACCTGTTTCTGGATTTTGAGGTCATCTATAATTTATAAGGGTTTTGTGCATGGACTCGGCGAGTTGGGAGTCCAACTCGTCGAGTAGGGTCGTGTTTCTAGGACGCGGATTCGAAGTGACTGGGCGAGTCGGAAGGCTCGACTCGACGCGCCTGAGCTGTTTAATGAAAACCCTAATTTTGGAGTTTGCTTCCTATATAAACATCATTATAAACCCTAGTAGCCTCCCTTAACACCATAGAAGGCCGTTTACGGCCGCAAACTCGCTGGAGTATGAAGTGGGAGCATTTGGGAGCTTATCTTTGGGATTTTGGGGAGATTTCCAAGCCTTAAGAGGAAGTATCAAGGGAGAATCACTAGATCAGGCATCCTTTTCGTGTTGGGCATCTGTTTGAGGTATTGATCTGTTCTTTCAGCTGAAGTTTCTTAGATTTCTTTTTGGAAAATTATGGCCATCCTTGAAGGAAATGGAAGCAAGCTTGGATATGGACATATCACAAGGATATGGTTCCATATCTGGACCTTCTTCGGTCCCAAGTATCATAAAGTTGCATCTTTTATTAATCTTATCCCCTCTCCATGTATGAAAACCTTATTTGAGGGTTAGTTTTGGTGTTATGGCCATGTGAGGCCTTATATCCACGTAAAGTTTGCAACTTTACGTGTTATCTTCTCTAGTAGAAGACAGATCTGAAATTTGGAACCTTGAGTCCCACTAGAAAAGGCCGTAAACAAAAGGGAATAAGGGGGACTCGGCGAGTCGAGAGGGTTTTCTCGTGTACGGCCAAGAGTGTACGGCCAAGAGTGTACGGCCAAGGGTTTACTGTCAGAGGTGTACAGCCGTACACACCTAGGAACTCGACGAGTCCCTCGGGTGACTCGGCGAGTCGACGAGTTAAGTGGGGAACCCGACGAGTGAATGATTGTACTCGTCGAGTCAAGGTCAACATGGAATATTCACCTTGACTATAGACTTTGACTTTGACTAGGGTTGACCCTGGGGGTATTTATGGGATTTTGTTAAGCTAATAACCTGATGATTATGGGAAGTTGAGAAGGAGTAGCGTGTGGGATATGTCTGATTTCAGCTTATCAGTTCAGCAGTCGAGAGGTGAGTCTTCTCACCATACCAATGGGTCTAAGGCACCAGGGTCGGCCCATTTTATGATATTTGGTATACTTGCTATGTAGAGGTGTGTGATATGTATGTATGCGTGATATGTTGTAGAGATAGCCTTTGTGGCTAATGGTAGAGACAACCTTTATGGCTGATGGTAGAGATAGCCTTGTGGCTAATGGTAGAGACAGCATTTATGGTTGATGGTAGAGATAGTCTTGTGGCTAATGGTAGAGATAGCCCTTGTGGCTAACGGTAGAGATAGCTTGTATAGCTAATTGATATGTGCCAATGGTAGAGATGGTTTTTATAGTTATTTGATATGTGATATGCGTTGGATTAGTGTCTAAGCCCGTAACTGTATTTGGTATGTACTTGACCCGGTTATGCATGGTCCTTTTGGGTTGCCTTCACCAAAGCAACTTGACAAGGTAAGTTAAGGAAAGAGAGAGGATATTATGGTTTATTAATATATTATAAGAATAATATATTAAAGGAGAAATCATATTTATTTAATTAGTATTAGTCATAAATTAATTAGGAATTAATTTGGTGACTAAAAGAGATTAATTAAATAAAGGGGCATAAACTGTCAGATGTGTGATAGTTGAGTTTTGGGCTGGGAAACCTAATGGACTAAGGGGGAACGAAATTATGATGAAGGATCATCATATTTTCGTCCAAGGCCCTATTCCAGAAGGTTCCTTGGGCTGCTTGGTCATTAAGTTGTCTATTAGGGTTTAGACTGAAACCCTAGCAGCCTACAGTATAAATAAGACCCATAGGCTTCAATTTTCGGCCACTTGCTTCGCAAGAGAAACCCTAGGCCGAAATTAAGCATCCTCCCTCCTTTCTCATAATTGCCTTCTTGCTTGTAGTGTTTGTAAGCCATTAGAGGAGTTGCACGTGTGACTCTAAGCTCCAAGAAAGAAGATTCAAGCTTCCATTGAAGAGGTAAACATCTAGATCTAATGTTATATGTTAATTTCGAAATTATGTATGCTAGATTAGGGTTTATAAGTCTTGGATTCATTGCATGTACAATAGAGAAACCTAGATCCAAGCATTAGGGTTTGTATGAGCACATAGGATTGTTCTTATGCATAAAACCCATCAGTGGTATCAGAGCCTTGATTGGTTTCTGTTGTATGGATGCTTTGTGTGTTTAACATGCTGAAAATCATTTTTCTGGCTTCTGTTCGACTGGACTCGGCGAGTCACTTCATGGACTCGGCGAGTCAGCTCAACTCGGCGAGTCCATGAGTGACTCGGCGAGTCGGATCGTCAGACAGAGGCAATATCGGGATTTCTTGCTGTTTTTGCTATGGAATAGTTACCTAATCTGTTTTTACTAATAAAATTCGAATTTTAATGATTTTGTGAGACTATCCTTGCCAAAAACAAAAGATATTATACCAATTGATTAGATAATAAATTCCTTATATGATTAAAATTGATTATTTGAATTAATTGGATAACTTATCTTACAAGAAATTGAATTAGGTCAAATATAGATAATCACTAAATTAATTGTTTGATTTATATTATTTGTTATTTGATCCCTTGTGTTTTGAAAAGTTCAAAACTTGCCCTCAAGTTTTGAAATTTAAATTTTGATTAAAAGTTTAATTTTGAAAATTTTAAATTTCAACCCTTGGAATTTTACAAGTTTAAAATTCAATCTTATACTTTAACTATTACAAGATTAATATATATATATATATATATATATATATATATATATATATATGTATAAGAATAAGCTAGTCTTATCGCTAGTAGGCCTCATTCACGAAGCCAGTCTATAAGGTGGGTATAAGGTTGCTGCCTATAAAATGGCGCTTAATGGGTGTACACTCACACCCACCGCTTGCTTGACTGGTGGAGGGTCGTTAGCCGAACGGATAGGATAGGGCACTTAATTCCTCATTATAAGTATAATGGAAATATTAAAGTAACTACATTGTTTTATAAATTCCCAATCTTAGTTACTTTAGGGTAAAATATGAAAATGATGCTATTCCATGGAATTACACTTTGTATCCCTGTCAAACGTTAGTAGAGCGTGCGTGGCTAACCGGCACACTAATTTGGGATTGACATTGGTGACAAAGGGTGGCTCGATGTTTATCATAGATCAATGGAGCGTGCGTGGATAACCGGCACATTGATTAGGTGATAGAGACATTGGGTGCACCATGTTGATTCGCATGGTTATTCACAACTCGTTTGCGATTCTCGGCATCCCAGTCACAAATTTGAAGTGCACATCGAGATTTAAACATGCCATTGAAATGTTCAATGAATCTCAAAAGATATCTAGGAATTTTCAAATACATTTAAAACTTAATCTCTTTTCGTTTTTCATGGTGAAAATTAGTGAATCGTCATTCACTTACCTTCAAATTATTTACTTTTAGATTATGGAATCCCTTTTCTAAGTTGTAAATAATGTTGTTGGATCCTAGCCCTAATTTCTTATTTGGGTGTTTAATTGGGGATTCATTTCTAATCAAACTTTGTTTCTTTCTATTTCAGATGTCTAACGCAAACGCAAACAACAACACTTCTGGGTCATTCTCGTTGATGAACCTGTGTCAAAAAGTGACATTTGATGGGTCGAACTTCAACGAGTGGACGAGATACATTCGCATGATAACTCGCTACGAGGACAAAGAATATGTCCTCGATGAGAAACTAGAAAAGATCAACCCAGAAGAAGCTACTCCTGAAGAGATGGCCGCCTTTGAGGCCCACGAGCGTGATGCTACGAAAGTTCATTGCATCATGTTGGCCACCATGAACCTCGAACTCCAAAAGTCCTATGAGGACATGTATCCATATAAGATGCATCAAGATTTGTTGGACAGGTACCACCAAAGCGCGAGGCAAGAGCGCTATGAGATCATTACCAACATGATCACCGCTAGGATGGGGAGTGGAGAATCCCTAACTGCTCATTTGCAAAGAATGAAAAGGTATGTTGATCGTCTTCTCAAACTTAATGTTAAGTTTGATGAGGATTTGGCTATCGACATCATCCTCCGCTCCTTGCCTTCCTGCTACAACCAGTTCAGAATGACCTACCATATGAACGAGGAAGAGGTCACCCTGAGTAAACTTCAAGGGCTCCTGAGGACAGCTGAGAGCAACCTCAAGGACAAATCTATTGCATCATCCTCTACTGTAGCTGTTCCTGTGTTGGCAATCGGCCAAGGAAAGGGTAAGAAGAGGAAGGCTCCTTCTAAGAGCCACCAAAAGGGTAAGACCCAAGATGGTTCTTCTTCTAGTGGGACTAAAGCAGGTTCTGTTAAGCCTTCTTCTGACCCCAAGGAAGCAGAGTGCTTCTATTGCCACCAGAAGGGCCACTGGAAACGAAGCTGCCCTAAATATCTGCAGGATATTAAGGATGGGAAGATAAAGCCCACCTTTGCAGGTATGTATTTAATTAAATCTAATAACTCATCACTTGCTACTTCATGGGTCCTTGATACTGGATCTAGTTACAACATTTGTTCTGATTTTTAGGGGCTAAGAGAAAGTAGGGAAGTGGAGCATGGAAGGATAAACTTGATCATGGGAAACAATAAGTCTTCACCAGTCACCAAGATCGGAGTTTATTCCTTAGTGTTGAGTAATGGGTTAGGGCTAGATTTAAATAATTGTTGTTATTCTCCAGATATGGCAAGGAACATCATTTCTTTTCATGCATTGTTTAGACAAGGTTTCAGATATTCATTTGATAATAGCAATGGTTCTATTAATGCTTATTTGAATGGTGTTTTTTTATTTCAATGCATTACCTTGTAATAGGATTTATGAATCTGTGTTAATTATAGATAATTTAGGAAATGATGTTTTGAACATTGATTCATCCACAAGTTTGGACAAAGCATGCTTGTGGCATTGTCTCCTTGGCCATGTTAACAAGAAACGCATAGCCCAACTCCAAAAGAATGGAGTCTTGGAGTCATTTGACGTTAGGTACGATGACGTGTGTGAGTCTTGTTTACTTGGGAAGATGACCAAGTCACCCTTTACTGGTACATGTGAAAGGGGTGAGGGTGTATTGGATCTCATACATACTGATGTATGTGGACCCTTTAGATCCACCACAAGGGACGCTTGTCACTTCTACGTGACTTTTACAGACGATTATAGCAGATATGGATATATCTACTTAATCAAGAAAAAGTCAGAAACCTTTGAAAAGTTTAAAGAGTTTAAGAATGAAGTAGAGAATTAGCTGGGCAGGGAAATCAAGATGCTTCGATCTGATCGAGGGGGAGAGTACCTAAGTCTTGAGTTTCACGACTATCTAAAAGAATGCGGAATAGTTTCGCAATTGACGCCTCCTAGAACGCCACAATTGAATGGTGTGACTGAGAGACGTAATCGAACCTTGTTGGACATGGTTCGTTCTATGATGAGTCATGCTTCGTTATCAATCTCATTATGGGGGTATGCCTTAGAGACTGCCGCCCATATCCTTAACTTAGTTCCCACCAAGAAGGTTGCCAAAACACCTCACGAGATGTGGACAGGGAAAGCTCCCTCGTTAGCACATATCAAGGTTTGGGGTTGTGAAGATTTTGTAAGACGAGAGACTCACGACAAGCTAGAACCTCGGAGTGAGAAGTGTTATTTCATCGGCTATCCACAGAAGTCTTTTGGCTATCTCTTCTATAGACCAAGTGACAATGTTGTCTTTGTTGCTAGGAGAGGGGTTTTCAGAGAGAGAGAACTCATAAGTCAAGGAGACAGTGGGAGTCAGATTGACCTTGAAGAGCTTCAAGAGTCAGGAAATGAAGGAACCTCTAACACTTGCGCTCAACCTGAGGAGGAAACTCCTGTTGAACCAATTGACCAGTCCTTACCTCTTAGACGCTCGAATAGAGTTAGTGTTCCACCCCAGTTTTATGGTTTCCATATTACTACTGACGGGGATACGTTTATTAGTGATAGTACACTAGTAAATCTGGACGAACCTAATAGCTATAAGGAAGCCATGGCAGGCCCAGAGTCTGCTAAATGGAAAGAGGCAATGGATAGCGAGATTCAGTCCATGTATGACAACCAAGTTTGGAATTTGGTTGATAATGTACTAGGTCGTAAGAAAGTCGGGTGCAAGTGGATCTTCAAGAAGAAGATAAACATGGATGGGAAAGTGCACACTTATAAAGCGCGATTGGTCGCTAAGGGCTTTACTCAAACTCCTGGAGTTGACTATGATGAGACCTTCTCGCCAGTTGCTAAAATAAAGTCTATTAGGGTAATGCTCGCAATAGCTGCGTTTCATGATTATGAAATTTGGCAGATGGACGTAAAAACCGCTTTCCTAAATGGGAAGTTGGCTGAGGATGTTTACATGAATCAGCCAGAGGGTTTTGTCGATGCGAAGCATTCCAATAGGGTGTGCAAACTTGAAAAATCCATTTATGGATTAAAGCAAGCGTCTCGCAGATGGAATCTTTGTTTTGATGAGAAAGTCAAAGAGTTTGGTTTTCTGCGAAGCGAAGATGAGTCATGTGTGTATGTCAAGGCCAGTAGGAGCATAGTAAGCTTCCACGTATTGTATGTCGACGACATACTGCTCATAGGAAACGACATCCCAACCTTGCAGGAGGTCAAGTCCTGGCTTCGGAAGTGTTTCGCTATGAAGGACCTCGGAGAGGCTGCATATATTCTGGGAATAAGGATAGTGAGAGACAGAAGTAAGAGACTGATAGGACTCAGTCATGATACATACTTGGAAAAGGTACTAAAACGTTTTAGTATGGAAAATTCCAAGAAAGGGGAGTTACCAATTCAATGCAATACCAAACTGAGTAAGACTCAGAGCCCAAGTACAGAGGCAGAGATAGCTGATATGAGCCGAGTACCTTACGCTTCCGCAGTTGGCTCGATTATGTATGCTATGACCTGTACTCGCCCTGATATGGCCTTCACTTTGAGCATGGTCAGCAGATATCAAGGGAACCCTGGTAGAGCACATTGGATTGCTGTCAAGAATATTCTTAAGTACCTGCGAAGGACCAAGGAATGGTTTCTAGTCCTCGGTGGGAGTGATGACTTAAGGGTACGAGGGTACAGTGACGCTAGTTTTCAGACGGATCGGGATAATTACCGATCGCAGTCGGGTTGGGTCTTTACCCTGAACGGAGGAGCAGTGACTTGGAAAAGTTCTAAGCAAGAGACCGTAGCTGATTCAACGTGTGAATCAAAGTACATTGCGGCAAGAGAGGCGTCAAAGGAGGCTATATGGTTGAAGAACTTCATAGGAGACCTTGGAGTTGTGCCATCCATAAAGGAGCCCATGGAAATTTTCTGTGATAATGAAGGAGCGGTTTCCTTAACCAACGAACCAAGGGATCATGGCAGATCTCGACATATTGACAGGAAATACCATTTTATTAGACATCGGGTAGAAGAGGGACTCCTCGTAGTGAAGAGGGTATCGTCAGAAGATAACCCAGCAGATCCCCTTACGAAGGGACTGAGTAGGGTCAAGCATTTGAAGCACGCTAGGAGCGTTGGGCTAAAGGACGATATTAGTTTAGATTAGATAGGTAGGAAACTTGTAATGGATAATTTTGTATTCAACATTTGATGATTAAATAAAGGTGTGTTATTTATAAGAAAGTTACTATCTTGTGTTGATTTTTGATTTATTGTTTTGATTTTGCATGTTTTGACTTCCTTAATAATAGGATTATTCGAACAGTCCACAATCGCTCATATGTTGGAAGTAGATATGAAAGAAGATTGTCATAAATTTGTTTGTAGATTGTCTAAAAGATTTTAGACATAGCAAAGGTTTGCTACAAAGTTTATGAGTGCTTATGAAATAGTTTTGAGCATTGGAATAAACCTGCACTTGCCAGTATCGCTTCATGAAAGTTATCACGAGTGATCGCAAGATGATAATATCATATAATCTTTAAACCTAGAGATATGGTTATTGTTTGCTAGTTGATTATGCATTGATAATACAAAAACACATCAGTAACTTGATGTTATAAAACGTATTATTGTGTGTAACTTAGCTAGTAGATTATAAAAGCATATAAGTCGAAGTTTTCTGTTCCTTTTATTATAAGAGGATAAAAGCGATATCTTGGCCACTCGATGATTTGGTTTGACTTATGTGCCGGGCCCGGTCAGGATGAAGTTGATGTGTTCAACTAAATTCTATGTCGAACAAATCAGAGATCGAGAAACAAAATGCTGGACAATAAGTATTGTCGGCATGATATCTAGAATAGAGGATTATACGATCCCTTATCTGAAGGACAGGATTTTGATCAGAGTTGACAGAAGCATATAAGAGCTACGATTGCTAACCAGATCTTGTAGTCGTATGTGAGATATAGTTACTAGACTTATCCAAGTGGGAGACTGTTGGATTAGTGTCTAAGACCGTAACTATATTTGGTATGTACTTGACTCGGTTATGCATGGTCCTTTTGGGTTGCCTTAACCAAAGCAACTTGACAAGGTAATTTAAGGAAAGAGAGAGGATATTATGGTTTATTAATATATTATAAGAATAATAAATTAAAGGAGAAATCATATTTATTTAATTAGTATTAGTCATAAATTAATTAGGAATTAATTTGGTGACTAAAAGAGATTAATTAAATAAAGGGGCATAAACTGTCAAATGTGTGATAGTTGAGTTTTGGGATGGGAAACCTAATGGACTAAGGGGGAATGAAATTATGATGAAGGATCATCATATTTTCGTCCAAGGCCCTATTCCAGAAGGTTCCTTGGGCTGCTTGGTCATTAAGTTGTCCATTAGGGTTTAGACTAAAACCCTAGCAGCCTACAGTATAAATAAGACCCATAGGCTTCAATTTTCGGCCACTTGCTTCCCAAGAGAAACCCTAGGCCGAAATTAAGCATCCTCCCTCCTCTCTCATAGTTGCCTTCTTGCTTGTGGTGTTTGTAAGCCATTAGAGGAGTTGCACTTGTGACTCTAAGCTCCAAGAAAGAAGATTCAAGCTTCCATTGAAGAGGTAAACATCTAGATCTGATGTTATATGTTAATTTCAAAATTATGTATGCTAGATTAGGGTTTATAAGTCTTGGATTCAGTGCATGTACAATAGAGAAACCTAGATCCAAGCATTAGGGTTTGTATGAGCACATAGGATTGTTCTTATGCATAAAACCCATCAATATGTGGTAGAAGTAGCTTTTATAGCTAATTGATATGTGCTAATGGTAGAGAGAGATTTTATAGCTATTTGATATGTGATACGTGGTAGAGTAGCTTTTATAGCTGATTGATATGTGATAATGGTAGAGATAGCTTTTTACAGCTAATACGATATGTGTTATGTGGATGTGTGTGAGGGGTATGCTCTGAGGGACTCACTAAGCTTTGTGCTTATGGATTACAGTTTTGGTTTCAGGTTTCATCGTTTTGGAAATGAAGGGCTCGGATTGATCGTAGTGCACACACTTATGATTTCCGCAATGAAGGATTTTCGGACGAACTCTCATAAATGTGGAATCTATGTTTGGGTTGAATTAAAAATGAAATTTTTACCCCTGATTTTTGGGTCGTTACAAGTTGGTATCAGAGCCTTGGTTTGAGGGATTCGGACGTACTTTCGAGTGTGCCTGAACTCAAACTGAGGATCTGTAAAGTTTTCAAAAGAAAAATGTTTTAATGTAAAGAATTTATAAGACAAGAAAGGGTGTGGTGCATGTAATCAGCCGAGCTCAAGTAAGTTTCCCAGAATACCCACATATGTTCTCTGTTATGATTTGATTATGAATTTGTGAATCGCATGCTAGTTAGGGCTAGGGGAGATGCCTTTATATGTTGCATGAGCTGGTAGACTTGCATGCTAGTGCTGAGTAGTCAGCAATAGATTGGCCTGATATGTGATGCTTTTAGCCTAGGGAATATTTGATGCCATGCTAGAATGGGAATGATAATTGGTATTTGTAACTGCAACGTGTATGCTTTTAAAATTGTATACGGTTAGGATCTTATAGCCTTAGACTAATTGATTTGGCCTTATTTCCTGTTCCTTGTTTGGTTGTGGTCCTAGGGTAGAGTCTATTATTCAACAGTCTATTAGATCCTGTTCTGTGTATAATTTGCACGCATAAGGCAGCAGAAAGTGAGGACGCATGGATGTGGATAGCGCGAGTCGCGATAGGTGGGTGGAATGTTCTATGGTAGTTCTTTGGATCGGAGTGTTTCTGCACGAATGCTGCTTTCTTTGTAATTTGTGGAACTCTTGAGTGATGGGAGTCAGCCACTAAGTGGATATGACGATATCCAGGAGGTGGATGGCTACCATCATGAGGAGTTCCTCAGCAGCTGATGGCAGGGTGAGGTTGGGAACCTAGGAAAGCCTAGGTTATGCTCCAGTGAGATAGCGGGGCGGTTCGGTGAGGTTGGAAGCCTAGTAGGTGCTTCGGTGGATATTGTGTTGCGTTTTAGCGGATATTCAGTGCATCAATGGGGTAGGTGACTTAGAGGATTCGGGAGGATTGCTGAGGAAAGTATGGATAGGTGTGGAAGGTAGTATGGGCCCGTACTACTGAAAGCACAGGATCCATACTCGAATCAGGAAGAGTCTTGGAGAATCTAAGAAGCCTGGGAAAGAGAAATTTTTATTATGATTGAACCGTGGGGATAGCTGTTGTGCAGACTGTGGATGAGCACGCAAGGAGAAGGACCAGGGCTTGGTCCCGGCTCCGGTGGTGAGCCAGATAGCGGAAGAAGTGTCAGGATTTTGAGTTCGCCTAAGATCAGGCGGCAACGATTATGCGATCTAGTGCACATTCGGGATTGTAGACCAAGTCTCAGGGATAGCTTGTAGCCGGTTTAGAGAAGATATTGCTCCAGTTATTGCAGTGTAGTCGTGGCAATTAAGCCAGTGAATGGGTTAGGGTGCGAGACCCTGGATGATATGGATTCCAGGGCCCGAGGCGGAAGATTGATTAGGAGTACCTCGAGCAGAGAGGTTCAGGCCATGTGAAGTTAGTGGAGGAGCTCGGGAAGAGATCCAGAAGCTTTGATCTACTTTTGAGAGGCCAGTGGAGCCGGATTCGGTGCAGCGCTTGCAGAAACTGGACGATGGAGTTTCGCCCCAAGGGTTGGATTGTCATTAGGATCGGAATAAAATATTACATCATGTTCTCAGGATGGTTAGGGGTAACTTGGGAGGGGGTGGTCAGGATTCCTCCAGATGGTTGCGGATAAGCTATCTTCGGTCATTCCCGGTGTATATCGGGAATTTGCATTGCTTTGGGATGGTGATAAGTTGGATCTCGGTTCGGTTCTCTGTTATTTTCTAGGTTAGCAAGGGTTTTCAGATATTAGTCAGCATGCCGAGGAATTTTGAGGAATCTTCAGATGGGCATATCTCGCGGAGCGGGTCCCGCATACGCCGTGAGTGCTCCGAGTCGTTGTCAGAATTTGTTCGGTGATCTGGATTGCTACGGGTGTAGCAGTTTTGGCCACGTCAGCAGGGACTGCCCATAGGGGGCAAGACTGTCATGTTGTCATTTTGGGCAGGTGGATAACAGGGAGGTCGACTACCTGACGATCAGAGAGGAGCGGTGACTGTATCCGCTCCGGCTATTATGAGGATCACCAATGGATGAGAGGGTAGAGCCGGAGCCCAGCAGAGAGGGGCCCCACTTTGCAGGATCGGACAGGAGAGATCGGAATTTCAACAGGCAAGGGTGCGAGGTATATACCCTTTTGCCTCCTAACCAGCGCGAGTAGGCGTATCGTTGATTGTTATCTTTGGTTGTGGTCGAGTTATATGTACCTTCAAGAAGAGTTAAATGTCATCTGCATGCCATGAATTTAGGTGGAATAGTACGGGGTCGTCTTCTTGTATATCGCGGATTGTCCAGTGTTTGATTATCATTTTGGGAATGGTCGAGTTTGGTTCAAGGGTCGTTACGAGGGAATTATTTCTAGGTTCCAGTAACCTTAGCTATTATGTTTGGAAAGGCTTTCGGGGTTTTCAAAGGAAGAGAGAGTTGATACAAAAGTTTTGATTAGAGCATCCGACATTTGGACTTTCGAGATCTGAGTGTGATATCAATTTGGGAAGCTAGAGTCATTGGCATTGTTGGGATTCAAGGAGTGTTAGCTAGTTTTCGAGAGTCGTGATGTTTAGGAAGAGTTATTCATGGTGTTCAAGCTTTTCTAAGCACCGACCGTCAGTAGATTGATCATTGGAACGAGAGAGGGTTTGGGAATCCTTCAATTCTCATATACTGAGCGGACTTAGTTGAATCTAAGTGGGGGAGAACCATTCAGATACCCAGGTGGAAGCGAGTGTGAGACGAGGATGTGTTTTACATCCTCGTTAGGGAAGGAAAGGCGGCCTTAGGGGCCGATTGAATATAGGATATCGTGGGATGGGGGTTCGGGAAACTCCCCAACAATTGGATCGCGTCCTCTTGACGTCAAGTATCAGGTTTCAGGGGAGGGAACCAGGTTGGATCCCAGGCAATATTTGAGTTCGGTTGGGAGGAAAGACCGCGTGGGTGCTCAACGTTGAGATATATTCGGATCGATAGATGATCGATAGGGTCATGGGCAGCGATCGTGTAGGGTGAAAGTGTTGTAAGACTACGGGGGAGCCGTAGCATTCACTGTGAAAGTGTTGTAAGACTACGGGGGAACCGTAGCATTCACTAGCAGTTGGATAGCGTGGGAAGTGTTGTAAGACTACGAGGTAGCTGTAGCGTTCACGAATTCTTTCAGGTGATTAGGGCTAGGATAGACCAGTACGCAAGATTGTGGGAAAGCCACAACTCTGTAGAATCAGGATCAGAGGTGATTATTCGACCGGTTATCTGTGGGCGAGCCCAGATGATTATGGGAATTCGACATGGAATTGGTAGAGATTGTTGGGTCAAGGGTTTGAATCCCGAGTTGCAGGATCTTGTGGATATGTGGTGCGTGACGCAGTAGGATTACGGATGGGTAAGTTTTGATATTTTGATCTCTTGGGAACCTGGTGGTTGGACCGGGTGCAAGACTGGTAGTCTCGGGGATCGGCCGAGGGTATCTACTTACCAGTCAGGTAAGGGATGTCGGAAGCTATGGTGCATTATGGATCTCGAGGTAGTAGCAGGGTATCGACTCGTTTTCAGAAAGGATTCCGACTCGGGGTTCGCGCATGTTCTCGCGTAGGATTTGTTTCAGTGGGATGAGATTTGGGAGGATAAGGATGCCAAGGGCATCAACTGCAGGATACCAGGGTAATGAATGGGTTTGGTTCGATGGTAGCATAAGCCATCATGATGTGTCCCGGGCTGGTTTCATCAGTTATAAGGCCGCGACATGTTGGAACCTTAAAACGGCAGGACGAAGGAGAATGGGAATGACGAAAGACTATCGTATTCGGGTAGCGCGCCCTATTGTATTAGACTCAGTGGCGACAGGTTGTCGGGTTACGATGATTAGAGGTGTTAGAAGGATGGGCAGAACCAGGAGTGGTAGTATGGCCGGGGAAGTTACTATTAGATGAGGTCTCTCTCAGAGGCCGCGTGGGGCGAATGTGAGGTTGCTAGTCGGTTAGCAACCGGGCAGTAAACCGATGGTATTCGGTCATGATGGGTGAATCTAGTTAGTTCATAGCACCGTTTCGATAAGCATTGGAGAGAGTTGGGAGCGGTTGAGTCATGTTGTTGTAGTGGAAGGTCATGGAATGCATGGGTGACAGTTGTGTCCCTCGAGACAACGAGTGTCGGTACTCGTTGGGCTCAAAAGGGTGCCGATGTTGGTAAGAGTTGGATACTTAAGCTTCTTCATGGTTGGAGTGCTCTCAAGGCTTCGCTCTATAGGAGTGGCACCCGATATAGGGAGAAGGGTGGAAGGCCAGGTATAGTGAGTCAGTTCGGATTTGGCCATGATAGGGCTGGGGGAGGTGTATCATGAAAGTCTGCGGAGGAAGCATACCCAGACTTTTACGACGGCAGACTTCAAGGACGAATTCTAGTTCAAGTGGGGGAGACTTGTAAGACCTGTTTCTGGATTTTGAGGTCATCTATAATTTATAAGGGTTTTGTGCATGGACTCGGCGAGTTGGGAGTCCAACTCGTCGAGTAGGGTCGTGTTTCTAGGACGCGGATTCGAAGTGACTCGGCGAGTCGGAAGGCTCGACTCGACGCGCCTGAGCTGTTTAATGAAAACCCTAATTTTGGAGTTTTCTACCTATATAAACATCATTATAAACCCTAGTAGCCTCCCTTAACACCATAGAAGGCCGTTTACGGCCGCAAACTCGCTGGAGTATGAAGTGGGAGCATTTGGGAGCTTATCTTTGGGATTTTGGGGAGATTTCCAAGCCTTAAGAGGAAGTATCAAGGGAGAATCACTAGATCAGGAATTCTTTTCTTGTTGGGCATCTGTTTGAGGTATTGATATGTTCTTTCAGCTGAAGTTTCTTAGATTTCTTTTTGGAAAATTATGGCCATCCTTGAAGGAAATGGAAGCAAGCTTGGATCTGGACATATCACAAGGATATGGTTCCATATCTGGACCTTCTTAGGTCCCAAGTATCATAAAGTTGCATCTTTTATTAATCTTATCCCATCTCCATGTATGAAAACCTTATTTAAGGGTTAGTTTTGGTGTTATGGCCATGTGAGGCCTTGTATGTACGTAAAGTTTGCAACTTTATGTGTTATCTTCTCTAGTAGAAGACAGATCTGAAGTTTGGAACCTTGAGTCGCACTGTAAAAGGCCGTAAACATAAGGGACTAAGGGGGACTCGACGAGTCGTGCGAGTGACTCGGAGAGTCGAGAGGGTTTTCTCGTGTACGGCCAAGGGTGTACGGCCAAGAGTGTACGGCCAAGGGTTTACAGTCAGAGGTGTACGGCCGTACACACCTAGGATCTCGACGAGTCCCTAGGGGTGACTCGGCAAGTCGACGAGTTAAGCAATGAACCCGACGAGTGAATGATTGTACTCGTCGAGTCAAGGTCAACATGGACTGTTGACCTTGACTATAGACTTTGACTTTGACCAGGGTTGACCCTGGGGGTATTTATGGGATTGTGTTAAGCTAATCACGTGATGATTATGGGCAGTTGAGAAGGAGTAGCATGTCGGATATATCTGATTTCAGCTTATCAGTTCAGCAGTCGAGAGGTGAGTCTTCTCACCATACCAATGGGTCTAAGGCACCAAGGCCGACCCATTTTATGATATTTGGTATACTTGCTATGTAGAGGTGTGTGATATGTATGTATGCGTGATATGCTGTAGAGATAGCCTTGGTGGCTAATGGTAGAGACAGCCTTTATGGCTGATGGTAGAGATAGCCTTATGGCTATTGGTAGAGACAGCCTTTATGGTTGATGGTAGAGATAGCCTTGTGGCTAATGGTAGAGATAGCCCTTGTGGCTAACGGTAGAGATAGCTTGTATAGCTAATTGATATGTGCCAATGGTAGAGATGGATTTTATAGTTATTTGATATGTGATATGTGGTAGAAGTAGCTTTTATAGCTAATTGATATGTGCTAATGGTAGAGAGAGCTTTTATAGCTATTTGATATGTGATACGTGGTAGAGTAGGTTTTATAGCTGATTGATATGTGATAACGGTAGAGATAGCTTTTTACAGCTAATACCATATGTGTTATGTGGATGTGTGTGAGGGGTATGCTCAGGGGACTCACTAAGCTTTGTGCTTACGAATTACAGTTTTGGTTTCAGGTTTCATCGTTTTGGAAATGAAGGGCTCGGATTGATCGCAGTGCACACACCTATGATTTCCGCAATGAAGGATTTTGGGACGAACTCTGATAAATGTGGTATCTATGTTTGGGTTGAATTAAAAATGAAATTTTTACCCCTGATTTTTGGGTCGTTACAGCCCGATACCGGAGTGAGTCCGATGTCGGGCATGTCCCGATGCAGCGGGCAGGGGCCCAGTATGTGGTTATATGTTTGGTATGTGGTAGTATGGGGAACTCACTAAGCTTCGTGCTTACGGTTTTCAGTTTTGGTTTCAGGTACTTCTAGTAGAGGAGGGAAGAGCTCGGGATCACTGCATCGCACACATCGTGATGTTTTAGCCTGGGATATTTTACTCTGATATGATATGTTTAGACATGATACTCTGATTAAATATGTTTTGAATGAATGGTTTGACAACTACGGTTTTTATTATAGTTTTAAAATGAAAAATTTTGGGACATGATTTTTGGGTCGTTACAACACCTTTTATTTAATCACCATATTGATTACTCATTATTCATTGTATAATGTTTCGATTGATCAACTTAATACTGGAATTAAAACAATAGTCATCCCATGCTCTAAGCATGCACACTATGTTTACCTATGGTCCTTACTTTGTGAAATAAATCAATTGTAAACATTTCCAACGATACACCTTTCACAATTCCAAATCCTTATCGTAAGTGTATGAATGCCAAATTCTTTCCACTATTAGAATGTGTCAGGTTCTAACCTTTATGCAATGATCCTTTAGTAATGTCAATGCACCAAAGCCATAGAGACTTGGACAATGAAATTACAAACTATTCCACTGGAGATTGATAACAAAATAATTCCATGGAAGCGAAGTCTCAAATTCAAAGTACATTCCTTTGAACATCCTTCTTGCATAAAAGTTTCTAACCTACACATAGATTCTTAATATCCAACTCCCATTATGGAAATATTTCCATATTTGCTATATGACTATCCATTCTTAACAGAATCCTATATATTCAGAATTATATCAATAGGATCCATTCATTACTATACTTCCAACTATCCATAAGCAACCAATCCTTAATGACCCTTAGATTTTCCTTGACAGTTGTTTAACCACTTTAGTCATATTTAGTTCTAGTCCTTTTTCCCTCTTAATGCCCTAGGCATTTGGAAAATTAGAACACATGAATATTATAGCATATGCAATCGACCCTATATCTGAAGCATATAGGACACGATTCATAATGTATTACATAAAGACATGATACTTGATCAGTCTTTTGCTATAATATTTCTATTTGCCATGTTCTCACTATTCGAACTATGAAGAGGGATGTTGTAATCATAATCGAATTTTGAGAATGCAATTAACATTTCCATATATAGAATTTCCTTATGTCGAATCTTTTCAACATAACATTCATATATGTCTTTGACTAAATTTGATTAAAAATCTCAATCTAAGCTTTTAGAATTGAAAAATGAAGTATAAGTTCCTCTCCCTTAATTATAGCAAAACAACTTTTCAACCCTGCAACTTTGCGAATTGAAACTTTGTTTTCTATAATTAACATTGCTAACTTGCAACACTTACCATAATAATTATGCTCCCACTAGAATAATAATTATTATCTTACTGGCATAACACTTATGCTCCCACTAGCTTTGACATGTATCCAAAATCAGCTGGACTTCTAGAGATCAATACTTATTGGCATTCTTACCAAAGTTCAGATTTCTGATACGAGATGCTTCGATAAGCCTTTATCTAAGCTTCTCAAAGTCATACACCTTTCCTTAGATAGCTCACATGTGTGTCTAAACTATTTCAGAACCTACAGCAATAAGTCTCAAATGTCTAGACCTTTTGTCATTTCTCACAATTCGAACTATGAAAAGGGATGCTGTAGTCATAATCGAATTTGAGAATGCAAATATCACAATTGCTAGCTCTTTAAAATATACTTAGTGAAAGTGTTTCCTCATAATCATTTTCATGAATTGGAGAGAAACCTTATGACACTTCGATTTTTTATGGTCTATGTGTTCCTATCCATGTGAAATTGTCATAACCATCATCATAAGACATGGTTAGTGATAAATCCAAACTCATATGGACTGAACCTATCTAATCTTAATTCCTTGCCACTCGGTAGCACAAGGGCCTACCATGTCTTCCAGGTTGTTATGCAAACAATTGAGCACTCATGAAACTCGCATGCATGGTCAACTTTAACTAGAATGGCCATAAAAACAAGAATATGTCAACACGGTAGGTTACAAAAATCAAGTCGTGTGCTAGTGATTAACAATAGGTTTACTCTTGATTAGTTCTCGAAACTTTTCAATATCTTTAAGACTCCCACTGACCTCTTGACATATAAGATTCTCTTTGTCAAGAAACATTACTTAACAACAAATATTCAAGAGTTAGTGCAATTTCTTATCAAGACAAACACTTTTGACAATCGGTCTTAGTTGATCTTTGTGTTATCCAAAACATCATAACTTACCAATTTCAAATGTACAAGAGTAAGAAACATTTTACTCTACATTTTCTGATATGTCACTCAATAAAAAATCTTGGAGTATGACGCTAAGATTTGATTTTGGAACGAAGTATGATTCATCTTAATTGATTTAACCATTTCAACAATTCCTGATTCCTCTTCTTAGCCAAACAAATGCACTAAGGTGTCCTTAGAGGATAAAATTGTTAGATGGTTTTCATAATCATTAAGATGATCATAAAACATGATACTCAAGTACTCTCCCATCTTTTCAGATTGGAGAAACTTTTGTCTTTATGCTGACTTTGATTCTATTTATTCGTTCTGCTATACATTGAGACTTTTCAATGACTTAGAATTATACTTAATCTTGTAAGCATAATCGTATTTACTAACTTTAGTAAACCATAATGAATAGTCTTATCGTTCTTTGTGGTGGACCTGACCGGCGTACAACCAAGTGTACCCGATCCCCTAGTCCTTCACTTGACTCACATATACATGTGAACAAGGAATTAATCTTAATTTCCATAAGATGAAGGTTCTCATTCATCTAAGAATACAAGTTGCATGAATCCAAGTTTCTATCCAACTGAAACTTGGGTGATGAGAATCTTTCCTTATTTGGTAAATTTAGACACAACCACAAACGAAAGAATCAAATCCATATTGCTAAAAGAAAAACATATAAACATCAATTTTCATAAATGCCATTGCAAGGAAATATAAATAAGATAAAAAGTCCAAATTTTATTTATTTATAAAAGGTGCGGAAAAACTTTTCCTTACAATGCAATTACATATTGTCACAACTAGCATTTTAGCTAGGAAATTCTGTACTCTTGTAAACAGTATCTACTGAAAACTCGTAAACCCTAATTCATGTTGTGCTTGAAATTCAACCCACTTTCATGAAACTTAACTTTTTAAGCCATAATGGGCCTAAAATGGATTGGTTTACCTTATTTGGGCCATAACAAATCCAAATAACTTTAATAGACTCAAATCCATTCTTTTATGCACAATGGGCCGAAAACCTACTTAATGGACTCATAGTTTCGAACAAAATCAAGCAATGGCCCAAGATAAACTACTTCCTTCCTCCTAAGTCCAAGAATTCGGCCCAACTACAAAAGAAAGGGGGAAGAGTTGACTTTTAAGGTTGCCACCTCACTATTACACCTCATACTTCCATGCATGGACCAACATGCATCTATAATGGTCACCTCAACTCTCTCTCTTCTTCTTCAACTCTCTCTCTTCTTCTTCCTATTTCTTGCGGCCGAGAATCAAAACACACACAAAACACTTCATACTCTCTCTAAGTAAAACATTCAAGAACATCCATTCCCTCTCATCAAGACTTTTCGAGAATTAGAAGCATTTCAAGGAGATTTCATCCAAAAATCACTCCAAGCTACACTCTAGTGGTAAGATCTTGCAAAAATATTTCCTTTCTACACTCATTCACTCTTCTTACCACTTTAAATTCATGATCATACTCCTAGAAACATACTAAGTTCGAGATCCACTCAAGAAGCTTGCTAGGCCGAAAGATCTCATCATTTTCTTCCATTTTCTTTCTTCAAAACCGAAGCAACAAACCTAAGGTGAGTTCATACCCCTCTATTTTCGGTTTTCATATGTTTTATGGGGGAGAATGCAAGTAAAATGTGAAGATCTATGTGTATTTGTATGATATGTGTGATTTCTTGTGTTTTTGTGATATATATGTGCTAAAAATGAAAGATAATTCGAGATCTATAGTTCAAGAAGGAAAAATATGTGATCTAGTTCATATTTCATTTAACATGTCAAGATAAACTAACATACAAGTTTTAAAATAACACACTACAATATAAAACACATTATTGGTCTATTTTTGTCAAATAAACAAAAGTTTTGGAAATAGTTGACATTTACGGTTTTTACAAGGTCCAAATTGTCAAAACAGTTAAAATGAAAGCTTCTATGAACATTATGTATTTTCAAAGGACTAAAAATGAAATTTGTGGCTTATTGGGCTAAATTTTGGGCTTTTCGGCCCATAGGCCCAAAGTTGCGAAAATTATGGATTTAAGGGGCTGAAATGGAAATCTCTCAAAACAGTGGGTAGAAAGGTAAATAAATCTATTTCTGGGGTTTAAAATGATCATATTTGTTAAAAAGGATTGAAAATGCAAAGATTTTGGATTTTGGGTAAAAAGTGTAAAAATTGCGAAAAAGGTGGATTAAAATGCAAATCTTTTAACTAAAGGGTTGAAACTTTCTAAATTTTACTTTTGGGCTTAAAACATTATTCAGATAAGCGTTTGGGTCAAAGATGTCAAGAAAAATGGTTCAAGGACCTAAAATATCATTTTTTATAAAAGGGGCAAAAATTGCCAACTTTACAAAATAAGGGGCTGAATAGGTCAAACAAATGTTTTTGGTCAATTATATTGATAATAATAATAATTGGGTTAAAATATACAAAACTTTATAACTTATGGGTTGTAAATAGAAAAATAATTATTTTTATAAATCTATAAATCGTTATAAAACAAATTTGTGATTTATACGACACATCGATTAAACAACTCGCAACATTAATTCTATATAAAACAAGTAAACGTTCGAGTGATTGGGCTTGAGAGATTCTAATCATGCTTAATGGGCCTTCGTGACTCATTAACATGGCTTTTGGGCCCAACATAAATAATACATGTTATTGGGTCTCCTGTGACCCAATTACATGCTTAATGGACCCTCAATGGTTTTTACATGCTATTGGGCCTCAGTGGCCCATTAGCATTACTAGTAAGGTCCAAATAAAATATATGTGAAATGGGCCAACGCGCTCTTCGTATACTCCACAGCCTTAAATAACATACGAAATTAGTAGGGCCTAGTAGTCCTCTTCTCGTCGTCTGTTAGGCTTACCTTCTCTTCAAGTAAAATAAAATGAGATCATTAATCAAGGTTAATCAAATTCATGTGGATTGAGTGAGTAAATAACGGGTGACACCTATAAGTGTCGGTCGTAGTCTATAGTTGTAATCAAAGTCTCCTGGAGGGAGAGCGAGAGTTTGTGTAGAGATCTATACGGGGGTGACTCCCCAACACCTAAGTTGTTCGCTATAGTTAGACTCGGCCAGTCTAGGGTGACAAAATCTTAAGATCAAATTTCGGTGTTCATTAGAATACCAAGACAGACGAACTAGTCATTATCATGCATGGTTATAACGACTCACGTAGAAATCCGACATCATTAATCAGGGGAAATCATTAATCGAAGGAAGTCATAAATCAAGGGAAATCATTAATCAAGGGAAATCATTAATCAAAGGAAAATCATTAATCAAGGGAAACCATATTCATTCGATGTAACGATTCAATAAAGCAAAAACAATCATAACTTTTTATTCGGAAGACATCGGGTTTTCCGGGGAAATCAATCTTACTCACTTGTACTTTCAAACATTATAATGAAAAACTTCTCATTTATTCATGTTTTGAAATCATTCACGCATATACTTACAGGATCATCACAACATTTTCAAGAAAAGTTTTATTACAGAAAACATCGGATTTTCTGGGTTTTACCAATGACATAAACTACTTTTCATCAAACACACTTATGAACTCACCAACATTATATATGTTGACCGTTTTCAAAATAACTTGTATTCTCAGGTAATCGTTAGTCAAGGAAGCATCCGGTGTGTTGAAAGTTTCTTTTGTAGTTGCTAATCACCAAACACTTTATATTTTGAAATCATGTAATGTAAACCTTGTACTTGATGTAAACAATGCCAGTTGTACTATGTAATGGTTGGTGATGCATGTGTTATGTTTCATATATATTCATTGTGATGATATTTCAATTTAAGTCACGCGAGCCCTTGGACGTTTCCGCCGTCTGGTTCGGGGGTGTGACAGGTTGGTATCAGAGCTCTGTTTATAGTGAACTAGCATATCTAACCACACATTGATATGCAACTATAAACCCAGCAAGGGACTAAATAACTCTGAACAAAACAAATAAAATATACCAATAAACACTCTTATTTGTGCGACTTAGAAAAACGAACACAATAACAACTTGAATAAAACAATTGGGAGAACCTGACATCCCGGTTAAGCCAGGACTGTTCATAGTTGTATTAGGGATGAATGTAGCCTGATCAACTACATTTCTTCGTAATACAACTATCACATGCCCTGGAAAGATCGCGATGGTCAGTAAACCCAAGGCATACCCTATTGTTAATCAAGAAGAATGCATTAACCCAATTTATTAACAACTAAAATATTTTAGGATTAATAATAGTTTATTGATATACCCCCCCCCCCTTACAGACAGTATGGTTGGGTTCCATCTCCCTGGAGATCCGTATTTCCCCAATCAGGGAAATAACGGATGGCTAGAGGAATCCGACGAGGAGCCTGAAGAGGACCCCATGGAAGAAGAGGAACCGTAAGAAGAAATCGAAGAGGAATCTGCAGAACCTGTGGCAGACATGGAAGAGGAAGAGTCGGGTGGTGACAGCAGCGATGATTCGGACACTGAGTCTGTAGTCATCAACCCCCCATACCCAGTAAGGGCGCCAGCTCACCGGATGGGCCCAAACGGCCCTACCCCTCCCTGGGGTATCGACATTTGGAGATGGAGCAGACAACAGGGACAGCGACCCCCGTTTGGCATGGCTCGCCAGTTCTATGACTTGAGGGAGGGAGGACCGGCTGACTGAGCACTTCCTGTCATGGTGAGACGATTACGGAACACTGGCGACCTGGTCCAAGACACGGCCGAGCAACTGAATCAGATGCGAGCCGCAGTGGCCCGGGCGGAGCGAGAAACTCAAGAGGTAAACAGAACTCAGAATCATCCAAGAAGCAACAGACGGTGACTGTCCACGCAGCAACCCAAGCTACCCCAGCACCACAGCTCCAGCCTCATCCACGCCGAATACTCCGAAGCAGTACACAGGGAATCTTCCCAAGTGTAACAAATGTAACTACCACCACTCGGGGAATGCAGAGAGATGACATGCACAAGATGCAACCGGAAGGGCCATATAGCAAAATATTGTAGGGCCCAGTTTCCACAAAACCAGATGCACAACAACAATAACAACAACAACAACACCAAGGACGGAGCCAGTTATACCTGTTATGGGTGCGGGAAAACTGGACATTTCAGACGAAATTGTCCCAATGCGAACACCCAGGCGACAGGAGCGGCAGGAAGAGTGCTGACTATGGGGCAAGGAGAAGCGGTTCAGGATCCCGCTGTCGTCACCGGTACGTTTCTCCTTAACCACTCTTATGCATGCATCCTATTTGATACCGGGGCAGAGCGAAGCTTTGTGAGTAACAAATTCAAACACTTGCTAAAACAACAACCCCAAAAGCTTAATGAAACCTTTACGGTGGAAATGGCTAATGGGAAAACAGAATCAGCTGGGGAAATCTATGTAGGATGTACCCTAACTTTAAATCAGCATACCTTTCAAATAAACTTGATGCCTGTAACTATTAGGAGTTTTGATGTGATTATCGGCATGGACTGGTTGAGCCCCCATCATGCCGAAATTTTGTGTGGCGAGAAGGCCGTTCGCCTTCATCTCCCAAATCATGAAACCCTAATTATATACAGAGACGAACCCAGTACAAACCTTCGTCTTATCTCTTGCATTAAGGCACAAAAGTGTCTAAAAAAGAAGGACTTGGCGTTTTTGGCATACATAGTGGATAAGTCCAAGGAAGAGGTCGATATCCGAGACATCCCAGTGGCTTGCGACTTCCCGGACGTCTTTCCCGAAGATCTTCCGGGGATACCCCCAGAAAGACAAGTCGAGTTCCGAATTGACCTAGTACCAGGAGCTACGCCAATGGCCAAATCACCCTATAGGTTGGCTCCTGCGGAGATGCAGGAACTGTCAAGCCAACTCAGCGAGCTCTTGAGTAAAGGATTCATCCGATCTAGCTTCTCACCCTGGGGAGCTCCGGTCCTTTTTGTTAAGAAGAAGGACGGATCCTTTAGGATGTGTATCGATTATAGAGAGCTGAATAAGCTCACTATCAAGAATCGCTACCCACTTCCACGAATCGACGACCTGTTCGACCAGCTCCATGGAGCAAATTACTTCTCTAAGATAGATCTACGGTCCGGCTACCACCAGCTCAAGGTCCGGGAAGAGGATATTCCCAAAACCGCTTTCCGAACCCGCTGTGGACATTATAAATTCATTGTAATGCCCTTCGGTCTAACGAATTCCCCTGCCGCATTCATGGACCTAATGAATCGAGTCTGCCGACCATTCCTCGACAACTTTATCATCGTTTTCATCGACGATATTCTAGTCTATTCTCGAAGCGAAGAGGAGCATGGCCGACACCTCCGAAAAATCTTGGAAACCCTACGAACTGAAAAGTTATACGAAAAACTCTCTAAATGCGAGTTATGGCTCCATAGCGTAAACTTTTTAGGGCATGTTGTCAGCCAAGAAGGGATACATGTGGACCCTTCTAAGATCAAAGCCATTGAAGGATGGGCAGTCCCAGCGACACCCACAGAAATTCGTCAATTTTTAGGTCTCGCAGGCTATTACAGGAGATTCATTCAGAACTTCTCCAAAACAGCCAAGCCACTTACCATGCTTACACAGAAGGGTGTACCATTTAAATGGACAGAAAAGCAGGAGGTTGCCTTCCGAACTCTGAAGCGAGCTCTCTGTAGTGCACCAGTATTATCACTACCAGAGGGAATAGAGGACTTCGTAGTTTACTGCGATGCTTCGAATCAGGGTTTAGGTTGTGTACTCATGCAGCATGTGTTGGATTAATGTCTACGTCCATAACTATAATTGGTAAGACTTGACCCGACCCGGCATGGTCCATTTGGGTTGCATGGCATCATGCATTTGGATAGACTATAATGAGAGAAATAACACTTAAGGTTGGTTAATATATTATAAGTTCTAATATATTAATAAGGTTATTTAATTAGTATTGATCAAGAATTAATTTGGAATTAATTAAGTGATCAAAAGGAGACTAATTAAATATATGGGTTGATTGTGTAAATCATTCATTCTTATATATGTGGGCTTGTGATCCAAGATTCCTTATGTTGGACTAAGTCCATGGGGTGACCCATGGATACTCCATGGAGGTTAAAATCCATGGAGCATAAGGAATGGGTAAAGTTATGAGTTACATGGTGTAACCCTAATAGCCACCATATAAAAGAATCCCATGGCTCAAGAAATCGTACACTAATGTGTGAGTGTGAGGGCTAGACGATTTCAAGGAGTGTTCAAGTTTCTCTCAAGTTATTCCAAGTGTATTTGGTGTTGTGTGAACCATTTGAGGTGTCACACTTGGGGCACTAGGCACTCAAGCTTCATGAAGACATTCTACATCAAAGAGGTATGTATTCTATCTTGTTATATTTATTATTTTGTATGCTAGATTAGGATAATACCTTGGATGTTCATAATTGTATGTATAATAGAGAAAACATAGATCCAAGGTATTTAGGGTTGCATGTACACTTATGAGTGTTAGAATGCTCATAACCCAACAGTGGTATCAGAGCCAAGGCTTGTTATCTTGTTATACTTGCAAAATTAGCTGAAAAATCGAATTGTATTAGTTTAAAAGTTATGCTAATTACTTGAAAAAAAATTTGATGTGAATTATATTTGTTCATATGAGTTTATTAGATTAATAGAAAAGTTAATTGATTATGTGTTTTCAATCCATTTTAATCTAAGAGTTGATTCTAAAATGTGTTTTTGTAACTTGTCCTCAAGTTATATGAAAAGTCACATTTAAGTTTCATAAAACTCATAAAAAGTTGGCAATGGTTACAAAAATGAAGAGTCTTGTCCTCATTAAATGGTTTTATGACTCCATAACTTGTCCTCAAGTTATGGAGGTTCAAGAGTCACTTCATTAAATGATAAAATGTGTAACCTTAATTAGTTCCATAAGTTACAAAAATAAAGAAAAGTTACATTCTTTTATTAGTTTAAAGTCTTCCATAACTTGTCCTCAAGTTATGGAACTTGAAGAGTTTTTTTTTTAATTAAAACTACTTTAAACACATAAGTTATGGAATTAATTAGTTTTGAATATTTTCAAAACTTGCCCTCAAGTTTTGGAATTTGTAAAGTTTTCCCCATGAATACGTTAATTCCAAGTTAGCCCTTAGAATTTTAAAAGTTAAAATTCAACCCTTATACTTTATAGTATTATAAGTTAATAATAAATATATGTATAAGAGCAAGTCAGTCTTACCGTTAGTAGGCCTCATTCACGAAGCCGGTCTATAAGGGGGGTATAAGGTTACTGCCTATAAAATGGCAGTTTAATGGGTGTCCACTCTCACCCACCGCTTTCTTGACTGGTGGAGGGTCGTTAGCCGAACGGGTAGGAGAAGGACTATAATTCTCCCTTCATTAAAAGTATTAATGATAAATACTAAGTAACTAAACTTTTTATAAATTCCCAATCTTAGTTACTTAGGAAAATGTGAATAAGGTGCTAATCCATGAAATTACACTTTGCACTTTGTTTAAACCGTTAGTGGAGCGTGTGTGGTTAACCGGCACACTAACCTGGATTTAACAAAGTAGGCAAAGGGTAACTTAATATTTATCATAGTATCGGTGGAGCTCGTGTGGTTAACCGGCACATCGATTGAGGGGTAAATATTAAGGGTACCAAGTATATTTGCATGGTTACTTCACACCTTGTTTTGTGATCATCGGCATCCCAGTCACAAAACCTGAAGGGCACACTCGAGATTGAAACATGCCATTGAAAAGTTCAATGAATCTCAAAAGATCTAGGAGTTTCAAATCCAATTAAAAACCTAATTACATTATTTCGTTTTTCATGGTGGAAATTGGTAAATCGTCATTTACCTACCTTCAACTATTTTATAACTCGGATTACGGCATCCCTCTTCCAGTTATAAATAGGTTGTTGGATCCTAGCCTTAATATTTCATATTGGGTGTTATATTAAGGACTTTAGATCAACTATCTTGAATATCTCCCAAAAGATGTCTAGTTCAGACATCTATGATCTTCTCAAATCTCTTGGAACTTTACTTCCTCCACCTCCTCCAATTATTCTCCCTAACCCACAAGTTCAAGGTCACTCAAGCCCTAATGGCAAGCAAGGTCTATGTGTGATCACATCTTAGAGATGAAGTCACATATTGACAAGCTGGGAGAGTTGGGTGTCAAAGTCTTGAGAAAGTTGGATGTTCAGTCACTTTCTAAGTCACATAGTGAGTTCCTTTGGGACTACTATGAAACAGACTATGACATGAACCTTAATGATCATATCTATTTGCTTGGTGCTGCTGAATCAGCAATGATTTGGAACGATAGTAAAGCAAATTTGATTAGAAGATCAACTTCCCAAAAACTTTATGAACAGTGACAATGGTGACACTGGAAATCCAGAAAAAGCATTCTCTTCCCAATGGAAAGGGATTGGCCATAGTCAACCCGGTTGACCAAATGGTAAGGAGAAAGGCTAAGTCTGAGATAGTCCCATTACCAAAGGGTCCATATGTTTATTTTGCCAAAGGAAGGGGCGTTGATTGCAAAGCTGCCAAGTTTACCTAAGGATGTTAAAGTCAATAAGTCTGACTCTACTTCAGGTAGAGCCCATTATCTAACTATGTTAAGTTTCTATTCTAAGATCCTCATTACATGATGTGACTGGGTCACATGTTGATGTTTTAAGAATCAAAGAATAGAGAGAAAGCTTAAAGGAAGTATATGATGATTCTGATCGTGTAGGTGGATTTCGATCGCATAAGAATTTTGAAGCTGTTACTTAGGAGTTATGATATATTGCTTAGGAATAGATAACAACAAGTTTTTCCGTATGCATTTGCACTATAAGGATAAGTTTTTTTCATAAAGTTTTGAAATAAAATAAAAGTTTTTAATTTTATATTTATTTTAAATATCCTTACAAGTGGCATTTGTGAAAAATGGTTGTTTATATGATTCCATTGATAGCAATATTTGAAAAAAAAATGGATTTGATTCTTTCGTTTGTGGTAGTGTCATAATTTACCAAATAAGGAAAGATTCTCATTCGCAAGGCTTCAGTTGGATAGAAACTTGGAATCATGCAAGTTGAATAGTATGATGAATGAGAACTTTCAAGCATTAGAAAATTAAGACTTGTTCACATGGATGTGTGAGTCAAGTTAAGGACTAAAGGGATCGAGTACACATTCTTGTGCACTGGTCAAGTCCACCACAAATCTCGTTAAGACTATTCGGCATGATTTACTAAATTTTAGTAAATATGGTTATACTTACAAGTTTTAGTATAATTCTGAAACATTGGAAAAGTCTCAATGTATGGCAGAACGAATGGGAAGAATCAAATTAGGCAGACAGATAAAAGTTTCTCAAATCTGAAAAGATGGGAGAGTACTTTAGTATCATGTTTTGTGATCATCTTAATGATTAAAGAACCACATCACAATTGGTCTTCTAAGGACATCTTAGTGCATTCTTATGACTGAGAAGAGGAGTCATGAATTGTTGAAATGGTTAAATCAAGAAGATGAGTCATACTTCGTTTCAAAACAAGTCTTAGAGTCATACTCCAAGACTATAAGTTGAGTGACATATCTTAAAGAAAGGTTTATAACACTTGTCAAATGTAAGAGTAAAAGTGTCCTACTCTTGTACATTTGAAGTTGGTAAGTTGTGATGTTTTGGATTAAACAAAGACCAACTAAGGCCAATTGTGTGAAGTGTTTGTCTTGATAAAGAATCCGCACTATCTCTTGAATATTTGGCAAGATAGTCTTATATGTCAAGAGGACAGTGGGAGTCTTAAAGATCCTAAAAAGAATTTCAAGAACTAATCAAGAATAAAACCTGAGGTTCTTCACTAGCACACGACTTGAGGTTTATAACCTATCATGTTGACATATTCTGTGCCCATTCCAGTTAAAGTTGGCTTTGCATAGGAGTTCTGAAAGTTCTCAATTGGTTGCATAACAACTTGGAAGCAATGGCAGGCCCTATACTGCCAGGTGGCAAGAAGTTAAGATTGCATAAGTTCAGTCCATATGAGTTTGGATTTGTCATTATCCTTGTCTTGTGACAATGGTTTTGATGATTCACATGGATAAGAACACATACACCATAAAATCTAAGGGTCATAAGGTTTCTCTCCGATTCATGAAAATGATGGTGAGGAAACACTTCCACCAAGTAGATTTGAAGCAGATGGCAAAAGGTCTAAACAATTGAGACTATGATTACGGCATCCCTTTTCATAGTTCTAAAATTGTTTAGACACACATGCATGATATCTAAGGAAAGGTGTATGATTTTGATAAAGTTTTATCAAAGCATCTCGTATCAGAAATCTGAACTTAGGTAAGGAAGTCAATAAAGTATTGATTTCTAGAAGTCTAGCTGATTTCTGAGTACATGTCAAAGCTAGTGGGAGCATAAGTGTTATGCTAATAATCATCATGTTAGTGGGAGCATGATAATTATTGTTAGTGTTGCAAGTTAGCAATGTTAATTATAGAAAACAAAAGTTTCAATTCGTGAGGCTGCAGGGATTGAAAAAGTTGTTTTGCTATAATTAAGGGAGAGGATATACTTCATTTCAGTTCTAAAGGCTTAGATTGAGACCTTAATCATCTTTAGTCAAGAATATATATATGAATTTCATGTTGGATTGGTTCAACTTAAGGAAATTCTATATATTGCGTTCTCAAAATTCGATTATGATTACGGCATCCCTCTTCATAGTCAAATTTTGAAAACATGGCAAATAAAAATATTGTAGCAAAAGACTGGTCTAGAATCATGTCTTTATGTGAGACATCATGAATCGTGTACCATTTGCTTTGGGTACAGGATCGATTGTATGTGCTATAATATTTGTCATTTCTAAATTTTTCCTAATGCCCAGAGGCATTAAGAAGGGAAAAGGTCTAGAATTGGATATGACTAAAATGATTAAGCAATTGTCGAGGACAATCTGAGGTTTACCAAAGATTGGTTGCTCAGGGACAGTTGGAAGTATAGTGCTAATTTTGGAAGGACCATATTGACATATTCTGAAAAGAGGCATCTCTTATTCAGAAGTGATAGTCAAAAATGAGAATATGGAGTTGTCTCCATAGGTGGAAGTTATCTGTGTAAGATTAGAAAACTTAATGCAAGAAGCATGTCCAAAGCAATGTACTTTGAATATGAGACTTAGTTTCCATGGAGTTGATCTCCATTGGAATACCTTATAATGACTGTTGACAAGTCTTTGTGACTTTGTACATATTCATTACATGAGGGTCAGTGCATATAAGTTTAAAATCTAAACAGATTTCGATAAATGATAGGAATTTGAAATTCTCACATTTTTCGATAAGGATTTGGGAGTGTGAAATTAGAATCATTGAAATTATGTTCAATTGGTTTATTTCACAAAGTAAGGATCATAGACAAACATAGAGTGCATACTTGGTGTATGGCAAAGCTATTGTTTAAGAAAAACATAGTGTACATGCTTGGAGCATGGGACAACTAGTGTTTTTAATTCAAGTATAAAGTTGATAAAACCGAAACAATGAATAATGAGTAATCAGTATGGTAATAAATAAAAGTGTTTATTTATATTCATAGGGTTTGATACCATATTTGATTCATTTATTCTTATGTTTCACTTTGCATGTTTTGACTTTCAGAATAACTAAGTCGCTCTTCCTGAATGATTAAGTTATTCAAACCATCCACAGTCGGTCATATGTTGGAAGTAGATATGAATCAAGACTGTCATGGGTTGGTTTGTACAGGTCCAAGTTGGTGGACAAAGTGGTGCTACAACACTCATGAGTGCTCATAAGTTCTGAGTATTGGATTCAACCCGCGCTCATTTGAATCACTTCATAGATTTTATCACGAGTGATCATGAGACGATAATATCTTATATTCTTCAAACCTAGAGATATGAGTTGTTACTATGAGTTGGTTGTACATTGATTGCACGAAAACGCATTCGGTAACTCGATGTTATAAAACGTGCCTTTGTGTATGATTCAACAAGTAGTAGAACAAGCCATATGAGTCGAAGTTTATCCATTCCTTTTGCCTTCGGGATAAAAGCGATATATGTGGGCCCCTCGATGATTTAAAGATGATACATGTGAGTACTTGGCCAAGCCAGGACTGATTTGATTTGTTCAATCAGTCAGTCATCATGAATCGGAAATCGGGAAACAACAAATGGACAGAGAGAGTGATTGATAATCCATGTCTCAGTCCATATGATATCTAGAATGGAGGAATATATGATCCCTTATCTAATGGACAAGTCATTGACAAAGGTCAGAGTTCATCGACAAGGTCAGAGTTCGACAGAAGCTTTTGAGAGCTACGATTGCTGATCGGTTCCTGAAGTCATACGCAATAATAGTTTTAGACTTATCCAAGTGGGAGACTGTTGGATTAATGTCTAAGTCCATAACTATAATTGGTAAGACTTGACCCGACCCGGCATGGTCCATTTGGGTTGCATGGCATCATGCATTTGGATAGACTATAATGAGAGAAATAACACTTAAGGTTGGTTAATATATTATAAGTTCTAATATATTAATAAGGTTATTTAATTAGTATTGATCAAGAATTAATTTGGAATTAATTGAGTGATCAAAAGGAGACTAATTAAATATATGGGATGATTGTGTAAATCATTCATTCTTATATATGTGGGCTTGTGATCCAAGATTCCTTATGTTGGACTAAGTCCATGGGGTGACCCATGGATACTCCATGGAGGTTAAAATCCATGGAGCATAAGGAATGGGTAAAGTTATGAGTTACATGGTGTAACCCTAATAGCCACCATATAAAAGAATCCCATGGCTCAAGAAATCGTACACTAATGTGTGAGTGTGAGGGCTAGACGATTTCAAGGAGTGTTCAAGTTTCTCTCAAGTTATTCCACGTGTATTTGGTGTTGTGTGAACCATTTGAGGTGTCACACTTGGGGCACTAGGCACTCAAGCTTCATGAAGACATTCTACATCAAAGAGGTATGTATTCTATCTTGTTATATTTATTATTTTGTATGCTAGATTAGGATAATACCTTGGATGTTCATAATTGTATGTATAATAGAGAAAACATAGATCCAAGGTATTTAGGGTTGCATGTACACTTAGGAGTGTTAGAATGCTCATAACCCAACAGTGTGGTAAGGTGATAGCTTATGCATCCCGACAACTAAAAACACATGAGGTGAATTATACCACCCATGATCTCGAATTGGGAGCTGTGGTCTTCGCCTTGAAAATTTGGAGGCACTACCTTTATGGTACCAAGTGCACCATTTTCACCGACCACAAGAGTCTCCAGCACATTTTAAATCAAAAGGAGTTGAATATGAGGCAGCGAAGATGGGTTGAGCTGCTAAACGATTATGAGTGCAAAATCAAGTACCACCCAGGCAAGACTAACGTGGAAGCTGATGCCTTGAGTCGAAAAGAATACTCCAATCGTCGTGTGAAGACTCTTTCAATAACCATCCAATCCCATCTGTCCTCACAAATCAAAGCAGCCCAGTTCGACGCCATGAAGACAGAAAACAGAATGAACGAAGCATTACGTGGGATGGAAAAGAACTTCGAAGTCAAGGAGGATGGAACATATTATTTCATGAACCGAATTTGGGTCCCTAAACTTGGAGGATTCAGAGAAGTAGTCATGAATGAAGCTCATAAGACACGATACTCCATCCAGGGTCAGATAAAATGTACATGGATGTCAAGCAATGCTATTGGTGGCCTAACATGAAGGCAGAGATTGCCACTTACGTTAGCAAATGCCTCACTTGTGCTAAAGTGAAGGTAGAGTATCAAAAGCCCTCGGGACTATTACAACAGCCGGTAATACCCGAGTGGAAATGGGAAAGTATTACTATGGACTCTGTGACCAAATTACCCAAGACAACAGACGGATTGGAGACCATATGGGTGATAGTCGACAGGTTGACAAAATCCGCTCATTTCCTGCCAATAAAGGAGACATACAAGATGGAGCGACTAACAAGAATCTACATCAACGAAATTGTGAGTCTCCATGGAGTACCAATATCTATCATCTCAGATCGAGATAGTAGGTTCACTTCACGCTTTTGTCAATCGCTACAGAAGGCTATGGGGACACAACTCGACATGAGCACTGCTTACCACCCACAGACGGATGGTCAAAGTGAGCGAACCATTCAAACGCATGAGGATATGCTACGAGCATGTGTGATAGACTTTGGAAGGTCGTGGGATACCCACTTACCTTTAATTGAGTTTTCATACAACAACAGTTATCACACAAGCATCAAAGTTGCTCCTTTCGAAGCATTATATGGTCGTAAATGTAGATCACCGTTGTGTTGGACAGAGGTAGGCGACACTCAGCTGGCAAGAGGGCAGACAGCAAGCAATGCATTAACATGACCAGAAATCATACACGAAACGACAGAGAAGATAGTTCAAATCAAGGCTCGACTTCACGCATCACGCGACCGACAGAAGAGCTACGCCGATAAGCGGCAAAAGCCCTTGGAATTTCAAGTCGGGGATCGAGTGTTATTAAAGGTCTCCCTCTGGAAAGGGGTGATCCGTTTGGGGAAACGGGGAAAACTAAACCCACGGTACATCGGACCCTTCGAGATTCTTGCCCGAATCGGTCTGGTGGCTTATAGACTGCAACTACCTGCCGAACTCAGCAGTGTACACCCCGTGTTTCATGTTTCCAATTTGAAGAAGTGCTTATCCGACGAAACTCTCGTCATTCCGTTAGAAGAAATCGAAATCAACGAGAATATCATGTTCATCGAGGAACCAGTTGAAATCATGGACAGGGAGGTGAAGCGTACTAAGCAAAGTCGCATTCCAAATGAAGCAAAAGTACCCTCACTTATTCTCGCATTCTCAAATCTAGCTTCAAAAAGAATTTCGGGACGAAATTCCCTCTAACGGGGGGATGATGTCACAACTAGCATTTTAGCTAGGAAATTTTATACTCTTGTAAACATTATCTACTAAAAACTCATAAACCCTAATTCATGTTGTGCTTGAAATTCAACCCACTTTCATGAAACTTAACTTTTTAAGCCATAATGGGCCTAAAATGGATTGGTTTACCTTATTTGGGCCATAACAAATCCAAATAACTTTAATAGA